>NC_141013.1:20243267-20843267 GCF_052327205.1 Somniosus microcephalus
CAGAGAGACCTTAGAAACTATAAAACAGAGTTAAAGTTTAAAAAAGAGAGAAATACTCACCAACCAATCACTTCCGAAGGTTGTGTTGCCTGCCCGGTGCCAGGGTAAAGGATGTCTCCTCACGGCTGGAGAAGAACTTGGAGTGGGAAGGGGAGGATCCAGTTGTCGTGGTCCATGTAGGAACCCCCAACATAGGTAGAACTAGGAATGAGGTTCTGCTGAGAGAGTTTGAGGAGCTAGGGTTGAAATTAAAAATGCAGAACCTCACAGGTAATAATCTCTGGATTGTTACCTGAGCCACGCGCAAATTGTCATAGGGACAAACAGATTAGAAGGTTAAATGTGTGGCTCAAAGAGTGGTGTGGGAGGCAGGGGTTTCAATTCATGGGGCACTGGCAACAGTACTGGGGAAAGAGGGAGCAGTTCCGTGGGGACAGGCTCCACTTAAACCGGGGTGGGACCAGTATCCTGGCGAATTGAATAACTAGGATGATAGATGGGGCTTTAAACTAATGAAGGGGGGTGGGAGGATTCAGGAAAGGGTAAATTCAAAAGCAGTAAGAGAAATGTCAAGGCTGTAGAGCAGAGTAGTGATCTGGGTAAAGATAAGCAGAGTGGGTTAGGAAGGGACAGAAAGATTAATAAAGGTAATGGGGCATTAGTGACTAAAGTGACATCAGGGAAAAATAGAAAAAAGTTAATGCTGAAGGTACCATATCTGAATACACGAAGCATTCGCAACAAAATAGATGAATTAATAGCACAAATAGAAATAAATGGGTTTGATTTAATAGCATTACAGAGCCGTGGTTGCAGTGTGACCAAGGTTGGGAACTAAATATTCCAGGATATGTGACTTTTAGAAGAGACAGACAGAATGGAAGAGGAGTGGTAGCCCTGATAATAAAGGAGGGAATAAAGACAGTAGAGAGAAAGGATCTTGGCTCGGAAATACAAAATGTGGAATTAGTTTGGGTGGAGCTAAGAAACAACAAGGGGCGGAAAACATTAATGGGAGTAATCTATAGACCCCTTAACAGTGGTTGTAGTGTTGGGCAGAGGATAAATCAGGAAATGAGAGATGCATGTAACAAGGGTAATACAGTACTCATGGGGGACTTCAACTTTCATATTGACTGAGCAAACCAAATTTGCAGAAATAGTGCAGAGGAAGAGTTCATGGAATGCATTCAAGATAATTTTCTAGATCAGTATGTCAAGGAACCTAGAAGGGAATTGGCTATTTTAGATCTAATACTGTGCAATGAGACAGGGTTAATTAATAACCTTGTAGTAAAGGAGCCTCTGGGGAGCAGTGATCATAATATGATAGAATTTTACATTGAGTTTGAGAGTGATTTAATTAAGTCAGAAACTAGGGTCCTAAACCTGAACAAAGCAAACCATGTAGGTATGAGAGGTGAGTTGGCTAAGGTAGATTTGGAAACTAGATTAAAAGATATGACAGTAGAAAAGCAATGGCAAACACTTAAAGAAATAATTCATAATTCGCAACGAATATACATTCCCTTAAGGAATAAAAACGCCACAGAAAAAATGGTCCAACCGTGGCTAACAAGACAAATTAAATATAGTATTATATTAAAGGAAGAGGCTTATAATGTTGCCAAAAAGAGTAGTAAGCCTGAACATTGGGAGGATTTTAGAATTTAGCAAAGGAGGACCAAGAAATTGATACAGAAAGGGAAAATAGAATACGAGATAAACTAGCGAGAGACATACAAACAGACTGCAAAAGCTTCTATAGGTATGTAAAAAGGAAAAGATTAGCAAAAGTAAACATGGGTCCCTTACAGGTTGAGACAGGAGGAATTATAATAGGGAACAAGGAAATGGCAGAGAAATTAAACAAATACTTTGGGCTGGATTTTGTCAATGGGGACATGATGGAGTCGGGACTCCCACTTTTTGGGTTGTAGTCCCGCCTCCATCGACTTGTGGCCAACCCACGCTATTTTCCCTTGATTGACCTTGTTAAGCCCGCCCAGCGGTCCCAATTAAGGGACACCTGGTTACTGGTGACGTCAGTGATTGACATTTCGTCTGTCAAGAGCTTTTGACAGATGAAAAATCAGCATTTGACAGCTCTGTGAAGCTGTCAAACACTGACAATCTGTCTTCTAACTTGAGTCCTTCTACTCAGACTCAGTTAGAGATCTCTCCAGACCAGAAAGCAGAGGCTGCAGCTTTTGACATTTCAGTGGCCATTCTGCTTTCTGTGCCCGTGAACTGAGGGACTCCTGAGACCTGAAGGAAGCCTGCAGGAAAAAGTAAAGGTAACAGCACAAGGGATTAGGGCAAGGCTGAATGGCATTTATTTTAATGCAAGGAGTCTTGCGAATAAGGTGGATGAACTGAAGTTGTTGATGAACACATTGGAGTATGATATTGTTGCTATCACGGAGACATGGTTGAGGGAGGGGCAAGACTGGCAGCTCAATATTCCGGGGTATAGAATCTTCAGGCGAGACAGGGGGGGGGGTAAAAGAGGAGGGGGTGTCGCAATATTAATTAAGGAGTCAATTACTGCTGTAAGGAGGGATGATATATTAACAGGTTCCTCTAATGAGGCCATATGGGTTGAACTTAAAAACAAAAAGGGGGCAAGCACTTTGCTGGGAGTGTACTATAGGCCCCCAAACAGTCAGGGGGAGATAGAGGAACAGATATGTAGGCAAATCTCAGAGAAGTGTGCAAATAATAGGGTAATAATAGTGGGGGATTTCAACTTCCCCAATATTAACTGGGATAGTCAGAGTGTAAAAGACTTAGAGGGTGCAGAATTCTTAAAGTGCATCCAGGAGAGCTTTTTGAGCCAGTATGTAGAAAGTCCTACAAGAGAGGGGGCGGTACTGGACCTAATTCTAGGGAATGTGGCCGGGCAAGTGGTGGAAGTGTTAGTAGGTGAGCACTTTGGTGACAGTGACCATAATTCGGTGAGATTTAAGGTAGTCATGGAAAAGGACAAGGATGGACCGGAAATAAAGGTTCTAAATTGGGGGAAGGCCGATTTTAATATGATAAGGCAGGATCTGGCCAATGTGGACTGGGATCAGCTACTTGAAGGAAAATCCACATCGGAGCAATGGGAGTCTTTCAGAAAGGAAATTGAGAGAGTACAATGGCAACATGTTCCCGTAAAGGTCAAGGGTGGGACCAACAAGCCCAGGGAGCCTTGGATGTCAAGGGATATACGAGAATGGATTAGGAAAAAAAGGGGGGCTTTTGGCAGATACAAAGGACTAAAGACAGAGGAAGCCCTGGAGGAGTATAAAAAGTGCAGGGGGATACTTAAAAAAGAAATTAGGAGAGCGAGGAGGGGCCATGAAATAACACTGGCGAGCAAAATAATGGAAAATCCTGATGTGTTTTATAAGTATATTAAGGGCAAGAGGATAACTAGGGAAAGAGTAGGGCCCATTAGGGACCAAAGTGGCAATCTGTGTGTAGGGCCAGAAGATGTAGGTGGGGTTTTAAATGAATTTTTTGCATCTGTGTTCACTATGGAGAAGGACGATGTGGACATAGAAATTGGGCAGGGGGACTGTGATATACTTGAACATATTAGCATTGAGAGGGAGGAGGTACTAGCGGTTTTAGCAGGCTTAAAAGTGGATAAATCCCCAGGCCAGGATGAGATGTATCCCAGGCTACTATGTGAGGCAAAGGAGGAGATTGCAGGGGCTCTGACACAAATTTTCAGAACCTCTCTGGCCACAGTGGATGTGCCAGAGGACTGGAGAGCAGCTAACGTAGTACCATTATTCAAGAAGGGTAGTAGGGATAAACCAGGGAATTACAGGTCAGTGGTAGGGAAATTATTGGAAAAAATTCTGAGGGACTTTTAGTCTCCACTTGGAGAGGCAAGGATTAATTAGGGATAGCCAGCATGGCTTTGTCAAGGGAAGATCATGTCTGACCAATTTGATTGAATTTTTCGAGGGGGTGACTAGGTGTGTGGATGAGGGTAGTGCAGTGGATGTGGTTTACATGGATTTCAGTAAGGTTTTTGGTAAAGTCCCGCATAGGAGACTGGTTAGGAAGGTAAGAGCCCATGGGATCCAGGGTGCCTTGTCACATTGGATCCAAAACTGGCTTAGTGGCAGAAGGCAGAGGGTGATGGTGGAGGTTGTTTTTGTGACTGGAAGCCTGTGTCCAGTGGGGTACCACAGGGATCGGTGCTGGGTCCCTTGCTGTTTGTGGTCTACATTAATGATTTGGATGTGAATGTAAAAGGTATGATCAGTAAGTTCGCAATGACACGGAAATTGGTGGGGTGGTAAATAGTGAGGAGGGAAGCCTCAGGCTACAGGACGATATAGATGGGTTGGTCAGATGGGCGGAACAGTGGCAAATGGAATTTAACCCTGAAAAGTGTGAGGTGATGCATTTTGGACGGACTAACAAGGCAAGGGAATACACAATGAATGGTAAGACCCTAGGAAAGACAGAGGATCAGAGGGACCTTGGTGTGCATGTACATAGATCCCTGAAGGCAGCAGAACAGGTGGATAAGGTGGTTAAAAAGGCATATGGGATACTTGCCTTCATTAGCCGAGGCATAGAATATAAGAGCAGGGAGGTTATGATGGAGCTGTACAAAATGCTGGTAAGGCCACAGCTGGAGTACTGTGTGCAGTTCTGGTCGCCGCACTATAGGAAGGATGTGATTGCTCTGGAGAGGGTGCAGAGGAGATTTACCAGGATGTTACCTGGGCTGGAGCGCTTCAGCTATGAAGAAAGACTGGACAGGCTGGGGTAGTTTTCCTTGGAGCAGAGAAAGCTGAGGGGGGACCTGATTGAGGTGTCCAAAATTATGAGGGGCATAGATAGGGTAGATAGAAAGGAACTTTTCCCCTTAGTAGAGGGGTCAATAACAAGGGGGCATAGATTCAAGGTAAGGGGCAGGAGGTTTAGCAGGGATTTGAGGAAAAACTTTTTCACCCAGAGGGTGGTTGGAATCTGGAACTCACTGCCTGAAAGGGTGGTAGAGGCAGGAACCCTCACAACATTCAAGAAGCATTTGGATGAGCACTTGAAAGGCCATAGCATACAAGGCTATGGACCAAATGCTGGAAAATGGGATTAGATTAGACAGGGCTTGATGGCCGGCGTGGACGCGATGGGCCGAAGGGCCTCTTTCTGTGCTGTATAACTCTATGACTCTATGTAAGTAAAACTTATTAAAACACTTTACACTTACCTCACACACTTACCTCTGCACACATGTACCCATCACTCACCTGCACAACGGACATCTCGACCCCTCCAACCCCTTCAGACCGACGGTCCGCCTTGCTAACTTGGCGTGGTTCGGAGCCATTGGGAAGCCCACACTTCAGGGCTAAAAATAGGGATTAGGCAAAAACTGCCTATTAACTACCTGTTAACAGGCAGTTAATTGGCACTAATCCCCTTCCTGCCTCGGGGAGGCGGCTCCCAGCACAGGTTGGATACCCGCCTCCTGGGAAATTGGCACGGAGGCGGGTTGGGGGCGGGATGGGTTCCTGCCCCCCGATTCTGCAATTTTCCCACCACTCCCGCCTCCAAACCCGCCTCCACGTGGCTGGGAAATTCGAGCCCTTTGGAAGAAGATGCAAAAAACCTCAAAGAAATAGTGAGAATAAAAGGTCTAGTGAGAATGAGAAACTGAAAGAAATTGGTATTAGTAAAAAAATGTACTGGAGAAATTAATGGGACTGAAAGCCAATAAATCTCCTGGACCTGATAGCCTACATCCTAGGGTTTTGAAAGAGGTGGCTATAGAGATAGTGGATGCATTGGTTGTCATCTTCCAAAATTCCATAGATTCTAGAACGGTTCCTGTGAATTGGAAGGTAGCAAATGTAACCCCACTATTTAAGAAAGGAGGGAGAGAGAAAACAGGGAACTACAGACCAGTTAGCCTGACATCAGTAGTAGGGAGAATACTAGAATCTATTATTAAGGACGTGGTAACAGGGCACTTAGAAAATAATACAGTAATAGGATTGGGCAGAGTTAAAACGTATTTATGAAAGGGAAGTCTTGTTTGAGGAAGCTGTTAAGAGTTTTCTGAGGTTGTAACTAGCAGGATAAGGTTGAACCAGTGGATGTGATGTATTTGGATTTTCAGAAGGCATCCGATAAGGTGCCACACAAGAGGTTATTAAACAAAATTAGGGCTCATGGGATTTGGGGTAATATACTAGCATGGACTGAGGATTGGTTAATGGACAGAAAACAGAGAGTAGGAATAAACAGGTCATTTTCGGGTTGGCAGGCTGTAACTAGTGCGGTACCGCAAGGATCAGTGCTTGGGCCTCAGCTATTCACAATCTATATCAATGATTTGGATGAGGGGACCAGATGTAATATATTCAAGTTTGCTGCTGATACAAAGCTATGTGGGAATGCAAGTTGTGAGAAGGATGCAAAGAGGCTTCAAGGGGATATAGACAAACTAAGTGAATGGGCAAGAACGTGGCAAATGGAATATAATGTGGAGAAATGTGAAGTTATCCACTTTGGTAGGAAAGATAGAAAAGCAGAGTATTTTTTAAATGGTGAGAGATTGGGAAATGTTGGTGTTCAGAGGGACCTGGGTGTCCTTGTACATGAATCACTGAAAGTTAACATGCAGGTTCAGCAAGCAATTAGGAAAACAAATGGTATGTTGGCCTTTATTGCAAGAGGATTTGAGTATAAGAGTAAAGACGCCTTACTGCAATTATATAGGACTCTGGTGAGACCACACCTGGAGTATTGGAGTTTTCGTCTCCTTACCTAAGGAAGGATATACTTGCCATAGAGGGAGTGCAACAAAGGTTCACCAGACTGATTCCTGGGATGGGGGGATTATCCTTTGAGGAGAGATTGAGTAGACTAGGCCTATATTCTCTAGAGTTTAGAAGAATGAGAGGTGATCTCATTGAAACATACAAAATTCTTACAGGGCTTGACAGGGTAGATGCAGGGAGGATGTTTCCCCTGGCTGGGGAGTCTAGAACCAGGGGTCACAGTCTCAGAATAAGGAGTCGGCCATTTAGGACTGAGATGAGGAGAAATTTCTTCACTCAGAGGGTGGTGAATCTTTGGAATTCTCTACCCCAGAGGGCTGTGGAGGCTCAGTCGTTGAGTATATTCAAGACCAAGATCGATAGATTTTTGGATGTTAAGGGAATCAAGGGATATGGGGATAGTGCAGGAAAGTGGTGATGAGGTAGAAGATCAGCCATGATCTTATTGCATGGCGGAGCAGGTAGAGGCAGAATGGCCTTCTCCTGCTCCTATTTCTTATGTTCTTATGACTGGTTGATAAATTATCAACAGTGTCCAGGTGTATTGCCAATCTAACAGTTCATGTACTATCATGTCTACCATGGAAGTTTCTGAGTTTAGATCAACATGCATATCAACTCGGGACCCACTTCAAGGATAGTCACTAGTTTTCATTAGACATCTGACAGGCACAGGTTTGAGCCTCAGTAGAGGGACAGGAGATACCAGGCGCTCCCTATGAGTGGCCGTGGAGCAGCACAACTCACCGAAAGATGTGTGTGTTTGTGTGCGTTGCCACCATCCTCCTGACTACAACACCGGCACACACCAGACCCCATTGAGCAGTGCTTCCTTCAGTCGGAGGTGCAGAGATTCAGCAACAGCTGCTTGAGTCGCTGCAACCCAATCAGGTCTCAGAACATGCTCTCATATGTCAAGGGTAGGCACCGAGCCCTGGCTATGCGAGCATGTGTCCGCAGACCCGGCCTCCAAGTTGCACCTTCCAGCAGCTGTCATCTCAGTCTCCGAGTTTCCTCACTGCTGAATCAGTGACACCCAATCAATGCACTATTCCTTACCTGTTCTCATACATCTTTGGTTTAAAAAGACTTGCATTTATATTGTGTTTTTCACGACCTAAGGACGTCCCAAAGCATTATACAGTCAATGAAGTAATTTTTCAAGTGTAGTCTTAATCCAGACTTTCTTTCCCTCTCTTTATTTCTCTTTCTGTAGCTGATTTGACATTGAATTCACCCATTCTAACGTACACCTCCTTCTCAATCCTGGCGCTGTTAATGTCACAATCTGATTGGTTAAGGCGATACACAGTTGCTTGCCCTGTTCACTCAGGTCCCAGATGCCCGGTTTTCCTCGCTGCGCCACTATCAGCTCGCATGTTCAGCAACTTGCCACGGCAAAAATGTTTAAACTTAAACGTACGAGGGCAAATCTAACTAACGGCCGACACTGTTAGATGCCCGGCCACAGCAAAATCTGGCTCATTATGCAGAAGCCACATTGCCTGCAGCTAGAATTTCTTCATTCAGACATTGTAAAAGCAAACAAATTAAAAATGAAAGCTCACAATGCTTGTAAATGGTCCAATGTTCATAGAAGTTGCTTTTAATTAATTCCAAAGGCAGATTCTGAAATATTTAGGGTTTTGAGACTTTTATTTCTGCATTGTAATATATATATTATCACACCCTCAGGACATTCCAAGGGCTTCATAATCAATAAATTACTTTTAAAGTGTAGTCACCGTTGTTATGCATTTACAAAGCAGCAGCAGGTCTAAGAGCATTAAAAAAACAAGCCTGAAGGCTTGTGTCTCAATGCGAGGAGCATTCGTAATAAGGTGGATGAATTAGCTGTGCAAATAGAGGTAAACGAGGTAAACGAATATGATTTGATTGGGATTACGGAAACATGGCTCCAGGGTGGCCAAGGCTGGGAACTCAACATCCAGGGGTATTCAATATTCAGGAAAGATAGGCAAAAAGGAAAGGGAGGTGGGGTAGCATTGCTGGTTAAAGAAGGGATTAACACAATTGTAAGGAAGGATATTAGCTCTGATGATGTGGAATCTGTATGGGTAGAACTGAGAAATACCAAGGGGCAGAAAACGTTAGTGGGAGTGGTATATAGACCTCCAAACAGTAATGTGGAGGTTGGGGATGGCATTAAAAGGGAAATTAGAGAAGCGTGCAATAAGGGCACAGCAGTCATCATGGGTGACTTTAATCTACATATAGATTGGGCTAACCAAATTAGTAACAATACTGTGGAGGAGGAATTCCTGGAGTGTTTACGGGATGGTTTCCTGGACCAATATGTCGAGGAACCAACCAGAGATCAGGCCATCTTAGACTGGGTATTATGTAATGAGAAAGGATTAATTAGCAATCTTGTTGTACGAGGCCCCTTGGGTCGGAGCGATCATAATATGATCGAATTCTTCATTAAGATGGAGAATGAAGTAGTCGACTCAGAGACTAGGGTCCTAAATTTAAATAAAGGAAACTACGATTGTCTGAGTTGGGTAGGATTGATTGGGGATGTCACTCAAAGGGTTGACGGTGGATAGGCAATGGCAAACATTCAAAGACCGCATGGATGAACTACAGAATTTGTTCATCCCAGTTTGGCATAAAAATAAAACAAAAAAGGTGACTCAACCATGGCTAACAAGGGAAATTAGGGATAGCATAAGATCCAAGGAGAGGACATATAAATTGGCCAGAAAAAGCAGTAAACCTGAGGATTGGGAGCAGTTTAGGATTCAACAAAGGAGGACAAAGGGATTAATTAAGAAAGGGAAAATAGAATATGAGAGTAAGCTTGCAAGGAACATAAAAACTGACTGTAAAAGCTTTTATAGATATGTGAAGAGAAAAAGATTGGTGAAGTCAAGCATAGGTCCCTTGCAGTCAGAATCAGGGGAATTTATAATGGGGAACAAAGAAATGGCAGACCAATTAAATTCATATTTTGGTTCTGTCTTCACAAAGGAGGACACAAATAACCTCCCAGAGATGTCGGGGAACATAGGGTCTGATGAAAGGGAGGAACTGAAAGAAATCAGTATTTGTAGAGAAATGGTGTTAGGGAAATTGATGGGATTGAAGGCCGATAAATCCCCAGGGCCTGATAATCTACATCCTAGGGTACTTAAGGAAGTGGCCCTAGAAATAGTTGATGCTTTGCTGATCATCTTCCAGCATCCGATGGAATCTGGAACAGTACCCATGGATTGGAGGGTAGCTAATGTTACCCCACTATTCAAAAAAGGTGGTAGAGAGAAAACGGGGAATTACAGACCGGTAAGCCTGACATCGGTAGTGGGGAAAATGCTAGAGTCCATTATAAAAGATGTAATAGCAGAGCACTTGGAAAACAGTGACAGGATCGGACAAAGTCAACATGGATTTACAAAAGGTAAATCGTGCTTGACTAATCTACTGGAATTTTTTGAGGATGTAACTGGTAAAATAGACAAGGGAGAACCAGTGGATGTGGTGTATTTGGAATTTCAGAAGGCTTTCGATAAGGTCCCACATAAGAGATTAGCATGTAAAGTTAAGGCACATGGGATTGGGGGCAAGGTATTGACTTGGATAGAGAACTGGTTGGCAGACAGAAAGCAAAGAGTTGGAATAAACGGGTCTTTTTCCGAGTGGCAGGCAGTGACTAGTGGGGTACCGCAGGGATCGGTCCTTGGACCCCAGCTATTCACAATATATATTAATGATCTAGACAAGGGAACTAGATGTAATATCCTAGTGTAAGGCCTATGCTCTCGTAGGCTTCGGTGAAGGTGTTTACGATGGTTTGGAGTTCGACCTCCGAGTGAGCGCAGACGCAAGCACCGTCTGCATACTGTAATTCGACGACAGAGGATGGGACGACCTTGGATCTGGACTGGAGGTGACGGAGGTTGAACAGTTTCCCGTTTGTTCTGTAAATTAGCTCCACTCCAGTGGGGAGCTTACTGAGGGTGAGATGGAGCATTGCATCAAGGAAGATTGAGAAGAGCGTTGGTGCGATGACACAGCCTTGCTTGACCCTGGTTCGTACGTGAATTGGGTCTGTGGTGGAACTGTTGGTCAGGATCACGGCTTGCATGCCGTCATGAAGCAGGCGAAGGATAGTGACAAACTTTTGAGGGCAGCCGAATTTGAGGAGGACACTCCATAATCCCTCACGGTTGACAGTGTCGAAGGCCTTTGTGAGATCAAAGAAGGCCATGTACAGTGGTTGACGTGCGGTGAAGATCATGTCCATTGTGCCTCTTAGTGGGTGGAATCCGCATTGCGACTCTGGGAGGAGCTCTTCGGCCACTGGGAGAAGACGATTGAGGAGGATTCTTGCGATGACTTTCCCTGTGGCAGATAGCAGGGATACTCCTCTGTAATTACCGCAAATCGGACTTGTCACCTTTCTTGAAGATGGTCACAATTACGGCATCTCCGAGATCCCCTGGCATGCTCTCCTCCTTCCAGATAAGAGAAATTAGTTCATGAATTCGCGCCAGTAGTGCTTCTCCGCAATGCTTTAGTGCCTCGGCGGGGATTCCATCTGCTCCTGAGGCCTTGTTGTTCTTCAGTTGTCGGATGGCCTTTTCAACCTCATGCCGGGCTGGGGTTGTGCTGAGATGGTGGCTTGTAGCATGCTGTGGGATGGAGTTAAGGACACTCGTGTCGAAGACAGAGTCGTGGTTAAGGAGATCTTCAAAGTGCTCCTTCCAGTGGGCACTGACTGCTTCCCTGTCCTTGATGAGCACCTCTCCATTCTTGGCCCGCAGTGGGGAAGGGCCTTGGATGCTTGGGCCGTAGATGGTCTTGACTGCGCTAAAGAATCCACGCACGTCGTGGTTGTCGGCTAGCTGCTGGATCTCCTGCGCTTTCTCCACCCACCATCTGTTCTTTAGGTCGCGAGTTTTTTGTTGGACCTCGGCCTTCAGGTTTCTGTAGAGCTGCTTTCTTGCTCTCGAGTTCTGTTGCTGTTTCCAGATCAGAAATGCCTTGTGCTTGCGGCTTATTAGCTCCTGGATCTCCTGGTCATTCTCGTCGAACCAGTCTTGGTGTTTCCTGGTTGATTATCAAAATCCACGACAAGGCCTTGGACAACGTGGACCACTTTCCATACCTCGGGAGCCTACTGTCAACAAGGGCAGACGTCGACGACGAAGTCCAACACCGCCTTCAGTGTGCCAGTGCAGCCTTCGGTCGCCTGAGGAAGAGAGTGTTTGAAGACCAGGACCTCAAACCCGGCACTAAGCTCATGGTCTACAGGGCAGTAGTGATACCTGCCCTGCTGTATGCCTCAGAGACATGGACCATGTACAGCAGGCACCTCAAAGCACTGGAGAGGTACCACCAACGCTGCCTCCGTAAGATCCTGCAAATCCATTGGCAGGATAGGCGCACCAACGTCAGTGTTCTTGCTCAGGCCAACATCCCCAGCATCGAAGCTCTGACCATGCTCAATCAGCTCCGATGGACGGGTCACATTGTCTGCATGCCCGATACGAGACTCCCAAAACAAGCGCTCTACTCGCAGCTCCGGCACGGCAAGCGAGCCCCAGGTGGGCAGAGGAAACGCTTCAAGGACACCCTCAAAGCCTCCTTGAAAAAGTGTAACATCCCCACCGACACCTGGGAATCCCTGGCCCAAGACCGCACAAAGTGGAGGAGAAGCATCCGGGAAGGCGCCGAACACCTCGAGTCGCTTCGCTGGGAGCAAGCGGAAGCCAAGCACCCCACCCACCCGCCCCTTCAACCACCGTCTGCCCCACCTGTGACAGAGACTGTAGGTCCCGCATTGGACTAATCAGTCACCTGCGAACTCATTTTTAATGTGGAAGCAAGTCATCCTCGGTTCTGAGGGACTGCCTAAGAAGAGAGAAGAAGATAATGATCTAGACAAGGGAACTAGATGTAATATCTCCAAATTTGCAGACGACACAAAGCTGGATGGGCGTGTGTGCTATGAGGAGGATGCCAAGAAACTCCAGGATGATTTGGACAGGTTGGGTGATTGGGTAAAAGCATGGCAGATGCAATATAAATGTGAGGTTATCCACTTTGATGGCAAAAACAGGAAGGCAGATTATTATCTGAATGACAATAGATTGGGATAAGGGGAAGTGCAACGAGACCTGGGTGTCCTTGTGCACCAGTCGCTGAAGGTAAGCATGCAGGTGCAGCAGGCGGTTAAGAAGGCAAATGGCATGTTGGCCTTCGTAGCGAGAGAGTTTGAGTACAGGAACAAGGATGTCTTGCTGCAGTTATACAGGGCCTTGGTGAGACCACATCTTGAGTATTGTGTGCAGTTTTGGTCGCCTTATCTGAGGAAGGATGTTCTTGCCATGGAAGGAGTTCAGCGAAGATTCACCGGGCTGATACCTGAGATGGCAGGAATGACGTATGAGGAGAGATTGGGTCGGTTGGGCTTATACTCGCTGGAGTATAGAAGAATGAGAGGGGATCCCATTGAAACGTACAAAATTCTGACAGGACTGGACAGACTAGATGCAGGAAGGATGTTCCCGATGGTCGGTGTTGTGTATGTACCTTTAAGAGAATAACTGGTCTCAGACTGCAGTACTGGCAGTGACCACCCCTGTATAAAAGGCACTAGTGAGCCTCTGTAGTTTCAGTTTCCCGATTGACTTCAATCAGTAAAGACTTGTTTTGTTCAACTCCTGCTGTCCGTGTCTCAATCATTCACGGACATAATACTGGCGACGAGCAGATACGAACTTACCTACAGTCTGCACCACCTCCTGGGATCCATTCCTGCAGCGAAGTGAGCAGAGGTCGAGGCCAGAAGGAAGAAAGAAGCAGTAGAAACGGGCGTCGACCGTGGGCATCCGCCCCGTGTTAGAGGAGTTGAAGATTGCTGGAGAAGCTGTCGAAAGCGGGGCCTGGTTCCTGTCGACGGTGCTTCAGCTAATCAGGCTGGTGGCAGGTAGTACACTGATCCTTCCTGGGCTGCGGCATTCGCGAACTCGAGCGGGTGGCTTGCAACGGGGCCGAGCAGCGTTGTCGGGAAGAGGAGAGAGAGAGGGTGGAGCACACAGGGCGCGGCCGGTGCTACGAAGCCCGGCTGCGTATAGGCCCAAGAGGGAGGCAAGAGTCCCACAGGGTTGTTCCACGACGGGAAAATAATTTTAAAAATCTATATATTAAACGCGCAAGAAACCGCGAGGAGCTGCAGGTTGCAACGGGAACCGCGGAAAGCAGCGCTAGCAACAGCGGGGAAGGCGGCAAAGCGCGGGAGGTGCCATCTTAATCAGCGGGGAAGAAGGCAAAGTGCGGGTGGCGCCATTTTAGATTTTCAAGATGCCGAAGACTGGCTATATCACTGCCTTTGATAATACAATAGAGGACTGGACCACGTATGTGGAAAGAGTCGAGGTATATTGCGAGGCAAACGAAATAGCCGATGAGAAAAAGGCATCGGTATTGCTAAACTTAATGGGCGCTAGAACGTACGGCCTATTGCGGGACCTGATTACTCTAGCCAAACCGAAGGCGAAGAGTTTTAACGAAATTGTTGCTGTCCTACAGGAACACCTAAACCCTGCACCGCTGTTGATAGCAGAAAGATTCAAATTCCACAGGAGAACTCAGCATAAAGATGAAAGCAATGCTGAGTACCTTACGGAACTACGCAAGCTATCAAAGCACTGCCAGTTCGGAGCAGGGCTGGCAGATACCCTACGGGACAAATTTATCTGTGGACTCCTGAGTGAAGGAACACAGAAGAAGTTACTCTCAGAGAAAGAGCTGACGCTAGATAAGGCTTTCAGCGTGGCAGTATCGTACGAAGCAGCAGCCAGGGGAGCTGCGGAAATTAAACAAAAGCCACAGGAATACGGCACCCACGAAATGACACGGGGATTTGCAAAATGTTATCGCTGCGGCAGAACTAACCATGACCAGAAGGACTGCTGGTCCAAAGACAAAATATGCAGGCAATGCGGAAAGATAGGACACATTGCACGAGTTTGCAGGTCTGGGAAGAAGACCAGTGACAACAAAAAGGCTACTAAGGAACCGTACAAGAAAGTACAAAAGATGACGGACAGTAGTTCCGAAGACCAGATGAGCGATAGTGAATCCGGGAACAGGAGACTAAGCTGTCTCAAACTTCACAATGTAATCGCAAAAGAGGATCACCGAACCATTTGGGTCACCCTCACGATAGCAGGGTCCCAAGTTAAAATGGAATTGGATACAGGATCAGCGCTAACCGTCATGAATCGACGAGACTACGAGCGGCTATTCTCACACATACCCTTGAGAGAGACATCCATCGTCTTGACGACGTATACGTGGCAAAAAGTATACCCCAGAGGAAAAATAAGGGTGCCTGTCGAATACAACGGCAAGAAAATACGGAAATTGTATCTCTACATACTGCAAAATGGTGGACCACCGTTATTGGGACGTGAATGGATCAGGAAGATAAGCTTAGGTTGGCACTCCATTCATGCAATGACGGTGGACGGTAAAAATGACGACGTCACTCCTGGACGATTGTCAACAATCTTAGCTAACGCCAAAGAGGTATTTCAACAAGAACTGGGCACTCTTAAAGGCGTAACCGCCTCGATAAAAATAGAAGAGAATGCAATTCCCAAGTTTTTCAAAGCAAGACCAGTACCATATGCAATTCGCCCAGCCGTCGAGGCAGAGCTGGAGAATCTGGAGAAGGCAGGCGTGTTGTCTAAGGTCGACTGGAGCGAGTGGGCGACACCCATCGTTCCTGTCATGAAGAAAACGTTAAGCAATAAGTCCGAGGAGCCAAGGAAGGTTCGCATCAGTGGGGATTTCAAGGTGACGGTGAACCCAGTCCTTCACACAGTACAATATCCTCTTCCAAGGATAGAAGACATCTTCGCCTCACTGTCTGGAGGGAAGCGTTTTACAAAAATTGACCTAGCACAAGCATATTTGCAGATGGAGGTTGAAGAATCCTCTAGGAAGTATCTCACGATAAACACTCACAAAGGTCTTTACCAGTATCATCGATTGGCATTCGGAGTAGCATCGGCCCCGGCGATATGGCAAAGAGCGATGGAACAAGTCCTGCAAGGGATTCCGGGGACTCAGTGTTACTTGGACGACATCCTTGTGACAGGTGAAGATGACAGTGAACACCTTAACAACCTAGAACAGGTGCTCACTGGACTACGGGAACATGGGCTATGAGCCAACCGCCCCAAGTGCGAGTTTAAGAAACAGATATCGTATTGTGGCCACGTGATTGATGAAGAGGGGTTACATAAGTCCCCTGACAAAATTGAAGCGGTTGTTAAGGCCCCAGCGCCTGAAAATGTGTTGCAACGGAGGTCATTCCTCGGATTGGTGAATTACTACAATAAGTTTTTGCCGAATTTGTCGACAATTCTGCACCCACTGAACGCCCTGCTATGAACGGGAGTAGCATGGAAATGGAGCAATGACTGTAAGCGGGCCTTTCAGAAGAGTAAGGACTTAATCACTTCAAGGGAAGTATTGGCTCACTACAACCCAGCACTGCCGATCAGACTGGCGTGTGATGCGTCTCCCTACGGCATTGGGGCGGTACTGTCACATAAATTCCTTGATGGTTTAGAGAGGCCGATAGCTTTTGCGTCACGCTTGTTAACTTCTGCCGAGCGTAACTACGCCCAGATTGACAGAGAGGCCCTCAGCCTAGTGTGGGTGGTGAAGAAGTTCAATCACTACCTGCACGGTCAAAAATTTACTCTACTAACCGATCATCAACCTCTTGTCTCCATTTTCAACCCTCAGAAGGGCGTACCGATAATGACAGCACAACGGCTGCAGAGGTGGTCCCTTTTCCTAGGGGCACACCAATATGACATCGAGTACAAAGGAACTAAACAGCATGGGAATGCTGATGGATTGTCACACCTACCGTTGCCGACGGTGGAAGAAGACGACCTTGCAGTGGATCCAATGGAGTTATTCCACTCGACCATAGTCGAATGTCTCCCTGTGACGAATGCAAACACGGAATGACCCGACACTATCACAGGTCTATGATTTAACGGTGAAGGGATGGCCAGCACATGGCGAACCACTGCTGCCAGCATTCTCGCTGAGAAGAGAACAGCTGTCAGTGTGCAGAGGAACCTTGATGTGTGGATTCAGAGTAGTAATTCCACCTAAGTTGACGGATAGAGTGCTCAATGAGCTTCATGAGGGTCATCTGGGTGGGGTAAAAATGAAGAGCTTAGCCAGAGCGTTTGTGTGGTGGCCGGGAATCGATAGAGAAATCGAAGAGATGACCAAGAGCTGTGCAGGATGCCAGAAGGTCCAAAACGCCCCACCACAAGCTCCTCTGCATCCATGGGAGTGGCCCTCATCTCCATGGCAAAGGGTGCACATTGATTTTGCTGGTCCCTTCATGGACTCAATGTTTTTAATTGCGGTGGATGCACATTCAAAGTGGCCAGAGGTAATAAAAATGTCCTCAACCACCACGGAAAAAACTATCACAGTTTTACGAACCATATTCGCCAGGAATGGGCTGCCTGAACAGATTTGCTCTGACAATGGACCACAGTTTGTGTCTGAAGAGTTCCGGAGGTTCTTAAAGAACAATGGTGTTAAGCATTACACATCTGCCCCATATCATCCAGCCACTAATGGATTGGCCGAGAGGTTTGTTCAAACATTCAAGAAGGCTAGCAAGGCAATGTGTAATGAAGATATACCCCTACAACACAAGGTGGACAACTTCTTGTTTGCTTACCAGAATGCGACACATGCGGTTACCAACCAAACTCCAGCCATGATGTTCTTCAATCGAAGACTACGATGCCGCTTGGATTTGGTTAAGCCAAATGTCCGAAGAGATGTGGAGAACAGGCAGTTTCAGAATATGAATGAAAGGCCGACCAGGAGTTTTAAGATAGGTCAACCAGTTTTGGCCCGGGACTACCGCACTGAGAAATGGCAGCCAGGAACGATTTGTACATGGCAAGGACCTCTCATGTATACCGTGGACGTTGGAGAGAGCATTGTAAGACGCCATGCTGACCAGATTCTAGAGTCACTGGAAAACGTCAACTCCACACCACGATCTGATACACCTGGCAATGAAATCGACGTACCAATTGCAGCTACCGCAGAATCGGTGATATTGGAAGCAGATGAACCAAACAACGACATTGATCCCGACTCAACCTTGCCAGAAGAACCTGATACCCCAAAGAGGCGTTATCCAGACAGAATCAGGAAGCCTCCTCAAAGACTGAACTTATAATTGCTTAAACTTAACCAATGTATCTAGCAACTGTAATTGTGATTGTAATTAGTTATCATTTAGTTGTTAAATGAATGTTATGTACTGTTTATCTAAAAGGGGAGGAATTGTTGTGTATGTACCTTTAAGAGAATAACTGGTCTCAGACTGCAGTGCCGGCAGTGACCACCCCTGTATAAAAGGCACTAGTGAGCCTCTGTAGTTTCAGTTTCCCGATTGACTTCAATCAGTAAAGACTTGTTTTGTTCAACTCCTGCTGTCCGTGTCTCAATCATTCACGGACATAATAGTCGGGGAGTCCAGAACCAGGGGTCACAGTCTAAGGATAAGGGGTAGGCCATTTAGGACAGAAATGAGGAGGAATTTCTTCACCCAGAGAGTGGTGAACCTGTGGAATTCTCTACCACAGAAGGCAGTAGAGGCCAATACATTAAATATATTCAAGAAGGAGTTGGATATATTTCTTAAGGCTAAGGGGATCAAGGGGTATGGGGAGAAAGCAGGGACCGGGTACTGAATTTGGATGATCAACCATGATCGCATTGAATGGTGGAGCAGGCTCGAGGGGCCGAATGGCCTACTCCTGCTCCTATCTTCTATGTTTCCATGTTTCTTATCACATCTCTCCGATATGTCCCAAAGCACTTCACGCACAATGAAGTACTCCGAGATACAATGGCTGTTGTGTGGGTGAATGCAGCACACAGCACTATTCACAAACAGCATTGAGACAACTGAGCGATGAATCTATATTTGGTGGTGTTGTTTGAAGGATGGATGTTGTCCAGGACACCTGCCTGCTCTGGTGCCATGGGACCTTTAATCTCCATTAGAACCACTAAAACAGGCAGATAAGGCCTCAGTTTAACATCTTGTCTAAAGAACAGCACATCTGACAATGCAAGACTCGTCCGGTACTGCCGTGAAGTATAAATTTAGATTACACACTCACATCCTGGAGTGGGACTTAAACCCCCAACATTCTGACTCAGAGGCAAGAGTGCTACCAACTAAAACAAACTGACATTTTAACCTTGAAAAAGGAGACTGACATGGGTTGTTACAGAGTGTACAAGATATTAAATATTAAAGAAAAAGTAAATTAGAAGCACAACTTATGGTAAACCAAGATACTCGAACAAAAAGCATAGAAAGAGAGAACCTGCCTTTATATAGTAACGTTCAAATCCTCAGGACATCCTGCTTCACAACCAATGAATTACTTTGACGTGTAGTCACCATCGTTATGTAGACATGAAAACTGGGATAAAAGTAACCATCCATTGTTAGCGGCTGTACTGCAGTAGACACGGTGTTTGCTGTAATACAAACTTCTCACAGTGACTACAATTTTATAAGGCGAATCTTTTTCAGCAGCGTGTTTCCTACTCTTACAGGACTGGAGCCCAGCGGAATACTTCCCACTGAGGTGATAATCCCCTTTAACAGCCCCGACCACTTGCAGTTTATTCCTCACCTTTAATATTTATTGAACATTCTTGCACCTTACATTTTGTAGTATTTGTATTGTAGGATTTATCTTTGAAAAGTAAGCAAATACTTGGAATAATGCCACAAAGTTTCTTTTTTTTTTAAAAACCCCAGAGGCCTTTGCTATGGAACAGTTCATTTCAGAACAGCCTATTGAGAGATCCATTCATGGTGTGACCGCACAGAAGCACTTACTGCTTTGGCATTATAGAGGAGCTGAAATATGATCTCAGCTCACGCAGCCTCTCGCTGTACAATCCTAACTCCAACATGTACAACAGCAAGGGCATCCGTCAGCAACACTGCTTCATCTTCACTTTAAGATTCAAATTTAGTGAAAACATTTCCTTGGCCACCAGCGAACGCTGGGAGTACCCAGCTCACAATAGGGTTAGTTTGTCAATGCCTTTCCCGTCAGACGCATTTAGGCAATGACTTCAGTCGCCTTAGCATGACCAGCTAACAGCTGCACATAATTAGAAGTTTGAACCTGGCACGGTTAGTCACACAGCTCTGTCGGTGGCTGTTCATTATGTAGAAGCACTTTTCCAGATCACTCCTAGGCATCTACGTTGCTGTGATCCACGTTTTATTGTTTATGGGGTAGGTGGGGCCGAGTAAGCAGCTGTGGGCTGTCACTTCTCTTTCTCTGCTTTGGCTGTAAGGCTTCAGGTAGCATGAATTGAATTCTCTATAAGGGCTGTGATCTCAAACTACAAAGGAGTCTGGCTGATTTGGATCTGTTCAAAATTCCCTTTTACAAATCTCCAGATCTGATCTCTAGGTTCAGATTCCTTGACTGATGGTTGACAGCATGGCTTCAGGGATGTGGTTACTACCCGTCCGGTTCTGCACTGGACGGTCTGGTTTTTGAGTGAGCTCTTCAGGAATTTCTAAAATGTAAACCAGTTCTCTGGTTCTTTTTGAATTTCAAAATGGAGGTCCAGTTGTTCCACTCGTGTGACTCTAAGTACCAGCTTGGCTCACTGAGTCAGAAGGTCGCGGCTTCAAGCCCCACTCAAATGCCTGAGCACATGATATAGGCTGACACTGAGGGACTGCTGCGTTGTCGGAGGTGAGGTCTTTCGGATGAGGTTGAAGCCTCGTCTGCCTGATCAGGCGGACGTAACAGATCCCATGGTACTTCTAAAGAAGAGCAGTCCTGATCAATATTTATCTTTAACCAACACCACCAAAACTGATTATCTGGTCATTTATCTCATTGCTGTTTGTGGGACCTTGCAGTGTGCAAAATGGCAGCCATATTTCCCACATTACAACAGTGGCTCCACTTCAAAAAGTACTTCATTGGCTGTAAAGCGCTTTGAGATGTCCGGTGGTCGTGAAAGGCGCTATATAAATGCAAGTCTTTCTTCCTTTTACATAACAACAGTGCCCCACTTCAAAAGTAACTTATTGGTTGTGAAGTGCTTTGGGACATCCTGAGAATGTGAAAGGTGATCTTACTTCCTTGCTGCCATTAAGGTTAATAAAGCTTCCAATACATTCTCGTAAGTAATAAAATGAAAATAGCATCTTAAGCTATGATCCCACCCACTGATCTGCCCCTCCCGCTCCCCAATCCAGTTTTGTGCTGGGCAAAAGGTCACAATCTTATTCCTCAGGTTGTTTGAACCTTTGCGTTGCTTAAAAGCAATGAGCGTTCAAAAGTTCTGTTCCAAAACCATCGATACTGAAGTGATCCTCAATCTCAGCTATTCTTTTACTAATGTACAGCTGTACTTACCTGGAGCAGCCAACAGGTGGCATTCAAGGCCCCAAATGCCCTGATCAGGACAAACCTGAGTAAATCTGAATGGAAGCAAATTGTGCCAAATGCAATTAATTTAGATTTCAAAAGATTTTTCGGCCTTTCCCTGCCAGAATGATTACTGGGGGCAGAGCTTCCCTGCCAGTACCTCTTTTAGAATCAAAAGGATGTTAAATTGAATTATAATTAGGAATTCATCAAATACATCTATCAGCAGCTTTCTCCATGCCATGGATCCTTGGGCTCAAACAACTGAGCCTTAAAATTCCACTGGGGATCTCCAGATGTCCTGCCGTAACTCCATAATCCCTAAAAAAACAGCGGAGACTCTGCATAATGCGGGGGCTCTGCTGGTCTCTTGCTGGGGATACACTGTGAGACCAGGAGAACCCCCATAGAACGTCAAGGCCTTGGTGTGTTCTGGTACAGCTTTTCAGTGCCAGATTCAAAAATTCCTGTGATATATATAAAAAGATAATATGTGATACTAAACATTAAAAGAAACCCAATAGCTGCAACAAAAGGTGGAACAACAGGAATTTTTGAAATGAGCGTTCAAAAGCTCTGTTCCAAAACCATCAGCAGCACCGAAGTTTGTGATCCTCAATCTCGGCTATTCTTTTACTAATTAAAATAGAAAGACTTGGCATTTATATACCGCTGCGCCACATCTCTCAAAAAACATCCCAAGCCACTTCACACAAATTTAATTATTTTGTAGTGAATGACAGTCAATTTACACACAGCAAAGTCCTATGAACAGCATTGAGATGAATGAGTAATTCATTCACTGAAGCGCCTTGGGACATTTTACTGTGTTAAAGGCGCTGTGTAAATGCAAGTTGTTGTTGTTTTCAATGGTGTTGACTAAGAAAGGAATGTTGGCCTGAACTCCTTCCTCTTAAATGACGTATGTTTTTATTTTTACTAAAGGCACTGACGTTGAGACACTGTTTGCTATATCTATACCCACATCACATTGTTGGTTATCATGCCCATTGCGATAATGTGTTAATGACTGACATTAAATCCTACAATGATAATGGAAATCTTGCCACCGCTGACATTGAAAGTTATTTGCAGCACGATAATTAACTGCACATAAGTCCCCGTGTCTCAGACATGAGAGATGTGTATTAACACGGAACAGAAGGAACTGTAGACAGCGGCTTATTATTTTTGATGATGAAAACTGCACAGGCACGATGGGTCGAATGGCCTCCTTCTGTGCTGTAAGTTTCGAAAACCTTGGATTAAAGTTAATGCACAATGCCTGTCGGTGACATGACCCACAAGTACATCAAGGCCACTTTGAGTAGATAACAGGCAATTAATTAAGGGAACGTTGCCCAGATAATATCAGTGCCTCCCCCCCTCCATATGACAGAGGAAAGGTCATCGATGAAGCAGTTGAAGATGATTGGGTGAAGGCGGCTTCTCTGAGGAACTCCTGCAGTGATGTCCTGGGGCTGGGATGATTAGCCTCCCACAATCGTCTTCCTTTGTGTCAGGTACCTGTTAAAATCTAGTTTCAAGTAATATGAGAGAAAAATTCAGCTTCAACCTTGTACCATGAGGAGTGAATGTTTCCTTCATTCAAACTGACTGGCATTTTTTTTCCATCTTCCATATTTTAGTTTATGCAGACTCCTGCAGACAGTCTGAAGGGGGAAATTGGGCAGGAAATTGAGCCCCAAGTGTATTACTTGTATGTGTGAGCCCAGATAGCGAGAGGCTATTCAACTGCATGGGCATCACTACCCAAATCCAATCCTGTTGTCACCCAACATCTATTCATGCAGGGGTCACTTGCAATCAGGACTGGCCTGACTGATGTTTCTCCTTTGTCCATAGATTCTGAAGCCAATAGTTGCATCTCGACCACTGTTCTGACAACGTTAACCCAGCATGAACCAGCAATCGAGCCTAGGACAGTCCTGGTCTTGGTTGCTCAGTGCTGCACCACACTATTTTAAATTAATTAGTGTGTCTGAACTGCAGGCTGTCTCACCTATTCCAGCCTCAGCCTTAACTTCAAGGTCCTCTTTGTCATTTTCAACTCAATCAACAGATTTGCCCAACCATACCTGAGCAATTCTCTCTAACCATACGTCTCAGTGTGCACTCTGCTTCTCGGACTCTGACTGAGTGATCCCTCCACTCCACCATCTGAGGCCATTCCTTCATGCAGTGTGTCCCTCCACTTTAGAACTCTTACCCTTAAGCCATTCCACTTGTTTCCTCTTACCCTTTCTTTCAAAGGGCCTCTTACAAAACCTAATCGAACGCAAAATGCTGCAAATGCTGGAAACCTGCAGAAACAAGCAGTCAACAGACAGCAGCTCAGTCAGCACTAGGGGAAGGAACAGATGGTTGAAATTTTGGGATTGCACCCTTCTTCAGAACGGAAAAATAAGACAATTAAGCATATTAATAGAATCAGAAAGAAGGGGAGGGGTGGAGGAAAACAAATTTATATAGCGCCTTTCACGACCACCAGACATCCCAAAGCACTTTACAGCCAATGAAGTACTGTCACTGTTGTAATGTGAGAAATGCAACAGCCAATTTGTGCACAGCAAGCTCCCACAAACAGCGATGTGATAATGACCAGATAATCTGTTATTGGCCAGGACACCGGGGATAACTCCCCCTGCTCTTCTTCGAAATAGTGCCATGGGATCTTTTAAGTCCACCTGAGAGAGAGCAGACGGGGCCTCGGTTTAACGTCTCATCTGAAAGACCACACCTCTGACAGTGCAGCACTCCCTCAGCACTGCACTGGAGTGTCAGCCTAGCTTTATGTGCTCAAAGTCCCTGGAGTGGGACTTGAACCCACAACCTTCTGACTCAGAGGCGAGTGTGCTACCCACTTTTTAAAAATATTTTTATTATACTTTATTGAACATGAAGAACATTTACAACATCGTGATCATTACATTGTATGATACAAATCAATTCCACCGCCCTGCACAGCCATTCCGCCACCACATTTTAACATCAAAACCTGAAGTTTAATTTGTCACCTGTAACATATATTAATCGATTGTACTTTAAAAATTGGTTGTAAAATACTGTCCTTAAATTCCTTTCTGAATAAAACATCCACAGAGCCTTATAATGGTCTTTTAGCTTATATTTAAAATACTCTTTTAGATTGATTCTCCTCCCCTTAAAAAACAGAGCATTCCTTCTTTGCACAATCACGAATCTAGCCAAACTGAACATTAAATTAATTGCCGCTCCGCTAGACTCTGGCAGACTCTCCTGCAATCCCCATCTCAAAATTGAGTCCCACGGGATTCCCATTCTCGCTGTTCGGTCCCCACCCAGCAAAAAAGCTTCACACAACTGTCGAACATAGTACTTAAAGTCATTTAACTGCGGACATAACACTAGTAAATGGGACAGAGTCTCATCCTGTGTCCCACACATTGGGCAAGTTGCCGCCTCCACTCGTCCAATCTTGCACAAGACCGTCATGGTAAAAATCCGGTTATGAGCCAATTTGAAATCCAGTTCAATCCATTCTGGGCATTTAAAATTCGCCCACACTCCCTTCCAAATCCTGTTGAAGTCCAGCTGTGGGTATATACTCTGCCAAAACTCCTGACCAGCAGGTGTCTTGAATCTCCATTCTCTGAATACCTCATAGAAATCTTGAGTATTACAGTTGTCAAATTGGACTAACTCTCCCCCTTTCTCCAGTACAAAGCTTGGAAAAGCAGGACGCATTTTACTTCTTTTGGAGATTTCCGCATTTATTTCTTCCATCCAATCCTGTGGCATTGCCCTCACAATCTTCTCATACATGATTCCTATTGCTTTTCCTTCTACCTCCTGATCCTCCTCCCACACCATGTCCTTCACTATCGCTTCCGGCAACCAACCTGGAATCACCTCGTATAATACATCTTTCACCGATATAATCCCAGCTTTTATAAAAGCTTGATTAAATAAAACCTCTCCTTCGATGTTGACCCACCTGTTCAAAAATAAGGGCTGTTCTAAAAATTCCTCAGCCCCCTTGGGCATAAACTGCACACTTCTTAAAAATTGAGCCCAAGTCTCTACAACCCCCTTATAAAACCTAGGGAGAAGCTGAATCGATTTCAAAAACATATTATTGTATTCCATATACAATATCCCCTGCCCTCCTATCCCACTTCGTTTTAAAAAATGCTCAAAACTCTTCCAAAAACTTGAATTTGACTTCTGAAGAAATCTCTTCACCCATTTGATTCTAAAGGATTTTTTCTTCAAATCAATATCTGGGAAGTTGAGTCCTCCCTGATTTCTCCGTCCAATGATGGTATTGTAAGCCACCAAGGCTGGTTTCCCTTCCCATAAAAACCTCACACAAGCCTCTCTTTTTAATTTTCATAACCTTTGGTTCCCAATTTAATCGATCCACTTCTTCCCTGTCTTTCTTGCACCCCATATGCACCCCCAGAACTTCCAAAACCTCCACCACCTTAAAGGGACATTCCCCCCTACCCCTCCCTGCAACCAGGCATTGGGACTTACTATAATTCACTCTGGCACCTGAAGCTCTACAATATTCCTCCACTACCTCCATAGCTTTCCTCACTGACTCCCCATTTCTCAATGTTAAGGTTGTGTCATCTGCATATTGGTGTATCACTGACACCAGCCCGGAACTGGGTACCACAATCCCAACTACACCTTGTTTCTTTCGCATCATGTAACCTAATGGTTCTGCTACCAATGTGTACAGCAGTGGGGACAGGGGACAACCCTGTCTCACTGATCTCTGTATCGGAAAATACTTAGATAAAAAACCATTACATTTAACACAGCTAAATATGTTTGAATAAAAAATCCTTATCCACTGAATGAAATTCCTTGAAACCAAATGCTTCCAAAACCTTCAATAAAAACTCATGAGAGACCCTATCAAAGGCTTTCTCTTGATCTATCTTTAATAAATAAGCCTCCCTCCCACTCTCTTCCATGAGTTCTATTGCATCTCGGATTGAGACCACAGAGTCTGCGATGTCCCGGCCTATGACTCCATAGGACTGAGAGGGCCAAACTATCTCCGGTAACACCTCCTTCAAACGATTTGCCATAACCCTCGCCAAGATCTTATAATCCACATTTAATAGTGTGATGGGCCTCCAATTCTTCAGATCCCGTCTATCCCCTTTATTTTTATAAGCTAAGCTTATGATACCTCTCCTCATAGATGGGGCCAGGCTTCCCTCAATTTTAATTTCCTTAAAAACTCCTAAGAGCAATGGACTTAAAATCTCGAAAAATTCCTTATAAAATTCTGCACTTAGTCCATCGGACCCTGGGCTTTTCCCCCCCTTCATTCCACTTATTGCTATTTTTATTTCCCCAATCCTACTTCTTTATCACACATGCTTCTCTCATCCTCCTTTAAACCCTTTTCAATAAAAGCAGTAACCTTCTCCATCTCCAAATTGGAAATGTCTTCTTTTGTATATAGCTCTTGATAAAAGCTGCTAGCTGCCTCCAAAATCTCCTCACTTTCATGAATGATCTTCTCCCCAATCGTCAACTCCTCAATTAACGATAATCTCTGTCGCAGCTTCTCTTGCTCTAGAAAATATCTAGTGCATCTTTCGCCCTCCAATGCATCTCTAGCCTTTGCACGGAGAATGGCCCCCTTGCATTTTTCAGCTTGCAATAATTCCCACTCTTCCTTTAGCACCCGGAACTTAGTCTCAGCTCCCTTATCCCCTCCGTCAACTGCTTTACAGACATCCGTAAACCTTTTGTTTATATTCTCTTCTCGATGCCGGTTAGCTGCCGCCCTCTTTTTCCCATAACGTACCGAAAAAACTTTTACCTCATATTTGAAATTGGCCCACCAAACTCTTCTTTCTTTCAAGAACAAAAGTTCCTTCTGAGCATTCTTTATTATATTTATAATCCCTTCTTTATAAGCACTTTCCTTCAGGTATTGATTGTTTAAAATCCACACCCCTGAACTGATCTTAACTCTGCTGTTCCTAATTCTAAGAACCAAAGCCGAGTGATCACTAAAAAATACTTTTTTATAATAAATCTCCATCACCTCCGAACTTAACCCTTCCCGCATTAACACAAAATCTATTCGGCTCTGTTTTAAAACATCACCCACCCAACCTGCTCTGGAGAACTCCCTTTTTATGGGGTTCCGGTCCCTCCATAAGTCTCTCAAATTTAAATTTGCCATCATTTTTATAATCATCCCTCTGGAGTTATCCTCTTTAAAGGTCATCTGGGCTGAAATGTCCATCCAAGATAAAAATACATTAAAATCCCCCACTATACAAGGATTTTTCACCTCTGCCACTTCAGTGAATAACCCCCGAAAAAACTCACGACGCTTGCAATGGTCGTTCGGTGCATAGATATTAAAAAGATCACAATTAAATCCCTCCAATTTTACCCTTTGCCGTAAAAATCTCCCCTCAGTGTCCTTGTTCACCAAGGCAACGTTCTCTTCTATGGCCGGACTCAACAAAACAGCCACCCCTCTACGGTTATTGTTTGCACAACTTGCAAACACCTCTCCCTTCCAAACCTTCTGAATTCTTTCTAGAATATCCTCATCCCAAAAGGTTTCTTGCAGACACAACAAGTCCGTGCCTTTGAAACCCTGCAACAACTGCTGCAATTTCTTCTCACCCCTCAGTCCGTTCACATTGATCGAGACCAATGTAATCATGGCTCCAAAGAAGGGAAGTATGCCCAATAATCTCCCCATCATTTAATCTCTGGCTCTTCCCTCCTCTCATGCTCCTTCTCAACTTTTCGGGCAGCTGTTGCTTTTTCCTGCAGCCTCCGGCTCTTTTTCCCTCCTGTTTGACCCCTCCCTGCTGTTTCAGCCTCTTCCTTGCCTTAAGTTTGGACCCAGGAGCTGCCCTTTCTCCCTCCTTCTGCCCCTCACTAACCTTTCCCTTTCCACATGATGCCACCCCATCCCCGACTTCTATGTCTCTGTCCCCCTCTAATTCCTCACACTCAAGCTCTTCTGCAACCCTCTGTGCCTGCTCCCCGTCAGATACATAATCCTGCTCCCCGTCAAATACTTCATCTCCCATAGAGAGTCTTCCTGCTATTGCAGTTTCTCCCACTGTGCCGCCCCCTTCGACCATGTCTCCACCTCTGACCCTTACACCTTGTTCCCTCTCTCCATGGGACAATGGCGCACCTAAATTGTTCCCTTCTGACGTCTCTATCTCGCCGATCCCATTCTGCTGTCCCTTTAAGGCTCCTGCCTCTTGCACCCTCTCCCCGCCCTGCCCCCTCCCGCTCATCAAAATATCCGACTCCCCGCCTCTCCCCGGAGCACTCACTTCCACCACACACCCCGCTCCTGCCTCCTCTCCCCCCGCAGACACCAGACTCCCCAGGGGGAGCCGAACTGCACTAAGGCTCGAGTCTGCACTCGACCCTTGCTGCCCGCTGCTGTCTTTGTTCCCCTCCATAGCACTCGCCGTGTTTTCCGCCATCTCCATCTTGATCTCTGCTCCGCCAACCTCTGCCTCTTCCTGTGCTCCTTTTTCCTTCATTTTACCGGCTGTGTCCTCCGACTGCACCGCACCTCCGGCCGTTCCACACTCCTCTCCTGCTCCTTCTCCCATCTCCTCATCACTCATTTTGCTCCCTTCTGCCACACACTCACAGCGGGCGGGGCCTTTACGACACACCCCACAGCTCTCTGCCTTGCAGCTCCGCGCGATATGTCCCGACTCACCGCAATTGTAACAATACAAATCAGGACAGTTTCTTACGAGATGATCATGTCCCAGACAATAGTAACACACCTTTACTTGGTTATCGTGCAGCACACGAAAGTACTGTACTCCTTCCAGTGTCTCGAACTTCATACTGTAAGGCAAAGACCTCACCCCCTCTGGGAACCGCTCCTTTACATACCGGGTTCCGTCTGCTATCCGTGTTCCCGGATAGTACCTCCTCTTTATTTTGGAACAGATTTTAATGTCCCACGACTCCAACTTTTTGCTCAGCACTTCATCCTCGATGTACACAGGCAAGTTCAAAAATGAAACCACCACCTCCTCTGAATATAGCAGAGTCACCTCCAAAAATTTCTCCCCAACTTTCAGACTGAGCAGCAGTTTTTCCACCTCCTCACGGCCACTGACCGTCACCTCAAATCCCACATTTGGTTTTGGTCGGCAGGCAAAACAGCTTCCCTCACCACAGTCCTCATGAACCGCCTGGATTATATCCCAGGCTCGAATCTTCTTATCTTCACATTGCACCACCACCGTATTTTCTTTACCAAACCTCCTGAGGTCCCGGCCCAAATCTTTGGGCCTTTTTTTCCCCTTCCCACCACAGTTTCTTCCCTAATAAAATTCCTCTCGGGAATATTGTCCTCTGAGGGGCCCGGCACTCCGGACCCCTCAGCAGCCATCTGGCTGTTTTTTGTGGGCCAAAAAGGCCCTAAAACCTGAAAACAAAACCCTCCACCAACTTTTTACAAAACTTCCTCCAACACCCAGCTGCAATTAGGCAACCAGTCACACCTGGCTCACTCCTAGCCCCTCCCACCTAGAGAGTGCTGCCCACTGAGCCACAGCTGACACTTGCAACCGCAGAAAGTATCACCAGAATGATTGTTTGGTGATGTAACAGATTATAACTCAGTCAAATAATGAAAGACCCATGAAAGAAATTGAAGTAATTAAGTGAGAGGCCTAAGGGAAAGGTGAGCCCGGGTGGCCCTAGAGATGGAGCACGCGGTGTCCGCCGGCACGCTCGAGCTCTTTCGTGACCGGTGGGCGCCGCGGGGACTGGAGTGCATTGTTAATCGGGACAACCAAATTTTAATTTGATTGGTGGAGGGTTATTTAAAAGGGTAATTGGGTTGTTGTCACCTTATTTGTGAAATTGTTTCTTTTTTTTGGTCCAATGAAAAGAGAGGGAAAGGTGAGGAAATGGGAGAGACGGAAAACCCGGGGATCAGATTAGAAATCAAAACCTATCAGTACTGAACTCCTAAACATGCTGAGTGTATTAATATGAGCCAATGCACAGTCGCTGTAACAATGCTGATAAAAGGGGTCCTTATTCCTGTGTTTGCAAATATTTTATTTTATAGCAAGTGTTTTTGCCCAACACCATGTTTCTTGAATTCTTTTCCTAGAATAATAAATATTTTAGAACAGTCTATAAAACAAGCAGTGGCAGGTGGTGTGGTGCTAAAACGCACAATGGAGACAGACAATACAGGTTTTTTGTCTGTACTTTACCACATCAACATGACAACCTGGCAAATCCTCAACTATGCACTCAGGAATTAAACTCCTCTCTGGCCTCCTACAACAGTTAAGTTTCCGATTGTAAGAACCCATAGGGGTGGCTTTCACTGCACTGGGTGCAACTTATTGCAAAGGTTGACATCCCTCTGTAACCAGAAGATCCTTCAAAAACTCTCCTTCACTAGTGGCTGCCTAATTTGGAGAATGGGCCTTTATGCTGTAATATTTCTTTCCTTTTCATGCTTCTCTCCCCTTTTCCTGAAGTCATTGACTCCTTGCTGGACTGGCGCCATCAGTTGACATCTATTTAATGTTAATACATTCAGGAACACGGTTCCTTGTAATGGGTGTTTATTTCGAGTTTTCACAAAGTCCAATCAGTCAGAGAATAGGGCAAAAGCAAAATACTGCGGATGCTGGAAATCCGAAATAAAAACAGAAAAGGCTGGAAACACTCAGCAGGTCAGGCAGCATCTGTGGAGAGAGAAACAGAGTTAACGTTTCAGGTCGCTGACCCTTCGTCAGAACTGGAAAAAGTTGGAGATGGAACAGGTTTTTAAGCAAGTGTAGGGACGGGGAGAGGGGGGAGGGGAGGAAAGAACAAAAGGGAAAGTCTGGGATAGAATAGAGCAAATGGGCTGGATATGAATGGTAGTAACAAAGGACACAGGGTCCACAGACATTCACCAAGTGTAGGACTGCTTAAACAGTGGAGCTGGGCAAGCTGAGAGAGTCAATTGGTAAAGGCAATAAAATTACCCCCAAACTCTAATCATCATAAAATGTGTTTCTAACAATCTATTAAGTGTATAAATAAATATAAATAAGTAAAAAAAAAAAGCAGTGTTACATAATAGTATATTACAACATTGGTCCAGTTCATTATAGTAGCTTAATCGTCGAAGAATATCTGTAACATTTCTAAAGTTAACAAAACAGTCTAGAACTTTGACGTGCAAACGTCTTATAATACTCAATCTTTAGGAAGGACATTAATGTGTTGTCTTCTTGCCCCCAGCACTTAGGATGAAGCTGAAGAAGCTGATGTTCCTACCACCCGTGAGAGTGATGATTTCAAGTTCACGGTGTTTATATTTTGATTGTTTCTCTTTCCAGGCACTCTCGGGTGATTTGTTGTTCTCTTTGAATCTTGTAGTAACATCTATTACCCCGATGTTACCTTAGTTCTGGAAAATGATATTGGGCTTCCAGAGGGAGCCGTCTTCTGAATTCAACCTTGGTTAGACAAATGCCGGCCAACTGTTTCAAACCTTATCAATGAGCTCCTCGAGGATCTTATTATGTCTTTTTATTCTCGCATTTTTCACAGAGATGCACTTTCCCGGTATGAGAGATCATTTTGAAAGCCATGTTACATCTTCTACATGATTTATTCATGTTCGGTCTTCCCAAAGTTAACGAGTACCTGGTAGGGTATAAATTGCATCTTTAGAAGAAATGCATCGATGAATTGAGATTGCTTCATCCCATTGTTCAGGTGAATCCAGGCTTGGTAGTCAGTTCTGATGGCGGATCTGGCTGATTAGACTGTACATCTGGACTGACATTCAATGCTAAACATTCCTGAGCATCCAGGATTAAAGGGCGTCTTCTTCATTGAATCAAGACAAGTTCGAACATCTCTGAGAATCTGTAGATTTTTCAAATGTTCAATGTTCACCCAGTCATGTCCGTAATATGCAAACGATGTTCTAGTTTCCTAATTACAGCAGCAGAATTTGGATTTTCAACCTAGGTGTTGCCAAACGCGTACGCATGCATAAAGGCCCACGTATCCCCGGGGCGCACGCGGTTTGCAAGCACCCCTGGGATCACGTGGGCCAGGCCAACCACTGAAAAAGCAGGGGATCCCTATTATGCTTATGCAGATTCCATTTACGTACAGAATCCCCATAAGCATGAACAGGAATCACCTAAAAAACACAATTACACACCAGTTAAATAAAAATAAATCATTACATGTTCAAAATTAATTAAAATACAATTAAATTAAACATTTAAAACAAAAATTTAATTTAATTAACATTTAAAGGGGCTAAAAATAACCTAAACTAATTTTAAAGTCTTTTTATGTTTAAATAATTAAAAAAATTTTTTTTTAGTATTTATTTAAACTCTTACGCTGGTAAAAGAAGGCCCTACTCAAATAGCCCAACTCTCCGCCAGCGAATGTCCATTTCCCGGGGATGCGGTGGATCTGTCAAGCTGAAACTTGACAGGTCGCAAGTTCCGGGTTTTCGCGTATGCACTTATGGCCGCGAACGCACCTCGTACGCGGTCATAGGCTCCCTCCCCCACCCTGGAAAATTCGGGCCATTCTGTTTGGCGGTGAACTAGTTTTTAGAACAAGGGATGGCTTGAAGCACCAAGTGGGGGAGGGAGAGTGTGTTGAGAACATTTTAAAAAATTTATTCATTCATGGGCATTGCTGGCAAGGCCAGCATTTATTGCCCATCCCTAATTGCCCTTGAGAAGGTGGTGGTGAGCCGCCTTCTTGAACCGCTGCTCTTATTAGTAGTTTGGTACAACTGTGTGGCTTACTAGGCTATTTCAGAGCGGTAGTTAAGAGTCAATCACATTGCTGTGGGTCTGGAGTCACAAATAGGCCAGACCAGGTAAGGGCAGCAGATTTCCATCCCTAATTTATATAGCCGGACGTCTCAAAGCGCTTTACAGCCAATGAAGTACTTTTGGAGTGTAGTCACTGCTTTAATGTGGGAAACGCGGCAGCCAATTTGCGCACAGCAAGCTCCCACAAACATGTGATAATGACCAGATAATCTGTTTTTTTTTGTTAGTTGAGGACACCAGGGATAACTCTCCTGCCCTTCTTCGAAATAGTGCCATGGGATCTTTCACGTCCACCTGAGAGAGCAGTCAGGGCCTCGGCTTAACGTCTCATCCGAAAGACAGCACCTCCGACAATACAGCACTCCAATGGAAGTGTTAGCCTAGCTTTTTGTGCTCAATTCCCTGGAGTGGGACTATGAACCCACAACCTTCTGACTCAGAGGCAAGTGTGCTGCCCACTGAGCCACAGCTGACACTTAAAGGACATTGGTGAACCAAATGGATTTTTACAACAAGTTTCATGAGTCACCATTACTGATACTAGCTTTTTATTCCAGATTTATTTAAATAACTGAATTTAAATCTCCCAGCTGCTGTGGTGGGATTTGGAATTCATGTCTCTGGATCATTAGTCCAGATTCATCTGGATTACTAGTCCAGTAACATAACCACTATGCTACCATTCCCATCTTTCTAATATTAGACTTGCTGTTAGTTGAAAAGTACAATACAAGTATGCTGGCCCCCCTTAAAGGGGTCTCAGTGTAGAAGGAGACGGAAGCAGTCAATAGAGTGGCATTCAAATCATTCTCACTAAAAGGCACTTAACGGCAATTTGCACCAGGTACAAATTAGCAACAAGAAAAAGAGAAACCTTGAATATCTCTTAATCTCTCTTCTTTCATCCCCTCCCCCATTTCCCAGCCCCCAAACTGCCTTTTAATCGGTTTCATTTCCTGCCTTTCTCAGTTCTGTAGAAGGGTTTCGACCTGAAACATTGACTCTGTTTCTCTCTCCACGGACGTTGCCTGGCCTGCTGAGTTTTTCCAGCGTTTTCTGTTGTTATTAAGGATTTCCAGCATCCGCAGTATTTTGCTTTCGAAAAAGAGAAACGGCTGATTAGTAAAAGTATTTGTTGAAAAAGATTTTATTCTTTAGGACGGGGGGGGGGGGAATGCATTGTGTTGAGATGACTATAAAACAACCATTGATAAAGGTGTAGAAGGTTTTCATTAGTCATTTTAGTTATTAACCGAACGACCTACATTGTGTGCCCTTTTTAAATGACTCCAGTGAACTAAAGTCATGTGCTAAATAACAACAGGAAACGCTGGAAAAACTCAGCAGGCCAGGCAGCATCGGCGGAGAGAGAAACAGAGTTAACGTTTCAGGTCGATGACCTTTCATCAGAACTGGAAAAAAAGCAGGAAATGGAAAGCAAGTTTGGTGGCTGGGAAAAGGGGGAGGGGATGAAAGAACAAAGGGGAAGGTCAGTGATAGGATAGAAAGCAGGAGAGATTAAGAGACATTGAGAGATATTCAAGGCAAGGGGAGGTGGAAATGGGACAGGTTGAGGAATAAAGGATGGCTCTAGCTGGGGTGTGAATTGCGCTGGCAGAATGAAGGACCGCTGAAGGGAGGGAAGAAAAAACAAAAAGTGTGGATAAAAAAAGAAGAATATGGCCTAGAAATTCGGTTTTGGCGCAGCGAGGGCTTTAGCGCCGGAAGTTAGTGCCGGCGCTAAGTCCCCCTGCGCGCGCCAAAAATTCAGTAGCGCCGCGCCCAAACGGCTGCCGGTGCTACTGAGGGGTCTCAGCGCCTCAAAACTGGCGCCACGTGCTGCATTGCGGCGCTATTCAGGCGCTGCGGCGCCCGCTGCGGTGCGGCAGGCTCGGGAAGTGCAGGCCTCCTCCTTCCGTTAAGGAGGAGCTGCCTGCACCCGGCCGCGGCCCACGATAATCTTTTTAAAAATGAGCCCGGCACCTCGGACAAGTGCCGGGCTTGCTTCTGTTCCGGGGGGTGGGGGGGGGCGGGGTGGTGGGAAGTCCGGGGAGGGAGCTGCGGCCAGGCGGCCGGCGGGAAAGCGGCCGGCCGCCGCGGGGCCTTTAATGCGCCGGCGCAAAGTTCTGTAAGGCACCTCTGCCAGAACGTTGCTTGCGGCTGCCACGGGCGAGGCGGCCGCAACTCAATTTCCGAGTTCGGGCGGGTTACCATGGCAACCGGGACGCTGCGCACACCGATGACGTCATCGGTGCCGGCGCAGCGCTACTGGCCTAACGCCGATTTAGGGCCCCTGTCAATTTCTAAACTGGCCATAACTTCGGCGCTAGGCCCTCTAGCGCCTCAAAAGCGGCGCTAAGGCCAGTGAATTTCTAGGCCTATATATATGTGATAGGGGCCGAGGTTATGACCTGAAATTGTTGAACTCTATGTTGAGTCCAAGTCATGTGCTACTGAAATAACAACAGAAAATGCTGGAAAAACTCAGCAGGTCAGGCAACATCCGTGGAGAGAAATTTGAGTTGACGTTTCGGGTCGAACCCTTCTTTAAAACTGGAAAGAAAAGAAAATAGATCGAAGGCAGGGCTGCGAAACAACAGAAAATGCTGGAATAACTCAGCAGGTCAGGCAACATCCGTGGAGAGAAATTTGAGTTGACGTTTCGGGTCGAACCCTTCTTCAAAATTGACTTTAGCCCTATCTGTGAACTTGTGCAGCAGCTTCTGCTACTGCTGCAGGCTAGTTTGGGTCCTGGGAGAGTCTCCGAGCCCTGTTGGTAGATTCCACAAAGACTGAATTCAGTTTTTTTAATGCATAAAATTAGAAAGTAGAGATGGAAATGGCGGAAGGGAATGGCGCCACCATCTGGATACATTTAGTAATAATTCAATTGTCTGATACATAATCTGTACATACATCAAATAAGCAAGTGATAAAGTGGCTCTAAATAAATACTCATGCGTATATTCTCATGTTATGACTTGTGTTTGTGTGAACGTGCTATGGGTCACATTCTAATCGATACAGAGTTCAGTTGTTTTAATTCAGTTGTTTTAATCCTTGTGTTACAATAGGTGTCGCTGCATGGCAGAGTGGAGAAAGATTAATGAACTTTAGCAGCAGACTGGATGTCTAACAGCTTTAGGCATCTGCCAGCATTGTTGCATCTGCCAGCATTGTTGTAACTGCAATAAGAGTGGTTTCACAATTCTTTCACAGACACTTCTCCCTTATGGCTGAGTTGTACAGTACCAAGCAGTGTCATGTTGGGTGCGTGTTTAACAGGAATGCAAGGGGACTGTTCTGATTATACTTCCCATTTACATTGCTGTTGGTTACAGGGGAAAGCACTGCCAGGCGCTTGTGCACTGTAACACGTGCACAGACCTCTCGCTGCTTGTAACATCTGAATGCTGGTGAGATTATTGGGGATAATCACTGGGTCTTTAACGCTACAGATATTTTTCTTGGGTTAAGCACTGCTGACCACTTCTGCTCCCCATGGCCCAGACTCTGTCTTTGCCTTTCCAAAATCGAGGTAATTTATAGCGTGCCTAGGGGTCGCTCATTAAACCGTTATTACTGTGTTGTACCATACTGGTTATATCATGTGGCCTGACATGATCTTCCTTGACACGGGAAGGCAGTAGATTAACACTTCGCTAGACTGTAGTTTAGGCTATAAGTGGCAAACAGATTTGTTTAACAGATAAGTGAACAGTAGCAATGACACACTGTAGATTTTAGCTATCTCTCCTTCAGCTGGTGGAAAATAACAAATAGTCAACTTGCTGCGCTAAATTGTAATATAAATAATAACAACAACTTGCGTTTATATAGCGCTTTTGACATCCCATGGGGCGTTATCAGACAAAGTTCGACGACAGGTCACATTAAGAGATACTAGGACAGGTGGCCAAAAAGAGGTAGGTTTTAAAGAGCGACTTAAAGGAGGAGAGAGAGGCGGAGAGGTTTAGGGAGGGAATTCCAGAGCTTAGGGCCTAGGCAGCTGAAGGCACAGCCGCCAATGGTGGAGCGAATAAACTCGGGGATGCGCAGGAGGCCAGAATTGGAGAAGCGCAGGGATCTTGGAGGGGTGTAGGGCTGGAGGAGGTTACAGAGATAGGATGGGACGAGGCCATGGATCGATTTGAACACACGTTCGGGGTACATGGTGGTTCTTTTGTTAACCACCTACCGAGTCTTTCTAACCTATCTCTCTCTCTTTCTGATGGCTTCAGTCTGACTACTGAATTTTACAACATCGGCAGGGAAATATTTTTCAAAATATGACTGGGACAAAGCAAATTTAAATATCCACCTCTTAAACTCAACATGGAGCTGGCAATCAAATATATGTACAAACAAAGCCCACGAGATGTTTGTATTTGAACTGAGTGGCTGGGTTTCCCGCCCTTGGGTACCTGATCCAGAGAATAATGTCTGGTTATGTGTCAAAATAAGCTGGCACATTTTCTGAATGGGCCTAGTTTTTAAACCACATGGCAGAAAGAAACCAATACCATGATACATCTAAGGTAAAAATGCTTCAATTTGTCACACAGCAGGATGCCTGAGGTTTTTAATACTTTAAAAATTAGAACTGCAAAAGCCAGCTACAGCACTTGATGTTAATCTGCAGCTGGTGCACATTATTAAATACATGGGATCATTGTTTCCATATGGCATTCTGTGAGTGCTCAGCAACGTCACGATGCCATACTGCAGATCATGTGGTTGTGACAGAAAACATCACACCACTTCAACAGAAGGCCTCTGGCATAACTGGGGTAGTAAAGGGTCATTGTAAGCTGGTAATTTAACCTGTTACTTGATGGAGCCCTTTGCTATCATTGTCTCCATTGTTACATCCTGGGGGCATTAAACAATAGATGATTGACATAAAAACAGAAAATGCTGGAGACACGCAGCAGGCCAGGCAGCATCTGTGAAGAGAGAAACAGAATTAACGTTTCAGGTCGATGACCTTTCGTCAGAACTGACCTGCTGAGTATCTCCAGCATTTGCTGTTTTTATTTCAGATTTCCAGTGATATACCTATCAATTCATCCAATGAAAAGCGACGAGTTAAGAAAGTAACTATAGGTTTTTATTGGCTAAATAACAGAGCCCACCCTCGTGGGTGATCGGATACAACAAGGAGGAATGCCAGCCAGTCGACTACCTTTATACCTGGGCAGGTAGGTGGAGTCATGGGCGGAGTCAGCAGTGGTCAGCCCAGGTATAGCAGCGTGACAAGAGGCGACCTCGTATAGTGATACAACAGTGTGAACAGTGATAACCATAGAGTAACGATATAACAGTGATAACTATAGTGTAACGATAGTGAACGACAAAAGTGGTTTACCACATTCACCCCTTGTTTAGATTTGAGTCCAGCGGGGTGAAGTGTACTACCAGTTCTGGTATGTCAGTCTGTCCGGAGGCCTCGTAAGCCTTTCTGATCGTCGCAGCGGCGGTGTTGCATTATCCGGTGTTAATGCTGGTGTCTGCGTGGTCGGCGAAGGCTCGTGGGGTTCCGGCATGCCGTCTACCTGGGCTGGAATTGGGGGGGTGGTGGGGGGGGTGAAGGTGGTGTCTCCGGAGTGCCCGAGGGTGCGAGGTCTTGTAAGGAGACTGTGTCCTCCCGCCCGTCTGGGTATGCCACATAGGCGTACTGGGGGTTGGCGTGCAGGAGGTCCACCCTCTCGACCAGGGGGTCCGTTTTATGGGCCCTCACGTGCTTTCGCAGCAAGACGGGCCCCGGAGAAGTCAGCCAGGTTGGTAGCGTGGTTCCCGTAGTCGACTTCCTGGGGAAAGCAAACATTCGTTCATGGGGGGCAGCGTTGATGGCAGTGCAAAGTAGTGACCGGGTGGAATGCAGCGCTGCCGGGAGGACTTCCTGCCAGCGGGAGGTTGGGAGGCCCTTAGACTTTAAGGCTAAGAGGACGGCCTTCCATACCGTCGCGTTCTCTCTTTCCACCTGGCCGTTCCCTCGGGGGTTGTAGCTGGTGGTCCTGCTTGCAGCAATACCTCTCGCTAGTAGGAACTGACGGAGTTCCTCGCTCATGAAGGAGGAGCCCCGGTCACTATGTATATAGTTTGGGAACCCGAACAAGGCGAAGAGGTCGTTCAGGCATTTAATGACCGTGGTACTGGTCATGTCTGGGCAGGGGAAGGCAAAGGGGAAACGGGAGTACTCATCAACAATGTTGAGGAAGTACACATTACAGTCAGAGGACGGGAGGGGCCCCTTAAAGTCGATGCTCAGGCGCTCGAAGGGGCGGGTGGCCTTGATCAGGCTTGCTCTGTCCGGCCTAAAGAAGTGCGGTTTGCACTCGGCACAGGTCTGGCAGTTCCTGGTCATGGTCCTGACCTCCTCGATGGAGTAGGGCAGGTTGCGGGCCTTAATGAAGTGGTAAAGTCTGGTGACCCCGGGGTGGCAGAGGTCGTTGTGGAGGGTCTGAAGTCTATCACTTTGCGCGCTGGCGCATGTAATTCGTGACAGAGCATCGGGGGGTTCGTTCAGCTTACCTGGCCGGTACAAGATATCATAATCATAGGTGGAGAGCTCGATTCTCCACATCAAGATCTTGTCATTCTTGATTTTGCCCCTCAGCTTGTTATTAAACATAAAAGCGACCGAACGTTGGTCGGTAAGGAGGGTAAATCGTTTGCCTGCCAGGTAGTGCCTCCAGCGTCGTACCGCCTCCACGATCGCCTGGGCCTCCTTCTCGACCGACGAGTGTCGGATCTCAGGGCCCTGTAGGGTCCTTGAGAAGAAGGCCACCGGTCTCCCCTCCTGGTTAAGGGTGGCGGCTAGGGCGAAGTCGGATGCATCGCTCTCGACTTGGAAGGGGATGGACTCATCCACTGCGTGCATTGTGGCCTTGGCAATGTCTCCCTTAATGAGGGAGAAGGCTGCGCACGCTTCCTCCGTAAGGGGGAAGGATGTGGACTTCATGAGGGGTCTGGCTTTGTCCGCATAATTGGGCACCCATTGGGCATAGTAGGTGAAGAGCCCCAGGGTTCTCTTCAGTGCCTTTGGACAGTGGGGGAGGGGTAGCTCCATGAGGGGGCGCATTCTTTCGGGGTCGGGGCCGGTCCCAAGTCCCAGGGTCGCGAGTTACAGTACCTTGAGTATGCCTCGAGGTCCTGATGGGCCACCTCTAGAGAGAGAGCGAGGGCTGCAGCTTTGTCCAGGTCGAGGTCCCTTGCTTCCAGTAGTCTTTGCCGTGAGTAGTCGGACCGCAGGCCTTTCACGAAGGCATCGCGGACATTGTCTTCAGTATTTTCTGCCGCCGTTACCGCTTTAAAGTTACAGTCTCTGCCGAGTGCTTGTAGCACCCGTAAAGATTCCTCCACGGGCTCTCCTGGCTGTTGCGGGCGGGATCTTAGGAGGTGTCTGGCATACATGGAATTTACCAGGGTTTGGTACTGTCTTTTCAGCCGGTTGATGGCGTTCTCGTATGTTTTAAGGTCCCGGATGAGTGCAAATACTTTAGGGCTCACTTGGGCGCTCAGAACTCTTAGCATGGATTTCTGAGGCACGCCGGATTCTCCCAGGTAGGCTTCGAAGCAGCTCAGCCAGTGTTCGAAGTCGAGGGCTGAGTTTGCTGCCTGTGGGTTTAGGTCCAGGTACGGTGGTCTGAGGGCTCGCAGCCAGGCCGGCTGCTGTGGCTGTTGTAGCTGGGCGTCTGGCTGGTCGCTTGGCTGGTCGTTTGGCTGGTCGTTTGACTGCTCAAGTGTCGACATTTTAAAATTTAGCCAATAAAATTGATATACCTATCAATTCATCCAATGAAAAGCGACGAGTTAAGAAAGTAACTATAGGTTTTTATTGGCTAAATAACAGAGCCCACCCTCGTGGGTGATCGGATACAACAAGGAGGAATGCCAGCCAGTCGACTACCTTTATACCTGGGCAGGTAGGTGGAGTCAGCAGTGGTCAGCCCAGGTATAGCAGCGTGACAAGAGGCGACCTCGTATAGTGATACAACAGTGTGAACAGTGATAACCATAGAGTAACGATATAACAGTGATAACTATAGTGTAACGATAGTGAACGATAAAAGTGGTTTACCACATCCAGCATCTGCAGTATTTTCTTTTTGTAATAGATGATTGGCGATGTTCTGCGAATTACCTGGAAATGACTTGTAGAAACATGACCTTCTAACGAACATAAGGTGAGTGTTAAGTAGAGGCTTATGAAGGGATTGTATTGCATGGAGTGTATCAGTGGGATGGAATGGGAAATGGAGTTGGTTAGAGACATGTATCATCAGGGAGCGGGAGGACTGGCTCAGGATTCAATTGTAGCCACATACTATCGTATGGACAGTTAGCATGGATTCCTTCCAATAGGGTAATCCAGAACAAGAGGGTGTAATAAAGAACCTGCATTTATATAGTTCCTTCCATGTCCCAAAGTACTTCATAGCCAATGAATTATTTTTGAAGTATAATCACTGCTGTTAGGTAGGCAAATGCAGCAGCCAGTGGAGTTCTGGGTAGGGTAGTGGAGGCAAAAACCTTGAATCAGTTAATAGTTGGATGCTATGATCAGAGTACTGTAGGCTTTTGCTGGATGGGTGCACCAGAATGGGCTGAATGGCCATTCCCATCCACAGCAGAGTGCAAACCTTCTTTGTTGAGGTCAGGTGTCATACTTTCAAAGGTTACATCAGTCATTTTCAGCTTTCTCCCTCAAGGTTGATTGGTAGTCTACCAGAAGTGTCCTTCCTACTCTAACCTGGAAGAGACCCCTTGTGTTTCTGTGCTAAGGTTGCTTCATTCAGTTATATGCTATTAAGTCTTAAGGCAATGAGCATCCAATTAGAACCTGTGGCCTATTTTGACAATCATAGCGTGATGCAGCTCTGTCTCGCTTACCTTGGTCTCCACATGACAATGTTGGAGCTGTGATTAAAGTTGTAGGTGTTCACTTTCATTATATTTACCCAGGAGGGCAGCTTTCATTATAGTTAACGACCGGAATTTTGCCAGCACTCAGGGGGCAGGTTTGGAGGTGGGACATCCGGCAAAATCGCAAAGATTGACAGCGGGTCAGAAACCTGCTGTTAACCTGCCTCCAATCAATCTTCCCAGGTGTTGGGTCCCCGTTTTGCGCATGGACCTGACACCTAGCGGCAGGAAGAGGATTATAGGCACTTAACAGGTTGTTAACAGTCAGTTAAGAGCTTTTTGCAATTTTGACAGGTGTACTGCGGACTTCCCGGCGTCCGGACACCACGACAGGCAAGTGTGGCGTGCTGTGGGTCTACTGTAATGTTTCTGCATTGATGACAGCTGCAGAAGTGGTGTGAAGGATCCAATGGTGCACTGGTGAGTTTCAGAGGTAAGAAACTGTTGGGAAAATCATTTTTAATGTATTTAGACTTTTCTGTAGGTGACAAGTTTTGAATTGTTTGTGTAGTCCCACCTCATTGGGAGAACCTCTCTCACCAGTGACAGATCGCTTCTGTAACCTCACCTGCAGCTGCCGTCTGTTCTAGCCTAAGAAGGGAGTCACTGGAGAGCCTGGATGCAAGGGCTCACCTGTGAACAGCGATTGTCAGTGTTTGCAGCACCTCAATGCTGTCAAACACTGAAAAATCAGCTGTCAAAAAAAATTGTGCGTGGCCCCTTGAAGAAAACCGGCAGATGACACTGATGTCATCTGACACCGGCTTCCTCTTAATTGGCTGGCAAGCCTGCAGGGCGGGGCTTAACAAGGTCAAATGACACAAAATAGCCTCTGTGCGTCGGACGTCGTTGGGGACGGGATTGGAACCCGGAAGGCAGCTGTCCCGGCCCCAAGCCGCACCGAGAGGTAAGATCGCGGCCAGCATGTTCATTTTTTTGATAAGACATCAGCATTGCTGAGTGATAGCACTGCTCTGACTCCAGAGTCACATGGCACAACAGTCACCTCAGCATGAGAGGAGCTTTGCTGGTTCGAATCCAGAATTCATACCAGGGAGCAATTTATATTACATATTTAATTCAGTCCATAATGGAGTCACTCTTCATTAAAAGTTGCAGTGTATATGAAGCAACAATGATATCAGACACTTTTATAGAGTGGATGTAGGCTTTAGGATACATTCTGTTGCTCGATAGAAGTCCACTTCCGCACTGGGTACACCTGGCGGGAAACCCACTGCCCTTCCCAGGCTTCCTAGTAAAAATTGCCGTCGGGTCCCGATGATGTCATAGGTTAAAGTACCGGCAGGTCAGGTCCCAGCGGCTCCAGGACGGTTGAGTGCCCTGGGCGAATTTAATTGCCTACCTGCCTGGTTTCCACCGGGCGGATAGGGTTAAAATTGCCCCCAACCGTCTTTTTGCCTGGCAGTTTTAACACAATTCAACTTGATAAACATATTTACATCAATAATTGAGAGCTGTACGCGAAGTCATGTGATGATGTTGCTGAATCAATAGTGCCAGACATGCCAGAGTAATAAAGAATTCTGTGCTCGTGAAACGCTGTACTTTTTTATTTCGTTGATTATTTGCTAAGGAGGCATATTTTATATTTTTTGCCGGCTTCCGGGACCACTTAGTCCCTTAAGAACTAGGAAGGAAAGTTCCTTTCCATTCATCACTCATTGAAAGGGCCAAAAACTGAGCAAAATCTCTTGTCTGCTATTAAAATAATGACTGTACACATAATAGCCTTGTCAAAACTTCTTTGAAGGGTAATATCATACTGCTAGCTAACTGTTATTCTATTTATAACGTGTGTGTACATGTGTGAAAGAGAGAGTCATCTTGGATATGCTTGGTGTTCCATTGTCCCCCATAAAAGGCAGCGGTTTCTTATATTTTGCACAAGATTACATGAAATTAAAAGTAAATGGGGTTAAATGGCGTTGGCTGGTCAAATTGGGCATTACGTCCTTTATGCTGTTGTTTGTGCAGAGTGTCCTCCTCCCCTGCCTACGCAGCATTTTCCGCTCAGCAGCAGCATGATTCACCCTGGCAGGAATTTAAGGCAGCCAATCAAATCTCAGTCAGAATAATCACCGTTTAGCACATTAACAAGCAGGAAGTCACCCCTGGCAGATAGTAATTTAGATACACTGAGCAGAAAATTGCAACCCCATGGTGCAGCAAACAAGTAGGGCATATTTTACTTAGTCAGTAGTGGTCCTCATCATAGAGGGTACCAGCCTTTGGCACAAGAGTGTATTCTCTTCACACCTCCCCTCTCACCAACATCCCCATCCCACATATCTGCATATCACTGCACCAGAATCCATCCACACACACACACACATCAAAAGCAAAATACTGCAGATGCTGGCAATCTGAAATAAAAACAGAAAATGTTGGAAATACTCAGCAGGTCAGGCAGCATCTGTGGAGAGAGAAACAGAGCTAACGTTTCAGGTCTGTGACCCTTCGTCAGAACTGGAAAAAGTTGGAGATGTAACAGATTTTTAAGCAAATGTAGGGGCGGGGAGAGGGGGGAGGGCAACAAAGAACAAAAGGGAAGATCTGTGATAGGATGGAAGGCAGGAGTACACACTTATCACACCTGTACCAGGCACCATCAGAAATAAAGAAACAACTGCACCGCTAGAAGTTACTGAATCACCAGCACACAAGCACTCATTGAGCATGGCGGATGCAGCATCTCAGCTGGTTAATGGAGCAATGAAGAAGCGAGTGAGAAGTTGCAGGTATCATAGGCTGAGGCCGAAACAGAAAGATACATAGACATGGAGATCAGTAGGTCTGCTTTCAAAGGGAAAATGTTGGAGCATCAGAAAGCCATAGGCAACCTGGCTCTATGATGGACCAGAGATGGAAAAGGTGGAAAGACCCAAGCTATCAGCCAACTTCTTCCTTATATTCTTCCTTACTCTTCTTTCTCCCTCAATCCCAAACATTCATGCTTTGCCCTTTGGTGGTGCAGCACACAGACATCTAGTTAGTTGATTGATTCATCTTCAATGTGGTCTACCCGAGCAACAGGGGACAGACAGGATTCCCTCGCCAAACACTTTTCCCTCTGTCACTAAATGGTTTATCTGTAACTAGCAAACTCACCCTCTACAACAACAGCTTGCAGATATACAGTGCCTTTAATGTAGTAAAACGTCCAAAGGCGCTTCATAGGAGCGCAGTCAGACATAGAAATTTGACACTGAGACAAAGAAGGAGACATTAGGACAAGTGACCAAAAGCTTGGCCAAAGAATTAGGTTATAAGGAGCATCTTAAAGGAGGAGAGAGTGGTGGAGAGGTGGATGGTCAGCTTGGTTTTGATAACAGTACTGAACCAGAATCCATAAACTCTTTCCAAAGGGTATTAGATAGTTGCTTGAAAAGGAGAAATGTTTAAAAGCGTACAAGGAACAAGCTGGAGCGCAAGATTAGACTAGGTAGCTCATGTGGAGAAACAAATGGCCTGATTCTGTGCTGTAACATTCTGTGATTCAACACACATGATCACCTCCACTCTCATTCTCACAGTCTGTGGCGTTTACCAGAAACACTGAATTTAACATCTTCTAAAAATCATTTCTCTTAATGACTGCAGTGCCAGTCACTTGTACAAATGCATGGATAGGGACAGAATGCCGTTAAGATCACTGACTTTGGCTCTATTGCACAGTAGTTCTGTAGTACAGCAGTGAGAGCACTTAACTCATAATTTTAAAGACTATGGAGTCCTTCAAAACTTAAATCATCATTAAATCCTTTCAACATGCATGAAGTGAACTCTGTCATATGTTGAACAAGTATTTCAGTTGGTCTATGGTATCAGATCCATATCTTTATTTATTTATCTCTAGGGCATGTTTCTATGATTCTATGTTTAAATTACCGTCATATCCTAAAAGGATCTTGTCATCACAAGGCAGCGTTTAGCAACATATTTGCCCCTTTGTTTATTGAAAATTGATGAACTGTATATTTTTATGTATTTAATGCAGAAAGTACTAAGTTTCAACACAGACTCGTATCAGAGGCCCTTAATATATTAAAGTAAAAGTCAATGGGATGTTGGCTACTTTAATACAATTATGAGAATGGTTCAAAAACAACGAGACTCACCACAATTCTGTGTGATTTGGGCACATTTATACCTTTGGGATTGATAGACAAGTGGTCTCTTTGTACATGTTCGGGTCCAGTTCATTCATTCATTGTTAGAACTGTAGACTGGTGGGATCTTTCTATACAGGTGATGCCCGAGACACATTTCACTGGGATCCAGGAAGTATTCCACCTGAGTATCTTTCTAATCGTTCTATGTGGGCAGTGATATTTGTGGAGCAGAATTATGACAATGCATTTTTTTTGATGGATTATTTTTTAATAAAAATCAGTAGCACTGTCCAATTTTTAAAAAAAAGTACATCACAGCATCAATAACCATGCGGATTCCACTGGGCCTGGTCAGGAGATGTACTTTGGTCTGAGAGCATTGTGAATGATCTAAAATACACCTAGAACTCTCTGATTGCTTAGTGGTTAAAAGCTTATTACCTCAGCTTCGAAATTGTTATCTGTGATGATGGCGGCAAATGTTGCAAACATTTACAAATTTTCATATTGTTGAGAACATTATTAATAATGTTGAGAATGAACATTTGTAAATGTTTCCCATCCAATCTCTGCCTGTTGTAGAACTGCTGAGGCTGTCATACGTTAGTATGCTTAACATGTGATCAGTGATGATGGTGCTGTTGAAGATCAAGGACCGATGATTGAATTTTCTCTTGTTTGAGGTGGTCATTATCTGGCGATCATGTGGCATAAATGTTACCTGCCACTTGTCAGCCCAAGCCTGGGTGTTATCCAGGTCCTGCTCTAGGCTGGTATGGACTGCTTTGTTGTCGGAGGAGTTATGAATAGAGCTGAACACTGTGGGATCATTAGTGAACAGCCCCATTCCTGACCTTATGATGGAGGGAAAGTCATTGAGGAAGCAGCTGAAGATGGCTGGGTCAAGGCCACTTTTCTGAGGATCTCCTGCAGCAAAGTTCTGGAGCTGCGTTGATGGGCCTCTGACAGCCTCAACCATCTTCCTTTGTGTCAGGTATGACTCCAGCCACTGGAGGGTTTTCCCTCTCAGTCCCATTGACTTTTGCTAGGGCCCCTTGGTGCCATACTCAGTTGAATCCTGCCTTGATATCAAAGGCAGCTACTCACCCCTTTCCTCTGCCATTCAGCTCTTTGCCCATGCCAGGATCAAGGCTGTGATGGGATATGAAATCAAGTGGTTCTGATGGAACCCAAAGTAAGTGACATGTCAGTAAGCAGGTTATTGGTGAGTAGGCGGTGCTTGATGGCACTATTGATGACTCCTTCCATCACTTTACTGATGATAGGGGGGTGGCTGATAGGGTAGTAATTGGCTGACTTAGATTTATCTTGTTATTTGTGAATAAGACATACCTAAGTAGTCTTCTACATTGTCTAGTAGATGCCAGTGTAATAGCTGTACTGGAACAATTTTGCTAGCTGAACAGCTATTTTTGCCGCGCAGTTTAGCACTACACTCAGGATGTTGTCAGAGCCCGTAGCCTGTGCTGCCGCAAATGTACTTAGTCATTTCTTAGTGTCACATGCAGTGAGCCAATTTGGCTGGACACTGGTGTGCATGATGGTGGGAACCTTGGGAGGAGACCGCATGGTACTTGACATGAATCAGTCATTCATGAAAGAAAGACTTATGAAATAATACTGAGCGGCCTGCGGGTGGCGCTGTCCAGGGAGAGTATAAATACTCGGGCACGGGCCCAGCTTTCGCAGGACATTCTTAACAGGAACTAGTGAAGGACACAACTAGACCTCCATGTTGTAAAACAGTTGATTAAAGCTTTGCTTAACACTTAGACCAAGTGCCTAGTAGTCTTCTTACATCAGTACTTTTGGCTGAAGGCTTGTAAACGCAGCAGCCTTGTTGCTTGCACTCACATGCTGGGCTCCATCATGGTTGAGGATGATGATGTTCATGGAACCTCCTCTTCCCATTAGATGTCTGGTTTTCCACCACCATTAGTGACTGGATGTAGAGTTTTGGTTGTGGGTCCGTTTAACTCTGTCTATAGACTTCTGCTTTTGATGTTTAGCATGCAGCTAGCTCTGTATAGTAGCTTCACAAAATGCAAATCAAGTGCATCCAGTTCATTTCCTACTCTGTGTCATATGCGAGTGATTTTACCACAGCGCTTCTCCTTAAGGGTGATGGATTGTGCAAAGCAGCTAGCCCCTAACCTCTTACTTCTTCTAAGTGATTGCCCTGTGGAAAGAGTAAGCATGCTGGTTGGCTGCAGAGTTTCAATGACAACTGGTTGGGATTCTGGTGGCTTTGTACCTCCTTGTGCTCACTCCTGGTTGGTTCTGCACTGTTGGCCTCATCCGCTGCTGCTGTGGCTGATTGATCCTGCTCACTTTCTGGCCCATGTACTGTCACCTGAGCAGGGATAATGGATGGACCAGATGTGGCGTCATCTTGAGAGACAAACTTCATCCGTGTCTTATCCAGGCTAACCTCTACTGCTGGGCATTCCCTCTACGTGTCCACTGATCTGCACTCTGAGTGGTAATAAGGCCTGTGAACCCTGACTGTACTGGTGATTTGCAAAGTCAGTGAGAGTGACACAAGGCTCGCTTGGGGACACTTTCTGTGGCGTCACTCCAGGCCCACAAAAACAGAAGGAGTCTTATATCAAAATATGGAGTCAAATAAAAACCTTTAGCGGTCCTTTAAAATCAATATAGTGTGTGTGATGTTGTAGAAGTTGCTTATGCGCCTGTGTGTCAGTGACTGAGTGGAGATGGGGCAGGAGATAACAAAAGCATCATGGTGTGCGGGAGTCCTTCTACTTCACTATCCCCTACTCACTTGATGCTCTAGCACAGTATAATGTCAAGGGTGACCTGCTCAAAAGGAATCAAAGTTTCGGCACCACAGACAGTATCATACCTGCCCTCAGGTCATCCAGTATGATGCTAAAAGAACACGCATCGTGCAACTAGGCTGCCTTACATGGACACTAACTTCCTTTAATACATTTTGGTGCCTGCACTTTGAACTATACAGTAGCTCATTGTACTCCTCCCACGGCCATGCATGGTAAGCATTCAGTGGCTTGTTTCTCCTGTGACATTGTTGCACAGATTAACCTTCTATTAATGGTCAGCATAAAATGATTTACAGGTTATGAGGGTACATTATGTGACACGCCACATTCCAAACTGCACTTGAGGCTTACCTTCGCTGATTTATTAAGATCAGCCATCTTCTTTCTCGCATCCCTCCAGGTCTCTGCTAGGTTCTCCAGACTTCGTTCACTCCGTCTGTTGGTTCCAATGCTGGTTGCACCAGGTACGTCTGCAGGCCATGCTCAGCAGTTCCATACAGTATCTCCCTCTTCCCCCTGAATTCCTGAAGTGCTTCCAGCGCCTGGTCATCAGATCGCTTCTGGCGAGGTTTGGGTGCCGGCGTTCTGTGGTAATTGCAGTGCGTTAATAGCTGCACTGCTCCCCTGTCCCCTCTCTTAACACCTCTTGTCCCTCAACATTACTGGTGCTGCTGTGCAACATAGAAACATAGAAACACAGAAGATAGGAGCAGGAGGAGGCCATTCGGCCCCTCGAGCCTGTTCCGCCATTTAATGAGATCATGGCTGATCATCCAAACTCAGTACCCTGTCCCTGCCTTCTCCCCATATCCCTTTAGCCTTAAGAAATATATCTAACTCCTTCTTGAATATATTTAATAAGTTGGCCTCAACTGCCTTCTGTGGTAGAGAATTCCACAGGTTCACCACTCTCTGGGTGAAGAAATTCCTCCTCATCTCAGTCCTAAATGGCTTACCCTTTATCCTTAGACTGTGACCCCTGGTTCTGGACTCCCCCGCCATCGGGAACATCCTTCCTGCATCTAGTCTGTCTAGTCCTGTTAGAATTTTATAAGTTTCAATGAGATCCCCTCTCATTCTTCTAAACTCTAGCGAATATAAGCCTAATCGACCCAATCTCTCTTCATACGTCATTCCTGCCATCTATTGTGTGGTATTAAAGCTCAGAGTGGAGGAGAAGCAGCCGGGAAGGCGCCGAACACCTTGAGTCTCTTCGCCGAGAGCAAGCGGAAGCCAAGCGCAAACAGCGGAAGGAGCGCACGTCAACCCAAGCACCCCACCCACCCGCCCCTTCAACCACCGTCTGCCCCACCTGTGACAGAGACTGTAGATCCCGCATTGGACTCATCAGTCACCTGAGAACTCATCTTTAGTGTGGAAGCAAGTCATCCTCTGTTCCGAGGGACTGCCTAAGAAGAAGAGAGTTATAGCACACAATTTACTCCTGTTACAAAATCCAGCATTTTCAGGGTTAATGAGCAGGCTTTAATTCTCAGGAAAACTTTTAGTAACCCACAGTTGATCGCACACAAGCGGCAATTTCTAGGCTGGAAAGAGGCCCAGAAGGATCCCAGGCTCGATTCCTGAACTGTGAAACGTTAACTGATCTGAGCAGGGATGGCAGTTGACCCCTGAGCTAGTTTTTGGCGGCGGGGTGAAAAAAAACCAAACTCTGCCAGGCTTCCTGGTCCTGACTGCTGTCCAGCGAACCCGGCTGGAACATGGAGGCCTGGAAAGCTGGTGAGGAAAGGACTGGGCTCGGCTCTGCTGCCGATGCTCACTGCCCGGGGCCCGTGCAAGAATGGGCACCTGGGAGAGGTACCGGAGGGCTGCTACTGCCCGCGGAATTATACCTCAGTCTAAGCCACCACCTTCAGGAGAGGAGGGGAGAAAACTTTATCTAAAAACAATAAAACCCAGCTGATTGAGACAGTCGTATTTGGACTACGTAATAGACAGAGTTAAGCTGACTCTTGTGGCTTCACTGGAATTGGGTCAATGGATTCAATCCACCGAAACCCATGATGCAAGGCTGCAGGCTTTAGCTGCTAAAAATAAACGTAATACCAAAATGGTCAAAAGAAATGACCTCGCTGAGCAGGGCTTTATTAATAGCGTCAGATCATTCACTCAGATACGCTTACATACTCGGTCACTTGTTTCTTCATAGTTTGTTTTTTTGGATGGTGTACAGATTTAATGATGTTATAGACTTTTCCCCTGACACACACACACACACTGTGATTATGAGCTGCATTTATCTCAGCCGTAGCATAAGAGCAGGCAGATCACAGCAGGGATGTAAGCATCGGGTGGCTGCCTGAGAGACAGGAAAATCTCACTTAACCGGCAAAATTCAGGAATAGGTTCAGGTAAGTTTTACTATATATTAGTGGCCGTGTAACCGGGGTTCCTGGATCTGTGGCCGTGTAACCGGGACTCCTGCACAAGTGCCGTGTAACCGGGGCTCCTGTACCTGTGGCCGTGTACGGGGCTCTCACACCTTGGTAAGTATACCTCTCTGTAATCCGGACTTTTGATCAACCGGCACCACGCCGGTCCCGTCGGTGCCGGATAAAAAAGAGTTTCCTGTACATGGAGCAACTCACTCAATGGATTGGATTTGTCCCCTCACTCCTACCCCCAGCATACACACAGCCACATTCACCACACTGAAATACCTGTATTTTCAAATTTATAAAGGCCTCAGTTTTGCCCGTGACTGAGGACAGCACAGCCTGACTCTCCAGCAATCCTGAGATAAAAATGAAATGATGACGGAGTTATGGGATAGTTCCAGTATTTGAAAAGGAAAGCAAAAAAAGGAAAGAGAATGCCCTGCCAGAGGGTTTATGTTGTAGAAGACACAGGGGTAATTTGTGAGGTGAAGGGCCCTTTTATGGGGAATTTTGATCTGGTTTGAGGGGCAAACCCAATATTATCTGCAGAGACCAGGACACAACGGGGGCTAAATTCGGTTGATTTGTGCCTCCTGTTAGCGCCCTAAGAGGCCTGGGTGCGGCGCCGCTAAGGCCTCCCACGAAATTCAGCGGGAGGTTAGCGGCGGCGCTGTTTGCACCACCGACGATGATGTCATTGCCGTGCGCAGCGCCCCGGTTGTAATATTGGGTGGCACCCCCCGACTTAGCGCCGGACACTATGTCCGCCGGGGTCAGGGGGGGCCTACCTGCAGCCGGGGCGGCGCTAGTTAAAGGGGAGGTGGGTGGCGGCCATTTATGTTGCTGGCCGCCTGCCAGCACCAGCCCCCGTTGCTGTCTCCGGCCCCCGTGAAGCCCCCCCGCGGGGTGCCGGCTGCTCTCCGTGAGCCCAGCACTCCTCTTGAGTGCTGGGCTCGTTTGCCGGCATTCCCGATCCCTGGTGGCCCAGCTGGTTGCCGGGACACGCTGCGCCAGGCCCTTCCCCTTTAATAAGGAGGAAGGCTGCAGTACCGCGCGCGATGTGCCACGGTATTGGCTCGCAGCGCCCCAAGCGGGACGCAGGGCGCTTCCAGTAGCACCCCCTCCTCCCTCTCGGGGCGCTACCTGGGAAAATCGGCCGTGGGGGCGCTAACTTTTTCGGGGCACTAAAATGAGTGCCCCAGTGAAGGTAGCGCCCCAAAGGGGGCACTACCCAATTTTTACCCCATCATCTTCCACATGTGGAGAATAAAGACATCCACTCATATAATAGCACAATAATCAGAGTCAGCTTGCACTACAAACCAGGAATTAAACCCCTGATCCCTCTAAAGACACGTGCAGATATGGTTTGCCCACAAGGAATCACTTGATCCTAAGGGAGACATGGAAAACCATTACCTGGTAATTAAATGATATCTCTACCACAAAACGGACATAGTAGGATCTGAAATGGTTGGATGATATTAAATTGGTAACCAAGAATAAAAATGCCTTTAACAAACAAATCTGAAATAAACTGGTGAGGAACCTCAGATCCAGAAAGGACGGATAGTGGCAGAGGAGGAAGTCCCATGAGTCTTTGCTGCTATTAAACTGCAGAATGTTGGTTGGGAAAACTGTGGCGATGGATTTACCTTGATATTTGACCAACAACATTGCAGTGAATGAAATATAAACATAATAGAAACATAGAAGATAGGAGCAGGAGTAGGCCATTCGGCCCTTCGAGCCTGCTCCGCCATTCAATGAGATCATGGCTGATCATCCAAATTCAGTACCCTGTCCCTGCCTTCTCCCCATATCCCTTGATCCCTTTAGCCTTAAGAAATATATCCAACTCTTTTTTGAATATATTTAATGAACTGGCCTCCACCGCCCTCTGTGGCAGAGAATTCCACAGGTTCACCACTCTCTGGGTGAAGAAATTCCTCCTCATTTCAGTCCTAAATGGCTTACCCCTTATCCTTAGACTATGACCCCTGGTTCTGGACTCCCCGGCCATCATAAACATCCTTCCTGCATCTAGTTTGTCCAGGCCTGACAGAATTTTATAGGTTTCGATGAGATCCCCTCTCAATCTTCTAAACTCCAGTGACTATAAGCCCAATCGACACAATCTCTCCTCATACGTCATTCCTGCCATCCCAGGTATCAGCCTGGTGAATCTTCGCTGCACTCCTTCCATGGCAAGAACGTCCTTCCTCAGGTAAGGCGACCAAAACTGCACACAATACTCAAGGTGCGGTCTCACCAAGTATCACTTAGTAAGGGTCATACTCCCAGCTTGTTCTCCTCAGAGCTGAGAAGGTTAAGGGGAGATTTAATAGTGTTCAAAATCATGAAGGGTTTTGATAGAGTAAATAAGGAGAAATTGTTTCCACTGGCAGAAGGATTGGTAACCAGAGGATACAGATTTAAGGTAATTGGCAAAAGAACCAGAAGCAAGAGGAAGAGACATTTTTTTACGCAGCAAGTTGTTATGATCTGGAATGCACTGCTTGGCAAGGTGGTGGAAGCAGATTCAATAATAACTTCCTAAAGGTTATTGGACAAATATTTAAAGGAGAAAAAATTGCAGGGCTATGGGGAAAGGGCAGGGGAATGGAACTAATTGGATAGCTCTTTCGAATAGCCGGAACAGGCATGATGGGCCAAATGGCCTCCTTCTGTGCTGTATCATTCTATGATTCTATGACATGTACCAGCAAGTTATGATTACCTGTGAGGATGTGAAAATTCTGAATATCGAAGCATACTCCCTTAATTTCAATACTATCTCTTCTCCATAGATACGCCTGTCTCTTCTGGTACAGCCACCAGTCAGATGTCACCTGACACCTACAGCAAAACATAGAAACATAGAAGATAGGAGCAGGAGTAGGCCATTCGGCCCCTCGAGCCTGCTCCGCCATTCAATGCGATCATGGCTGATCATCCAAGTTCAGTACCCTGCTTTCTCCCCATACCCCTTGACCCCTTTAGCCTTAAGAAATATATCCAACTCCTTCTTGAATATGTTTAATGAATTGGCCTCTACTGCCTTCTGTGTTAGAGAATTCCACAGGTTCAGCACTCTCTGGGCGAAGAAATTCCTCCTCATTTCTGTCCTAAAAGGCCTACCCCTTATCCTTAGACTGTGACCCCTGGTTCTGGATTCCCCGACCATCGGGAACATCCTCCCTGCATCTAGTCTGTCCAATCCTGTTAGAATTTTATAAGTTTCAATGAGATCCCCTCTCATTCTTCTAAACTCCAGCGAGTACAAGCCCAATCGACCCAATCTCTCCTCATATGTCATTCCTGCCATCCCAGGTATCAGCCTGGTGAATCTTCGCTGAACTCCTTCCATGGCAAGAATATCCTTCCTCAGATAAGGTGACCAAAACTGCACACAATACTCAAGATGTGGTCTCACCAAGGCCCTGTACAACTGCAGCAAGACATCCTTGTTCCTATACTCAAACCCTCTCGCTACGAAGGCCAACATACCATTTGCCTTCTTAACCGCCTGCTGCACCTGCATGCTTACCTTCAGCGACTGGTGCACAAGGACACCCAGGTCTCGTTGCACTTCCCCTTCTCCCAATCTATTGCCATTCAGATAATAATCTGCCTTCCTGTTTTTGCCACCAAAGTGGATAACCTCACATTTATCCACGTGATATTGCATCTGCCATGCTTCTGCCCAATCACCCAACCTGTCCAAATCATCCTGTAGTTTCTCGGCATCCTCCTCACAGCACACACGCCCACCCAGCTTTGTGTCGTCTGCAAATTTGGAGATATTACATCTAGTTCCCTTGTCTAGATCATTAATATATATTGTGAATAGCTGGGGTCCAAGGACCGATCCCTGCGGTACCCCACTAGTCACTGCCTGCCCCTCGGAAAAAGAGTCGTTTATTCCAACTCTTTGCTTTCTATCTGCCAGCCAGTTCTCTATCCAAGTCAATACCTTGCCCCAAATCCCACGTGCCTTAACTTTACACGCTAATCTCTTATGTGGGACCTTATCGAAAGCCTTCTGAAAGTCCAAATACAGCACATCCACTGGTTCTCCCTTATCTATTTTACTAGTTACATCCTCAAAAAATTCCAATAGATTAGTCAAGCAGGATTTACAATAACAATAATAACCTGCATTTATAAAGCGCCTTTAATGTTAAGCAATGCACCAAGGTGCCACAGAAATAGACATAAGAAAACCAGGAAGGGAGAGATTAGGACAGGCGACTGAAAGCTTGGGCAAAGAAATGGGTCTTGAGGAGGTTTATAAACAGGGAGGTGGAAAGGTGGAGAGGGAGAGGGAGGGAATTCCAAAGAATAGAGCTGAGGCAGTGTGGGGTGACGGGAAGGGGGATGCAGAGAAGTCCAGAGTCTGAGAAATGGAGCATTCAAGAGGGGGTATAAGACTGGAAAAGATTACCAAGATAGGTGGGGTAAGGTTATGGAGGGATTTGTAGATGAGGACAAGGATTTTAAATTTTGGGATAAATTGGAGTTTATAGAGGGTGAAGGATGGGAGGCCAGCAAGGGGAACGCTAGAATAGTTGGGTTTAAGGTGACAAAGGGTTTCAGTGGTGGTGGGACAAAGGCAAGGGAAGAAAAAGGCAGTATTGCAGAGATGGAAGTAAGTGTTCTCAGTGATGGACAGGAGCTAAAGCTGTGCTCAGGATCAAACAGAACATCAAGATTCTGAATGGTCACGTTCAGCCTAAGAGAGTGGCTGGGTATGGTATGGAATGGAACCAACGTCAAAGGTGTAGAGTTGATGGTGATGTTCAAAGACAATGGGGGAGAAATTCGGTATCGCCCCGTTTGAGGTGCAATTATTGGCCGGGCGCAAAGTTTAGCAGCTGGCGCTAATTATCACCTCCAACTGCAAACTTGGCTTCTATTGCCCCTGGAGGTGATTTGAGCGCTAAATCAGGTGCTACACACCTCTCTTAAGGCACTAATGCCGAGGAGCGAGGCGCTACCTCAGAGCGCTGGTGAAGCTCATGTGATGTCAGTTAGCAATGGGACACAGACACACTGGTGCCGGCCAGTTCTTAAAGGGGAGGGTTGATCTTGCTCTCCAGCCACACCCTGCTCATTGCAGCCTTGAATCTCGGCCTGGAGAGACCTGTACATCAATTCTGCTGGAAAGAAGAATGGAGAGGCCCAGGGAAAGAACTCAGAGTGCAGCCCCCCACAGTCTCTTCTAAATCGATGCAAGGAAGGTCAAATCAAAATGAACCTGCAAAGTGCTGCTCTTTCACACAGCGTTGAATCTCTCCAGAAGGCTCTCTCTCTCTCTCTCTCAGAATGCGTGGCGCAAAAATGTCACCGACAAAAAAAGGCAGGAAGCGGTCGCCTTTAAACAGCGCTCCCCCAGTCCCTTCCCAACTGCAAAACGTTCCCCTCTACCTGTCATTGCTAGTGGCAGGTGGAAAGGCAGGGGGCGCCACTCAATATCCGGTCCGGGGTGGTACCAGGGCGTTGCACGCTCAACTGACGTCACGATCTGCGGGCGCAGGAGATTGTGGCGGTAGTGTTTAGTGCCGCTACGAAATGTCTGGTCAATTTTGTGAACAGCGCAAACATCGCCGTGCCCGGGCACTAGTTGCTTTGCGCCCCGTTAGCACCCTCTTAGGGCACTAACGAGAGGTGCTAATCTACCGAATTTTCCCCCCCAATGTCTTTGGTCTTCCTGATGATGAGCTGGAGGAAGTTGCGACTCATCCAAGATCTGATGTCAGAGGTGGCATAGTGGTTAGCACTGTTGCCTCACAGCACCAGGGACCCGGGTTCGAATCCGGCATCGGGTGACTGTCTGTGTGGAGTTTGCACATTCTCCCTGTGTTTGCGTGGGCTTCCTCCGGGTGCTCTGGTTTCCTCCCACAGTCCAAAGATGTGCAGGTTAGGTTGATTGGCTATGATAAATTGACCCTTAGTGTTGGGGGGATTAAATACATGGGGTTACGGGGATCGGGTGGGATATGTGTTGGTGTAGGGGTTACAGGGATCGGGTGGGATATGTGTCGGTGCAGGCTCGATGGGCCGAAATGGCCTCTATCTGCACTGTAGGGTTTCTGTGATTCTGTGATGGAGAGGTAGAGGTGGGCATCATCAGTATACACATGGAAGCTAACATGTGGATGATGTCACTGAGGGGCATCAGGAGAGGAAGTGGCCAAGGATAGATCGTTGGGGAATCCAGGGAGTGAAGGTGCATGAGAGGGAAGAGAAGCCATTGCAGAAGATTTGTAGGAGTGGAACTATGCAAAGGGCAATCCCATGGAGCTAGACGACAGAGAAGAGGCATTGGAGGAGGATGGCGTGGAGCACATTAATCACCCACAGTTCAAATGGCACAGTGGCTCTGTTACAACTTCAGCATTCATTTTAATGGAATTGGTCAGGGTGCTGCCAGCATACAAATCTCTGCACCAAATGCGCTAATTCATAAAATCTACACCTGTATTGCTTTACGATTAATGTAAGATGCCCTTATCTCAATATATGCATATAGTCAAGAACTATGAACTACTATGCTTCTTACATACCAGAAGATTCATTGTCACTGATGGCAACCCAAAGAAAGCGGGCATTTTGTGCTGCTTTAGGTTCTAAATGCAGACTGATTACTGATATGGACTCTGCAGTTAATTCTCAGAGCGTTAATATTCCTATTTTTCCAGTTTGTTAACACTAACGTTCTTCCATTTGAAATCCCCTGTGTTTTACTGCGATCAATCTTTCACCACTTTGGCATTAATACTAATACACAAATGTGGCTAATCCTGACTTGCCTCTGATAATGTTGGTTTCATACTTCAGAAGTGGATTAGCAACTACTTCTATGTACTTATATGAATTACTGTGTCTCGACCATGAACGACGAAAGGTTTGCTTGATGGATAGGTACCTGTCCAAACTTGTAGATGGCATTTTGCTTAGCTGGCATCGATGCCACTGGTGTCAGTGTGTCTGGTAGAAGATTGCTGACAGGATGAATATTATGTCCACAACTCCCTGATACTCCACAATCCTAACTGGGAAACCTTGCAAGATGAGCGAAGCCCTACTGCTTTTAGGATTGCTGCTACATGCTATCTGGCGATGTGTGACGGGCATGACCAAAAGTGAATCAGTCAGCTGTCAATTTCTAATCGAGAGCTGTTGCTACCCTGACTCTCACAGGAAGGGCAGTGCTAGTTGAAGAATGTCCTTTGCAGGAAGTGGCATGGGTGGGTTACCCACTCCTGTGGCAGCCTCAGCTTTAGCCCGCATTGCTGCTCCTTTAAAGACAGGGAGCTGCTTCTTGCCTTGTACACATTGCCCTGAGTACAGATGGTGTGGGTGGTGATGAGTGCTCTTTGATCCCATTACTCCAGCTCTGTCTTTTGCAGTGTTGCTCTTTAAGCATTATCTAGGAAGGTAGGAACAGGAGTAGTCTATCCAGCCCCTCGAGCCTATTCCACCATTCATTTAGATCATGGCTGATCTGTATCTTAACTCCATCTACCCGCCTTGGTTCCGTAACCCTTAATACCCCTGCCTAACAAAAATCTAACTAACTCAGTTTTGAAATTTTCAATTGACCTAACCTCAACAGCTTTTTTGGGAGAGATAATTCCAGATTTCTACTACTCTTTGCTTCCTGACATTACCCCTGAACTGCCTAGCTCCAATTTTAAGTCCCTTGTTCTGGACTCACCCACCAGAGGAAATAGTTTCTCTCTATCTTTTTTTAAATTCATTCATGGAATGTGGGCGTCGCTGGCAAGACCAGCATTTATTGCCCATCCCTAATTGCCCTTGAGAAAGTGGTGGTGAGCCGCCTTCTTGAACCGCTGCAGTCCGTGTGGTGAAGGTACTCCCACAGTGCTGTTAGGGAGGGAGTTCCAGGATTTTGACCCAGCGACGATGAAGGAACAGCGATATATTTCCAAGTCAGGATGGTGTGTGACTTGGAGGGGAACTTGCAGGTGATGGTGTTCCCATGCGCCCACTGCCCTTGTCCTTCTAGGTGGTAGAGGTCGCGGGTATGGGAGGTGCTGCCGAAGAAGCCTTGGCGAGTTGCTGCTATCAAATCCTTAAATCATCTTAAACACCTCAATTAAATCACCCCTTAATCTTCTATACACAAGGAAATACAAGCCTACGCAACTTGTCCTCATAACTGAACCATTTTTTCCTCGATATAATTCTGGTACCAGATCGCCAAGATCTGTGATGTCGATTTGCCCTTTATGGCCTAAAGGATGCATGATTAGCATTCTGATTTTCCTACATGTAAAATAGTAAGCAAATTCTAGCAGAAGTTTAACCCATTCGATTATATGTTGGGCTAGAATTGAAGTTTTCCTGTATCTGAATCATCTTGTAAGGGTGATTCACTGTGCTTAAGTATGTACATGTGGCCACTGTATGCGCTCCTCCCCCAGCTTAACATAAACAGAGGAATTCACAGAGCTGAGTTAAACATAGTCTGGCCCCAGACATTATGTCATTTTCAGATAATGAATTTTTCGTTACAGACATGCTGACTGATTGTTTCCCTGGTGCCTGCAATCTTACAGATGTGCTACATGTGTTTTCGTATTACAGTACTGACTATTAAGATGAAATACTTTTGCTGGGAAAACCACGTAAGCATGTAAACCTGAGCTTAAAAGCCAGCCCTATTTGAACTTTGCTGGATTGGTTGCACCACACCTGAATTGACCTTTGCCCCCATACCATTTAGTGTTGACCGTGAGACTACTTAAATGAGGCGATATTGCTGGAGTATTGGGGAGGCAGCCTAGCAATAACGAGAGGGCTAGACCAGGTGGGAGTGCAGAAGATGAGAGTGGTAACAGTGAGATGTTTAGAGGGGGCAGGAGATAGTTCTTCCGAGTGGAATCAGCAATAAAGTGGCAGTTGTTCATAGTGGTAAATAAACATTCCACAGCAGAGGCAACATAAAAATAAACTAGCCATTCCAGTCCACATGGAAGCTAAAATGTTCTCAGCCATACAGCATTCCTGGCAGAGATGACCAGCTGAAGACCTGTTGTTAGGCCTCTGCTAAGGCCTCACTATAGCAAAGTGTGACCATTCCTCCAATTACTTCCCCAGGGAGGAAGTATCTGGAATCCGCTCGACACCTACCCACAGTGGCATGTAGGAAACTCTGTGTGTGGAAATGTAGGAGCCAATCCATGTCTTACCACCGTGGCACACCGCACTGGGATTTCAATTCATTGCTTCACCATTATTAGCCTCCTTACTTATTTAAAAATATGAAGTACCTGTGAGGCAAGTAGCCTCCTGATGGATACCAGTGACAGTTCACAACTAAACATTTCACTGAGAATTATAATTCACGCCAATAGATTTTTGAGGCTCTGACAGCAGCAGAATTCAGAGGGACAATGGACAAAGGAGCACAGGTTCAAACCAACAAAAGGCAAATTTAGGACTAATGGGACGTTATTCTTCCCTTTAAGAGTGATTAACATTTGAAAATTTAACAGTTCTGACGAAGGGTCATTGACCTGAACCGTTAACTCTGTTTCTCTCTCTCCACAGATGCTGCCTTCAGATTTTCAGCATTCACAGTATTTTGCTTCTGTAATTTAATGATCTGAATTTCAAAGTATAAAAGGAGGTATACACAGCAGAGTGACTTGCAGCTGCCAGTGGGAGGGAATGAGGCCCAAATACTTCTTACTTCTACTTGTCAGAAGGCACTAATTTCTGTCAAATCCTTCAGACAGGCAGTTACAATAGCTCCAAAATGTTATTAATCTTGCAATTCCGGAAAGAAACAGTATTAATACTGGTAATTATCAAAATGCTGCAGTTGTACAGGGCCTTGGTGAGACCACACCTTGAGTATTGTGTGCAGTTTTGGTCGCCTTATCTGAGGAAGGATGTTCTTGCCATGGGGGGAGTGCAGCGAAGATTCACCAGACTGATACCTGGGATGGCAGGAATGACGTATGAAGAGTGATTGGGTCGATTAGGCTTATGTTCGCTAGAGTTTAGAAGAATGAGAGGGGATCTCATTGAAACTTATAAAATTCTAACAGGACTAGACAGACTAGATGCAGGAAGGATGTTCCCGATGGTCGGGGAATCCAGAACCAGGGGTCACAGTCTAAAGATAAGGGGTAAGCCATTTAGGACTGAGATGAGGAGGAATTTCTTCACCCAGAGAGTGGTGAACCTGTGGAATTCTCTACCACAGAAGACAGTTGAGGCCAATTCATTAAATATATTCAAAAAGGAGTTAGATATATTTCTTAAGGCTAACGGGATCAAGGGATATGGGGAGAAAGCAGGGACAGGGTACTGAATTTGGATGATCAGCCATGATCGCATTGAATGGCGGAGCAGGCTCGAGGGGCCGAATGGCCTACTCCTGCTCCTATCTTCTATGTTTCTAAAATGTAAGCTGGCGGGTGTCACCTGCTCTGTAGTCTTCTATGGCCCCAAATTTAACAGGAGGAGGGCAGGAGCGATGCACGCGGGCCCAGAAGTGGGCGGGGGTCGATTGCGCTCGGGGAATGGGTGGATGAAGCTCGGGGCAAGGGAGGCCCAAGGTTTCCTTGTGGGGCCCAGAGGAGCACTCCTTCTCCTCCTGGCCCACAGCGAAACTTAAAGAAAATGTCGCACTTACCTGCCTGGGCCTCTTCCGGCCCACAATCCAGAAATGCGAGGGTATACATATCAGGAAAGGATGAACAGGCTGGGTCTCTTTTCTCTTGAAAAAACAAGGCTGAGGGGTGACCTAATAGAGGTCTTTAAAATTATGAAAAATTTTGATAGAGTGGATACAGAGAGAGTGTTTCCACTTGTGGGGAAGAGCATAACTAGAGGCCATCAATATAAGATAGTCACCAAGAAATCCAATAGGGAATTCAGCAGAAACTTCTTTACCCAAAGAGTGGTGAGAATGTGGAACTCGCTACCACAGGGAGTGGTTGAAGTGAATAGTATAGATGCATTTAAGGGGAGGCTGGACAAGCATATGAGGGAGAAGGGAACAGAGGGTTATGCTGATAGAGTTAGATGAGGAAAGACGGGAGGAGGCTCGTGTGGAACATGGGCTGGATGGGCTGAATGGCCTGTTTCTATGCCGTATATCCTATGTAGTCCCAGCAGGTCTGGCCTGACGGGGAAACCGCCACTGCTCTCCCGCTAACGCCTCGGACTAAAATTGCAATTGACGTCATCGGGCCCCGAGCTGCACTGTTAAAGCAGGTCCCCACTGTCTTCCTGCAGGTGCCCTGCTCGCCTGCTCAAAAGAGCAGATTAACATCGGGACACAGCGGGAAGGCAGTGGGATCAGAGGAGGTAAGCCACTGCTCTTATTTTAACTGTCCCACCCCCCCAACCCGGTTTCTGCTAGGTCGAGGGGGTTGGGGGGGGGGAGAGTTGGGGGAGGGTTAAAGTCGGCGCCAATTGTATCAAAGTCTTGTGGGGTGTAGACAATTTTCAAATCTGCTGATAAGGCTCCAGTCTGTCTAAGCAACACATCGAGGAGATTTATAGTTTTATGAATTAGAGTTCAAATGGAAGTACAGGTAGACTACCCTTTATCCGGACTTCCGAAAACCGAAACCCTCTAAAAACCGACTGTTTTTTTGGTCAGCGTAAGTCGTGCGCACGACATGACCAGAGTGGCGCACGACTTACTGGCCTAGCCGGATAAGGGATAGTGTAGCATTTTTCCGCACTTCTGAAAACCGAAATCGCTCAGCGTAAGTGTACCAGCCTTTATCCGCACATCCGAAACCAGAAAACCTCTGAAAGCCGAAAGTGGCGCAAAGCATGACTTCTGAAAACTGAAATCGCTCAGCGTAAGTCGTGCGCACGACCCCGACCCCCGCCGACCCCCACCCCCGACCCCCCGGCCGAACCCGACCCCCGCCGACCCCGACCCCCACCGACCCCCGACCCCCACTGACCGATAAGAGATAGTGTACCAGCCTTTATCCGCACATCCAAAACCAGAAAACCTCTGAAAGCCGAAAGTGGCGCAAAGCATGACCCGACGCTGCCGATGCTTGACCCACGCAGGTGTTATGCTGCTCTGTGTGATATTTGCTGCTCTCTTACATATTTACAAGTTTACTCAATTAAAGAGAGACTGCTTAGACAGAAACCAATGTTAATGAGACAGATGACACTGGAAGAAGTCTTTAAAAAGGCCGTCTGTCGTAGTCATGCTTCATCACTTGAGAATCCTGTTCCTGGCCCATCTTCAGATGTCCAACTCCAACCTGATGACAATGATGACAACACTGATGTACCCTCTTCTCCAAGATCCTCAAGCCAGATGTAATGTACCTTTATTGCATGTTTATGTACAGGTATTTAGCTTAGTTTGTACCTGTACATGTTTGAAGTTTTACTGAATGTTTTCCTTACAAATAAACTGTACTACAGTATTTATCCCTGTAACTACAGTATTTATAGTCGTTATTTATCCCACTCAGGTATTCATAAGGTCCGCCGACCCCCCACCCTTTCGGATAAGGGATAATGTATCCTTTATCCGCACTCCCGAAAACCGAATTAATCTGAAAACCGAAGTGTTTTTGCTCAGCGTAAGTCGTGCGCACGACCACGACCCACCGCCGACCCCCACCCTTGCCGACCCCCACCCCCGACCCCCCCCGACCACGACCCCCCGCCGACCCCCACCCCCGACCCCCCCGCCGACCCCGACCCCCCGCCGACCCCCACCCTTTCGGATAAGGGATAGTGCATCCTTTATCCGCACTCCCGCAAACCGAATTACTCTGAAAACCGAAGTGTTTTCGCGCACCTTCCGAAATCCGAAATTTTCCTAAAACCGAAACACGGCTGGTCCCGAGGTTTTCGGATAAAGGATAGTCTACCTGTATTGAGAACCAGTGCCTCGGCAAAGCTAAACAATTAAAATGTCTGAGGACTCAACCTGCCATTAGATCCTCAAAAGGTTCATAGTAAAACTAGTAAAGTATTTGGATAATAATTATGTGTTTATCAATTTATGTGATTAAGTTAAAAGAGGGCATGCTAATTTTAAATCCTATTTGAAAGAAAGAGGACAGGTGTCAGCAAATGCTTATACATTTAATGTTTCATAATGAAAGAGCGATGTACTCATGGACGATCAAGACCATAAAGTAACTGAAGGAAAACATTCATCCTGAAAGCAAGAGGGGTGTAGATAGTAAATTATTCAGTCCTAGCAACAAAGAGAGGGAATTTGAAAGAGAAAGACTTGCATTTCTATAGCGCCTTTCATGACCACAGGACATCCCAAAGCACTTAACAGCCAATGAAGTACTTTTGAAGTGTAGTCACTGTTGTAATGTAGGAAACGCAGCAGCCAATTTGCACACAGCAAGCTCCCACAAACAGCAATGTGATAACGATCAAATAATCTGTTTTTTAGTGGCCCAGGACACTGGGGATAACTCCCCTGCTCTCCTTCGAAATAGTGCCATGGGACCTTTTACGTCCACCTGAGAGAGCAGACGGGGCCTCGGTTTAACGTCTCATCCAAAAGACGGCTCCTCCGACAGTGCAGCGCTCCCTCAGCACTGCACTGGGAGTGTCAGCCTAGATTTTTGTGCTCAAGTCTCTGGAGTGGGACTTTGAACCCACAACCTTCTGACTCACGAGGCGAGAGTGCTGCCCACTGAGCCACAACATTCCCTATAAGCTCCACAGTCGTGTAGCCTGGGACCGGCTTTATCAATGTTAAGTTTCGCACATGCGCGAAACGGAGAATGGGCCGCGCACCCAAAACAAATTAGGGGGAACATTGCTGAGCCACGGCTGACACAAGAGGGAATGCAATAGCTGTTTTTAATCATAATTCAGAGGAAAAATATGCACAATAGAAATAAAGAATTGACTGATGTGTCCTATTTCCTTGACCCTTATGAAGCCAGATGAAAAACACATCAAATCAGTCAAAGGCCCAACACTATCTGAGCAAGATGTCTAGTCAGACTTGTGTGTCTGGCTAATTTTGAAATAAGTGCAGAGAAACAGAATAGGGAAACAGTTCTTGGAACAAAATCCCGCTGACTGCCAGATTTATTTTTAAAGTGGAACTGTCGCCATGAAAGAAGTATTCGGTGAATCAAATTTTGTTTCTTCTGGGCAATGATGTGATTGTGAGGTTCTGCGTGGTTGAATAGCCTGCTGAGACGTGGGGTGGGATTTTCACGTGGGTGGGAAAGCAGCCTAGCGCGCGGCTGGCCCGTCTGGGAGAGGCAGTGGGATGACCCGCCTATGTTAACGTCGAGGCCTCATTAACAGGTCGCTGGCTGACTTCCTGACCAAGGACAGGGGCGTCGTCAGGAAACAGCTGCCCAGTTGTCAAAACCGGGCGGCTCGGAAGCAGCCGGCCAGGCCCAAGGGCAGTGCGGGGATGGGGGCGGGAGGTGGGGGTTCCAGGACGGTCAGTGGTTTGAGAAGGGGGTGGGGGGGGGGGGAGTCCAGGGAAAAGGAAGCCTACACTATCCTTGGAACCCCGAGGAGCATTCCTGCCCCTCCAGGCCCTACAAAGAAAAGAAATACACTTACCACAAGGGCTCTCTTCTCCCAGTGATCAGTCTTTGGCCTGGCAGGAATCTAGGTCCTACCCGATCTGCATATTTAAAGAAAGACCCCGCTAGCTTGGGGTGACCTTGGAGCCTGCAATTTTAAATTGCAATTGGTGGGATCAGGTTGGGGGGTGGGGGGGGGGGGGGGCGGCGGTGGTGGCCAGCAGCAAAGTCTCCCGCTCCATTTTAATTGCCCCCCAGCCTGGTCTCTGCTGGGTGGAGTTAAAATTGTCTCCCTCAGTGTCCAGAGTTAGTCATGAACTTGGACGAGGTACCAGAAAGCTGCTGATACCCATGGAGATGAGCCACAATAGGAGTCAGCAGTTCAGAAGAGGAAGTAAAGGGAGATGGAAATAAGGAGAAATGGTATAATAATGTGATGCAATTCATGTCTTAGTCTCATGTGTTTCTATAAACATTGAGGAGGGGAAGAATTCCACTGGTCTCTAATGGTAGGGACACCATAGGGGAGATTTTCCTGGGTCTGTGGCCGGGGTCACTGGATCGCCTGGGCACGGTGCATATCGGAAAATCAGGCGGGGTCGGAGTGCACATCTGTAAAGGAACCCGTCTGATTTTCGCTGCGCCCAAGCAATTCAGGGAAAGTTCCCCCTCATACGCCTCACCAGATCTGGCTTGACCACCTCAAGCCCTACCAGGCCTCACTCGCCTCTGCCAGAACTGCCTACCAGTACTCTAGGATCATCCTGGAAAGCAAAGGTAACCCCAGGCTCCATTTCCCTACCACTAACCTGATTCTTAAACAGCTCTTCCATGCCCACTCCACCCCCACCTCTAACAACAAGTGCGAGGAGCTTATGGATTTTTGAGAGAGATCATCCATTCAGCTGCCTTGCTGCCTCTCTCCATCCCCTTCCCCACTAAACCAAGCTCCCCACAGTCCACATCCCCACCTTAGCCCTGAACCCTTGTCTCTATCTCTCTAGCTTCTCCCCCATCTACCCCTTCCCTCTCCAATCTCAACTCTTCCATGAGACCGACCACCTGCTCCTTCGACCCCATCTCACAAAAATCCCGATGAACCAACTTCCCTTCCTGGCCTCCATGCTACCTGATATTGTAAATAACTTCCTCTCCTTAGGCACTGCCTTTCAAAACTGCCATCAGCAACCCCTTCTCAAAATAAAAACACCTTGACCTCTCTGTCCTTGCTATCTACTACTCCATCTCCAATCCCCCCACTTTTCCTCTCCAAGGTCCTTGAACATGTTGTTGCCTTCCAGATCAGTGCCCACCTCTCCCGCAACTCCTTGTCTGAATCCCTCCAATCAGAATTCTGCTCCTTCCACAGCACCAAAATGACCATAACCAAAGTCACGGATAATTTTCTTTGCAAATGTGACAATGGTGCATTATTCCTCCTTGTCCTCCTTCTGCAGTATTAGACACAATTACACAATTGTCCTCCAAAGTCTTTCCTCTGTTATCCAGCTCCATGGGACTGCACATGTTAGTTCCAATCTTACCTATCCAATCATAGCCAGAGCAGCTCTAGCATTGGCTTCTCTTCCAAACTCCACACCTTCACTTTCGGAGACCCCCAAGGATCCATCCTTCGTCCCCTCCACTTCCTCGTCCACACGCTGCTCCTTGGCAACATCATCCACAGCCATAGGGTCAGCTTCCACGCATATGACAATGACACCCAATACCTCTCCACTGCCTCTGTGCTGTCAGACAGATTGTCCAACATTCAATCTTGCATGAGCTGTAATTTCCTACAGCTAAACAGTGGAAAGATTGAAGCCATTGCCTTTAGCCCCCGCCACAAACTCCGTACCTTAGCCATCAATTCCATCCCCCCACCCTAGCCACTGTCTCAGGCTGAACCAGCCTGTTTGCATCCTTGGATTCCTGAGCTGAGCTTTCAACTTGACATATTATCATCACAAAGACTTCCACCTCCGTAACTTCGCCCCTCTCCATCCTTTTCGCCCACTGCCACTGAATCCCACTTTTGCCACTTCCAAACTTGACTATTCCAATACTCTCCTGGCTGTCCCTTCACTCGCTATAAACTCCAGCTCATCCAAACCTCTGCTGCCAGCATCCTATCCTGCACCAAGTCCTACCAGACTCTCTGTTCCTCTGATTCTGGCCTCTTCGAATGTCCTCCTCCTTTTGCCCTACCAGTGGGAGCCATGCCTTCAGCCATCTAGGTACCACTCACTGAAATTCTTTCCCTAAACTCATTCTCCTCTCCACCTCCCTCTCCCTCCTTAAAACACATCTCTTTAACCAAGCTTTTGGTCACCCATCCAAATCTCTCTTTTGGTTTGGTGTCTATTTTCCTTACACCACGGAATGTTTTTCTACTTTAAAGGCGCTATATAAATGCCTTCTACTGAAATCATTCTTTTAGAAATCTTCTTGAACACATAGAATTATAGAATAGTCCAGCACAGAAGGAGGTCATTCGGCCCATCGAGTCTGCGCCGGCCCTTTCGAAGATCAATCCAGTTAGTCCCACCCCCACCCCCCGCTCTCTCCCCATAGCCCTGCAATTTTTTCTCCTTCAAGTATTTATCCAATTCCCTTTTGAAAGCTACTATTGAATCTGTACCCACCGCCCTATCAGGCAGCGCATTCCAAATCCTAACCACTCGTTGCGTTAAAAAAGTTTTTCCTTGTGTCATCTCTGGTTCTTTTACCAATCACCTTAAATCTGTTTAAATTTTAAACGTAAAATAATGGACTCCAGAGGAGTTCTAACTCTAGATAAAAGGTTTTGTCAGGTACATTTTCAGGAAGACAGTGCCCCTTTAAATTAGACATGAAGACATGAATTTGATATGACTGCCTGGCACACAGATTCCATTTTCCGTATCTCTGTAAATGGAAAGGTCCTTTGCTGCTTACTAAAAGTGTCCTAGGGTTCAGGGACCTGGCTTGAATTCCCATGTGTATGCTGGTTGCGGACAAATATTTATGGGCTGCACAAAATGTCCATACATGGTATCCCTAGGAAGTTCCATAAGAACGTCCGTGTCAGCCTCAAGCAATGGTCATCACTTTTTCTGTAGACCACAGTTTTTAACTCTGTGACTTTTGTATTTTCCCCATGTACCTACAAGACTGAAAATGCATCCAGTAAGGAAAATAATGAAAGTGTTATAATATTATAGAAGAAAGGCTTGCATTTATATAGCGCCTTTCACGACCTCAGGATGTCCCAAAGCACTTTGCAGCCAATGAAGTACGTTTTGAAGTGGAGTCACTGTTGTAATGTAGGAAACGCTGCAGCTAATTTGAGCACAGCAAGCTCCCAACCAAACAGCAATGAGATAATGACCAGATAATCTGTTTTAGTGATGTTGGTTGAGGGATAAATATAGGCCAGGAAATGGGGAAGAAATCCCCTGCTCTGCTTCGAATAATGTTATGGGATCTATTGGGGGAAAAATTCAGTTGTTTGCGCCTCCCGTTAGTGCCTTAAGAGGGCGCCAATTGGGGCGCAAAGCAACTAGCGCCCGGGCGCGGCGATGTTTGTGGTGCTCGCGAAATTAACTAGACATTTTGCGGTGGCACTAAACACTTCTGCCACGATCTCCTGCGCCGGCAGATTGTGATGTCATTCGAGTGCGCAACGCCCCGTTAGCGCGCCCCAGACTGGATATTGAGTAGCGCCCCCTGCCTTACCGCCTGCCGCTAGCAACGACAGGTTGAGGGGAGCATTATGCTGTCAGAAAGGGACTAGGAGAGCGCTATTTAAAGGCGACTGCTTCCTGCCTTTTTTTGTCGGTGACATTTTTGCACCACGCAGTCTTGAGAGAGAGAGAGAGAGAGAGACTTCTGGAGAGATTCAACGCTGTGTGAAGGAGTTTTGAGTACTGAGCAGCACTTTGCAGGTTTATTTTGATTTGCCCTTCCTTGCTTCGCCAGCACTCTGAGGTAGTGACTCACTCCTCGGTGTTTGCGCCTTAAGACAGGTGTGAAGCGCCTGATTTAGCGCTCCAATCACCTCCAGGGGCAATAAAAGCCAAGTTTGCTGTCAGAGACGATAATTAGCGCCAGGCGCTAAACTTTGCGCACGGCCGATAACAGCGCCCCAAATGGGGCGATACCCAAATTTTCCCCCCTTTACGTCCCCCTGAAAGGGCAGACGGGGCCTCAGTTTAACGTCTCAGCCAAAAGACGGCACCTCCGACAGTGCAGCACTCCCCCAGTAGATTAGGTGGTCAAGTCTCTGAGCCACTGCTGCTAGATATTTTCACAGACACTGAATTCTGTTCCACACCCCACCCCCTAAGTTGGATGTCCACCATCTCTAGCAGTTTCTGTGTTGACTTGTAAGGGGCTGAACTCAAATAGCCTACCAACACCCATCGTCCAGTCTCATACAAGGGTAAGGTACTGGAGGGTGTACAAGATCTGAGGAACTGTAGCCCAGCAAGGAGTCAACACCTTTAAAAGAACAAGTGCCAGGGAAGAAAACTGCAGAAAAAGGAGAGAAGAAAAGCATCATCTCCAAAGAGTTTCAACATGTTCCAAATATGTTGTAAAAAATCAAATAGCCTTTCTTTCAATAAAACAACGACATTTGTTTGAGAAATGGTTTATGCCAAAGAGATGAATGTTTATACTAATTTTTTCACTGTCGGCTAAGATGTACCCTGGGGATTTTTAAAAAATTTGTTCTTGGGACTTGGGCAATTCTGACAGGGCAGCACTTATTGCCTATCCCCAGTTGCCCTGAGAAAGTGGTGAGAGGCCTTCTTCTTGAAGCGCTGCAGTCATTGTGGTAATGGTACTCCTAAAATGGTGTTCGCATCCTGCACACTTGTAATAAGCCCCATTCAAACACTTACTGGCCCTAAAATTCCACTGGGGTTCCATTGGTCTCTCATAACACCAGCGGAACCCTCAGGGAAATGGTTTAAAGTGGGAGGCCGGTAGAACCCCTGCAGAATTTCAGGGCCGCTATATTTATCTAACACACTTTGTACAAATAGAACACACACTGAGGAGAACAGGGCAACACCAATGCTATTCCGTTCATGGAGAAGATCTTCATAACTCAAACAATTTGGGAATTTTCATCTCTTTTCCTCGTAGATTAAAGTAGGTATTTTACTGTTCCTTATCATCTGCGTACCATGTACAGACCAAATGCCTGGTCAGTCACAGAGGCCAACGTGGGGCGGGCGCTTACTCAGTAACCAATGAATGCCTAGCAAATCCATCGGCTTCTGGGAATACAACACAGGTGTCAAAAATATTCAACACTGATCATTATATTTCTCCTTGTGCAATCCAGAATTCATGCTGGAGTGTTGTGGCTGAAATTACTCCTTTTGCGATTATCTTTAAATTTGTGCCTTCGCGATAAATCACAGATCAGTAGAAACAATCTACCAATACTTACCCGATCATAACCCTTCATAATCTTGAAGACCTCTGCAATTGCTCTGCTAGAAATGTGAGAGTCATGACTGAGTGCTGCCTTTTAATCTCACCCAGACAGCAGGACTGTATTAAAGACCTGCTCTGTCTCATTGCAAAGGATATTTGAACAACATTCAGTACAGATACAACAATGGAACCGCTACCTTTATATAAAGTGATTTCACCGTTATCTGAGGTTAGCAGGCAGGCTGGGTTCCTGGAACAGTCAGGAATAGACTGCTCTCAAAATAATTTTAATTGATGTCACATTGCCGGCTGAGGTAACAGGATCTGTAGCATCTGAATAAAAGTCTTTGAATCAAGCCCACACAACCTCCCAGGGGATGAGTGGACAACAACGACCCTCAGCTTAAATGGTCAGTAACTCCGGGACCTTCATAGGCTCACGAGCCATTTCACAAACCCTGTGACTTCACATTCCAGACTTGGGGGAATTTATGAGTAATTTTGTTATCTTAGATTGGAAATTCTTTTGTGGCTATTCCTCGCTACCTCTTCAGGCATAATTTAGCAAGAGCAGTCCAAAATGGGACTTAGAAATGTATTTTAGTTAGGATAGAAATATTAACTTAGCAATACTAACCCTCCCTGCCATGCTGTCAAATCAACACAGATTTTTTTTTACTAGCATTACACTCTGGACGGTGCTGAGCATCAATGATAACACTGGTGCAGATTAATAATTACTCTGTATTTGCAGTACCACAAGGCGTTGCCATGGATTTTATTCCTTTGATTTGCCTGACTCAATGGTAGCAGAGTCAGAATGTAACGGGTTCAAGCCCCACTCCAGAATTTCAGCCCTTAACCTTGGCTGAGACTTCAGTGCAATACTGAGGCAGCACGGTGGCATAGTGGTTAGCACTGTTGCCTCACAGCGCCAGAGACCCGGGTTCGAATCCGACCTCGGGCGACTGTCTGTGTGGAGTTTGCACATTCTCCCCGTGTTTGCGTGGGTTTTCTCCGGGTGCTCCGGTTTCCTCCCACAGTCCAAAGATGTGCGGGTTAGGTTGATTGGCTATGATAAATTGACCCTTAGTGTTAGGGGGATTAACTATGTGGGGTTACAGGGATAGGGTGGGATATGTGTTGGTGTAGGGGTTATGGGGATCAGGTGGGATATGTGTCGGTGCAGGCTCGATGGGCCGAAATGGCCTCTATCTGCACTGTGGGGTTTCTGTGTGATTTCTGTGTGCTGCCTTGTCGAAGGTGCCGCCTTTTGGATGGGACATTAAACTGAGACCTTTTCTAACAACTCTGGTGGATGATCTCATGGCACTAGTCGAAGAAGAGCGGGGGGCGTTCTCATGGTGTCCTGGCCATCAGCCTCAACCCTCAACCAACACAGCCAACAACAGATTAACTATGATTTATCTTATTGCTGTCTGTGGGACCTTATTGTGCAGAAATTAGCTGTTGTGTTTGCCAACAAAAATAACATTGGCTGCATCTCAAAAGTAATTCATCTTTTGTCTAGTGCTTTGGGACATCCTGAGGACATGAAAGGTGCTCTTGAAATGCGAGATCTTTCTTAATCTGGTCTGGTTTAAAGGTTAAAGAATTGGCTGAACCATATGCGCACTATGACAGCAGTGAGTCACTGAGCATGCCTCCGTTCACAAGGCTGTTAATGTCCTGCATCTACATTTAACTATAGCTTCACATAAATAAAGACAAGGATGCGCAGTGATCACATTACTAATGGCCCACTTCAATATTTCCACTTAACCCCAAGCCTCAGCAAGGCACTATCAGTGGGTTAACCCTTTGTGTTCCGAATGCCATCTGCCATTTTTCTAATACTTACACAACTTTTGGCACTTAAGGTTATCAAATATGATGTTGCATATTTTTTAAAAAGCGAGCATACCTGAGGAAACCTTTGGAGCACAAGTGTCCCAGCCCATATTGAAGACTTCTGTTGCACACTCACACATGTCATAGGGGTTTTACCAAGATAATAAGAAACAGTGGTACATCCACTGTAGCCGTGGTGACTGACCACCTCTGCCAAATGCTGGCAATCAACTTACAAAGGCTATGACTTATTTCAAGATGGATAGATATGATGGGCTCGAATTTCATCGGGCCGCTGAGGCGGGATTGGAGGCGTGTGGGGGGTTAAAAACGTGAAATCGGGGGGCACGAACCCATCCCGCCCCCAAACCGCCTCCATGCCCGTTTCACAGGAGGCGGGTACCCGACCTGTACTGGGAGCCGAGGCGGGAAGGGGCTTAGTGCCAATTAACTGCCTGTTAACAGGTAGTTAACAGGCAGTTTTTAGCCTAATCCCTATTTTTATCCCTGAAGTGTGGTCTTCCCGACGGCTCCAAACCACGCCAAGTTAGTGAGGCGGACCGTCAGGCTGAAGGGCTTGGCGGGTTCGAGATGTCCGGTGTTCAGGTGAGTGATGGATGCATGAGTGTAGAGGTAAGTGTGTTTGGTGTGTGTAAAGTGTTTAAATAAGTTTTACTTACCTTTACTTAATAATGCAGCCTTCCTTCCTTCAGGTCTCGGGAGTCCCTCATCTCACCGGCACAGAAAGCAGAATGGCCGGGAGCTGTCAAAATCTGCAGCATTCAGCTTTCTGTTCTGGAGAGATCCCTAAATCAGCCTGAGAGGAAGGAATTAACTTAGAGTACAGATTGTCAGTGTTTGACAGCTTCAAAGAGCTGTCAAACGCTGATATTTCATCTGTCAAAAGCTCTTGACAGATGAAATGTCAATCTGTGACATCACCTGTTGCCGGGTGGCCCTTAATTGGACTGCTGAGCCCGCTGGGCGGGCTCAACAAGGTCAATCAGGGGAAAATCGAGTGGGTTGGCCACAACTCGATGGAGGCGGGACTACAACCCCAAAAGTGGGAGTCCCACCTCCTACACGCCTCCATTGATAAAATCCAGCCCGAAGTGCGTGTGTGTGTGACCACCACTCTCACTGGCACCCATTGGTGTGTAGGTCACTTGCGCGACTGACCAAACCCTTTTCTCTGTCCAGTGAACCACATTTCTGTTGAGGTGGCTCTGACCTTCGTCGAGCCTTTTCAGGTCTAGTGAAAATGTTGCATTTTATTTATGCCTATCCGTTGATCAGGAGGCTTCCTGCCCAACCATGACACATCTTGGCAGGTAGATTAGGAATAGGTGAAGCAGTTCCACAAAATATCTTGGGTGGATTGCAGCTGCAGTTAGCCCCCTGGCTCTTGGGAGATATGGAGCCACATGTTAACACCTACAAGTTCTAAAAGGCCAATCAGCATGTCTCCCTCGATGGCTCAGTTGGTAAATGCACTGTCCTGTATGGAACAGGTTCAGTCCCTGATCTGTCCTGAGTTGGCTGATCTGAGCCACATCGGCAGTAGGTGTGCTACAATTGGCCTCAGCACCCATGGGCTAGGGAAGGGGGGGAGGGGAATCATCATGGCTGACTCAATAGGTTGCTATCCAGTAACTGCACATTTGTGCACATTAGGTGGACTGGCACAGGTTCGTCTGCAGTGCCCTCAGTCAAATTAACTGGAAGGAAGACTACAGCACCTTTCACAGCCTCAGGCTGTCCCAAAGCACTTTACAGCCATTGAAGGACTTTTGAAGTGGAGTCACTGTTGTAATGTAGGAAACATGGCAGCTAATTTGCGCACAGCAAGCTCCCACAAACAGCAGTGTGATAATGATCATGTAATCTGTTTTAGTGATGTTTCTTGAGGGATAACTATTGGCCAGGACACCGGAGATAACTCCCCTGCTCTTCTTCGAAATAGTGCCATCCACTTGAGAGGGCAGACAGGGCCTCGATTTAACATCTTATTCAAAAGACAGCACCTCTGACAGTGCAGCACTCCCTCAGTATGGCACTGGAATGTCAGCCTAGATTTTTATGCTCCAAGTCTCTGAACCCTACAACCTTCTGACTCAGAGAGCAAGGGTGCGACCCACTGCGCCACCGCTGACACCTAACTGCACTCTCTCTGGGCTCACCCAAGAAGAATGACCACTGGAGTGAGGTATTTACGAATGGGAGGCAAACAACAATGAAGCTGGACCTCAACGAGAGTCAGCACCTATGGGAGAGGAGTAAATTGTGGGGGGGTGGGGGGGAAATGAATAAATTCAACAAGCTTCAAAACAGACTTTCAGAGGAACCTTTACAGGTCTCTGCCACTAGATGGCAAAATGCAGCTCAGTATGTAAAGTACAAAATGTCAATTGTGGATAGAAAATCTCTGAGCCAACGTTCAGTGGCAGGAGCAGGAACGACGACTTCACTACAGGAACAGCAATGGGAAGAGCTGGATCCAATTTCGATGCAGCACCGACACTGAGGGTAGTGTGGGCAGCAAGGATTTGTTGAACTGCAAAATATCGCCTACAGTTCTGTTAATCTAGACATGGGACTCAAGCCCGAGGCGAGACCAAAGGATGATGACTCACCACCTGGAACAATGTAACATTTAAATAGAGAAGCTCATTTACTCCCTGACAAAGTATGAATCACAGGAAAAGGAGAGTGAAAAACAAGTACATAAATATCAGCAGGGATGTAGCAGGATGCAGAAGAAAGTAAGGAAGCTTGGTTGTTGATGGTGATTCCTGAAGTAGATCAATTCCTCGCTGTCATATGCACAAGTGCAAACAGAGAGAATAAAAGAAAGATTTTGCTATCAGAATAAAAGAAAGACTTGCTGATCACATTCGAATGCCCCAAGGCACTTCACACACTTTGAATTACTGGTAACTGTCGGTGCAAAATCAGCTGCAAACTTGCATCCAAGTGCAAAAAGAAATACTGGCCCAGAAATTAGGTTCGGGGGCTTGCCGTGCGTGCAAGCCCCCGATGTGCACTCACCCGGCGCGCCGACATCTGAAGCCTGGGCCTGCTTGGAATTCCTGTCACTGGCCCGGTTCAGATGTCGGCGCGATGTGCTTACCTGATCCAGCGGCGTAGTTAGGGCGATATGCCGGCTGGGATCAGGTGAGCACTGTGCAGCCAATCGGGGGAGGGGAAACTTCATTCATGAGTTTGATAGTAAGAACTGTCAAACTCATGAAAAGTACGGGCGCACAAAAGACTAGTTTAACTTTAAATAAAATTAAAAAAAATCCCAATAATTAAATAAACTATAAATAACTTTTAAAAACTATTTTAAACAATTAATCAAATTTTTGAAAAAAATAATTTTTTAAAAAATCGGTTCTAAAGCTACACTCACCTTACTGTAAAGTCCTTAAAAACAATAAAGCTGTGGAAAAAATGTTATAATTTTAAGTAATAGACCACTTACCTTAAAGAATGAAGTCTTTACGTCTCCTTTTTAGGCCCTTACACATGCGCAAACCTGTGGAAAAAAAGGAATTTCAGCGCGCATGCGCAGACTCCTACGCGCACGCATTCATCCTCTGAACCCCTTGGTTCAGAGGACAGGAAATGCTAGTTTCCCGCGCATGCGCTGTGCATGCTGAAATCTGGCACTTCCAACAGGCCCACGCATGAGTACCCCGTCCGTACTCACGCGTTGGGACCGGAATTACTGGCCCATTGTCTCGCTTCTCCATCAGCCACAGGGTGAGAAAAAATATATATGGAGAAAGCGCATGAGTGAAATCAGTACACAGTAAAACCAGACACAATCGATATTGGCTCCAGTTTCTCACCTTTTTGAGAAAAGTTGTATCTGGGCAACTTCTACTTACTGAGCTCCTGTGCCATGGGAAAGAGAAAATAGACAAGGATGGGGACAGAACAAGGATATGGAAGAAAACAAGGAGTCTCCTTTATTACAGCTTGGGTTTTTTTTTCAAACACACAATATCCAGACAAGACGTACTTCAGGAGAGCTGTTCTCTGTTGTATCTGTGTGTTAATAGAGACACGGAAGGCAGGAGTTGGTTTCACAGGTGTTTACTGAACAAAGTCTGGAGGTGAACTAACAGATACAAGACAATATACAGGCTTATATAGCCCGAGTGGCCATTACCGGTATTACAGTACACAGGGGGCTCTTAAAAGCACATACACCACAATTCCTCCCCTTTTAGACAACCAGTACATAATATTTTAAGTAATCATTAATTAACATGTTACAAGAACAATAATCTACACATTGCTGCAGTTAATCAATTATAAGTCAGTCTTTCTGGAGGCTTCCTGACTCGGTCCGGATAATGCCTCGGTGGTGTAGTAGTTTCTGGTGGTGTAGTAGGTTCTTTTAGCAAGGCTGATTCGGCTTGAATGCCAGTGTCGGGTTCATCTGGTTCCAGTATCACCGGATCGGAGGTAGATACTATGGGTATCTCTACTTCATCATTAGGCGTATAGAGTTGTGGTGTAGGTTGTCCCTTTTCGGATGACTCTATGATCTGGTCAGCATGGCGCCTTATTATGCTTTCTCCAATGTCCACGGTATACATCAGCAGTCCTAGTCGTGTGCAAATAGTTCTAGGCTGCCATTTCTCGGTACGGTAGTCCCGGGCCAAAACTTGTTGACCTATCTGGAAGGTTCTAGTTGGCCTTTCATTCATGCCTTGAAATTGCCGGTTCTCCACGTCCCTTCTGATGTTTGGCTTGATCAAATCCAGCCGGCATCTTAGGTTTCTATTGAAGAACATCATGGCGGGAGTTTGGTTTGTAACTACATGTGTTGCATTCCTGTATGCAAACAAGAAGTTATCTACCTTATGCTGAAGTTTTATGTCTTCATTACCCATGGCCTTTATGGCCTTCTTGAAGGTCTGGACAAACCTTTCAGCCAATCCATTGGTGGCGGGATGGTATGGGACGGACGTGTAGTGCTTAACCCCATTGTTTTTTAAGAACTTCCTGAATTCTTCGGACACAAATTGCGGTCCATTATCAGAACAGATCTGTTCAGGCAGCCCATTCCTGGCAAATATGGTCCTTAATACTGTGATGGTTTTTTCCGTGGTGGTGGAGGACATCTTTATTACCTCCGGCCACTTGGAGTGTGCATCAACTGCGATTAAGAACATTGAGTCCATAAATGGATCAGCAAAGTCGATGTGTACCCTTTGCCATGGAGATGAGGGCCACTCCCATGGATGTAGAGGGGCTTGTGGTGGGGCGTTTTGGACCTTCTGGCATCCTAGGCAGCTCTTGGTCATTTCTTCGATGTCTCCATCGATACCTGGCCACCACACAAACGCTCTGGCTAGGTTCTTCATTTTCACTCCACCCAGATGCCTCTCGTGAAGCTCCTTTAGCACTTTATCCTGGAGTTTGGGTGGAATCACCACTCTGGATCCACACATCCAGGTTCCTTGGCACACTGACAGCTGTTCTCTTCTTTGCGAGAATGCTGGCAACAGTGGTTCGCCATGTGCTGGCCATCCCTTCACCGTTAAATCGTAGACTCGTGAGAGAGTCGGGTCATTTCTCGTTTCTTTTTCAATGGCAGAATTTGTTACTGGTAGACATTCTACTATGGTTGAGTGGAACATCTCCACTGGGTCTACTGTAGGTGCCTCTTCTACCGTTGGCAACGGTAGGCACGATAAACCGTCAGCATTCCCATGCTGTTTTGATCCTTTGTATTCTATGCCATATTGGTGTGCCCCTAGGAAAAGGGACCACCTCTGTAGCCTTTGCGCTGTCATAATGGGAACACCCTTTTTAGGGTTGAATATGGAGACGAGGGGTTGATGGTCAGTCAACAAGGTAAATTTTTGTCCGTGTAGGTAATGGTTGAATTTCTTCACTCCCCATACCAGGCTGAGTGCTTCCCTGTCGATCTGGGCATAGTTACGTTCAGCTGAGTTCAATGAGCGTGACGCAAAAGCTATCGGCCGTTCTGAGCCATCAGGAAATCTATGTGATAATACCGCTCCTACGCCGTAAGGGGATGCATCGCACGCCAGTCTGATTGGCAGTGATGGGTTGTAATGAGCCAATACTTCCTTGGACGTGATCAAGCCTTTACATTTATGGAAGGCACGTTTACAGTCATCGCTCCATTCCCAAATTACTCCCGTTTGTAGCAGTTCGTGAAGAGGGTGCAGAACAGTTGACAAGTTCGGTAAAAATTTATGGTAGTAATTTATTAATCCCAGGAACGACCTTAATTGTGAGACATTTTCAGGTGCTGGTGCTTTTATGACCGCTTCAATTTTCTCAGGGGACTTATGCAACCCGTCTTCATTAATTATGTGGCCACAATATGATATTTGTTTCTGGAAAAATTCGCACTTGGGGCGGTTTGCTTGTAGGCCCCGTTCTCTCAGCCTAGTGAGTACCTTCTCCAAATTGGCAAGGTGTTCGTTGTCGTTTTCTCCTGTTACAAGGATGTCGTCTAGGTAGCATTGAGTCCCAGGAATCCCTTGCAGGACTTGTTCCATAGCTCTTTGCCAGATAGCTGGAGCTGATGCTATTCCGAAAACCAGTCGATTGTACTGGTACAGGCCTTTGTGTGTGTTTATTGTGAGATACTTTTTAGAGGCCTCCTCAACCTCCATCTGTAGGTATGCCTGTGCCAAGTCAATTTTTGTGAAACGTTTCTGTTAAGTCTGTGTGTCCCAGTTATGCTTATTATAAATCACTGGACACAGACCACAAGAATAACTTTTAACAGGTCTTTACTATTCGGAGGTCAGGGCTGAACTGCCCAGCAAATCCCTACACAACGTTTATATACCGGTGTGGTCACCACCGGTATTACAGTATACAGCAGCCAAGAGAAAGTAGTACATCTCTTAAGGTAGTTCTCTTAAGGTGGAACAGGTTACATACACCACAATCCTCCCTTTTTAGCTTAACAGTTATATCCCCATTTAACATAACATAATAACATATATAGATATATATATATACAACTTCATGCAAAACAGTTCAAAGATTCAGTCTCTGAGGAGGTCTCCTGATTCGAGTTGGATAACGCCTTTCAGGGGTCTCTGATTCTCGTTGCTGGGGTGACTCATCTAGTTGATCTCTTATGGATTGGACATCATCCTCAGGTACATTCACTTCTGAGGTAGATGCTTCAGGTTCACTAACTTCTTCCACGGTTGTCTCTGCCGTAACCCTAGGTTCGACCCTTGTTCTCAATTCTACCAGTTGGTCAGCATGACGCCGTATTACATTTTCACCAGTATCTACCGTTAGTGCTTTTAAGGAATGCCAGTCCATATTTATTTTCCTAATCCACTCCCGTCCCAGTAGTGGTGGACCTCCCTCAGGTAGCACATATAAGTCCATTCCTCGGCTTTCTTTGCCCTTGTGGACCACCTTTACCTCTATCTTCCCGATGGGGTATACTCTTTGCCCTGTGTATGTTTTCAATACAATCTCCGTATCCCGTAGGGGAATATGTGGGAATAACCTTTTGTAATCTTGCTTTCATGACCGTCAATGCCGACCCAGTGTCCAATTCCATCTTCACTTGGACTCCTGCTATCTGAAGTGTGACCCAGACTGTTTGGAGGTCTGCTTCATTACCAACATTGTGTACTCTTAGACTACCCAGTTCATTACTGCTGGAGTCTGAATTTGACTTCTGTTCGTTCGAACTGTTCTCTGTCACCTTGTGTACCTTTCTGTACTTTTCCTGCGGTGACTTTTTGTTGCTGGTCTTCTTTCCTGACCGGCATACTTTAGCTATGTGACCAAGCTTGCCACATTTTCTGCATTCCTGATTTTTGAACCAGCACTGGTTCTGATCGTGCGTTGTCTTTCCACAACGATAACATTTTACTGTACCCAAGACCATTTGATTGGTGCTGAGTTCCGGTGACCGTAGCTGCATTTCCGCAGTGCCTCTCGCTGCGGCTTTGTGCGATGCTGCAATAGTGACAGCTTTATCAAGCGTAAGATCATTCTCCTCAAGCAGTCGCTTTTGTGTTCCTTCTTGTAACAATCCACACACAAATTTATCTCTCAGCGCATCTGCTAGTCCTGTTCCAAACTGACAGTACTTTGATAGCTTACGCAGTTCAATTAAAAATTCAGCGTTGCTTTCGTCTTTCAGCTGCGTTCTTCTGTAAAATTTAAATCGTTCCGCTATCATCAGCGGCATGGGGTTTAAATGATTTTTCAGGACAGTAACAATATTCGTGAAAGTCTGATCCGCCGGTTTATCTGGTGATAGAAGGTGCTTCAATAGCCCGTATGTCTTCGCACCCATTGAGCTTAATAAGGTTAGTGCTTTCTCATCATCTGGTACCTTATTTGCTTTACAATAAACTTCCATGCGTTCTACATACGTGGTCCAATCTTCAATATCGCTATCAAAGGTATTAATGTTCCCATGTTTAGGCATCCTTGCAAGTTTTTAAATTTTTCTTTTTCTCAAAATGGCGGCTTCCCGTGCTTGTCTTCTTCCCCCGCCTACTAAAATGGCGGCTTCCCGCGCTTGGCAGTCTTTCCCGCGCTCGTCTTCTTCCCCCGCCGACTACAATGGCGGATTCCCGCGTTTGCCTTCTTCCCCCGTTGGCTGCAATGGCGATTGCCGTGCTGCTGCCGTTCTCGCCTCCCCAGCGGTTCTCAATTCCCCGACGCTGCTTTTACTCCCCCGCGGTTCCTGTGGGCATTCACGCTTCCCCTGCTGTTGCGCCTCTCAGCCCCGCATGCAGCCCGGTCCTTTACACCGGCTGCGTTTGAGTTCTCCGCGGCTCTCGTGCCTTAAGCTGCCCCAGTCGCTGCGCCTCTCGGCCTCGATTGCAGCCCGGCCCTTTTCACCGGCCGTGGTCGAGTTCTCCGCCCTTTTTCCTCCGTTTTCCCTCCCCTACTCCACAGTCAACGCGGCCGACTTTCTGCTCGTGTCACTGATCGGCTTACCCACCACCGTGGTAGAAGGGATGATCACTGCCTGTCGCTGATGGAGGGCTTCGTGGTCAGAATTTTTCTTTTTAACCCGGGTTCTCGATGCCTCCCGTGCGATGGTGCTCAGCAGGATGATGAGGGCGGATGCCTCTTCTCGACGCCCGTTCTGAGGACGAAGCTGCCTTGGCTGTAAAACTGCCGCAGGGTAAGATCGGACTCGTCGCCACTGTTAAGTCTGTGTGTCCCAGTTATGCTTATTATAAATCACTGGACACAGACCACAAGAATAACTTTTAACAGGTCTTTACTATTCGGAGGTCAGGGCTGAACTGCCCAGCAAATCCCTACACAACGTTTATATACCGGTGTGGTCGCCACCGGTATTACAGTATACAGCAGCCAAGAGAAAGTAGTACATCTCTTAAGGTAGTTCTCTTAAGGTGGAACAGGTTACATACACCACAGTTTCCCTCCGGATAGTGAGGCGAAAATATCTTCTATCCTCGGAAGAGGATACTGTACCGTGTGAAGGACTGGGTTTACAGTCACCTTGAAGTTCCCACAGATGCGAATTTTTCTCTGTTCTTCAGATTTATCATTATTTAACGTTTTCTTCATGACCGGGACGATGGGTGTTGCCCACTCGCTCCAATCTATCTTGGATAACACGCCTGTCTTTTCCAAATTCTCCAGCTCTGCCTCGACTGCTGGACGAATTGCGTATGGCACCGGCCTTGCCTTAAAAAAACTTGGGAATTGCCGCATCTTCCACCTTTATTGAGGCGGTGACGCCTTTCAAGGTTCCTAGTTCCTGTTGGAACATTTCTTTGGCGTTGGCCAAGATGTCTTTTAATCGTTCAGGTATGATGTCATCATCATTTTTTTTCTTACTGGTCACCGTCAGTGCCTGAATGGAGTGCCAGTCCAAACGTATCTTCCTGATCCATTCACGTCCCAACAGCGGTGGACCACCATCTTGCAGAACGTATAAATACAACTTCTGTATTTCCTTGCCGTTGTATACAACAGGCACCTTTATTTTCTCTTTGGGGTATACTTTCTGCCCCGTATATGTTTTCAAGATAATGGATGTGTCTTTCAAAGGTATATGCGGAAATAGCCACTCGTAATCCTGTCTACTTATGACGGTCAGAGCTGATCCTGTATCTAGCTCCATTTTAACTGGGGACCCCACTATCGTGAGGGTAACCCAAATGGTCTGGTAATCTTCTTTGGCAATTACATTGGGCCAGAAATTGCTGAACGGGGCTTGCAGCCCCGTTTTTGCACTTATCCCGCGCTACTGCCGATCAGCTCCAGGGACGCCTGCACTTGGTGAAACAGAAAGAAGAATCCCGGGCAGCGTATGACGTCACGCCGCCCAGGAGTGCAGCCAGCGCGAAGCAAGGAGCGTGCAGTGCAAGTGAGACACGCCCCTTGAGGTCTCTGTTTCACTGGACACGCCCCCAATGTTTCTGTCAAGCTGCTAAGCATTTTTACATGCAAAGCAGCAGTTTAAATAGGTTTTTGGAAGTTTTTTGAAGATTTTGGTAACTTTTATAAACTTTTTAAAATGTTTACATTATTTTGAGTAATCTGAAGTAGTTTTAAACAGAATGAAAGCAATTTAAAGACTTTTAAAAGCCCTAAAAGAATTTTTTTTAATCCATTTATTTCTTTAGCAATGTCGTCATCATACGTGTCTTCACACTGTTCCCTTTGGGGAACTGTATGAAGTGGTGGAAGGATTTATGGCCATGATTAACGCTCATTCCGTGACCGTAACCATCTTTGAACCAGCCATTAGGGCGGTTAGTCCTATGGCGGGAGGGTTTTACGGGCTCCCACAAGCTATACAAGGAGGGGGGGCCACCCACACCCACGGACGCAAATATCCCACTGGATGTCAACCCAGAATTTAGAGCCGGAGCTCCGACTCCACTTGCCGGGACTGTCTGGAGCGGGGTTCGAAACCCTACCCTGATCTGGCCCAGCGGCGGGGATCCTACCGCTATGACAAAGGCCCAATCCAATTAGCAACGTGAAATGGCAGCATAGGGCTCCAGTCACGGGGAGGGAAAAGGCGCAGGAAACGTATGGGTGTCACCTTTTGTGCGGAGTGGGCCTTTTGCGTAGCAGTAAGCATCCCCGCCGCTGGGCCAGAAGGAGTAGGGTTTTGAACCCCACTCCAGACAGTCCCGGCAAGTGGAGTCGGAGCTCCAACTTTAAATTCTGGGTGGACATCCAGCGGTATGCTTGCGTCCGTGGGTGTTGGTGGCCCCCCCCCCCTCAGATGGGTTGTGGGAGCCTGTAAAACCCGCCCGCCATAGGACTAACCACCCTAATGGCTGGTTCAAAGATGGTTACGGTCATGGAATGAGCGTTAATCACGGCCATAAATCCTTCCACCACTTCATACAGTTCCCCAAAGGGAACAGTGTGAGGATACGTACGATGATGACCTCTTGCGCAATGCACCTCCTTGGACCCTCAGTCGCAGATGCGAGGGGGCAAGTTGTGCAATTGTTAAATTTTTTATTTTATTGACATGTAAAATGTTGGCCCAGTAATTCCCTTCCAAATGCGCTAGTACAGTCGGGGTACTTACGCATCTGGCCGGATGAAATGCCGGTTTTCAGCATGCACAGTGCATGTGGGGAAAACCGGCATTTCCTGTCCTCTGAACGAAGGGGTTCAGAGGCAGAACGCGTGCGACTGCACAGGCAGCGCGTGCGCAGTATAATTCGCCGCTTTCATTAATGCTTTCAGTGAGGTCCAGTCATTACAACTTACACATGAAAAAAGCATGGGTACAGTTGCTCCAGAGGCTGCGGAGGAAGATATTTCTTATCGTGGAGCTTCTGAAAGTATGTATGTCTGTATATATTCCTTTGCGTGTTATGTATATATTCCTTTACTTATGTGTATGAATGTATTATTTAATTATGACTTTCAGAGAAAGTAACTTATTGGAAAATCATAATTAAAAATATACATTCATACACATTAGTAAAGGAATATAAAACATACATACATATACGTAAAGGAATATATGTGGACATACATACATAACTCATTCTCACATTCCATTCACACAGCCACAATTGCTCCTTCTACGTACCGTTCTGAAAACCCGTTTAAAAAAAAATTAAAGTTTAAAACTTAGTTAAAATTTCTTAAAATAACTTCCCTCCCTTTCCCAAACCTAAATATTGCATTTCATAAGCTCCTCCATAAAATATATCTCCTTCCCCAGCCAATGAACAACTTTACACTTGCTTTTTTTAAGTGCAAGTTCTAGGGACTTACCCTCACTGAATCCATCAGTGAAATCTACAAAGTTCACTGCGCAAGCGCTGCCTGTGCAGTCGCACGCGCTGTGAATAGACCTCGGGTCTGGAAATGCCGGCGTTCCCCGCATGCACTGTTCCTGCTGAACGCCGGCATTTCCAACGGCCAGATGCGTGAGTAACCCGACCGTACTCACGCTTCTGGCCTGGAATTTCTGGCCCCTTATGTAATTTGAGAGAGCTTAGTCTCTTGTTTCCGGAGTCGCTATCGCTCTTCTGGTCTTCGGAGCTACTGTCCGTCATCATTTGTACCTTTCTGTACTTTTCCTTATTGATTTTTTTTCTGTCAGTGGATTTTTTGTTTCCAGATCGGCATACACGTGTAATGTGTCCCATCTTTCCGCATTGCCTGCATGCTTTGTCCTTGAACCAGCAGTCCCTCTGGTCATGGGTGGATCTGCCGCAGCGATAACATCTCTCGAAACCCCGTGTCATTTCATGGGTGCCGAAGTCCTGTGGCTTTTGCTGTATCTTTGCAGCTCCTCTTGCTGCTGCTTCGTATGATACACACACTGAAAGCCTTGTCCAGTGTCAAATCTTTCTCAGAAAGTAGCTTTTTTTGTGTTCCTTCACTTAGGAGACCGCAGACGAATTTGTCTCGTAGAGAATCTGCCAGTCCTGTCCCGAATTGGCAGTGTAGGGTATCAACAATCTCCTTAAAATTCTTGTCCATCGGTTTGGCTGGAGTGATTAAGTTTCGTAACAGCCCGTATGTCCTTGCGCCCATTAGATTTAGAAGTACCGATGCCTTTTTATCATCTTTTATTTCATTCGCTGTGCAATATTTTTCCACTCTTTCCACATATGTGGTCCAATCCTTTATATCGTTATCAAAAGCATCAATATTGCCAGCCTCAGGCATCCTGGAAAAAAATGGCGCTTCCCGCGCTTTTCTTTCTTTCCTGCAGAAAAGATATGGCCGTTCCCGCGCTTTCCCGCCGCTGCTGCTGCTGACAACGCTGTTTCCCGCGGTTTAAAAAAAAAAAAAAATTATTTACAGGTGGAGACTCGTTCCCGCCGGACTCTCTGGGACTTTCCCCCCCCCTGCTAGGTCCGAACGCCGACCTGCTTTGCAGCGCCGGCCGTCTCCCGAGTGCTCCCCCCTGTCTGTTTCTGCTTGCCTCCACCTTTGCTGCTTGGCCTCGCTGCAGAGCCAGCCGATGGAGCCCCAGCCCGCCGCCCAGGAAAGATTATTGCAGTACCTGCCACCAGCTCGGCTAGCTGGTGAAACCACAGCATTTTTTTTTTTTTTCTTGCTTTTCTTCGACTTTGGACGTCTGAGGAATCGATGTCCTTGAGGTGCTGCCGAATTGCAGGTAAGCCCGTTTCCAATTCGTCGCCACTGTTGTATCCGTGTGTTAATAGAGACACGGAAGGCAGGAGTAGGTTTCACAGGTGTTTACTGAATAAAGTCTGGAGGTGAACTAACAGATACAAGACAATATACAGGCTTATATAGCCCAAGTGGCCATTACCCAGGGGGCCCTTAAAGGCACATACACCACATTCTCCACATGAAGCCGGGAAGTATCTAGTGTCCACCACAGAGGAAGATAGTGCAGCCTGAGGATAGAAAATATGACCAGCTGGCAGGATTTTAATCAGCCCCTAGGAACAAGTGCTTACAAATAGAATGTACGTTATTGGGGATGAAATGGAATCCTGAACTGGAGTAACCTCAGTTTTGCTTTTACAGTGGGTAGATAACATTTGGGCCTCGTGAGCAGGAGAGAGTTTAGATCTTACTCATCTCATTGCTGTCTGTGGCAACTCGCTGTGTGTAAAATGGCTGCCGCATTCATTGTACTTCAAAGTAATTCAAGGTGTTTGTGAAGTGCTTGGGGACGTTTCTGAGAAGTCATAAGGCATTACATAAATGCAAGTCTTCTTTCTTACTGTCAAACACAACAGTTCTAAGAGTCAACGTCTTCATAAGAACAACAGCTACACATTCAACTGGTCAATGTATGTTGTGCATTCCTGATTTGGACATCATTGTTCTGTGACACACAGTCACATCTTCAGCCACACACTTCTACCACTAGATGGGTCTCCATAAGCTGTATTCTTCTCTTCCAGTACCACAAGTACTCTATGAGGGAAATTCACTTAGTCCTGACTTGCTGTGGGTAAAAACCACAGGGGATCCACTGGGAGAGCTGATTTTCCAAGTACACGCAGCCAGCAGGGAGCCCACAATCTTCCAAAACATGCGGCTGGCAGGCAAGGCTCCTGAGCCACACCGGGTACTCAGATAATCATCTGTTCCATGTCGACGTCAATTCCTGCAATGTTATTTGAATTGTAGATTCTGCTCAAATACCTGCCAATTAGGATTCCCACTTTCTGATAAGTGTAAAAACCAGACATGGGGCAGGATCAGGCCAAAGCAGGGCCTGGAACCATGGCTTGAGTTCCAGTGTTTGCTTCACTACAGATGAGAATTCTTTAACAGCTCAATAGCTAACGCTTCCACATCATAAGGCACAGAAGAAAGTTGGAAAAATTTGACTTTTAGTATCCAGATCTCACTTGAAGAATTGCCATGGAATCCACCAAAAAGTCGACCAACAATTCTGTTTGGTTCTTATTTTAAATGCCGGTTTAATGCAAGTTGTGATTAAACATAAAATGTGATTTGATGCATTTAGGAAAAAATGGCCACCAGGTATTTCTAGGTTTGTAGCAGCACAGACAGTTCTGAGAATCAAGATGGCCTGGAGTTTCCATATGATTTCCGCCCAGATAGCAGCTTAATCTGGCTAAAATAGCGCTAAATATCACTGAATTTTAAGCGTAAGTGAGTTCTGCCCATAACCACTTTATGCTGGGGTATCTGTGATCTTTTCCGCTGGTGAGACCGCACCTGGAGTACTGCGTACAGTTTTGGTCTCCATATTTAAGGAAGGATATACTTGGATTGGAGGTAGTGCAGAGAAGGTTCATGAGGTTGATTCCTGGGATGAAGGGGTTGACGTATGACGAAAGGTTGAGCAGGTTGGGCCTATACTCATTGGAGTTTAGAAGAATGAGAGGTGATCTTATTGAAACATAAGATTCTGAGGGGGATTGACAGGGTAGATGCTGAGAGGATGTTTCCCCTCATGGGGTAATATAGAACTAGGGGGCATAGTTTCAGAATAAGGGGTCGCCCAGTTAAGACAGAGATGAGGAGGAATTTCTTCTCTGAGGGTCGTGAATCTTTGGAATTCTCTACCCCAGAGAGTTGTGGAGGCGGAGTCAGTGAATATATTCAAGGCGGAGATAGACAGACATTTGAACTACAGGGAAGTCAAGGGGTACGGGGAGAGAGCGGGAAAGTGGAGTTGAGGCCAAGATTGGATCAGCCATGATCTTATTGAATGGCGGAGCAGGCTCGGGGGGTCGTGTGGCCGACTCCTGCTCTTGTTTCTTATGTTCTTAAAAATCCATTTGCCCGAAGCTGTCCCTGTCCACAAAACTGGCCATGCCCCTAGGTCGGAATGGCGAGATTCATGGGAGACTTTACAGTCAGGCTCATGCTAATGATTGCACAGAAACTTCAGCATAACTTCTCGGCAAAACCTGCGCATTGTCTGGCGCATTCTAGGCGCATTTTGTCGATTGCGCCCCTCGCGAAAATGACGGCTACACAAGTCTGCTGCATTTTATACAATATCGAGATTTCTGAACCAAAATCTCAGGTACGAGGCTCTATATCGAGCTTCCACCTTTACTTCTGCACAGTGTCTTTATTCTGCTGAATCTGATTGACCAAACTGACTGTTTCCTAACAAACCTCCAATTTCCTCTTCTAAATCAGATCTGTGTAATTGGATTTGAATTGGATTGAACAAAATGGTCAGATCCATATCTACTACTCAGAAGTAGACACTAAGGCTGCGATTTTGCCAGTGCTCAGATTGCGGGTTCAGAGGCGGGTCCACTGTCAAAATCGAAATGATTGACAGCGAGTTGGGTGCCCGCTCCGAACCCGCCTCCAGCTAAGTTCCCAAAGTGTTCAGAACAGACCCGACACCAAGCGGCGGGGAAGGCATTTAAGATGGTTAAATGCTTGTTAAATGCTTGTTAACTACTATTTTGCCAGCCTATTTCTATTTTACGACATTTTTAACGGGGTTCAGGTAATTCGGAGATCATGTCAGCTAAGTATGTCGGGTTCTCTATGCCTCCCCATTGCTGTGAATAGGTGACAGCTGCAAAAGTGGTATGAACGCTACCATTTCACAGCTGTTCACTTTCCAATGCCAGAAGCTTGAGCTGTCAGAAGTTGGAAGACACTTTTGAGCTTTATGCAGTTTGGAAGTGTTTGGAGTAAACTCTCTATCCACTGTCACCTCCTTGGAGTAAGCTCTCTCACCACTGACAGATCGCTTCTGTCATCTCAACTTCAGCTGCCATCTATTCCAGCAACATCGGTGCCCTTGAAAAAATCTCACCTTGGTCCTCTGAATCCCTCCACAATCAGCTCCAACACCAACATCACCAGGCACACCAACATCACCAACAACAATAGCAACCTTCTCCACAATCACCTGATGCTGCACAGGACACAGGGCATCAGCACCCGACAGCACTGCTGCCCGGGACACCAGCGATGACATCACCATGGCCAGATTTACTTCACTTGACGCTGTACACCCTGGCTGCCACATGATGCGCCAGGTTGACACCACCCCACACCAGCACCATAAAGCATCCATACAATGACCAAGCCATTCCTTTCACACTCATCACCATTCGGGGGGGGGGGGGGAATTATGTCTCAACATTCACTGGAACTCACTAAGACACTTCCAAAGGTGAGCACAGATCTGTCCAATAAGGTAAAGTGTTGAAAATATAGATTTCAATGTTTGACAAGACATTAACAGAAACTTCACATGAACATTGGCTAAACCACCCAAGTGCCTACCCTTGTGTCTTGTTAGTTGGTATGCTTGCAGTAGGATGAGGGTGGGTGTGAGGAGTGGCTAGTGAGATGGGGAAGTGATAATGTAGATAGAGAGGGATGGGTGGAGGTGCAAGGTAAGTTGGTGTGAGTAAAGATGTGCAGGAGTAGGGTAGGGAAGACAGAGTGATGTGGATGTGATGAGTGGCACAGCTGGATTAGGTTGAGTGTGGCTTGGCAGTAACATTTTGTGATCTACTGAGATCATTGAAAGGTTTGCGCCACTGCAGCCTGGTCCTCCTGATGATATCCCTGCTTGTGTCCTCCTGTGCAATATGCAACCAGGCTGTGTTGATCTCCTGGGGAGGTCTCTTCCGCCCATGGGAAGGGAAGAGATCCTCCCTGCGTGCTGTGACTCCCTCCATAAGCACATGGAGTGAGTCAAGGGAGAGCCTGAGTGCAGCCGTGCACCTCTGTCCAGTGCTTGTCAGTGTTTGCAGCACCTCAATACTGCAGAACACTGACAGCACAACTGTCAAAATGAATGCGGCCATGGGCCCTTTAAGGAAACTGGCTGATGACGCCTCATCAAATGACCTCATCAGACCCGCTTCCTTTTAATTGGCCGGGAAATGCGCAGGGCGGGCTTAACAAGCCCAATCAATCTAAAATCACTTGGAGAGAGCCGGCTAGAGCCGGGAGCAGGAGCGGGACCGGGACCAGGACCCACCGACCGCCTCTCCCACCGCGATCCCACCTCCGCTGACGAAATCGTGGCCTAACATTTTTTCACCTTGCAACCCACTCTCCACCATGCACTTTCCTCCTCCTGGGTAGGTGGGAGATGGTTTTCATTATAGCTCCCACTAATGCTGTTCTATGATTTGATAGCATGAGATGCCACTTGCGAAAGGGAGCCAAATAGCGTTGGCTCTCCCCTGCAACACCCAGCTTCAGCCAATAGTTTCACTTAGCAGTCTATTTAAGGTCAGAAGGCTCAAGGAGAAGTCATGTTAGGAACAGGATTGCCATCAATTTTTTTTTTGATAGAAATCTGCTCTTTTGTGGAATATCTGGAAATTTCTACAATGAGAATGATACATAGAACATAAGAACATAAGAAATAGGAGCAGGAGTAGGCCAATCGGCCCCTCGAGCCTGCTCCGCCATTCAATAAGATCATGGCTGGTCTGATCCTAACCGCCAATCCACTATCACAGAACCATCTCCTGAATCTAACAGAATTAGACACACAAAATAGGAGCAGGATCAGGCTACACGGCCCCTTTACTTCTAGGAAACTGCCTATTTCTGTTTTAAATTTATGTAATGATGTAGCTTCTACAGCTTTTTGGGGCAGCATATTCCATGGACCTACCACCGTGAAGTAGTTCCTCCTCATCTCAGTTTTGAAAGAGCAGCCCCTTATTCTAAGACTATGCCCCCTAGTTCTAGTTTCACCCATCATCGGGAACATCCTCCCCGCATCCATCCGATCCAACCCCTTCACAATCTTATATGTTTCAATAAGATCGCCTCTCATTCTTCTGAACTCCAATGAGTAGAGTCCCAATCTACTCAACCTCTCCTCATATGTCCATCCCCTCATCCCCGGGATTAACCGAGTGAACCTTCTTTGTACTGACTCGAGAGCAAGTATGTCCTTTCTTAAGTATGGACACCAAAACTGTACGCAGTATTCCAGGTGCGGTCTCACCAATACCTTGTACAACTGAAGCAATACCTCCCTATTTTTATATTCTATCCCCCTAGCAATGAAAGCCAACATTCCATTGGCCTTCTTAATCACTTGCTGCACCTGCATACTAACCTTTTGAGTTTCGTGCACCAGGACCCCCAGATCCCTTTGTATTTCAGTACTTTCCAGTTTCTTGCCATTAAGATAATAACTTGCTCTACGATTTTTCCTGCCAAAGTGCATAACCTCACACTTTCCAGTATTGTATTCCATCTGCCAAATCTCTGCCCACCTACTTAGCCTGTCTATGTCCCCTTGCAGGTTTTTTATGTCCTCCTCACTCACTACTTTCCCTCCCATCTTAGTATCATCTGCAAAATTTGATATGTTACACTCAGTCCCCTCCTCCAAATCGTTAATATAGATTGTAAAGAGTTGGGGACCCAGCACTGACCCCTGCGGAACACCACTAGTTACTGATTGCCAGTCTGAGAATGAACCATTTATCCCAACTCTCTGCCTTCTGTTAGATAGCCAATCCTCTATCCATGCCAGAATATTACCCCCAATCCCGTGATTTTTTATCTTAAGCAATAATCTTCTGTGTGGCACCTTGTCAAATGCCTTTTGGAAGTCTAAATACACTACGTCCACTGGTTCCCCTTTATCCACCCTATATGTTACTTCCTCAAAGAACTCCAGCAAATTTGTCAAACATGACTTCCCCTTCATAAAACCATGCTGACTTTGTCCTATTAAATTATGATTATCCAAATGTCCTGTTACTGTCTCCTTAATAATGGACTCCAAAATTTTACCTACCACAGATGTTAGGCTAACCGGTCTATAGTTTCCAGCCTTCTGTCTACTGCCCTTTTTAAATAAGGGCGTTACATTAACAGTTTTCCAGTCTGCCGGGACCCTTGCTGAGTCCAGGGAGTTTTGGAAAATTATTACCAATGCATCCACAATCCCTACCGCCACTTCCCTCAAGACCCTAGGATGTAAGCCATCAGGTCCAGGTGATTTATCCGCCTTGAGTCCCATTATTTTACCGAGTACCACTTCCTTAGTGATTTTGATCGTGTTTAGCTCCTCCCCCCCTTTAGCCCCCTGTTTGTCCAGTGTTGGGATATTCTTAGTGTCTTCTACTGTAAAGACTGATGTAAAATATTCATTCAGTGTTTTTGCCATATCCATATTTCCCACCATTAATTTCCCGGTCTCATCCTCTAAGGGACCAACATTTACTTTAGCCACCCTTTTTCTTTTTATATAACTATAAAAACTCTTACTATCTGTTTTTATATTTTTTGCTAATTTACTTTCATAATCTATCTTCCCTTTCTTAATCAATCTTTTTGTTATTTTTTGCTGTCTTTTAAAGTTTTCCCAATCCTCTATCCTCCCACTAGATTTGGCTACCTTATATGCCCTTGTTTTTAGTCGAATACTATCCTTAATTTCTTTACTTAGCCACGGATGGCTGTCTTTTCTTTTACACCCTTTTCTTCTCAGTGGAATATATATTTTTTGGAAGTTGTAAAATAACTCCTTAAATGTACACCACTGATCATGTATCGTCTTACCCTTTAATCTATTTTCCCAATCCACTCTACTCAATTCCGCTCTCATACCTTCATAGTCTCCTTCATAGAATCTACAGCCCAGAAACAGGCCATTCAGCCCAACAGGTTTATGCTCCACACGAGCCTCCTCCCACCTTACTTCATCTCACCCTATCAACATATCTTTCTATTGCTTTCTTCTTTATGTACTTATCTAGCTTCCACTTAAATGCATCTGTGCGATCCGCCTCAACTATTCCCTGTGGTAGCGAGTTCCATATTCTCACCACACTCTGAGTAAAGAGGTTTCTCCTGAATTCCTTATTGGATTTATTAATGATTATCTTGTACTTACGACCCCCTAGTTTTGGACTCGCCCACAAGTTAGAAATAAAGGCCCAGATTTTACGGGGCCTATGACGGTGTAGGCACAGTGTACGTGGTCGTAACTGCCCCGCAAGTTCCGGGTTAGCACGTGCGCGAAAACCCTGAACTTGCGATCTGTCAAGTTTCTGCTTGCATTGGCCTGCAGGCCCAGGAGTGCAAGTGCTCGAAGGTCCCCCGGCGCAATCAGGTAGGTGCGCAGCTTTCTTGCGGTTCGCCCGTGGCAAGCCTCCGACCGCAATTTCCACCCCAAAAAAAGTTTCTGTTTAAAACAGAGCTCCATTTCCCCACTTACTTTGTGGCTTACGGTGTGGAGCCATCAGTTATTAAATTTTAAGGCCTAGAAATTGGGTTGAGGTGCCAAAGTGGCGCCAAGTTCGCCTGGGCGCTGATTTTTGTGCAGCGTTTGGAGTAATACCGATCGCCAGAAATTCAGTTTCAGCGCACCTAGAGGGAGACGGGGCGAGGCTCGAGGCGCTCTGCGTCCCTCTTAGGGCGCTGAAACTGAATATCGCAGTGCAACGTGCCACAGTGCCACACGCTGCGGCACGGCACGCTGCGGTACTGCAGGCCTTCCTCCCATTGTTAAGGGGGAGGGGCCTGCAACAGCGCGATCCCCGATCGCGAGTGCCGGCAAAAGAGCCCGGCACCGAGGAGAAGTGCCGGGCTCTCGGGAAACAGCCGGCAATGCCGCGGGGGGGGGGGGGGGTGATCAGGAGGCCAGGGACGGAGGTGCTGGCAGGCGGCCGCCGAAAAAAACGGCCGCCCCGCACCTCCACCTTAACTTGCGCCACTGCCGGCACAGCAAGGCCCCGTGAACCGGGCGCGGGTAGCGGACGGCGCTACAGCGGCGTTCGCTACCAAATATCGCGATCGGGGCGCTAATGGGGCGCTGCGTACACCGATGACGTCATCGGTGGCGGCGCAGCGCAACAGGCTAACACCAGCATTAGCACCCCCACTGAATATCGCGGGAGGCGCGGCCAGTGGCGCTACAGTCACTGACTGCCCTCTTTAGGCGCTAACAGGTGGCGCTACATACCCAATTTCTCCCCCTAAGAGTTTTCATCAGTAAAGCAAACACCAGAACTCAATCCATGATCCCAGCCATGACTCTGTGCTTTTTTGGGCATGACAAAAATGACCAACCCAAATTGAGAGTCAAGTGCTTGATCATCTGAGCAGGGAGACTGTCTCAGATTCAAATCAATACTTACTGACTGACGGATGGTATGTGGTATATCTCATGTTCAAAGTAGATCAGCATGATCTGAAATAGAACCAATTATGCAGCACTAGAATTTAATGACAGCATAATAACAGAATACAGAAAGATTAAGGCGAAAAATACCAACCCAAGTCTACTTTGAGACACTTTGATCCTGTTGCATGCAAAAAAAAACTTGAAAGCGTTTGGCTACCAGCAGTTGGGACTATTGACAAGAAGTGTGAACAGCAACCTGTCAAACATACAACTATTGTCAAACGCTAGATATTGCAGAGCAGCTGCGACTCACCAAAGAGATAATATGGCTTGTGTTGTTGAGAATCTGATGTTTTCCCGAGATTGGTTATTTATTTTTCACAGAAAACGAACTAACTTTAAGAGGGAAAAGAATAAGGCCTGCACTGATCTGAACATACAAGCAACTACCTAAGTGGAAAAAAAACCCATATTGGCCCGTAATTTGCGGTCAGTGGTGAAGCAAAGGCGTTCGTCGCTGGCCCCGAAGTAAGCTTCCCACAAAGATCTCGCCATCTCTGTGGCGAGAAGTTCAGATTTTCCGACATGCAGTTGAAATCAACGTAGTTTAGTGGGAATCACATTGCAGAATTCTCACAGACCGAGAACCAGGAAATAAAAGCACCAATAATCGATCACTTTTTGAAAAATTTACAGAGAGGGAAATAGAGATTTTTTTACATACACTGGGTTAAAGTAGAAGCTGAACTATCATGAACAACCTTTAAAAATATATAATTTAAAAAAATTAATTTTAAAATCTAATAATTTTTAACTTAATGGAGGAATTTGACATTCCACCAATATAAAATTAGTTTTTCAGTTGTTTTTCAGTAGTTATTACTCAGATCACCATTAAAACCCAGTCACACCTCATTTGAATGGGTCTAATTTTTTATGGGGTTTCTAACAGCGATATTTGTTTGGAAAAGGGGAAGTTTTCGTCAGATCAGTGATTTCATTGATTGCCGGCTATGTGGGGGCGGGGTGCGCACAGCGCAGCCCGTGGAGGAGCAGTGAATGACAGACCGCAACTTCAGCACATGTGCCAAATCCTGAAGTTGCAGTCAATTTCAAGGGCGAAATGACAGCGAACGCAGAAATTTCGCCATCAACAAGATCGCAAGTTCCGGGCCAGAAAATGCCATTTTCTGAGACCCAAACATCTCAGTGGTCTACATATCCTGAGCTGCTATAATGATTTGATCTCCACCTCCCTTCATTTCTTTGCGAGATATGCTGTTGTCCAGTGATTGGGGCGTACAAGCTGTTTCTGTTTTGCACTTTATAATCAATTTTGGTGGCAATTGTGTAGCAACGCGGGTTACGTCATACATGTGTGCAATGTTCCCGCTAAGCTGTGCGTGTGCGGCCGTGCTGCAATCTGGAAAGTACCAGGCACACTCTGTCCTTCTAAGATATTACGCAGCAAATTTAAAGGAACTACGCACACAAAAAGGGACCATTGCATACATGTACTGGTTATTTTACTGGGCTGGTAATCCAGCTGATGTGAGTTCAAAATTGCACCGTGGCAATTTAAGAATTTGAATTCAGTTATAAAAATATCTGGGAATAAAAAGCTGCTAGCAGTAAAAAGAGCGACCATGAAGCTACCGGATTGCCGTAAAAACCCAACTGGTTCACGAATGGCCTTTAGGGAAGGAAACCTCGTCTGACCAAATGTGACTCCAGTCCCACACCAAAGTGGTTGACTCGTAACTTCCCTCTGAAGTGGCCACTAGCAAGCCACTCAGTTGTATCAAACCGGCCCAACGCCACCTTCTCAGGACAGCGAGGGATGAGCAATAAATGCCGGACTTGCCAGTGACGCCTACACCCTCAGCATGAATTTAAATAAAAGGTGTGAATGCGTGTGAAAGATGAGTCTATGGATGGCTCACAATGAGACTGCACAAATGGTGCATTAGTCAGCATGTGAACTAGCGTCACAGCAGCTCATGATTCTATTGCACTGGGTGTGTACAGTGTGTTGGGTGGACAATATTGCTCTTAATAAGAATTAGTGATTTGTTGCAGGCCCCCCCAATAATTTGTTGTAAAAAAAATCATCAGGACTTGCACAATTTTGAGCTCTCTGAACAAAATTGTGACACAGTTCCATTCTATAGTGAGGATAAATCAAACTAAAGGTTTTTGTAAGGAAATTTACACTTCATTTGTGAAATCGGCTGAAACATTCAAAGCCCAAACCGCCCAAATGCCAGCAGGTGGGGTCTATTCTCATTGGAGTTTAGAAGAATGAGAGGTGATCTAATTGAAACATATAAGATTCTGAGGGGATTGGACAGGGTAGATGCTGAGAAGATGTTTCCCCTTGTGGGGGAATCTAGAACTAGGGGCATGGTCTCAGAATAAGGGGTGGCCCATTTAAGACGGAGATGAGGAGGAATTTCTTCTCTCTGAGGGTCGTGAATCTTTGGAATTCTTTACCCCAGAGAGCTGTGGAGGCGGAGTCATTGAATATATTCAAGGCGGAGATAGACAACATTTTGAGCAACAGGGGAGTCGAGGGTTATGGGGAACAGGCAGGAAAGTGGAGTTGAGGCCAAAATCAGATCAGCCATGATCTCATTAAATGGCGGAGCTGGCTCGAGGGGCCGAATGGCCTGTTCCTGCTCCTATTTCTTATGTTCTTTTGTTCATTTACACCAAATACCAGAGCGAGACCCGCCTTGCAATCTTCTATTAAACAAATCCTCTATTACTACAACTCTTGTTATATGATTCAATGTACCTTCACATTCTGAGTCATAAAACTAATAACATCCCTGTCTTAAATCAGATAACACTACTTTAATCTTCAAACAATATCGGAAAGCCATCTGATGACAGAAATACTTTCAAAACATCTCAAAATCGGGAGGGTAAATTCTGTTATTCCCTTTCGTCTTTACTCCTGTATGTAGTTGAAATAATGACAGGCATCAATGCAGCCAAGTAGTAAACATAGAAATGATGTCTCCTACGCAGTGCTCAACATCAATGGAAGGCACCGCGCCTGCTTGAAAATGGGAAATTGTCACCGTTCTCTGAACTAAGGTTACCACATTCTGCCAAATCCAGACCAGGATGGGGGCAGGAGAGTGGAGGGGCAAGGGATGGGATCACAGCTTGAGTTCTGAATGTCAATTTTCCAAGCACACGCCAGCAATGCACCCGTTGCTTGCCAATGGTATATACTGGAAAAATCTACCCCCTGATGATTTCTTCACTGATAAGAAACTTAATAATCTAACACCTCTGCATTGTAAATAACAGAAGTGGAAAGAAAATGGGCATCAATTTAAAAAAAAGACTTTCATGGGGCACTTTCTCAAATACCCATTGGTGGTGGGCAACCCTCACCCATTGGCAGTGGGCAATGTGCCCAGAGTTTTCCCATATGTGTTGCCAGTGAATGAGGTCTCCCAACACCAGCATGTTATGGAAAATTAGTTCCTTTGTGTCCACTTTTAGGCTTTAGAAATTTTGTTAGTTCGAAAACCAGACTGTCCGGTTCAAAATTGGGAAAGTGACAACAATACTTGGAACCAAAGCAGGTGCAATTATTTTTGGGATGTGTTGGCATTGTATAAAAGGTGAATCAGTAGGAAATAGCCCCATTTTCATGTGGCAGTGACAATCACGGCAGTTGTACGGACTTGTCCTTCTAAATCAGGAGGAGGCAAAAATAAACTGCAGCTGAAGAGGCAAAATGCTGGAAAACAAACTTGTTGTGCAAACTGATTACACGATCGATAAGAGAGGCCACTTGGCCCATCTATGCAAAGTAAGAGACCTATTGTCCCTCTGCCACGCTAAAATGTCCCGTTATCCCAATTTGTTTTTTCTAAGACCTCAAAACAATGGAATTCTTCCTACAATCTTCAGGCTTTTGAAAGTGGTCTCAATTGCCCTATCAGGGAAGGTAGAGCTATTGCAAGGCAGAATAAACTTTACTCTAAGAGCTCCTTGCAAAGTTATGCGGTTTGGAAAACACGGCACCGGAAGACTTGATACCAAGATGACTCTATTCATATTTTGGCAAAGGATGGCAGAAAATGTAAAGAGCCTGCAAAAGAAACCTACCACCCAATGTACCAAACTCCAACACAATAAAAAGCAGAATAACATCATCTAACGAACTCTTGAATAACGGTATGGTTTTTACTTCCACTACCCTGCCCAGAAGACTAATCAAAGTGTGACCACTCACTGCAGGAAGGAGTTCTTTTTGACATCTGTCTTAAATGGTTTTTTTGCACCGGTTCCCTTGTTGTAGTATCTTGGGATACCTTAAAATAATGTTCTGGATTAACCTTATCCGTGCTATTTAATTTTGTGTACATTTCTATTAGGTCCTCTCTTCATCACCTTCTTTCAAAGCTAACAAGCCTTATTTTTTCACATAACTCAATTCTTTTGCCCTCAGGATCAGATTCATGGTTCTTTGCACCATCTCCATAGCTTGAGTGTTTTCCTAATATGTTGGTGGCCAAAACTGAACACAGCACTCATGGTGCTGACCAAGACACTGTACAGTTTTAGCATGATATCTTCCCGATCTAGTAATATAATTAAGAATTCTACATTGTTTATTACTGCTCCACTGTGAGTTGACATGCTAGCTGTGATAATCTTCCCTCACTTCCTTTGCTTAGATGTTAGACAGGCCTGATGCACCAGGTCATTTGATTGCCCTCTGCAGGCTTGCCCACTGGCAGGACCCTGTGCCTAGAAACTGGTGTGGGACTGTCACTGGCTGCTGACCTCAAGCCTTCTTACCAGAGCATCCACAATGGACAAGAACCTGCGGATTCCTATCATGCTGACCACCATACTGACAATTGCAAGGCACCCTAAGCCCTCAATGTGAAAGTTCCATTTGCGAAATGACACAGGCCACAACTTCAAGAGTTTGCCATCAAATCTGTTTATAATACAATGACAATGATGGCTGGACCAAATACAAAACATCACAGCACCCAAGTGACTACCCTTGTGACTACTTGTGCTTTATCTTCCTCTTACGCATGCTCCTACGTGGTGCTTCCCCTGTGGCTTCAGTAGATGTGGAGGCCCCTTGCTCACTTTCTTGCTGCTCCTGTCTCGACGCCTTTGGAGGCCGTCCTCTGGGGTGGCGAACCTTTGCGGGCTCGCCAACGGTCTGCTGCTCCTGCGGCTGTGCAGGGGCAGAGACGCCCATCTCAGTTGGGTGAGGACTCTGGTGGGGCTCTGACGAGGGCTCTGAAGTGGCATGGTCATGTGAGTGCTTGGAGAGGAGCCCCTACTTCCTTGTTCTCTGCCACCAACATCCCTCTCATGGGTCAGCCCCACTTCAGAGCTAGCAAGTGGCTTGACAGCACCTTGCTGCACTTCAGGAGGGCCATGATGACCCATTTCTGCAATGGAAGTCCTACTCCAGAGGGCTTCCATGAAGGTCTGGTTTGTATACTCAGTAGCTGACCATCGCTCCTCAAGAGATTTCATTCTATTCTGAACAATTACCATGTTTTCCATACCCTGGCGACTAAGCACCTCCATGGCCATAGCCATCCTCTCCTCTAACGTTCCATCTTCTCCTCTACGGTAGCCAGCCTTACCACGGAGTTAGCCATCCTTTCCGCGGTAATGCATTCATGCGCCAATGCCTCCACAAAGGCTCTGCTCATGTTCACGATGGACTCCTCCATTCACTCCACACTCACAGCGACCCTGGAGATAAAACCTGCCAGGGACTCCTGCACTGTTCCTGGAGTTCCAGCACCACTCTCCTTCTGGATGGACCTGGAGGCACAGGGTCGACAGGCAGGAAGGGAGAGGAGGTGGGGTGGCTATGTTAATAAAGGAAGGAATCACTATAATACAGAGAAATGATATTGGGTCAAAGGAGCAGGATAGTGAAACAGTTTGGGAGGAGATAAGGAATAATAAGGGGAAAAAACACTAGTGGGTGTAGTCTATAGGCCTCCGAACAGTTGCAACTCTGTTGGACGGAGTATTAATCAGGAAATAGTTGAGGCTTGTAATAAGGGAACAGCTATAATTATGGGGGATTTTAATTATCATATTAACTGGACAAATCAAATTGGGCAGAGCAGCCTTGAGGATGAGTTCATTGAGTGTATTAGGGATGGGTTTCTTGAGCAGTATATAACTGAACCGACCAGGGGGCAAGCAACCTTAGATTTGGTCCTGTGTAATGAGACAGGATTAATTAAAAATGTCCTAGTAAAGGATCCCCTTGGAATGAGTGACCATAACATGGTTGAGTTCCATATTCAATTAGAGGTTGAGAAGGTTGGATCTCAAACAAGCGTGCTGAGCTTGAATAAAGGAGACTATGAAGGTATGAGAGCGGAATTGATTAGAGTGGACTGGGAAAATAGATTAAAGGGTAAGATGGTACATGATCAGTGGTGTACATTTAAGGAGTTATTTTACAACTTCCAAAAAAATTATATTCCACTGAGGAAAAAAGGGTGTAAAAGAAAAGATAGCCATCCGTGGCTAAGTAAAGTAATTAAGGATAGTATCCGACTAAAAACAAGGGCATATAAGGTAGCCAAATCTAGTGGGAGGATGGAAGATTGGGAAGTCTTTAAAAGACAGCAAAAAATAACTAAAAGATTGATTAAGAAAGGGAAGATAGATTATGAAAGTAAATTAGCAAAAAATATAAAAACAGACATAAAAGTTTCTATAGTTATATAAAAGAAAAAGGGTGGCTAAAGTAAATGTTGGTCCCTTAGAGGATGAGACCGGGAAATTAATGGTGGGAAACATGGAGATGGCAAAAACACTGAACAATTATTTTGTATCAGTCTTTACAGTAGAGGACACTAAGAATATCCCAACACTGGACAAACAGGGGGCTCTAGGGGGGGAGGAACTAAATACGATTAAAATCACTAAGGAAGTGGTACTTGGTAAAATAATGGGACTCAAGGTGGATAAATCCCCTGGACCTGATGGCTTGCATCCTAGGGTCTTGAGGGAAGTGGCGGTAGGGATTGTGGATGCATTGGTAATAATTTTCCAAAACTCACTGGACTCAGCAAAGGTCCCGGCAGATTGGAAAACTGCTAATGTAACACCCTTATTTAAAAAGGGTAGTAGGCAGAAGGCTGGAAACTATAGACCTGTTAGCCTAACATCTGTGGTTGGTAAAATGTTAGAGTCCATTATTAAGGAGACAGTAACAGGACATTTGGATAAACATAATTTAATAGGACAAACTCAGCATGGTTTCATGAAGGGGAAGTCATGTTTGACAAATTTGCTTGAGTTTTTTGAGGACGTAACATACAGGGTGGATAAAGGGGAACCAGTGGACGTAGTGTATTTAGACTTCCAAAAGGCATTTGACAAGGTGCCACACAAAAGATTATTGCTCAAGATAAAAAATCACGGGATTGGGGGTAATATTCTGGCGTGGGTGGAGGATTGGCTCTCTAACAGTAAGCAGAGAGTTGGGATAAATGGTTCGTTCTCAAATTGGCAACCAGTAACTAGTGGTGTTCCGCAGGGGTCAGTGCTGGGTCCCCAACTCTTTACAATCTATATTAACGATTTGGAGGAGGGGACCGAGTGTAACATATCAAAGTTTGCAGATGATACAAAGATGGGACGGAAAGTAGTGAGTGAGGAGGACATAAACAGGCTAAGTAAGTGGGCAGAGATTTGGCAGATGGAATACAATACTGGAAAGTGTGAGGTTATGCACTTTGGCAGGAAAAATCATAGAGCAAGTTATTAGGGATCTGGGGGTCCTGGTGCACGAAACTCAAAGAGTTAGTATGCAGGTGCAGCAAGTGATCAAGAAGGCCAATGGAATGTTGGCTTTTATTGCTAGGGGGATGGAATATAAAAACAGGGAGGTATTGCTGCAGTTGTACAAGGTATTGGTGAGACCGCACCTGGAATACTGCATACAGTTTTGGTGTCCATACTTAAGAAAAGACATACTTGCTCTCGAGTCAGTACAAAGAAGGTTCACTCGGTTAATCCCGGGGATGAGGGGGTGGTCATATGAGGAGAGGTTGAGTAGATTGGGACTCTACTCATTGGAGTTCAGAAGAATGAGAGGCGATCTTATTGAAACATATAAGATTGTGAAGGGGCTTGATCGGGTGGATGCGGTGAGGATGTTCCCAATGAAGGGTGAAACTAGAACTAGGGGGCATAATCTTAAAATAAGGGGCTGCTCTTTCAAAATTGAGATGAGGAGAAACTTCTTCACTCAGAGGGTGGTAGGTTTGTGGAATTTGCTGCCCCAGAAAGCTGTGGAAGCTACATCATTAAATAAATTTCAAACAGAAATAGATCGTTTCCTAGAAGTAAAGGGAATTAAGGGTTACGGGGAGCGGGCAGGAAATTGGACATGAGTCTAGGTTCGGAATGGTCATGGCCCTGTGGGTAGTGGAGTGGGCCCAGGGGCCGTGTAGCCTGGTTCTGCTCCTACTGTGTTCTAATTCTGTGTTAGATTTCAGGAGATGGTTTTATTCCTGTTCCTGGCTGGGGTGGAGATCGCCTTTACAGAAGGTAAGTACTGTAGAAAATATAGGGACAGAGTGATCTCCTGGAAGAATTTCGATCGCCTCGATGGGTCGGAGAGGAATTTCCCAGATTTTTTTCTCCCAAATTGGCCATTGGGTCTTTATCTGGTTTTTCGCCTCTCCCGGGAGATCACATGGGTTCGGGTGGATGCAGAGTGATAGAAGATTTGAGGTTAGGATCAGATCAGCCATGATCTTATTGAATGGTGGAGCAGGCGCGAGGGGCCGATTGACCCACTCCTGCTCCTATTTCTTATGTTCTTATGTTCTTATGCAGCTGAGCCGAGCTGGCAGAGTCCTGCGCCCTCCGACGAGGACTCTCCACTGCTGACCCTGTCTCCACCATCTGCTGATGCTCACTTGTGAGCTGTGATACACCAGGTGCCAACACTACTCTATCTCGCGAAGGTCCCACCGAGGTGTGAGTGTCTGCGCTGGTGCTGGGTACGCTGAATTCTGCTGATGCTGCGCCCTCAGAGGTTGCAGCTTCCTCTGAGGAGCCTGGTGGCTCAGGCTGTTCCTCCTGGACAGTGGGGACGGGGGCTGTCGATGGTCCTGTGGGGGAGTAAAGGAAAGAGTTAGAGATGTGAGGTAACGGTTGCATGCACATTGAATAGTGCAGATGATCATAAATCAATCTGTTAGAGCATCAGTTTCATTATCAGTGACTCATGCAATGTCAATGAGAGATGCCTAACTATTCTGTCACCAGCTTGCTGTGATGCGCCCGTCTGTCCGTCCCGCACTTGGGAATCATCCTCGATCCCGGCAATTTCCAGGGCCGCCTCCTCCCAGGCGGTGAGCTGGGCTACTGAGGGTGGCCCTCCTCCTGTCATGGCTCTTTCCCTCTTATTGTGGGCTCTCTTTTACTGCAATGAGAGACACAAGTGGAGTTTGAGTGAGAATGAAGGAGTGAGTGTAGAGAATCCATAGCATAGATGCTTAGAAGGGTACAAAGGACCCTCTGACATGAATCAACTGAGCGGCCTGCGGGTGGCGATGTCCAGGGAGAGTATAAATACTCGGGCACGGGCCCAGCTTGCGCAGGACATTCTTAACAGGAACTAGTGAAGGACACAATTAGACCTCCATGTTGTAAAACAGTTGATTAAAGCTTTGTTTAACGCTTAGACCAAGTGCCTAGTAGTTTTCTTATGTCACCCTCCCTGTGTGTTGTAAGTTGTTGTCATTGCATCACAGTGATAGGGAGTGTGAGGGCTGCATGATCGAATAGTTAAGTGAATGTGACCATAGAGAGAGAGGGAATGGGTAAGGGTGCAGGGATGTAAGTGTCAAGTGGGATGTGGAGGAAGAGGTTGGCAAAGCAGAGTGCTGGTGAGGAGAGGCGATGAGGATCAGATTGAGGGTGATGGGAAAGTCATACTCACTTTTCCTGTGCGGAGAAGGTCATGAAACCTCTTCCTGCATTGCAGCCAGGTTCTGTGGCTCAGCGAAATGGAGTTGACCTCCTGGGCCACTTGCAGCCACACAGCTTTTGTCTGCTGGGGTGGCTTTTTTCTCCCTGAGGAAGGGAACAGCACCTCCTTATTACATCTGGCTCCGTGCACCAGAGCTTGGAGGGAGGGCTCATCAAACCGAGGTGCACATTTTTGCTTGATCGTGGACATTGTCGGGAAATCAACTCCTTCATACAATTTGCAAAGCGTTTGCAGTCTCCAGAGGAAGCAAGGCTGCTTGTAGGCCTTAAATCCAGCAGCATTGATGACGTCATCAGAGGCGAGTTTCTGTATGAAAAGACTCAATGGGCCAGGGGTTCCCACACGCAGGAAATCAATTGCCCAATTAGGGGAAAATCCCACTTTTTCAACACTTTGCTTAGGAGTCGGGGTCCTGACACGATTTCCACCTGATACGCCCCAGCCCGCCCACGCTGGCAAAATCCAGCCCTATGAGTTCGACTCCCATCACAGCAACTTGTGAAATTGAATGCAAAAAATGGGATAATTTTTGGGCTAGCACTAGACAAAAATGGTTCATTAATGTCCTTTAGAGAAGGGGGGCCATGCCACCAATACATGGTCTGGCCTATATGTGACTCCAGCCCCACCCTATGTGATTAACTCCTAATGCCCTCAGGGCAACTAGGGATGGGCAATAAATGCCACCTTGCCTGTATCACCCAGATAAGAATAAAATAAAAATAGTGCCAAATCTACCCACATCCCTTTCTGCTTCACCTTTATGTATTTCTATATTATCCATAGTGTACATGTCGCATTCAATTTCCTGCCAGGGTGTGGATTTTTGTCTTAACTTCTTTTGTAAGTTCCTGGTTGCTTCATCCATCTCAACATCCCTCTCCTCCTTCCCCCACCAATTGAGTATTTTCTGATGTAATGTTTATTCTTGTCGAGTAGGAATTCACACTAAAGGTGTCAATGGGAGATGAGCTCGATTGTGATAAGAGCTGTGGTTTTGGTAGTTTACATATTTGCACATTTAAATACCCTATAAATAAAGGATGACCGGCTCAAGTATCATTTTTTATTCATTCATGGGATGTGGGCGTCGCTGGCAAGGCCAGCATTTATTGCCCATCCCTAATTGCCCTTGGGAAGGTGGTGGTGAGCTGCCTCCTTGAACCTGTAGGATTCGCAAAAATCCAGGAAAATACAGTCTACATTGTAAAACCCCTGAAATGGCCACATTTTATGAACACAAGATGGAGTTGGCAGATCACATGACTCATTTCAGAAGGACATTCCACTGCAGTATCTTAAAGAAACCTGAGTCACCACCGATTAGAAGATTCCAGAACTGACTGCAATTGATATGGTAAAATGGTTACAGTAGTAACGAAGTCAAAACAAAAGTATTTACACTTCAAGGTGTGTTAATTGCTAGCAAAACGCAAACCCATCTCTGAAATCGCAGAGCACAGACAAAACCTATTATCTGTACCAAACTCAGAGGGACACAGGACAGAGCCCATTAGTTTCATTTACAAGACATTAAAATAAAGTACCCGCTTTTGTCAAAGCAACCTGCCCATTACTTTAACAAAAGAAAACCCCTGATTTGGCGCCAAGATAAGGGCAAGAAAACAGTATAACTGTTGGGGGAAAAGAGACATTAAAAAAAACACAGTTTCACACAGACACGAGGTCAAAGGCAGAGCGAGTGGAGAGGTTCGATTACGGTTCGAGGAGCATGGAGGGCCTACAAGTTCGAGCAGGAGAGCAGGTTCAGGAACCAGTCCCATAAGGAAGATTGGAGATCCCGGACGATACAGGAGCACCAAGGTCAAGGACAGTTTTAAAAACCCTGGTGAGCATAGAGGCCCAACTCCACCTAGCTGATCTAGTTGAGGTATACTGTAGAGATGGGAGGGTTTTTAATATTAAGGGCTTTGTAATTCAGGAATGTTATTCATCCTTCGTTGTGCCGTGTGCTTTCTCCACCCCCGTTTTATTATATCGCTGATCTAGAATTGATGTATTATGATAGTCAAAGTAACTCTTGTGTGTTAAATTTTAGTTCCCATTGAGAGGCGTGTTCATGATTTTTGTCTGCAATTTTTCTTCATTCTCTATGTTTTATTCTCCTTAAAAATAAAGATACCTTTGATTTAAAACTTACCTTGTCTCACCTGATCCATTTGTCTTCCGAGTCACAAGTTGGGCCAACACATCAAGGTGGTCTGGCAATAAGCCCAGTGTCTAGAACCGGTGAGGGGGGAGCGCTTCAGAACCGCTCACGAGCAGCGTGAAATCAAAAACCGATCTCGCACACCACAAGCTCGTTAAAACGACCCCTTACAACCTCTGCAGTCCGTGTGGTGAAGGTACTCCCACAGTGCTGTTAGGGAGGGAGTTCCACGATTTTGATTGAGCGATGATTAAGGAATGGCGATACATTTCCAAGTCAGGATGATGTGTGACTAGGAGGGGAACTTGGAGGTGATGGTGTTCCCATGCACTTGCTGCCCTTGTCCTTCTAGGTGGTAGAGGTTGTGGGTTTGGGAGGTGCTGTCCAAGAAGCCTTGAAGAGTTGCTGCAGTGCATCTTGTAGATGGCTCCCAGTTAAGCAGCACCTCGATTTCAAAATTCTCATCCTTGTTTTCAAATCCCTCCATGGTCTCGCCCCTCCCTATCTCTGTAATCTCCTTCAGCCCCACAACTCCCCGAGATATCTGCACTCCTCTAATTCTGCCCTCTTGAGCATCCCTGATTATAATCACTCAACCATTGGTGGCCGTGCCTTCTGTTGCCTAGGCCCTAAGCTCTGGAATTCCCTGCCTAAACCTCTCCGCCTCTCTACCTCTCTTTCCTCCTTTAAGATGCTCCTTAAAACCTACCTCTTTGACCAAGCTTTTAGTCACCTGCCCTAATTTTGTCTTATAATACTCCTGTGCAGCGCCTTGGGACATTTTACTACGTTAAAGGCGCTATATAAATACAAGTTGTTGTTGGTGCACACTGCAGACATGATGTGCCAGTGGTGGAGGGACTGAACGTTAAAGTGGTGGATGGGGTGCCAATCTAGCGGGCTGCTTTGTCCTGGATGGTGTTGAGCTTCTTGAGTGTTGTTGGAGCTGCACTCATCCAGGCAAGTGGAAAGTATTCCATCACATTCCTGACTTGTGCCTTGTAGATGATGGAAAGGCTTTGGGGAGTCAGGAGGTGAGTTACTCGCTGCAGAATACCCAGCTTTTAACCTGCTCTTGTAGCCACAGTATTTATGTGACTGGTCCAGTTAAGTTTCTGGTCAATGGTGACTCCCAGCATGTTGATGGTGGGGGATTCAGCAATGGTAATGTCGTTGAATATCAAGGGAAGGTGGTTAGACTTTCTCTAGTTGAAAATAGTCATTGCCTGGCACTTGTGTGGTGCAAATGTTGCTTGCCACTTATCAGCCCAAGCCTGAATGTTGTCCAAGTCTTGCTGCATGCTTCAAAAAACAGTCTCTAACACCATGGGTGTTGTATTTCCTCACAAGTATGACTCCTGTCCATCTCTTGTACATATTTTAGAAAATAACCTAATTCTATAACATCTGTCCCTCAAAAACATGTCACGTGCATACAGATATTAACAAATCCTATGATGATCCACTCACAGACTTAGTGCTGGAGTTGTCCCTTCTTAAAGAGTCAGACATGTTTACATTTTCATGTGAAGGAGTGGGAGATGTGAACTACCCTGCATTGCCCGAGAACCACATGGACCCCGTGCACTGGCAATCCATTTCTAATCATAAATTTGAAATTCTTACAAATACAGTGAGTCTCTGTCAGTTGAAGACCTTAATAAATATATTGAGCCATTGAAATTAATGGGAAAAGCCCCATCACAGGTTAGATTTGTCATTAAGTGTTGAAACCTATAAAAATACATCCTACAAACATTTCTCAATGAAAGTCTTTAGGACAGCAATAGATCAGATGCTGACAATCAGTGGTTTACACGTGATCTCTCATTGCTAATGGCAGGGCATTCCTTGGGGAGATGAATGTTCTTCTATAAAGCACCATCAAGCAAAGCATGCCTCGAGGTTTCCAGGTTTCCCCAATGGCTCAGAAGATACAAGCCCAACCCGAGGTCCTAATGACCCACATAGATCGGGTAGGCTTTATCCTTGGTCAGCACTGAGTCAGCAGATGTAAGCTGTATTAGGGCCAGAGTGGTGATAGGGGAAGTACGAGCAGCCTAGGTGTCCTCAGCCAAGAGGAAAGAAAAATAACCAGTTGGCAGTCCCCACTTGATTGCTATCCCAAGTCCTTCCCTTAGAAAATGCAGGTTAAAGACAAGGAGAGGATGAGGCTGTATTGCTCTCCACCCACCACCTCCCCCCGCCCCCCCCCGCCCCCCACCCCCGGTTAAACAGGCTGCTGACAGTCCCTGCCTAAGTGAAGAATGGCCTGGTGGGTGAGGGCTGCTCGTGCCTGTGGAACTGTATCCCAAGAGGAGGCCTTGAGGAAAGAGGGTGAAAGGTTAGGACAAAAAAACCACAGCTTCCAATTGCAATATTCTGGAGTATGCCTGTGGAAAATTTCGATCACACGGATCTTATTGTTTCACAGAAGCCCATCTTCATTTGAAATTTCATATTCAAACAATTCCGCCTTTAAGAGAAATGGCCATGGCAACTGAAGGCTACCTCACTATTCATTTGACCAGAAATGCTGGTTAACAAAGTATTTCTGGTTAGTTCACTATCACATGATAACCGGGACAGTTTAGCTGTTGAATGTCTCCTGCGTCAGGTCGCTTAGCATTAATGCAGGAACATAGAGCAATACAGACACCAGCACTGTGCTGTTCAGGAACATTTACAAATAAGTGGACCGCAGGCATTTTGCATTTAATCTGCACCTCTCTATTCTGGATGTAGCTAAACTACAAATAACAAGGCTCAATAGTGATAGGAAAATTCCGCTGTGGTGCAGTGACATCATGGCCCAAAAGGGAATAAGTGATGTAATCTCCACAACACATCAGTGGCCCAAAGAGCAAGCGGAACATATTTTAATATTGTGCCATTTGCTGGGGACCAATAGCTTTGAGAGGGTGGAGGTGTATTGTTCATATTAAACCTGCTTTGCAGATGCAGAACATTCTCACAATAATCCCAGAGTGCACGCGCAGCAACAGTTATGGAAACATATTAACCGGCGTTTAAAACTGAATAGTTATTAACCCATCAGCATCTGGTAATTATTGCAGCATTTTCACTATCACTGTTTATTGGGAACAAGGTACACTCCAGCAGATGAAGAGGGGAGGGGGCACGACAAGCAGGAGCCCCTTGGTTTTATTGCAAATACTCTTAAACCAGCTCCCTCAGTAATTACACCTCCATCAATACTCAGAGATCTTGGGCTCTCTGACCTGGAACAATGGTTACCACATTGCCCAGATATTCTATGGACAGACCCAGAGCAGCAATTTCAAGCTCTTAATGAGCCTGTTTGCAACAGGAGCCGATTAGCACACGTGCCAGCTATGGGGGCCTCTGCCAATGGCCCAGATTTTGCTGCAATAATAACAGCGTCTGAACGACGCACGCCGTTATTAATGCGCAAATCGGCCAGCACCTTTTGGCGAGGAAGAGATATCCCGTGAATTTCAAATCACCACAAGTTGCTGGACGATTTGCGCTGCTCCGCTGTTAGCCTTGCGAAAATGGCATCTCGCGCTTAACCTCCCCGTGATTTTCATGAAGTTGCTGTATTTTCACGTTAATTGCCCATGAAACTCACCGCAGAAAGTCAAGTCTGGTAATTACCAGCGTAAGTATACTTTTAATGATGTGATGTTTGTTAATGACTGCCAGTCAACCTCACTGACCCAGAAAGTGAACAATTATAAGTGTGGAGTCTCATTCCTTCAGGTTGTGAATTGTTTTAGGAGATTTTAAAAATATCAAATTTTAAATTGAAATATTTTTTCTTACTTTCCCTTTCTGCCTCTTTTCTCTCTCTCGTATTCCAATCTTTTTTCCCTCTCTTTATTTCTCTTTCTGTACCTGATTTGATATTGAATTCACCCACTCTAATTCACCCTCCTTCTCAGTACTCCCTCAATCCTTAAATCTCATTGGTTAAGGAGATACACGGTTTGTCCTGTAGTTCACCAAGGTCCCAGATGCCCTGTTGTCCTCACTGTGCCGTTATCAGCTCGCACTTCCAGCAACATTGTGGGCAAAAATTTTAAACTTAAATCTTCACGAACAAGTCTACCTTAACAGGGCATGTCGCGAGATGCCCCGCACCAGCAAAATCTGAGCCAGAGGGGGTGATTTTCATTCAGAAGTCGGGAAGGAGGCAGGACTACAACTTTCGGGGTTGTAGTCCCGCCTCCATCGAGATGCGACCAATCCACGCGATTTTAACTTGATTGACCTTGTTGAGCCCGCCCAGCGGGCTCAGCAGGCCAATTAAGGGCCACCCAGCAACAGGTGATGTCACAGACTGAAATTTCATCTGTCAAGACGTTTTGACAGATGAAATATCAACGGTTCACAGCTGTTTGAAGCTGTCAAACACTGACAGTCTTACTTCTAACCTGAGTCCTTCTCCACAGACTCAGTTAGAAATCTCACCGGCACAGTAAGTTGAAGGCTGTCACTTTTGACAGATCGCAGCCATTCTGCTTTCTGTGCCGGTTAGATGATGGACTCCTGAAACCTAGAGGAAAGAAGGCTGTAAAGGTAAGTACAGGTAATTTAAACTTCTTTACACACTTTAGACACACCAAACACACTTACCTTTGCACTCATGCACCCATCACTCACCTGAACACCGACATCTCGACCCCTCCAAGTCCTTCAACCCAACGGCTCGACTCCTCTAACCTGGCGTGGTTTGGAGCCGTCGGTAATCCCACACTTCAAGCTTTAAAATAGGGATTAGGCTAAAAACTGTCTGTTAACTACCTGTTAACAGGCAGTTAATTGGCACTAATCCCTTCCCGCCTCGGGTAGGCGGGTCCCAGTGCGGGGCGGGTACCCGCCTCCTTTGAAAGTTACATGGAGGCGGGTTGGGGGCGGAATGGTGTCGGGACCCCCGAATTCAGGACTTTAACCCCTTGCATGCCTCCAATCCCGACTCCACGGGTCAATGAAAATCGACCCCATAATGTTTAATTTAAGCGGAGTATATTGTGATATAATTTGTTTCAATATTAATGCAGTGTCTATGTGCCTATTTCTTCATGCATTTTACTACATTTTCATCTTTTAATGGATGGGGGATGGTGAGTTGGAGTGGTTGAGTTGTGTTCTTGGTGCCCAGGGCCCCAGGAATTCTTAATCTGGCTCTGGTTAGCAAGTGTGTATGCCAGAAAGTAGAAACAGACTTACATTTATATAGTGTCTTTCACATCCTCAGGATGTCCCAAAGGGCTTTATAATCTGTGAATGACTTTTGAAGTATAGTCGCTGTTGATATGTAGGCAAACATGACAGCCAATTTGGCCACAGCAAGGCCCCACAAACATTAATGAGATCAATGACCAATTAATCTGTATTTGGTGGTGTCAGTGGAGGAAGAATGTTGGCCAGGAGATGAGGAGAACTACTCCCCTGTTCTTCGGCCAATAGTGCCAGAGGATCATGGGACCTTTTATATCCACCAGAGAAGGTTTACCGCATCAACCAAAAGATGGCACCTCCAATAATGCAGTATTCTCTCCGTACTTTTAAAAAATTCTTTCATTGGATGTGGGCGTTGCTGGCATGGCCGGCATTTATTGTCCATTTCCTAATTGCCCTTGAGAAGGTGGTTGTGAGCTGCCGCCCTGAACCGTAGAGGGCAGTTAAGAGTCAACCACATTGCTGTGGGTCTGGAGCCACAGATAGGCCAGACCGAGTAAGGACGGTAGATTTCCTTCCCTAAAGGACATTAGTGAACCAGATGGGTTTTTACAACAATCCAGTAGTTTCATGGTCACCATTACTGATACTAGTTCCAGATTAATTTAATTATTGAATTTAAATTCCCCAGCTGCCTGTGGTGGGATTATGAACTCACATCTGCTGGATCATTAATCTAGGCTTCTGGACTACCAGTCCAGTAACATAACCACTGCGCTGAAAGGCTGCTTACTCAGCCTGTAAAGGGCTGCTCACTGAGGTTGCTGCCTCTTCCATGGATGTCAAGGACCCATAATTCATTGGGCACCCTGGTGTGCATTTGCTTAAGAGTTCCAGACGTCTTTTCTGGAGGTGAAAGAATCAGCAGCACGCGCATGTTATTTCGGCCGGCATAGTGACACTCGGTGTCATTTAGCAAAGACGGTTGCAGATGCAAAACGCAGTTCACTGAGTCCTTTGATGTTTGTGGGGCGTTGCTAATGATGAATGGCTGCATGTTTTGCTCCATAATGGTCACTACCTTCCAATTGTGTGAAGCGCTTTGAGACATTGAGATATATATTTATATATAAATATGTTTTATACTTCCTGATCAGAGCCACATCATAAAAATAAAAATAAAGGTTCAAAAGAATGTGTTATATGCCATTATTAAATTGTTTAAAACCTACTTGTACTGACAACCTCCTCAGTTTGGCTCGGTTGGTAGTATTCTTGCCTTGGAGTCAAAAGATTGTGGGTTCAAGTCCCACTCCAGAGATCTGAGCACAAAAATCTAGGCTGACACTCCCAGTGCAGTGCTGAGGGAGTGCTGCACTGCCGGAGGTGCCGTCTTTCTGATGAGATATCTACCTTCTCAGGTGGTCATAAAAGATCCTACTGTGGCGTTGCCACATTGGGGAAACACTGTGTGTATGTAGATAAACCTGTATAATCCCCTTTTAACTGCTGTATTCCCCTCCCCCCGCAAGACAGTTGCAAGCTGAGAGGAATAAGGCACATTCAGACTTGCCTGCTGCTGTTAGAAGGAAAACCAATCAGGTTCCAGCAGGTGACCAATCCGTGAGTCATCACAGGTTCGCGGGCTTCACGAATTCAGTACTGTATTGTGAGAGTTGGAGTAAAGACCTATTTCTTGTAGCTCGCTGTGTTGCCTATTTCTTTACGCGGGAGACCGTAGTCCCCCACATTGGTGACCCCGAATGTCGGCGGCCGAAGCCCCCGACTCACGCAGCCCTACAGAGGCCAGCAACGACCCGATGGCAACCAGCATCAGCCTGATGTCAGCCGGCGCCACGTCCTTGAAGCTCCCCACCTTCTGGGAACACCAAGCACCAGCTTGGTTCGCGCACTCGGAGGCCCAATTCACCCTTCGCAGGGTTCAAGACGATGAAGAAAGGTACCTCCACGTAGTCTCAGCACTAGCAAGCTCTACCGCCGCCGAAGTTCTCGACCTGCTGGGAAACCCACCACAGACCGGCAAGTACTCAACCATTAAGGGCCGCTTGCTGCAGGCTTACGGCTTGCCCAAGGAGGAGAGGGCCCGCAGGCTTCTCTCACTACCAGGCCTCGGCGATTCTACCCCGACCCAGTTGATGAGCTGGATGCTTGCGCTCCTGGGCTCTGAACCGCAGTGCTTTATGTTTCGGGCCCTTTTCCTCAGCCTGCTTCCTCAGCAGGTACAGACTGCCCTCGCGGGGTCCTCGATCACGGACTGCGTACAACTGGCAGCCGCCTAGGAACAAAGTTTTCGCCATCGCCCAACTCAGCTGTGCAGCCGCGAGGCTCCCCAACACCACCGAGCGCGTGCCGCCATGCCAGGCCGCAGAACTATGCTACTACCAGGCGCGTTTCGGCCACAAGGCCCAACGCTGCAGAGCACCTTGCTCTTTCGATCAAACCAAGATGGCCGCCCGGTCCAACACACCAGCCCCACGCCGCCGCCTAGGCCCGCTCGACCGCACCCCCGCTGCCACGATGGCCATCGGCACCGCAGGTAAACTGCTGTACATAACCGACTCTCTTTCAGGGCGCAGATTCCTTTGCAACACCGGAGCCCAATGCAGCATAATTCCTGCCTCCCAGCTCGACATCCAGGCAGGCCGCAGCGGCCCACCCCTCGTGGCGGCAAATGGCACAGCCATCGCTACTTTTGGAAAGCGACGGGCCGAGGTTTGTTTCAACGGCCAGCGATTTACGTGGGATTTTGTGACGGCCTCGGTGGCACATCCTTTGCTGGGCGCCGATTTTCTTTGCGCCCACGGACTCCTGGTCGACGTCCGCGACAGGCGCCTGATCGACGCAGCAACTTTCGCTTCACTGGCCTGCCAGCAGAGCAACAACCCGGCCCTCGTCGGGTCCTGCTCCGCCCCGGCGCATGACGACTACGCTCGCCTACTCGCAGATTTCCCGAGGCTCACACAACCGACCTTCTCAGCCGCGGCAGCCAAGCATGGGGTCGAGCACCACATCACCACTACGGGACCACCAGTGTTCGCTCGAGCCAGACGCCTGGACCCAGCCAAGATGGCGGTGGCCAAGGAAGAATTCACCACGATGGAAAAACTGGGCATCACCCGCCGCTCGAACAGCCCTTGGTCGTCCCCCCTCCACATTGTGCCCAAGCCGGGCGGTGGCTGGCGCCCCTGCAGCGACTACAGACGGCTCAACGACGCCACCACGCCCGATAGATACCCCATTCCGTACATCCAAGACTTCTCGGCACACCTAGCAGGAAAGTCCGTCTTTTCCAAGGTCGACCTGATTCGCGGCTACCATCAGGTCCCCGTCCACCACGCAGACGTCCAGAAGACGGCGGTCATCACCCCCTTCGGACTGTTCGAGTTCCTGCGCATGCCCTTCGGGCTTAAGAACGTCGCACAGGCCTTCCAACGGCTCATGGACTCCGTCCTACGGGACCTGAACTTCCTGTTCGTCTATCTGGACGATATCCTCGTGGCCAGTACCAGCAAGGCCGAGTACATCGCGCATTTGCGCTCCCTTTTCCAGCGCCTCAGCCAACACGGGCTAATCGTCAACCCGGCCAAATGCCAGTTCGGAGCAGCCCAAATTGACTTTCTCGGCCACAGAATCTCGCCAAGGGGAGCCATTCCCCTACCTTCCAAGGTGCAGGCGGTGGCGGACTTTCCCCAGCCCACCTCGGTTAAGGCGCTGCAGGAATTTTTGGGGATGGTCAATTTCTATCACCGGTTCGTGCCCAAGGCCCCCTCTACGAAGCCACCAGGGGCAAAACGGGCAAAGAGCAACTCACCTGGTCCAGCGAGATGGCGACAGCCTTCCACCAGACCAAAAGCGCCTTGGCCAACGCCACACTACTGGCCCACCCCATCCCGGGCGCCAAGACCGCCCTCACCACGGACGCCTCGGATTACGCCGTTGGCGCCGCCCTGCAACAGTGGGTCGAAGGTGCGTGGCAGCCACTAGCATTTTTCAGCCGACAGCTGCGCAAGAACGAGCAGGCCTACAGCACGTTCGACAGAGAGCTCCTGGCCCTGTTCCTGGCAATCCGGCACTTCCGTTTCCTTCTGGAAGGCCGGCCGTTCACCGCATTCGTGGACCACAAGCCGCTCACTTTCGCCATGGCCAAAGTAACCGAACCCTGGTCCGCGCGCCAACAGCGCCAACTCAACTTCATCTCGGAGTTCACCACGGACATCCGCCACGTCGCCGGCAAGGACAATTTGGTGGCCGACTGCCTCTCAAGACCCTCGCTCCACGCAGTGCACCTGGGCGTCAACTACGCCAGCATGGCGAGAGACCAGGCTGCCGACGCGGAGATCCAGGCCCTCAGGACGTCAACTACCAGCCTCACCCTGGCCGACATCCACTTCCACGCAGCCGGCACAACCCTCCTGTGCGACGTCTCAGTCCCCTCGCCTAGGCCGGTCGTTCCATCCGCCTGGCGCAAGCGAGTTTTCGACATCATCCACGGCCTTTCACATCCAGGGATGCGTGCGTCTCAGAAACTTATGTCCGCCAAGTCCGTCTGGCCTGGACTCCACAAAGATGTGAGAGACTGGACCAACACATGCGTGCCGTGTCAGCGCGCTAAGGTCCAGCAGCACACCAAGGCGCCATTGGAGTGTTTCCCAGTGCCCGAGAGGCGTTTCGACCACGTCCACGTCGATCTGGTAGGCCCCTTGCCGCCGTCGCACGGTTTCACACACCTGCTCACGATTGTCGACCGCACCACCAGATGGCCCGAGGTGGTTCCCCTCGCCTCCACCACCACGACCGACGTCGCGCGAGCATTCGTCTCGACATGGGTGGCCCGGTTCGGCGTGCCGACCGACATATCCTCGGACAGAGGCCCCCAGTTCACCTCCCACTTGTGGAATGCCATCATCGCCGGCCTCAGCACCAGGTTGCACAGGACAACAGCCTACCACCCGCAGGCCAACGGGCTCTGCGAGCGCTTTCATCGTTCTTTGAAAGCCTCCCTCCGCGCCAGCCTGGCCGACACCAGCTGGATCGACAAACTACCCTGGGTTCTCCTGGGATTGCGTACTGCGCCCAAAGAGGACCTCCGCGCCTCTGCGGCTGAGATGGTCTACGGCCAACCGCTCAGAGTACCAGGCGACTTCCTCCCCCTGACAACGGAGCCATGGTCGGCCACCAGACAGCTTTCCCTGCACCAGGACGCAGCCCAGCAATTCCGTCCAGTGCCCACTTCGCAACACGGCCCGCAGCCGTCCTACGTGCCTCGAGACTTACGACATGCGGAGTTCGTCTTCGTGCGCCGGGACGCGCACAGAGGCCCACTGCAGGCACCATACACCGGCCCCTTCCCAGTATTGGAGACGGGGGACAAAGCTTTTCTTATCGATGTCGGCGGGAAGCCGGACCTTATTTCAGTAGACCGCCTCAAACCGGCGCACCTGGACCTCAGCTTCCCGTTTCGGCCGGCTCTTCCCCCACGGCGGGGCAGACCTCCCGCGTTGGCGGCGGCCCCACAAGAGGACCAAGACACGCCAGAACCTTACTTCCCGGCCGCCGCCCCACCTTCGCCGGCAGCCCGTCCAGCCAGCCCACCGGCAGACCAGCTGCCAGACCAACCGACGAACCAACCGGCCAACCTCGCAGACAGCCCTCCTCACACACCAGATGGCTACTACAGCCGCTACGGCCGCTTGGTCAAACCTCCGCAGAGACTTTTACAGTTAACGAGGATTCTAGGGGGGCGTATGTGGCGTTGCCACATTGGGGAAACAGTGTGTGTATGTAGATAAACCTGTATAATCCCCTTTTAACTGCTGTATTCCCCTCCCCCCGCAAGACAGTTGCAAGCTGAGCTGAGAGGTTTCCTCCCACAGTCCAAAGATGTGCAGGTTAGGTTGATTTGGCTATGATAAATTGACCCTTAGTGTTAGGGGATTAAATACGTGGGGTTACGGGGATAGGGTGGGATATGTGTCGGTGCAGGCTCGATGGGCCGAAATGGCCTCTATCTGCACTGTAGATTCTGTGATTCTGTGATTCTGTGAATAAGGCACGTTCAGACTTGCCTGCTGCTGTTAGAAGGAAAACCAATCAGGTTCCAGCAGGTGACCAATCCGTGAGTCATCACAGGTTCGCGGGCTTCACGAATTCAGTACTGTATTGTGAGAGTTGGAGTAAAGACCTATTTCTTGTAGCCCGCTGTGTTGCCTATTTCTTTACGCGGGAGACCATAGTCCCCCACACTATGACACTATTTCAAAGTCCTGGCCAATATTTATCCCTCAATTCAACATAACAAAAAAACAGATCTTCTGGTCATTATCACATTGCTGTTTGTGGGAGCTTGCTGTGCACAAATTGGCTGCTACATTACAACAGTGACTACGCTTCAAAACAGTACTTCGTTGGCTGTAAAGCACTTTGGGGCATCCGGTGGTCGTGAAAGGCGCTACATAAATGTAAATCTTTCTTATCTGCTCAGGAGAAGGTAAACGAACCCATGGCACTATTCAAAACAGAACTGGGGAGTTGTCTTGGTGTCCTGTGGCCTGAACAACATTCCTTTCTCAATCAACACCACCAAAATAAATAGATTACGTAGCCATTTATTTGACTTGCTGTCTGTGGGACCTTGCTGTGTGCAATTGGCTGCTACATTTGCTCGCAAAACACTGCTGGTCTGAATTTCCCAAGGCTCTGCAGTACTTACTGCAAAATTGTGGGCTGGGCTGCTTGCAATTGTCTCTCTATTAACATTAATGAATGGGATAGTGTGGGCAATACACTGACTTTCTGATAAGTCACCAGCTGTGTGTGAGGCCTCCGTGATGACCTGGAGCTTTGGAAGATTCTGCCCACTGACTGCACTGCAAAAGTAAACCATCGGTTGTGAAGCGCTTTGAGACGTCCTGAGGATGGAATAGAGATCTGTCTATCGTAATGCAAGCTTTTTCTTTCTACCTTTTCTGGAGGTGGCATCGTATGGTGACCACAAAATATATGGATGTATTTTCTTGCAAATTTTTTTTAAAAAGCTTCAAAATTATAGTTCACATTTAGAGCTTAAAGACATTTGGCTCACTCGTCAACAGATTAAAAAAAAACTTTTGAAGGCAAAGAGACTTTGCAGTTCATTCTTGTACTTGGAAAAAGTCCAATTTAATCTCTTTTTTTTATCTCCTCTGTAATCTACCACAATAAAAGCCCTTTCTAAGCAGAAAGGAAGTTGTCCAACTCATTCCAAGGCCAGTTTATAATTGAATACCAGGTAGAGGCACGAGGCCAATTCCAGGTGTCTGTTCCATGAGGAACCACCTGACCTCCACTTGCCACTGAAGTTCAGAACTCGATGCGTGGAATGGCGGCTTCGAGCCTGCGACACACCAGTCCACGGTGAAACGGGCGCAGAATGAATTTCTGTTGTGGCTTCCAAAGAATGCTCACATTTTATATCATCTAGAACTGAGAAAGAATGACGTCTCTTTCTATTGTCAGCTAACAGAAAATTGCAAGCAGCCATCGCAAAGGTAAGTACAGATTGAGGAATCCATTCAGTCTATTTAACCAATACTTTCATAGAAACCTACAGTTCCACCATATCTCTTGAATGATGCCAATGTATTTGCCTCCACTATCCTACCTGAAAGATCATTCCAGGTATTAGTCACTCTCTGAAGATGTGCTTCTTGACATCAGTTCTTAACTAGCCTTTTACCAGCTGTACTTGTCTTTGTCCTGCAGTTGTAATGCTCTAGAGTTTTTTTTTAAATGTGTTTATGGGATGTGGGCATCACTGGCAAGGCCAGCATTTATTGCCCATCCCTAATTGCCCTCGAGAAGGTGGTGGTGAGCCGCCTTCTTGAACTGCTGCAGTCCGTGTGCTGAAGGTACTCCCACAGTGCTGTTAGGGAGGGAGTTCCAGGATTTTGACCCAGCGACGATGAAGGATCGGCGATAAACTTCTAAGTCAGGATGGTGTGTGACTTGGAGGGGAACTTGGAGGTGGTGGTGTTCCCATGTGCCTGCTGCCCTTGTCCTTCTAGGTGGAAGAGGTTGTGGGTTTGGGAGGTGCTGTCGAAGAAGCCTTGGCGAGTTGCTGCAGTGCATCTTGTAGATGGTACACACTGCAGCCACGGTGCACCGGTGGTGGAGGGAGTGAATGTTTAAGGTGGTGGATGGGGTGCCAATCAAATGGGCTGCTTTGTCCTGGATGGTGTCGAGCTTCTTGAGTGTTGTTGGAGCTGCACTCATCCAGGCAAGTGGAGAGTATTCCATCACACTCCTTACTTGTGCCTTGTAGATGGTAGAAAGGCTTTGGGGAGTAGTTTATAATACTCCATTTGTGGGGTAGAGTTTCTGCTTAGGGTGCAATCGACAATCCGGGCGCAAATTGCACCCGTTTTGAAAAGTGTTTTTCTCCCCCCACCTCCCCCCTCGAGTTTCTACATAAGCTCATATCGCCCATGCAAAATCTGCCATGAACCAGCGCAATGAGGCAGCATTTTAAAATGTATTTTTTAAATTTTGCTTTAAAAAATATTCCTTAAGAGTAGTAACTGGATGAAGTTTGATGAGTGCAGCTCAAAATGGGTTTTTCACAAAAAATAAGCATTTTTTTCATCACAGTGTCAAACGTGGGAGTCGAGACCAGAGCTAGTAAACAGAACAGCTTTTTATTTCAGCCTCATGGCAAAACAGGAACTGGAAGAGCCCGCGCCTGACTTAAATACTCCCCAGACAGGAAGTGCTCCCGGCAGCCTGTCCCTGTGGGAAACAAGTTGCTGGAGGAAAGGGCCCCCGGTTGGGGGCGTCTGCTTAAACTGTCCGTACCGCCGTGAGCGGATTGTGTCCAGTGGTGGCGTGTCGCCACAGAGCTCCCCCCAGAATCCGCTTAGGAGGAGTGGACGAGTCATGACGGTGGTCTGATGGTTCTGCCGCAGCGGCTCTGCATGATCGTCGGTCTAGTTGGCAGGGCCTGGCGGTTCGCCGACGGCTGTGCTGGCTTGCTGGCGGGACGGCCTCTAGTTGGAGGCCGGGCCACGGGGACCTGTTCCCCTGGTTCTGTGTGTGCTGGTTTGAGCCGGTCGATGGAGACTGTCTCGACCCTGTCGCCGAGTCGCAGCTTGAAGACCTTGACTCCGGTTTGTAGTACTTCGTACGGTCCGTCGTACGGGGGTCGCAGGGGTCCGCGGTGCGCGTCGTGTCGCATGAAGACAAAGCGCGCCTGCTGTAAATTTGGCGGAACGTGAGGTGCGAGTTCGCCGTGTCGGCTGACCGGAAGTGGGGCGAACTGCTGAGCGGAAGAGAAAAAGTTGAGTCGCTGCTGGTCGGCCGACCAAGGCGTGGTGGCCTCCGGAAGGAATTCGCCTGGGACGCGCAGCAGTTGTCCGTAGACTAACTCCGCTGCCGAGGACTGGAGGTCTTCTTTGACCGCGGTGCGTAGGCCTAGTAGTACCCATGGTAGGCGGTCAGTCCAGGTACTGTCCTGCAGGCTGGCGCGGAGTGAGGCCTTGAGTGACCGGTGGAAGCGTTCACAAAGCCCGTTGGCCTGCGGGTGGTACGCCGTGGTTCGGTGGAGCGTCACACCGAGGTTGCGTGCTGTGGCCGTCCAGAGTTCGGAGGTGAACTGGGCGCCTCTGTCGGAGGTTATGTTGGCCGGTACGCCGAACCTCGCTACCCAGGTGTTAACGAACGCCCTGGCGATGTCGGCTGTGGTGGTGGAGGTCAGCGGCACTGCCTCAGGCCAGCGTGTGTAGCGGTCGACCATCGTGAGGAGATAAGTCTGGCCTTGCGATGGCGGCAGGGGCCCGACGATGTCGACGTGTACGTGGTCGAAGCGGCGGCTGGGTACCTCGAAGTCTCCCAGGGGTGCTTTTGTATGCCGTTGTACCTTAGCTCGTTGGCAGGCGAGGCAGGAGGTGGCCCAAGTCCGAACATCTCTGCTGAGGCCGCGCCAGATGAAACGCTGGGAGAGGAGTTTGACGGACGCGCGGGAACCCGGGTGGGAGAGCCCGTGGAGCGCGTCGAAGACGCGGCGGCGCCAGGTTTCAGGGACGACTGGCCTGGGTTGGCTGAGTGTGATGTCGCAAGTAACTGCCGTGGCTTCGGGCCCGTGCACGACCTTGGCTAGGCGTAGCCCTGGCAGGCTGGTAGCCGCCGAGAGGAGGTCTGGGTCCGTGAGCTGGGCCGCTGCTAGTTGCGCGTAGTCGACCGCGAGGTGATTCGCGCAGATGGCGGGACGGGAAAGGCAGTCGGCGACAACGTTGTCTGTACCGGAGACGTGCTGGATGTCCGTGGTAAACTCGGACACGGCCGCGAGCTGGCGTTGCTGCCGAGCGGACCAGGGTTCGGTGTGCTTGGCCATCGCGTATGTGAGTAGCTTGTGGTCCACGCACGCGGTGAAGGGGCGGCCTTCCAGGAGGAACCTGAAATGGCGGACCGACAGGTGGAGCGCGAGAAGCTCGCGGTCGAAAGTGGAGTATTTGACCTCCGGGGGGCGCAGTTGGCGGCTGTAGAAGGTGAGTGGCTGCCACGCGCCATTAACCCACTGCTCGAACACGGCCCCGACCGCGTGGTCGGAGGCGTCGGTGGTGAGCGCGACCCGGGCGTCGGCCCTTGGGTGCGCGAGCAGTGTGGCGTCGGCGAGCGCATTTTTGGTGGCATCGAAGGCGGCTGACGTGTCAGTGGTCCAGGCTACGGCCATCTTGCCGGATTTACCTCGGAGGGAGTCGTATAGGGGCTTCATGAGGGCTGCAGCTCTGGGGATGAACCTGTTGTAGAAGTTCACCATCCCGAGGAACTCCTGGGGGCCCTTGATGGTTGTGGGGCGGGGGAACTGCTGGACGGCCTGCACCTTGTTGGGCAGGGGGACGGCCCCAGCAGGGGTGATGTGGTGACCGAGAAAATCGATCTCGGTTAGGCCGAATTGGCACTTCACCGGGCTGAGGATGAGCCCGTGTTGGGCTAGGCGCCCGAACAGGACGCGAAGGTGTTCGAGGTGTTCCTGTTTGGAGGAGCTGGCCACGAGAATGTCGTCTAGATAGACGAATAGGAAGTTCAGGTCCCGCAGGACCGAGTCCATAAGGCGCTGGAAAGCCTGGGCTGCATTCTTGAGGCCGAAGGGCATCCTCAGGAACTCGAACAGGCCGAATGGGGTGATGACGGCCGTTTTGGGGATGTCCGCGGGGTGTACGGGGACTTGGTGGTAACCGCGCACCAGGTCGACTTTGGAAAAGACGGTTCGTCCGGCCAGTCGGGCCGAGAAGTCCTGGATGTGAGGCACCGGGTATCGGTCGGGGGTGGTGGCGTCGTTAAGGCGGCAGTAGTCCCCACAAGGGCGCCAGCCTCCGCCGGGCTTAGGGGCGATGTGGAGGGGCGAGGCCCAGGGGCTGCTGGAGCGGCGGATGATGCCGAGTTGTTCCATGGTGGTGAACTTGGCCCGCGCGATTTCCAGCTTGGCCGGGTTGAGCCTGCGGGCGTGGGCAGAAACTGGAGGGCCGGTGGTGGGGATATAGCGCTCCACCCCGTGTTTGGCGGCTTTGGCCGAAAAGGTCAGGTTGGTGAGGGCGGGAAACTCGGCTAGGAGTGCCGAGTAGTCGTCCACGGCCCTGGCGAGGCAGTAGGTCGTCAGGCCGGCCGAACGGTCCGGGGTAAAGGCGCCGGGGATGGTGGCCATAGTGTTGGCGTCGACGAGGCGGTGCCTCGGAATGTCGACAAGGAGGCCGTGGGCGCGTAGGAAGTCGGCGCCGATGAGTGGGCAGAGGACCTCGGCGGTGAGGAACTCCCAGCGGTAGCGGCGGCCCGCGAGGTCGAGCGTGACTATGCGGGTGCCATATGTGCGGATGTCCGAGCCATTGGCGGCGGCCAGCGTGATACCTCGTGTGCCGCGTTGGATTTCGAGGGTGGAGGCGGGGGTGATGCTGTGCTGGGCCCCTGTGTCGCACAGAAATCGGCGGTTGGTTCTGTCGTCAGTGACGTACAGTAGAGGCCCCTTTTGCCCCACGGCCATCGCGGGGGCCGGTGCGGGGGGGGGAATTGAAGGTACACGGTGGCGTGCAGCGTTGGGCCTTAGTGCCAAAACGGGTGTGGTAGTAACAGTGGCCCGGAGTGGTAGGGCGGGCGGGCCTGGTGGGCCGGGGAGACCGCGTGGTCGTTGCCGCGAGGTCGGGCGTGACGTCGCGCGTGGACTGTGCAGAGAGCAGCCGGTCGGCCTTTTCTGCTATGTCATTCAGGTCCGTGGAGCCGGACTCCACAATGAGCGGGCGGATGCTGGCGGGAAGCTGCCGAATGAAAAGCGTGCGAAAGAGGGCGCCGGGGGGCCTGTCGTCCGCGAGGGACAGCATGTGGGAAAGCAGGTCTGATGGTGAAGCGTCACCGAGACCGGGGAGGTCAAGGAGTTGGCAGTGGCGCTGGTAAGAGCTTTTAAATGACTGAAAATGACTTTTAAAAATATATACAGAACTATTTTCTAGTTATATTGGGGTACAGTAGTCAGTTTCTAACAAAATTACATTCAAAACCTTTTAAAGCGTTCCTGTTCGTGTCCTTACGCCCAAAAGTACCGGCTTAATTTTTACAGCCTCCTTGAAGGCCTGGAAACGAGTGCAATCAGCGGAAACTCCCATTGGTGATGAATTCACTCTGGGTGCGTGGCCAGTTTTGTGGTCGGGGCCTGCTTTTAGTACGATGTTTTTTTAAACTAGCGCAGAAGATCGCGGAAACTCATGTGGCACTGAACGCAATCTGCACTTAAAATTCCGGTTGCACTGATTTCAGGCGAACTGCACTGATAAAACCAGCGCAGTCGAGCGGAAACTCTAGATCAGTACCTTATATAACTCTCACCTCTCACTGACCTCTTTTCAAGGCTAAGGAATCAGAGCATTTCTGAGCTTTTCTGATAACTCTTGTCCTCTGATCCTAGGGATCATCCTCTTTGGGCTGTTTCCAGGTTTTGAATGCTTCTCATGTGCTTCAGTGACCAGAACTGAATGCAGTATTCAAGGCGCAGTCGCATAAGAGCACTACACAGCACATCAGACTTATAGCGGCCGATAATGTGGGTCGCACACCGTGCCACTGATATCAGTGCTTGCGCTGTCCAAATACTGTGTGCAGCTGTGCACAAATCAGCTGAGTTCAGCGAGGTCAGCTCATTCCTATCATTTTCTCATGCTCTGGATATGTCGCTTATCACATGTCAGGAGCACCAGAGCTGGGATGTTGGGCAATAAACGCCTGGTGATTTTGCAGCATGTCGGGGAGAGGGCACTGGGCAGGATGCCAGGGTTGTTTTGTAGCAGCACCCATTCCAAACAAGTCCCCACCCTATCAAGTGCTGATCTTGCCTCATTGATCGGGGGGGGGGCACGGGGGGGGGGGGCAATCATTTAGATGAAATTGATGTCAAAATGAGCTTTGTGCAGTCAGCGTGCTGGCTCCAAATCTCCCTGCATCATAATGCTCTGGGCACATCGGGCGCTGGTCTTTGCACCCATTAATACGAAGGCCCCATGCTTGATGCACAATAACGCATCAGGCACCTAACATTATCTGATCAGCTCCAATGGTGCGGCAACATAATTCAGCACTGAAACAAAAACAGACAATACTGGAAACACTGCAGCATCTGTGGAGAGAACAGACTAGTTAAGGTTTCAGGTGTAGACCCTTCTCTTGCTCCTTGACAGACACTGACCCTTCTCCACCTACACAACCCCCCCACCCCCAACCCAGTTTAGCATCATCTGCAACCTTGACCATTTTGAATTGCATTTCTGAATCCAATTCACTTAAGTACATTAGAACCAGCACCAAACTCTGTACTTCTTGCAATTTAGTATGCTGTATTCGCTGCTCACGATGCGGTCTCCTCTACATTGGGGAGACCAAACACAGATTGGGCAACCGCTTTGCGGAACACCTCCGTTCAGTCTGTAAGGGTGACCCCGAGCTTCCGGTCGCCTGTCACTTTAATTCTCCGCTCCACTCCCACTCTGACCTCTCCATCCAAGCTCAACGTAACCTCGGGGAACAGCACCTCATCTTTCGATTAGGCACTTTACAGCCTTCTGGACTTAACATAAAGTTCAACAATTTCAGACCATAACCTCTGCCCCTATCCTTTTTTTCCCATTTATTTTATTTATTTTTTCTCTCTCCCACATGGCAGCTGTCTTTCATTCTACCAATGCCATTTACACTTCTCTAGAGCCATCTTTTGTTTCTTAACTTGTCCCATTACCATCTCCTTTTGCCTTGCACCATCTCTTAATGTCTCTTAATCTCTCCTGCCTTCCACCCTATCACAGACCTACCCTTTTGTTCTTTCCTCCGCCCCCCCCCACCCCGCCCCCTTTCCCTGCCCTTACACTTGCTGAAAATCTGTTACATCTCCAGCTTTTTCCACACAGGCGACCGCTTCAGCAGAAAAAAGACCAGCGGGTAAAATTCCTCTTAATAACAAAATGTGGGAGTGTTTTTTCTCTGAAATTGATAGCCCCTAATGAACTTGTGTTTCAAAGCTGCATGTTCCCACGATTTCATCATTGGATCATTAATTACAGAAAATTTTTTCACAAGCTGTTTTTTTGTTAAAAAACAATTGCAGCCCACACTGGCATTTTGCTCAAGTCACATTCTTCAACCATTCAGCAATCCTAGACTTCAGCCTCTGCTGACTGACGAGAAGGATATTCTCCCTAATTAAGTAATTACTCATACCCCATAACTTTGAGAGAACCTTAAATTCAGTCCTTGTGTGCATATGATTTATGATTGTCAATCTAGCATATACCATTCAAAATTACAGAACATTCCTACAAATTACAGAATATTCCTACAACCAACAGATTCAGGGCTCCAAGAAAGTGATACTAACTGTGAGACAATGAGAACAGCAGGATGTTTTCTAGTAGACAATAACAGTGACATCCAAATTGTGATAGCATAACAGCGACTAGATTTAAACTTTGCTTCTATCCTGTTACTAACCTCAAAAGACCCTTTTGTTCAGTTGTGCATAGGCAATATTTAAACAGTCAAAATTTGGTAAGAATTCTGACGGTGTCGCACACGCACACTTCAAATATTTTCAATTTGTAAATTGAAGATCATGGCATTGCAGAACAGTCTTTCGGGAACCTGCTCACATAGTAAAGCAACATAAAGGGAGTCACCAAATGAAATGGAAACTGCTATTGGTTATACTGCGATCCCGTGAACTTTACCTTTATTTCAACACAAACTGTTTAAACTAGTGATAAACAACACAGCTAGAAATATGTAAGTGGCAGCAAATCTTGGTTTCAGCTGGATTTAGGAGAGATGCAAGTTCAGCAATGATTATGTTTATTTACAATTTAGTAAAGGATTAACTGCCATCAGTTATAGACCTAGACATTTAAAGTAGTTCTTTGACTATATGTGGTATAATATTAATATTTCAAGGATTGTGCTTATTCAGTTTCCGTAATTTATTTTTTTCCCTTTAGCTTTGTTTTTATCTCCTTTTCTCCCATCCTCTTCCAAGGGCATTGACCCTTTGCCGACACACAGTTCCACGAACTTGAGTCATCCTTGGGATCTCAACCAAGTGTCCATTGTTCATGTGTGACTCTTGGCAGCAAGATTTATCAGGCTATTAGAGCACAGTGGACAGCGCCTCTCAAAGCTGTCCTCATTGAACGCACAATGCTAGTGATCATGAGCGGAAATTGCCCCTCATTTTTTTGGGGGCCGCGCAGCCCTTTCAAAAAATCCGCGCATGCGCGGTTTTTGCATGTAAAAGCTGGCGAGCCAGCTGCGCGGGAGGTCCAGACTGTTGCACGGCCGCGCAGCTTGAAGGGAACATTGCCCCCCGGAAACCCTGGCTGATTTTCTCCTCTTTATCCAAGGCAGTCTGAGGCTTTGAGCTGGTCGAATGGCAATTTTAAAATGTTGCTCCCACCTACAAGATGGATGCTGGGAGCAAAGAGCCAGAGAAGAAAGTTTACAAAAAGGAAATATTCAATATTAGGAAAAGAATAAAAATAAAATTTAACAAAAAAAAGTCAAGATCACAGAAGAGTTAAAAAGACAAAAAAATGTTTACAAATTTGCTTACTTTTGAAATTGTCTTTCAGGCATTGATTTTAGTATCTTATGGCTAGACATGGTAAATACCAGTAATAGCATTATTATTGTACTATTAGTCTTTCATTCAGCATCAGAGTGCATGAATTGAAAAATTGCAAAACTGGTAAACTCAGGGAGACTGGAGGTTCCCAGAAGCGCAAGGGTAAATCCCAGATTATTTGAAGAGAAAATTAACATTTTTGCTATCTCATGTTTCAATCATTTAACTGTTCGGAAACAAGGGAAAACAGTCGCTATCGACACCGTCAGCATAGCAGTGCTGCATTGAACAATTACACCACTTGTAAACATTACCACACTAAACATTACCATAAGCCAATAAAATTGCCTCTGAATCGCTTCAAAGGTTGTCTTTGATTACAGGTGTCTAAGTAATTGACAAACTCTTCAACCATAAGGTTATGGATTCTTCCCATTAAGAGTTGGTAAATTAGCCTCTGGCTCTCTTCCAAATACAGGATGTCCCCCACTCTCCTTTCAGGTCAGCTTTTTCTCTTCTTCAAATGGAAGATAAAAATTATTTACCCATTCACTCATGTGGAATCATTATGATCATATAACCAGTGTCAGCATCAAGCAATTTCAGATCAGGAATGGCATAGGTAAGACAACAACAACTTGCATTTATAAAGCACTTTCAACGTAGGACTTGGTGCGAGTCAGGATACGTACGGGCAGCAGGGTTCTGGATGAGCGGGTGGAAGATGGGAGGCCGGCATTGGGATAGTCGAGTCTGGAGATAAAGCTCCTTCAAATTTATCCAACAGTGTGCCCCCACGCTAATCTGAGAAGATCATTCACAACTGCCCCCATGTGCTATTTCCTCTTCTCGCAATAGCCATCCATGTGATCTCTCTGAGGGAGACTGCCAAACTGCATTTCAATTTTCACTGGAGGTGCTCATATTTCAACACACAACGGTGTAAGTCATCATGGAACACAATGGTTCCAGTACTGTTGGGAATCACAGAAAGGTCACGTGTAGGAGGTAAATGTCAGTGTTTAAGAACGGAAGTACAATTGTGGATACAGATCAAGTTCGGTTTACATTATATTATGCTCATGCAGTTCTTACTACCTTGATATTTTAGGGATCTGCTTCAAGTGTGTTGGCCAGGCTGTATGCTGTGGATAGTATTATTGCCATGGTCAGGGTAAGTCATTAGTTATGACTTTGTGGGGAGGGCAGGTGGGCATCCAGGGTAGCAACATCCAACCTCCCCTCCACTGTGGGATTCAGGTGTGGAGTGCTGCTCTCTTCAGCTGCCCTGGCTCGGCCAATTGGTCTCCTTTTTATGGAGGACATTGGTGTCATCATGATGGATGATGTAATCAAATTGGTCTCCAGATGACCTGGTAATTTTCCCTACTGTAAAATTCTAAAATAGCATATTGCTACTGTATCTAGAACCATGGCTTTTAAAATCTTTAAATAGAAACATTCATTAAACACACCATGCAGAATACATCAGCAATTTCATCCTCATGCCATAATTTATGACTTTTTTAGCAATCTGATTAGTCAATGCCTAACAGATGTTGTATGTGTGGCATAAATGACTATATCGTCAGTCATGCCAACCAACTGGTTTCCTGGGTTGTGATTGGCTGACAACTGGATGAAATGGAAGAACTGTTTAAGGTTTAATGCAAAAAAACTGTTTAAGGTTTAAGCATTTAGCTCAGGTTGTTCAACCAGAAGAATGCCATACCTACAAAGAACACATCCCAGATCATTTCAGAACCAAACGTTTTCACACTATTTTACATTTCAAAACATTATTGGTCAAATATGTACTGTCAGAGTGAATACATCTGCTGTTTGCTATTGGTGTGTAAAGAATTTAACAATAGGGTAAACAATGTTCAGATTAAGTAGGCCCTTTAGTCTCTATTATCAATTTTCTTTTTGCAAATAAAAAGACGAGTATACAATCTAGTGCCCTATCAGATTATGACATTCTATTTCACATGCCTAGTACATGTTATACTTGTGTGCCATCAAAAAGGCAGAACAATTGGAAATAGCCTGTGAGATTGCACAGAGCCTTTTATGTCATCTGATCTGAGCACAATATCAAGGCTGACACACTCCAGTGTCAGTACTGAGGGAGTGCTGCACTATTGAAGGTGCCGTCTTTCGGATGAGACATTAAACCGAGGGCCCCGTCTGCTCTCTCAGGTGGATGTAAAAGATCTCATGGCACTATTTCGAAGAAGAGCGGTGGAGTTATCCCCGGCGTCCTGGCCAATATTTATCCCTCAACCAACATCACAAAAACAGATTATCCGGTCAATATCACATTGCTGTTTGTGGGAACTTGCTGTGCGCAAATTGGCTGCCACATTTCCTACATTACAACAACGACTACACTTCAAAAAGTACTTAATCGGCTGCAAAGCACATTGGGACATCCTGAATTTGTGAAAGGTGCTATATAAACACAATTCTTTCTTTAACCAATCATTATCTGGACAAAAACAGTACAGTTGTATTTTCTGACACAGCTCTACTTTAATATTTCATCATGACAGCAGGAGTTTTTAAATTTGTTTATGGGATGTGGGCATTGCTGGCTAGGACAGCATTTATTGCTCATCCCTAATTGCCCTGGAGAAGGTGGTGGTGAGCCGCCTTCTTGAACCACTGCAGTCCGTAATATGAAGGTACTCCCACAGTGCTGTTAGGTAGGGAGTTCCAGGATTTTGACCCAGCAACGATGAAGGATCGGCGCTATACATCCAAGTCAGTATGGTGTGTGACTTGGAGGGGAACTTGGAGGTGGTGGTGTTCCCATGCGCCTGCTGCCCTTGTCCTTCTAGGTGGAAGAGGTTGTGGGTTTGGGAGGTGCTGCTGAAGAAGCCTTGGCGAGTTGCTGCAGTGCATCTTGTAGATGGCACACACTGCAGCCACGGTGCGCTGGTGGTGGAGGGAGTGAATGTTCAAGGTGGTGGATGGGGTGCCAATCAAGCTGGCTGCTTTATCCTGGATGGTGTCGAGATTCTTGAGTGTTGTTGGAGCTGCACTCATCCAGGCAAGTGGAGAGTATTCCATCACACTCCTTACTTGTGCCTTGTAGATGGTGGAAAGGCTTTGGGGAGTCAGGAAGTGAGACACTCGCCACAGAATACCTAGCCTCTGACCTGCTCTTGTTGCCACAGTATTTATGTGGCTTGTCCAGTTTCTGGTCAATGGTGACCCCCCAGGATGTTGATGGTGGGGGATTCGGCGATGGTGAATGTCAAGGGGAGGTGGTTATACTCTCGCATGTTGGAGATAGTCATTTCCTGGCACTTCTGTGATGCGAATGTTACCTGCCACCTATCAGCCCAAGCCTGAACGTCGTCCAGGTCTTGTTGCATGCGGGCATGGACTGCTTCATTATCTGAGGAGCTGTGAATGGCGCTGAACACTGTGCAGTCATCAGCGAACATCCCCATTTCTGATCTTATGTTAGAGGGAAGGTCATTGATGAAGCAGCTGAAGATGGTTGGGCCTAGGACACTGCCCTGAGGAACTCCTGCAGCGATGTCCTGGGGCTGTGCTGATTGACAGTTTTCTGCTCCTCTGCCAGGAATTTTTCACCCTACACTGAGCTAGCTATAATTGGTTTCTGCTGGTCCCCATCCCGCTCTGGATTCTGCACATCTGCTGCCGAATGACCTTTGATCTGCCGCTTTCCACCTGCTGGTTAAGGTTGTACTGCACTACACCCAGGGACATGGAAATCAGGGATCAAACACAAAATAAAAATATTTTGGACACATTATCTAAGGCAAGATGTGCTCAAATTCCAACAATGAATGGATTCACGGCTCTACCATCCATTTGTGACTTGGCAAGAACCTTGGCATGTTACATTAAAGCAAGAAAGCACACTTAAATGGTCTCTTTGAAGTTAACAAGCACGAACAAGCCTGCAGCATTTAGTCTGTTATCACTGCCCTTTCAGGCTTACTGTGCTGATTAGATAAGTTACAGTGACATCTTAAAAATTTATTTTGCTACTACTGTATGACTATAGTTAATGATTTTCATTCTTCCTGTCACACAGCAGCTTTTGTTTTTAGGTTTATATGAGCTTTTTTTTGCTGCTGTGTGTGTCCTGGCCAGAAATCCACTCTTCCCGGGCCAGAAGTCCACTTCTCCGCTGCTTCTAGACCTTATAGTGACCTCCAATGTCACCGTTGTTTTCTACAGAGTCTGTATTCTCAGCTGGGTATCTCGGTTCTGGTATCTCTGGCCTGCTGCTGTGTTCTCAGTTTTCTGCTCCTCTGCCAGGAACTTTTTGCCCTACACTGAGCTAGCTCTGATTGGTTTCTGCTGGTCCCCATCCCGCTCTGGATTCTGCACATCTGTTGCCGAATGACCTTTGATCTGTCGCTTTCCACCTGCTGCCCATTGTCGCTGATGTCCTTGCAAACTAGCCCCTGCCCCATCTCCAACCTCCCTTTCCTCTCCAAAGCACTTGAAAGTGTTGTCACCTCACCTTTGACATGGTTGACCACACCATCCTCTTCCAATACCTCTGTTGTCATCCAACTGAGCGGAACTGCCCTCACTCTTACCTATCCAGCCGTAGCCTGAAAATCTCCTGCAATGGCTTCTCTTCCCATACCGTTACCTCTGGAGTCCCCTGAGGATCTATCCTTGGCCCCCTCCTATTTCTCAGCTACACGGTACATGCTGCCCCTTAACATCATCCGAAGACATGCCTTCGGGTTCCACATGTATGCTGACGACACCCAGCTCTACCTCACCTCAGTCTCATTCAACACCATCAGGGGATCCATGAATGATGTATTGAAGGAAATAATCACGCCTAATATCCCCACTTAGTTGGGGGAATGAGGCATAACCTTACTAGAAATAAAAAGCAGTTAAATCCCAGTCAATCTAGAGCCTGTCCAGTGTCCTCTGAGTTTATCAAAATACATTTGCCTTGCTAATTGATAAACTATTGGGATTCATATTTACTGTCAGTGTATACACCAACATGATGACACAATCCACCCTTCCTTATCGCATTGCTATTTGTGGGAGCTTGCTGTGCTGTAGGGGGTTTTGGTTTGGGGTTTGTGTCTGGTCAGTCAGCCGTGTGTCTGAGCTGCTCCAGCCCCGTGTGGTTTGAATCGCTTCCCCTTTGGTTCTGACCACCAGACTTATTTACAAGTAACGATATAGACAAACGAGACCAGTGGTTCGGTGCAAAGAAAACCAATGTTTATTAAAATAGAGAACAATTACTATACAGAGAAAATCACTATGGATGCAGCACAATTACACTTAATGGGGGAGGAGAAACGGAAACATCGAGGGAAAATGACTAAAATGACACTTTAGCAATTCCCCTTAACTCCCACCCTTTACACCTATCTAGATTATCTTGTGATGGGCCAGAAAATTGATGCTCACCAGTCTAGGATGTTGAAACGCCTGCTCCATGCCCTATTGCTTGCTGATGTCTTAGGTTTTCACCGCCCAAAGCAGAGATACCCCAGTAATTTAAACGTAACTGCGGGTATTCTACTTCCCTGGACGGGCTCTTCATCGATGATCCTCTTGCTGGGTTGATGGTAAGGCAGGGCACCGGAGGCGGGGCAGGAGAGAGAGAGAGAAATGGCCTCCCAAGGGACTAGTTATACCCTTCCCGGTAGCCCTTATCTCCCGCCAGATCAGCTCATTTCTTTTGTCTAATCTGGATGTATTGAAACTCATACAAAAGGTACCGATCTGGGCCCATCGACCTGGATGGCTGGTAATCGGTTTTATTGGTCTCACGGTGTTCCCCTTTGTCCAACTGGTTTCGTGATGGGGCCATTCCAGTCTGAATGCCCCGTTGATCGTTTTGAAGTAATTGGGTAAACAATGTTGACGTTCTCTAAACGAAGGCCTGAATGCAGCTGAGCTTGTCCCACTACATATTCAATAGGCCCTGTCTGCTCTTGATTGTTTGTGCAAACAACCTTGATGGCTTTTAATCAGAGGCCCGAATGCCACTGGGTTTGCTTCTAATGCATAAATGCAGAAGGTCTGTCTACATTCAAGTTCTGGAAAGTTCCTTCTCACAGTCATCAGAATACAAGCTGTCAGTCCAAACTGAAACTTACAGGCTTTGGCCATGAGGCTGACCGCAGCCATCTTGTTATGCCCTGGATTTTAAACTCAGTCCAACCAGGGTTTCTTTAATAAACCAAAAGTAAATCCTCGGGGGAGACATGGCATTTGCGAATCCTTTCTGTGCACAAATTGGCTGCAGTGTTTCCTACATTACAACAGTGACTACACTTCAAAAAATACTTCATTGGCTGTAATGCACTTTGGGACGTCCTGAGGTCATGAAAGGCGCTAGAGAAATGCAAGTCTTTCTTTCTCACCAGCTGTCTGCAGAAACTCTTTATAGTGGGTGGAACAATCCAACAAGATTACCAGTGAGTGTGTTCTTAGGAACCACAGTGCACCATTCAAATAATTTTATTTTATACAAGGTCTGATTCCAATAGATGATCACTTGGAGGTGGACCTCTAATTTTCACCATTCATATCCTTTGTACTTCGTAGCATCCAAGATATATTATAGGTCTTACTTCCTGTCAACTTTTCCCATTATAAATTCCTATGCATCTATGTCCACATTTATAATGTAAACTGGTGGTGCTGTAATTACACCCGCCACTGAAGTGAGGGAGAAGAAAGACAGGGTGGGCATCTTAGGGTTCAGATAATGTCAAACAAATGATGTGATAAAACTACAAGAATAAATTGCAAGTCTTAGATTGTCAACCCTGAGATGCGTTTTTCCCAAAACAAACACTCTGAATATGTATTATTCTTTATAATATACATAAAATAATGCTTTCTTGATGATGAAATTCAGAAGGAATGGAGCTGAACAGGAAGTCTTTAAATGTCCACGTCCATACAAATGAAATGCGTTTGCCACTGTACAGGTGATATCAACCTCATAATGCAAATGCAATAGTTTAAAGTGGAGAAACGAGTCTTTTGTCTGTGTTTAGGATGTGTCCATCCAAGTTTAATCATGCAACAGTACAAGTATAGCGAAAGTGTTTGTTCAGCTTGTACTGTAATTTTTGAGTTAATAATAATGTGCTCTGATCTCTTGCTGTGAACCTGTATACTTGGAAAGCTTTTTTCAGCCACACACAATGGGGTCTCTGTGCCTTACTGAGCAAACTCCATTTACCTTGTCAAAATCCGACATCAAAACTGCTTTGACACGGTGAAAGAAAAATACAAAGACACACTATTCACTTTCCAAAAGTGAATGAAGGGAAAAGTAGATAGATTGGTGTTTCATCAGACTTATGATCATGTTTGTGAAGTTTGACTGAGCTGAGGTTTTTATATCAGGAGAAGCCCATTGTGGACAGCACAGGTGTCAGTACTTTGAAGTCCAGTTCAATCCAGCCAGCTGTTTTCAATAACATTATTTCCATTTAAAAAAGAAAGATGCAATCGGACTAATACAATGAAAACCGATGGGTTACTTCATTTTCCAGCTAACAGTATGTGCAAAACTAAAATAAAGGAGACAGGACTATTTACTGTTGGAAATAGATATTTTTTCCAGGGAACAAATATACAGTGGGGTCTTAATCATTGAATTTTACAAACCAAGAGTATTTTTGTGGATTATAATTCACGTAGATCATCTAGGGACCGTCCACATTTATTAAAGTTGTGCACAATTTAAAACTGAGCATTATAGTGGAGCTGGTTTCTGCTGTGTAAGAATGGTTGATTGCATTATTGAGCCTGGAATTCTTTTAAAAATGCAGGAAACCACCCTTTGTGGTATAGGTAATAATAGGTATGCAGAGAAGGGGATCATTGTTAGACTAGAAATCTAGGTTCTCTGTTCTTTGGCAGTTAGTAGAACTTGAATGTGCTATAATCATCAACCTTGTACTGCTCTGATCTGATGCAAGAAATGACATTTGGGGCCTTGTGATAATGAGTCACTGTATTGCAAAAGACCAAGACTAGAGAGAGGAATATAGATATGTGAAGCAGGGTCTTCTCAAAACTAGTTAATTATACATTGGTTGGCTCCTTTCAAAAGGAACTATGTAGGTATTTTGCTAAGGGAAAATTTAGGGTTGTGTGGTTCAGTGCAGGCATTCATGGTTAGACACTCTATAAGGAGCTGATTTACCCGTCTCCTCTGCACCTGGGAGCCAGACAGGTGGAGTACACACAACGTGCCTGCATTTCCAATGACCTGAATCCATTTGTATTTCTGGATTCATGTAATTATCTTACTCACAAGGTTTCCCCTGTGCAGGCCCAACCACTGGCAGAACCTTGGGTCTGAAACAGGGGGCGCGATCTTGCCAGCCCTGGGGAGGCGGGACTGCCGGGAAAATGGCAGAATCTGGGGACGGGTGCTCAACCCACCCCCAACCCGCCTCCGTGCCATCTTGCCAGGAGGCGGGTAGCTGACCCGCGCTGGGTAGTTAACAGGCAGATAAGAGGATTATCCCCGTTTTACCCACACAAGTGCGGGCTTCCTGAAAGCTCCAAACCCCGCCAAGGTCACCAAGGCGAGTAGTGGGTCTGCGGGGTGCAAAAATTGTGCTGTGAAGGTAAGTGATGGGTGCAAGTGTGGAGAGGTGAGTATGTGAGGTGAGTGGAAAGTGATAGAGAAAGTTTACTTACCTTTGTTTCTTCCTGCAGGCTTTAAATCGGTGGGTATGTGGAGAGTCTCGCATCTCCGCAGCAGAGATGACAGATGGCCGTTGCATTCTCTAATGCAACAATCATCTAATTTCTGCAAAAGAAAGAGGTTTGATGAGTCTTGAATTCAAGAACTCATCAAACTACAGAGAATTTCAGTGTTTGACAGCTTCACAGAGCTGTCAAATGATGACAATTCATCTGTCAAAATTTTTTGACAGATGAAACGTCATACGCTGACGTTCTCTGTAACCGGCTTTCCCTTAATTGGCCTGCTAAGCCCGCTGGGCAGGCTTAACAAGGTCAATCAAGGGAAAATAGCGTGGGTTGGCCAGATGTCGATGGAGGCGGGACTGAAACCCGACAAGTAGGAGTCCCGCCTCCAAAAGCTCCCCATTGGCAAAATCCAGCCCAGGGTCTGAAGTAACAGACACTCATCAGTGGCAGCAGTGAGAGCGGCCCTGGGTGGAGACTGAGCGCAGAGACCGAGGATTTAAGGAGCGGGGGGAGAGAGAGAGCGACTCAGACTCACCGATGGCAGCAGCGAGAGTGGTCCTGGGTGGAGACCGAGCATTTAAGGAGCGGGGAGAGAGAGAAGCAAAACGTAATCGAAGTGTGACGTCACCAGAAAGCAGGTAAGTAATTGGTTGGTGAGTATTTTTCTCTCTCTCGCTTTTTTCCAAACTTAATTTTTGTGGTTTATAGTTTCTAGGGTCTCTGTTCTGTAGCGGGGAGTGCTAGTAAACAAGGGCCCTTGAGTATATAATTTAATTGTAGTGTAATTAGTGGTATTAATTTGATTTAATTTAATTTGAATTAATTAAAGGTTAAGTCATGGCAGAACAGCTCGGCCCTGTGGCATGCTCCTCCTGCACTATGTGGGAAATCAGGGACACTTCCTGTGTCCCTGACAACCATGTGTGCGGGAAGTGTATCCAGCTGCAACTACTGGCAGACCGCATTGCGGCATTGGAGCTGCGAATGGATACATACTGGAGCATTCACGATGCTGAGGACATCGTGGATAGCACATTTAGGGAGTTGGTCACACCGCAGGTAAAGGCTGCACAGGCAGGAAGGGAATGGGTGACCGCCAGGCAGAGTAGTAGGCGCAGGCAGGTAGTGCAGGGGTCCCCTGTGGCCATCCCTCTCTCAAACAGATATACCGCTTTGGATATTGTTGGGGGAGATGGCTTATCGGGGGAAGGCAGCAGTAGCCAACTTCCTGGCACCATGGGTGGTCCTGCTGCACAGGGCAGGAGGAAAAAGAGCGGGAGAGCTATAGTGATAGGGGATTCTATTGTAAGGAAGATCCAACAGCCAATCTGTGATATCGACAATGGAGATGTCGGGATTCCGGATCCACAGCGGCTGAAGGCTGTAGGCAGAAATAAAGGTAAGTGATCATTTTATAACACTTAACACTCACCTCACATACTTACCACTTCACACTTGCACCCATCACTCACCTCTACATCTCACTTTCAGACCCCTCTGACCTCCGCAGACCTCCTACTCCCATCCTACAGGCAGTTAATAGGATTTAATCCCTTTCCCGCCTCGAGGAGACGGGACCCGGGGCAGGACGGCTTCCTGCCTCCTGGCAAAAGGGTATGGAGGCGGGATGGGGGCGGGATTGCCAGCCGCCTCCACATTCTGCAACTTTACCGGCAGTCCCGCCTGCATACCTGCCTCCTCGGGGCTGACAAAATCCAGGCCATGTGGAAGGGGTCAGTAATATTGTTCACTAATGTCTGCAGTAAATTCACTATTGATTCCACAGCACAGTAGTGAAGGTATTTAACGTCAGTGAGTGCACTGTATCTCTTCAAACATTTTCGTAAGAGCAGGTGGATAATCAGAATATCAAATATAATATCCCAGAATTTGCTGGAGCGGTGCAGTGTGCTCCGTTAGTTAGACTATTTCACTCGCCTGCCAGCCTGAAATTGTTTTGCACCGCATGTTGCTGGAAGTGCGAGCTGATAACAGCGGCATCGCCGACCTTGGTGAATGATGGGACCAACAATCTATCTCATTAACCAATGAGATCTAAGGATTGAGAAAGAGAGAAGGAAATTGGGTGAATTAAATATTTTTTTTTTTATTTAAAATTTTAAAAATCTCCAACAACAATTTACTACCTGCAGGAGTGCAACTCCACAGTTTCAATTAGAAACATAGAAGCAGGAGTAGGCCATTCAGCCCTTCGAGCCTGCTCCGCCATTCAACGAGATCATGGCTGATCATCCAAACCCTAGCACCCGGTCCCTACACCGACAGCCATCCCACCCAAGCCCTATCCCCGTAACCCCACATATTTAATCCCCCCTAACACTAAGGGCCAATTTTTTATCATGGCCAATCAACCTAACCCGCACATCTTTGGACTGTGGGAGGAAACCGGAGCACCCGGAGGAAACCCACGCAAACACGGGGAGAATGTGCAAACTCCACACAGACAGTCACCCGAGGCCGGATTTGAACCCGGGTCGCTGGCACTGTGAGGCAACAGTGCTAACCACTATGCCACCGTGTTCCCTTTCTGGGCCAGAGAGGTTGATGGCATTGCAGGAAAATAAATGTTAAAAGGTACTCACGCTGTTAAGTACTAGCCCTATACAATCTGCAATTAATACGCAAATGCAGCAACTTCTTGAAACTCACCGGGAGGTTGAGGGTGAGCGGCCGTTTTCACGAGGCTAATAGTGGAGCAGCGCAAATTGTCCAGCAACTTGTGGCGCTTCGCAATTCGCATTATATTTATTCCTCACCAGAAGTTGCTGGATGATTAACACATAAATGATGGCGAGTGCCATTAAACTCAACGTTATTTTGGCAGCAAATTCTGGCCCAATATTAACATTTAATAAGGTCAGGTAAACAAGCTAACTGAGGTATACCACTATCCAGTATATTTAATATTTGGCAATCAAAAATATGCTTCAATGATATCAGTTACTTTTTAAAAAGGCTGGTTTATCGTTTTACTGGATCTAAAAAAACAATTGCGCACAACAAAAGCTTAAATACATGTTGCAAGATTATACCTGCCCAGAACTTACTTAATGCAAGATAATTTACAGAATCAGCATTGTGCAAATGAAATACAAACCATTGTTTTAGACAGTCATGTGTCTCAGACTATCTTACAGAGGAAGTAAAGGCAAAGCCAGCTTCATTATTTGCAGACACAACTCAATCAGCAAATGATGTAATTAGTTAAGAACAGCATCTCTTTGCTGCAGGGCATCGAGAGTAGGGGCCTGCAAGAAACCTGCCCTAAATTGTCTTATTCCGTGCAGTCAAGGGAGGACCTTGCATTCTTGGTTTGCTCCAATGAGGATCTTTGCCGATGACGCCATTCTTCATTTGAATAACAAGTCTTAACTAACCTTTATAATTCAAGCTTGCTCCAGATACATTTTCCTCATGATCAACACAAAAGTTCATTTCTCTAGGCAAGCCTTTGCTCCTCATAAACTGAAACAGAGCCTTATGTTCAAAGTAGGCTACAGGGTGAACAATGAATCCTTTTTTACCATTAAGGTGTGCACTGGAAATAGTCTGGTATCTCATGTTGATCTCTCTGACTGATGGCAAATACCACACTGACAGATTATAAGATTTGGGTGGAAAACTACAAATCAAGTAAAATTACCTGAAGCAAGAGCAAATAGCAGATTTGAATTTGATTATAATACTTTGCATAACTCAGTGCCTCTTTCAAAACAATAAGACTGAAAGAACCTTTAGCAGTTCGCTGCGATACTTTAAACAACTTTGACCATGTGTCCTCAATTAAATGTTTTTAGCCAAGAAATGAACTATACAGAGCCCTTTGTTAGCCTTTGTACAGCAGCACATCAAGAAGGGAACTAAGGAACATAAGGCACCAGTCCCAATTTTCTTCAAACAAAAGCAAACTACTGTGGAGGCTGAAAATCTGAAATAAAAATAAAAAATGCTGGAAATACTCGGCAGGTCAGGCAGCATCTGTGGAGAGAGAAACAGAGTTCATGTTTCAGGTTGATGACCTTTTATCAGAATCCAATTTTCTTCCCTTTGATCCCGGCCAGTACAAAAGGAAGATAAACAGATAATTAAAGCTGACGCACTTCTTTCAGTGATAGACATTGTGTCACATTGGGTTTCACAAGTGCCAGAGCGGTTTATCGAGAAATCAGACAAGCAATCTATACGTCTGTTGAGGACACGGCCAAACTGCAAGAGTCTTGCTTGCGGGACTCGTGAGGCAATTGCAAAGGCCAGAGACAAAAGCACAAGTGATCGACAGCCTGGTAATCTAGTTATCAGGAAACTCTCATTTAAACGGCACCTAAATATCCGGAATTCTCCATTAACCGGCAAAATTCTCACTCCGAAAACAACATCTCAGTAACCGGCAATGTTGCCGAGTCCGAGTCCGAGTCTCCCGCGGTGGCTGAGTTAGTCAGTGGGGGTAGTTCTCCAAACTGCCACTACTCGGCTTCTTGGCGATGTCGTAAGTTAGAACACCTCAAAACCCCTGTAACAGGAGTCTGACTCTCCCGCGCTGCCGTTAGTCTCTTCTGAGCCGCCATTTTACAGAGGTATCGTGTGTCTCTCACGCTGCTGGTAGTCATTGCATTGCATTACCCTCAACTGGCAATACTGTACTTAATCAAGCATCTTCCACCATCCATTTAACACAACATTCTGTAGTTGAGTACCCAATTACTGTATACTGCACATTTCTTGATTTTTTAATTTTTCTTTGTTAAAAATAGCCTCGGTAGATAACCCTCTCCGTCATCCGGAATTTTTGATCAACCAGCAACATGCCGGTCCCGGATTCCAAAGAGTTTCCTGTAGTTTGATCATCCCGATGTCTCCCAACATTCAGTTGACAGAAAGAGGAGTTAGACAGCTCAAGCAGCACCAACATATAGCCAGGGGCATGGATTTACTCAGCATTGACTTGGCATACAGAGTTGCAGAGCCAATAGGTCACCCCAAGAAACCTTTGGGAATCCATTTAAACGAGAACCACAGCTGCACTGAACTGGTCAAAAGTTTATTGAAAGATACACAAGTCAGAGATTCTTCAGCTCTTGAACCAGACAGTCCTCTGATCTGTCGCAGTAACTACCAATTTATTCAAACACCTGGGACTTCTGCTCATGATTAAATGGATGTGAATTGGTCTCTGTAAAGACCTTTTCTGTTCCTCTCAGGGGAGGTGTTCTAATCAAACCAAAAGCTACACACGGAGGTATCAAAAAACAGCATTTTTTTTCAAATTTAATTATTTTCTTGTTTAAAAACAAATAAATGTTTTCACAGTTAGTTGCAAAGTGGTCAATCCACTCAATATGCTACAGAATTTTACGTTTTTGGCCAGAATGTTCATATTTTAGGGAGTATTTCACAAAACAGAAAGTTATATGAAAAATATAGTTAAGCGATACCTCATGGTACTCTATAGTTGAGGTATGTTACTCAGGTAATGCCAATATATGTATTCTTGCTTCTAAACTACCAACTTCATAAGAGATCACTCCTTTGTATTAATAACCAATGCTCCATCTATGAATGAAATATATTTTCAAATGTGTTGTAATAAGCAGGAAAGTAGCGCTAGTGTGATAAATGATTACAGTCATGAAGTTTTATTTTGAACTTAATTTTCATTAGGATAATTGTAAAATTCAAGTTAGACTTTTTAATTTGTATTAATTTAACACATCACCAAACGTAATCCACAGAGGAGAGTTCTGTCTAGACACGACTGCACAGATGGGTAGAGGCATTGTAGTCCTGGAGGTCCCTACAGGCCCAAACGTGGACAAAGTAGAGTAGACTAAGCCATTTGTCTGATTTTACCCCGACTCAGAATCCTTCAAAATAATAAAAAGCAAGACCACAAAAGACTGGAGGAAGGGAACACCCTCTTTTGAAGATCACTGATTAAGATCGCATGGCTGAAATCAGCTCAATGAGATATGTTTCAAGCCCACCCAAAAACTCTTGGGCCTTATTGAATATAATAAAACATTTTCATTGAGTGCGATATGTCAGCTCATTCAGAAAGCCATTTGTGAGGTCTGCCTTGATTGCCATACACAAAGGATGCTTCCCTTTGTGTATTCAGTAATTCTGGATCAGGTGGGTGTGCCAGTGACATAATTTAGCACCAACCACAGCCGATAAAAGAGGGCAGTACAACTGCACGGAGCCCTCTGAATCCACAAGAGCCTCATCTCAGAATGACAGCACCACTCCTCTAACTTGATCTAACCTGCCCCTAACTAATCACACCCAGCATCAAGCATCAAACTGGGACAAACTATTGTTGATCATCTGAATCAAGGAGCGTCTGAAAGAGAAATAGATGGTGTAGTCACTGCAGATGGTTGACGTACGCAAGGCAGATTAGGTTCAGCGTCACTGGCCACGCTGCGATTTGGTCTCGCTCTTATTTAACCAGTCAAAATAGTGCCGTGTACCAACAGGCAACATTAAGGACTTTTGGTCATTTCAGACAACAAGAAGTGTAAACTGGTACAACTTCCACAAATCATATCAAAAGCGCAAGTCTAAATAAAATAAATTCTAGTAATACATAACCGAATGGCAATAGCATGTGATAGATTGAAGTTTATGAACCAGGGTATATGAATAAGGGTATCAAGGGATATAGAGCAAAGGCGGCTAAATGGAGTTGAGGTACAGAACAGCCATGAGCTAATTGAATGGCGGAACAAGCTCAAAGGGCTGAATGGTCTACCCCTGTTCCTATGTTTCCAGCTTCTTTAGAGATTTAGGCATGAAGTTCTATGACCATTAATGAATAAAATTAACTTTTTGTATTTAAAGTAGATTAACTGATCTACTGTGGCATTGCCACTGAAGATTTTTAAAAAGTATATTCATTATATGCATTGTAATAATAATAATAATTAATAATTCAACTTTATTGTCATTGTACAATGCACAAGTACATGAACAACAAAATGTGATCTTGCAAGCTCCCATGAGTCCAGTACAAATAACATTAACATTAAACGTAAATAGCACCGTCCTGGGAGAAGCAAAGCCGCTGCGTCTGTGCGCGCCGCCATTCCATTTCCACCATTCCTCCTGTCCGACAATCTTCAGCCCAACGCCCGGGCCTGCTCACCAGCCGCCCCTCCCGGGGCTCCTTCCGTGACCTTCTCGGTAGATCTACCTAATTAAAAGTCCTGCATGAAATGCATATCACACCTTAAATATTTGTAATACATTTTAAATATATTCCAAGCATGAAAAATCATCCAACACATTTTTCTGGTTCAAATAACTACTGTTAACCTATTAACTCAGTTAACTACGCAAATTTGCTCAAATATCCAATAGTCACTAAAAAATGAGGAAAAGCTACCATTAGGGACCAACAACTGCCAAAATCAAATTGCTCAAATGAAGTTTATAACACATAAAAACTTTAATTTACAAACAATGTTTTATCCATAAAATGAGTCAATGCTCCCAAAGAGTTTAGTCCCACACAGGCCTGCCCCTCTATCTGTCCTTTTGTTCAGGGGGAACTGATATTTCTGACAAGGAGGGTGCCATGAGGTGTTTTGATGTGGGGCTAAGACATTGTGGTTGGAGTTAGTCATTCACGGTGGTTCATGCCTCACTAAGTGTTCAACGTGACCGTTACTGGAGGCACGACAGTGGGAAATACCTTGTCGTATGGTACAACCCAATTCATCAAGGACTACAAATCCACTATGTGAAGAGAGCAGGATTTTTTTTTTAAACAATCACATACATAACTGAGGAAAGAAAGATAGATTTTAGGGCGGGAGGAGGGAAGCACAAATAAATCAAACCTTTAATAAAAAATCCACCATTATAGACAGTTTTTAAAAATAAAATGTAATTAACTGAATGGGCTTTTGGGATGAAAGAATGCTTATTTATATCTCAAACAAATATTGTAAAAGTGGTAGGTAACTAGCAATTCAAAATTTTAGTAAATTCCCAAAATGTTGCCCACACTCAATCGATGAATGCAAGTTTTATTTTATACACAAGATCATGTTGGAGTTGGGAGAGATTTCAGAAACTCACACTACACAGTTACCTAGTGGTCAGAGCCTGCAATTACACCATGACAGTTGACATAGCAAGCTCGAGTTGTAAATGTCGACATGACAATTTATAATTGTAAATGTTGACAGAAATGTGCGACCAAAAAAACAGGATGTAATATTTGTGGATAGAAGTGTGCATCCTACTGCTGTTGAATTTATGCTGCTGTAGATTTGTGGTAAGTATCAGGCACTATGCTTTAGGTCCTGGGCTACCTATACACAACTTCATGGGAAATCTATTAGCATATTTATATAATGGGTGTCAGCCATGGCTCAGTCAGCAACCCTTCATCAGCATTGGTCCATAACCATGTCAATCAAATAGTACAATTGGGTTGATCATGTAATTCGCTGCAGCCAATGAGATTGCTAATCTCAGTGATAAATAGAAGTCATGGTCAAAGTTAGTCATTGAATCACAGGATCATAGAAAGTTACAGCATGGAAGGAGGCCATTTCGGCCCATCGTGTCCGCACCGGCCAACAAAGAGCTATCCAGCCTAATCCCACTTCCCAGCTCTTGGTCCGTAGCCCTGCAGGTTACAGCATCCCAAGAGCACATCCAAGTACTTTTTAAATATGGTTAAGGTTTCTGCCTCTACCACCCTTTCAGGCAGTAAGTTCCAGACCCCCACAACCCTCTGGGTGAAGAAATTTCCCCTCAAATCCCCTCTAAACCTTCCACCAATTACTTTAAATCTGTGCCCCCTGGTTTTTGACCCCTCTGCTAAGGGAAATAGGTCCTTTCTATCCACTTTATCTAGGCCCCTCATAATTTTATACACCTCAATAAGGTCTCCCCTCAGCCTCCTCTGTTCCAAGGAAAACAAACCCAGCCTATCCTGGCTTTCCTCATAGCTAAGATTCTCTACTCCCGGTAACATCCTTGTAAATCTCCTTTGTACCCTCGCTAGTGCAATCACATCTTTCCTGTAATGTGGTGACCAGAACTGCATGCAGTACTCTAGCTGAGGCCTAACTAGTGTTTTATACAGTTGAAGCATAACCTCCCTGCTCTTGTATTCTATGCCATGGCTAATAAAGGCAAGCATTCCGTATGCCTTCTTAACCACCTTATCTACCTGGCCTGCTACCTTCAGGGATCTGTGGACATGCACTCCAAGGTCCCTTTGTTCCTCTGCACTGCTCAGTGTCCTAACCATTTAATGTGTATTCCCTTTCCTTGTTAGCCCTCCCCAAATGCATTACCTCACACGTCTCCGGATTGAATTTCATTTGCCACTGTTCTGCCCACCTGACCAATTTATTGATATCTTCCTGCAGTCTACAGCTTCCTTCTTCAGTATCAACCACGCAGCCAATTTCAGTATCATCTGCAAACTTCTTAATCATACCCCCTATATTCAAGTCTAGATCATTAATATATACCACAAAAAGCAAGGGACCTAGTACTGAGCCCTGCAGAACCCCACTGGAAACAGCCTTCCAGTCACAAAAATACCCATCAACACTTACCCTCTGCTTCCTGCCTCCGAGCCAGTTTTGAATCCAACTTGACACTTTGCCCTGGATCCCATTGGCTTTTAACTTTGTGACCAGTCTGCCATGTGGAACCTTATCAAAAGCCTTGCTAAAGTCCATATAAACTACATCAAACGCACTACCCTCGTCTACCCTCCTTATTACCACCTCAAAAAATTCAATCAAGTTTGTCAGACACGACCTTCCCTTAACAAATCTGTGCTGACTATCTTTGATTAATCCGTGTCTTTCTAAATGAAGATTTATCCTGTCCTTCAGAATTCTTTACAATAATTTTCCCACCACCGAGGCTAGGCTGACTGGCCTGTAATTACTCGGTCTATCCTTTTCTCCCTTTTTAAACAAGGGTACCACATTAGCAGTCCTCCAGTCCTCCGGCACCACACCTGAAGCCAGAGAAGATTGGAAAATGATGGTCAGGGCCTCTGCTATTTCCTCTTTTGCTTCGCTTAACAGCCTGGGATACATTTCATCCTGGCCTGGGAATTTATCCACTTTTAAAGTTGCTAAACCCCTTAATACTTCCTCTCTCACTATGTTTATTTCATCTAATGTTTCACACTCCTCCCCCGATAGCAATGTCTGCTTCGCTCCTCTCCTTTGTGAAAACAGACGCAAAGTATTCATTAAGAACCCTACCGACGTCTCCCGCCTCCACACACAGATTACCCTCATGATCTCTAATAGGCCCAACCCTTTCTTTAGTTATCCTCTTCCTCTTAATATATTTATAAAACATCTTTGGGGTTTCCTTGATTTTACTTGCCAAGAATTTTTCATGCTCTCTCTTTGCTTTCCTAATATCCTTTTTAATTGCACCCTGCACTTTCTGTACTCCTCTAAAGATTCTGGAGTATTTAGCCCTCGGTATCTGTCATACGCCTCCCTTTTTTTCTTTATCCTACCCTGTATGTCCCTAGACATCCAGGGGGCTCTAGATTTGTTAGTCCCACCTTTTTTCTTTAAGGACACATATTTGGTCTGAACCCTCCGGATCGCCTCCTTCTGCTCTGACACTGATTTACCTTCAATTTGCTGTTTCCAGCCCACTATGGCTAAATCTCCTCTGAGCTTAGCAAAGTTTGCTTTTCCCCAATTTAGAATTTTTATTCCTGGTCTATCCTTGTCCTTTTCCATAATTACCTTAAATCTAACTGAATTATGGTCACTAGCACCAAAATGTTCCCCCACTGATACGCCTTCTACCTGCCCAGCTTCATTCCCTAAAACGAAGTCCAGAACCGCCCCCTCCCTTGTTGGGCTTGCTACATACTAGCTAAAAAAGTTCTCCTGGATGCATTTTAGGAATTCCGCACCCTCTATACCCTTCACACTAATTTTATCCCAGTTAATATTGGGGTAGTTGAAATCCCCTACTACAGGTAGACTATCCTTTATCCGAAAACCTCGGGACCAGCCGAGTTTCGGATAAAGGAGAATTTCGGATTTCGGAAGGTGGGTCGGCGGGGGTCCGCGGGGGGGTCGGCGGGGGGTCGTGCGCACGACTTACGCTGACGCTCAGCATAAGTCAGTCGGGGTCGGCGGGGGTCGGGGCCGGCGGGGTCCGCGGGGGGGTCGGCGGTTGTCGGGGCCGGGGGGGTCGGCGGTTGTCGGGGCCAGCGGGGTCCGCGGGGGGGTCGGCGGTTGTCGGGGCCGGCGGGGGGTCGTGCGCACGACTTACCCTTTATCCGAACTTCCGAAACCGGAACCCTCTAAAAACCGAAGGTTTTTTCGTTCGTACGCACGACTTACGCTGAACGAAAAAACCTTCGGTTTTTAGAGGGTTTCGGTTTTCGGAAGTCCGGATAAAGGGTAGTCTACCTGTATTACTGCCCTATAGTTTTTTGCACTTCTCAGAAATTTGTCTACATATTTGCTCTTCTATCTCCCTCTCACTGTTTGGGGGTCTGTAGTACACACCCAGCAGTGTGATCGCCCCTTTTTTGTTTTTCAATTCGACCCATATGGCCTAGTTTGATGATCCCTCCAACATATCATCCCTCCTCACAGCTGTAATAGTTTCTTTAATCAATACCGCGACCCCCCCCTCCCTTTTTACCTCCCTCTCTATCCCATCTGAAAATCCTGTAACCAGGAATGTTGAGCTGCCATACCTGCCCCTCTTTCAGCCACGTCTCTGTAATAGCTATAATATCATAAGTCCCAAGTATCTACCCGTGCCCTCAGCTCATCTGCCTTGTTCGTTATACTCCTTGCATTGAAGTATATACCATTTAGTACAGGCAAACCTCCTTGTTGACTACTATCTAGCCCTTGGTTCCTCTGTCCTTCCAATTTACTTTCTACGTTTTTGTTTTCCAATTCCAGTTTTTCTTCCCTCCCTACTGACTCTATTCTTAGGTTCCCATCCCCCTGCCAAGCTAGTTTAAACCCTCCCCAATAGCACTAGCAAATCCTCCCGTTGAGGTGCAACCCATCTGGCTTGTAGAGGTCCCACCTCCCCCAGAAACGGCTCCAATTCCTCAGGAATCTAAAGCCCTCCCTTCTACACCATCTCTCCAGCCACGCATTCATCTGCTCTATCTTCCTATTTCTGTACTCACTAGCATGTGGCACTGGTAGTAATCCGAAGATTACTACCTTTGAGGTCCTGCTTTTTAACCTCTTTCCTAGCTTTCTAAACTCTGCCTGCAGGACCTCATCCCTCTTTCTACCCATGTCGTTGGTACCGATATGGACCATGAACTCTGGCTGTCCACCCTCCCCCCTCAGAATGCCCTGCAGCCAGTGACATCCTTGACCCTGGAACCAGGGAGGCAACATACCATCCTGGAGTCACATCTGCGGCCGCAGAAACGCCTGTCTGCTCCCCTAACTATTGAATCCCCTATCACTATTGCTCTCCCTCTCCTCTTCCCCCCCGCCTGTGCAGCTGAGCCTTCCATGGTGCTGTGCACTTGGCTCTGGCTGCATGCCCCAGAGGCCCTCACCAGTACTCAGCACCGAATACTGGTTGGTGAGCAAGATGGGCTCAGGGGACTCCTGCACTACCTGCCTGGTCCTCCTCTTCTGTCTGGCAGTCACCCATTCCCTCGCTGCCTGCACACTCTAAAGCTGCGGGGTGACCAACTCCCGAAACGTGCTATCCACGTAGCTCTCAGCCTCGCGGATGCACAGCAGTGACTGCAGCCGCCACCCAAGCTCCGTAATCCGGTGCTCGAGCTGCTGTAGCTGGCAACACTTCCTGCACATGTGGTCATCCAGACCACGGGAGGTGTCCAAGACTTCCCACATGGCACAGGATGTGCATTCCACGGGTGTGAGCTGCCCTGCTGTACCTCTAATTAACAGGCTATTCACTAACCTAGCTGGAATAAACTTAAAACTTTAAGAAAGCCAAGTATAAACACTTACCAGATACTCACCAATCAGCTCCCTCCCCTTGTACCGACGTCACTCTTTGAAAATTCTGCCGGTGCCGAGTTGGTACCGCCGCCGCCTCGCCACTCCTCCCAGGTCCGCACTGCCGCCGCTGCTGTGGGGCCGACCTGCGCCTCGGGCTCACTTTATACCGCCGCCGCCGCCTTGCCGCTCCTCCCAGGTCTGCACTGCCGCCGCTGCTGTTGCTGACAATGACATAGCTTTAAAGTGCCACAAAGGATTCAACGGTGATATGAGCACTATTGGCCAATGATATTGCTCAGAAGGAACAGACACTAATTATCTGAATGTTTAATTTGACCACAGACAAATGTGTGTTTGACTAATCAGCCAGCCCACACAGGCTCATGAATCTTCTCATTTCTCCAGTGGAGATTAGCACTTAACGTAATTTTGTGTTTATTTGACAACCCTGAATTTGACCCAATCGGTAGCATCCAAGTCACACGCCATCCTGACTTAGAAGTATATCGCCGATCCTTCATCGTCGCTGGGTCAAAATCCTGGAACTCCCTCCCTACCAGCACTATGGGAGTACCATCACCGCATGGACTGCAGCGGTTCAAGAAGGCGGCTCACCACCACCTTCTCAAGGGCAACTAGGGATGGGCAATAAATGCTGGCATTGCCAGCGACGCCCAGATCCCATAAACGAATTTTAAAAAATTTAAAAATGAATTCCATCTGGCGGTTTTGGATATGCCCTCGACATTAGGAATACCCAGCGTTTTGGCTTTCTGAAGGGTAAAAACAAGAAAGGCCAAATATTTATTTTTAATAATTGATCCAACAGCACAGCTAGGATCAAACAAAGTTTGTCCCGTGACACAAACCTATGACCATCTGGTTGCTCGGCAAGTCCTCCAGCACTGTGCTCTTGAAAACAAAATGATTGCGCGAATAGGCTGTAGGCGAAAACGAGATGAAAGCACATTTATCCGCTTACACCTCAAAACATGTCCACACAAACCCTGTGGGTTTGTCTCCCTCAAAACCAAAACCAACATTGGCAGAGCACCAGGAGAGCATTATTATATAACTTAACTCCTAACGGTGCCCAGCAACTTCTCAACTGCCAGTATTTAGATGAAAATCACCGGGCACTTTGAAAATCTAGCCACATAAGAATGGAACTTTGAAATCCAGCATTCCTGATTAATCACAGCGATCAGCATAATTGTAGAGGAAAATACAGCCTGGGGGGCGGGGGGGGGGGGGTGTGCTACAAGAAAGTCTTTTAGAAAAAACAAAGTAAACTTCAATACAGGTTTATTCAAAGCCCTGCTTTATTCAGGCTGTAAGATCAGATTGATTGCATATGTTGCTGTATTCTTGTGGTACTTGTGAAGTTCAGAAAGCTGCACACGGGGAGCGGAGGGATACTTTGGGAAAGAACTTGTTTAAGAAAAAACACAGCTTTCTAAATTGATAGCATGTTTAAAAAAAATAAAGCAAACAAATTAGATTTTCCAAAACTGGTTTAACCTCGGTAATGGGGAAGCTTTTAGAAATGATAATCCGGGACAAAATTAACAGTCACTTGGACAAGCGTGGATTAATTAAGGAAAGCCAGCATGGATTTGTTAAAGGCAAGTTGTGTTTAACTAACTTGATTGAGTTTTTTGATGAGGTAACAGAGAGGGTTGATGCGGGCAATGAGGTTGTTGTGGTGTACAGTACATGGACTTCCAAAAGGTTTTCGATAAAGTGCCACATAATAGGCTTGCCAGCAAAGTTGAAGCCCATGGAATAAAAGGGACAGTGGCAGCATGGATACGAAATTGGCTAAGTGACAGGAAACCGAGAGTAGTGGTGAACGGTTGTTTATCAGACTGGAGGAAGGTATACAGTGGTGTTCCCCAGGGGTCGGTACTAGAACCACTGCTTTTCTTGATATATATTAATGACTTGGACTTGGGTGTACAGGGCATTATTTCAAAATTTGCAGATGACACAAAACTTGGAAGTATAGTGAACGGTGATAGACTTCAAGAGGACATAGACAGGCTGGTGGAATGGGTGGACACATGGCAGATGAAATTTAATGCAGAAAAATGCAGTGATACATTTTGGTAGGAAGAACGAGGAGAGGCAATATGAACTAAAGGGTACAATTCTAAAAAGGTTGCATGAACAGAGAGACCTGGGGGTATATGTGCACAAATCCTTGAAGTTGGCAGGGCAGGTTGAGAAAGCAGTTAAAAAAGCTTACGGGATCCTGGGCTTCATAAATAGAGGCATAGAGTACAAAAGCAAGGAAGTTATGATGAACCTTTATAAAATACTGGTTAGCCTCAACTGGAGTATTGTGTCCAATTCTGGGCACTGCACTTTAGGAAGGATGTGAAAGCCTTAGAGAGGGTGCAAAAAGGATTTACAAGAATGGTTCCAGGGATGAAGGACGTCAGTTACGTGGATAGACTGGAGAAGCTGGGGTTGTTCTCCTTGGAGCAGAGAAGGTCGAGAGGAGGTTTGATCGAGGTGTTCAAAATCATGATGGGTCTAGGCAGAGTAGATAGAGAGAGAAACTATTCCCATTGGCGGAAGGGTCGAGAATCAGAGGACACAGATTTAAGGGGATTGACAGAAGAACCAAAGACAACATGAGGGAAAACTTTTTTGCGCAGCGGGTGGTTAGGATCTGGAATGTACTGCCTGAACAGGTGGTGGAGGCAGATTCAGTCGTTGCTTTCTAAAGGGAATTGGATAAGTACCTGATGGAAAACAAAATTGCAGGGCTACGGGGAAAGGGTGGGGGAGTGGGACTAGGTGAAGTGCTCTTGCAGGGAGCCGGCATGGGCTTGATGGGCCAAATGGCCGCCTTCTGTGCTGTAACCATTCTATGATTCTATGAATGTTCAATCAAACCAAAAGCAAAATACCGTGAATGCTGGATATCTGAAATAAAAACAGAAAATACTGGAAATACTCAGGTCAGGCAGCATTTGTGGAGAGAGAAACAGAGTTTCCTGGTAGGAAGAATGAGAGGAGAGGCAATATAAACTAAAGGGTACAATTCTAAAAGTTGTGCATGAACAAAGGGTTCTGGAGGTATATGTGCACAAATCATTGAAGGTGGCAGGGCAGGTTAAGAAAGCGGTTAACAAAGCATATGGGATCCTGTTCCCATTTTACACCTCCTCTAGACCCATCTTTTGTTTCTTTACTTGTCCCATTACCGTCTCCTTTTGCCTCGCACCATCATCCCTTTTGTCATTTAATCTCTCCTGCCTTCCATCCTATCACAGACCTTCCCTTTTGTTCTTTCCTCGCCTCCCCGCTTTCCCTGCCTCTGTACTTGCTTAAAACCGGTTACGTCTCTATCTAACCTTTTCCAGGACTGACAACCTGAAAAATCCTGAAGTCCAAATTCCTCGAGCTAGACAAGGAGAGGATGGGAGGAGGCTCGAGTCGAGCATAAACGCCGGCATGGACTGGTTGGGCCGAATGGTCTGTTTCTGTGCTGTATATTCTATGTAATTCTATGTAATATGCATACAGCCCATATTGGTCTGAAAACTATTTTACACAATATTCAACAAGGTAAATATATATTTATAAATAAAACTTGTTTATTCTATGGTTGTAATCTTAGGTATATTCCAAGGGTATGGAATTTAAGAATGTAACTACAAAGGGCAACAAGAAATGAAGATGTAGTGAAAATGACATTTACTTGCCTTTTATTTTGAATGGGCTCTCACCATTGTAGCTATTCACATATTCTTTTTCTTTAATGCCTTTAACGCTCCTTTCTACTGATTGACTGAGATGTTCTTTGAAATCTAACAATTTCTTGTTTTTCCCTGAAGCAGGTTGAGGATCATTCAAACTATTGACTCCATTTTTGCGCTTGGATTTTCTCCCCCTGTCGCCACTTTTTCTAATTCGATTAAAGTTCTTGCCGATATTTCACTTTTCAGTTACGATGAAGGGCCCATCCCAAAAAATTCTCTCTTCAGAGGTGCTGACTGACTGACTCACCCATTATGTATTTCCAAAATGTTCTGGGTGTTTGTTAAAGAAATGAAACTTTTGCTCTCTATGTGATTAGCAACATTGCCACAGCAGAAACACTGGAAATCCGCAGATCGCGCCTCCGCTAGGTTATTCCAATCGCTCAGCCGATAAATACTTTGGCCTGGAATTTGCGGTCCGGATCACGGCAAACCGCCAGCGTTCACTGTCATTCTGTCTTTGAAACTGACCGCAACTTCAGGATTTAGCTCATGTGCAGGACTTTCAAAAGGCTTTCGATAAGGTCCCGCATAAGAGATTAGCATGTAAAGTTAAAGCACATGGGATTGGGGGCAAGGTATTGACTTGGATAGAGAACTGGTTGGCGGACAGAAAGCAGAGAGTAGGAATTAACGGGTCTTTTTCCGAGTGGCAGGCAGTGACTAGTGGAGTACCACAGGGATCGGTCCTTGGACCCCAGCTATTCACAATATACATTAATGATCTAGATAAGGGAACTAGATGTAATATCTCCAAGTTTGCAGATGACACAAAGCTGGGTGGGCATATGTGCTGTGAGGAGGATACTGAGAAACTCCAGGATGATTTGGACAGGTTGGGTGATTGGGCAGAAGCATGGCAGATGCAATATAACGTGGATAAATGCAAGGTTATCCACTTTGGTGTCAAAAACAGAAAGGCAGACTCTTATCTGAATGGCAATAGATTGGGAGAAGGGGAAGTGCAACGAGACCTGGGTGTCCTTGTGCACCAGTCGCTGAAGGTAAGCATGCAGGTGCAGCAGGTGGTGAAGAAGGCAAATGGTATGTTGGCCTTCATAGCGAAAGGGTTTGAGTACAGGAGCAAGGATGTCCTGCTGCAGTTCTACAGGGCCTTGGTGAGACCACACCTTGAGTACTGTGTGCAGTTTTGGTCGCCTTATCTGAGGAAGGATGTTCTTGCCATGGAAGGAGTTCAGCGAAGATTCACAAGGCTGATCCCTGGGGTGGCAGGAATGACGTATGAGGAGAGATTGGGTCGATTGGGCTTATACTCACTGGAGTTTAGAAGAATGAGAGGGGATCTCATCGAAACTTATAAAATTCTGACAGTTCTGGACAAACTAGATGCAGGTAGGATGTTCCCGATGGTCGGAGAGTCCAGAACCAGGGGTCATAGTCTAAGGATAAGGGGTAAGCCATTTAGGACAGAGATGAGGAAGAATTTCTTCACCCAGAGAGTGGTGAACCTGTGGAATTCTCTACCACAGAAGGCGGTTGAGGCCAAATCTTTAAATATATTCAAGAAGGAGTTAGATATATTTCTTAGAGCTAAAGGTATCAAGGGATATGGGGAGAAGGCAGGTACGGGGTACTGAGTTTGGATGATCAGCCATGATCTCATCGAATGGCGGAGCAGGCTCGAGGGGCCGAATGACCTACTCCTGCTCCTATCTTCTATGTTTCTATGGAAAGCCTGAAGTTGCGGTCTGTCATTCGCTGCTCCTCCACAGGCTACGCTGTGTGCCCACCACCCCACAAACCCCAACACCCCCCCACCCCACGCAGCTGGCAATCAGTGAAATCACTCAAATCAGGGAAACTGACGAAAACGGTAATATCGCTGTTAAACTCCTCACTAAAAGTTAGACCCAAAGGGATTAGGTGTAATGGGGTTTTAACAGGGTATTGACTGCTAAACAAAGGTTATGGCCCTGAAAAACTAATTTTAATTTTGTGCAGTGTGAAATTTATCCATTTTAATAAAAAATAACATTTTTAAGAAACTTAAAAAAAAAAAGTTTTTAATTTTTAAAGTTTGTTGATCTTTATTTCAGGTTTTCCTTTTCCCCATGTGAGAGCCCCAATCTTTGTTTTGCTTGCTCTAACATTTTTAAAAGTTAGAATTTGAAGAGCTTAGCCACTTCCTTGTTCACTCCGTTGATTTGAATTGAACATCGGAAAACCCGAACTTCTGGATCAGAGATCACGAGATCCTTGTGCCAAGCTCACTTCGGGGCCCGCGGTGAACGCCTTCGCTTCGCCGCTGACCGCAAATTCCGGGCCATTGTGTTCGGTGCTGAGCTTTAGAGACCAGGAAGGCCCCAGGGTTGATATCTGGTCTCTGTCGAGTTAGCTAATCTTAGCTCAGATAGTGGTGGAAAGAAAAAGAAAAAGCAAGACCGGCATTCATACAGCACCTTTCACAAACTCAGGATGTCCAAAAGCACTTTACCGTCAATGAAGTACTTTGGAAGTGTAGTAACCGTCATAATGTAGGAAACGCGGCGGCCAATTTGCGCACAGCTGTGGTGACCCCGGAACTCAGCCTACTCGGGTGAAGTACTATTGGGCAACCGCAACCAAGCAATGTTGGGATCAGGCGTTATTACAGTCATCTGATCCCAGATCTATGACACTAAAAAACAGATTTGCATAACAGCATTACAATGGAAGAATGATGTCACTAGAGGCTTATAGAAACATAGAAGATAGGAGCAGGAGTAGGCCATTCGGCCCCTCGAGCCTGTTCCACCATTTCATTCAATCATGGCTGATCATCCAAATTCAGTACCCTGTCCCTGCTTTCTCCCCATATCCCTTTAGCCTTAAGAAATATATCTAACTCCTTCTTGAATATATTTAACGAATTGGCCTCAACTGCCTTCTGTGGTAGAGAATTCCACAGGTTCACCACTCTCTGGGTGAAGAAATTCCTCCTCATCTCAGTCCTAAATGGCTTACCCCTTATCCTTAGACTGTGACCTCTGGTTCTGGACTCCCCCACCAGCGGGAACATCCTTCCTGCATCTAGTCTGTCTAGTCCTGTTAGAATTTTATAAGTTTCAATGAGATCCCCTCTCGTTCTTCTAAACTCTAGCGAATACAAGTCTAATCGACCCAATCTCCCTTCATACGTCATTCCTGCCATCCCAGGTATCAGTCTGGTGAATCTTCGCTGCACTCCCTCCATGGCAAGAACATCCTTCCTCAGGCGACCAAAACTGCACACAATACTCAAGGTGTGGTCTCACCAAGGCCCTGTACAACTGCAGCAAGACATCCTTGCTCCTGTACTCGAACCCTCTCGCTACGAAGGCCAACATACCATTTGCCTTCTTAACCACCTGTGTTTAAATTCCCTAGACTCCAGCCCACAGAGGGGAAAAAACATTCAAATGTTTGCCCCTGGATTCAACAGAATCGAATCTAAAGCTATACAAATCAATGGTTGGAATTTGCTAGAATTTCTTTCCTAAATAAGCCATGGGGTTTGTCTTCAAGAGATTGTGTGGCTGGTTGGTGTGCGGGGGTGGCGGTGGATAGAGGTCATGGTGTGCATAAGACACCCACACACACACACAATGGTATGACTAACAACATTCAAACGACCAAGTCCAGATTGGTGAACCAATGGATAGCTTCCGAAATAGCTTGGTGTAAGGTACAAAAGGGACATAGATAGACTATGTGAGTGGGCAAAACTATGGCAGATGGATTTCAATATGAGGAAGTGTGGAGTCAACCACTTTGGATCGTGTAAGCGGTAGTGTTTGGGGTCAGCTTCACCTCTGACTTCTGAACGGTTCGAATCGCTCCCACTCCCTTGGTTCTAAACCTTGGACTTATTTGGGAGTTGTGATAAAAGTGCAGCAAACAACTGATTTTGGTGCAAGAACTTTGATCTTTATTTGAGAAAGAAAATACAACACAATAATAACACTCTAATAAAATGGGGAAAACACTTCGACATACACGAGGGAAAAATTACAGTAGACAAATATCTCACCCCTCCCAATCCCACTTTACTAGCTAAGTTAGGCTCTGAAGGACCAGGGATAATGCTCACCAAACGCAGGAATAGTTTGTAGAGTGGAAAAACTTGCGAATCTTCGGTTTTCTTCCGAGTTGGTTTTCTTTGGTTGCGGTGGCCCAATATTACCCGGTTGGCTGATGGTAATGTTCGATGGGTTGTTTCGTAAGGCCCTTGTTGCCGCAAGGTGTCTGATGATCACTGAAACTGTTGCTCCGGTTTCTTCTTGTGTTTGAACTGCTTCCAGAGAGAGAGAACTTCTGCGAGACTCCTTCGAACTGCAGAGAGTACTGAACTCGAACTTGGAACTCTCTGTACTTCTTGAACTCCCACCTTGCTGAACTGTTTTCAACTGTTTGAACTGTTCTGCTGAAACCTTCCTGACGAGTCTTTCGAACTTCTTGACTTCTCTGTCTTTAGAAAGCAGGCTTTCAATTATACTAAATTGGAGCCTCCTAATCTGATTAAGTTGTTTAAAGTGGTTTTGGGATGGGTTCCTGAGCAGTTGAGCTCTTATCTAATTGTATTGAATTGTCCTCAAGCTTTGAGTTTCCTGTGGGGCCTGAGATTCTTTGCAGGTTGGCTAAACGATTTGGTTTGTGCATGATTTTGATGGGTTCTGTGAGGCTGTTCTTCCGTGGGTCTATTGTCAGCATATAAATTTCGTGATAGGGGCTGAGTTATGTTTACAGTTTCTCCCAGACAGTTTGATTACCTCAAATACTCAAACTGGCTACTGCATAGGTAGATCCCAAATTCTTTGTTGCAGCCTGTTTTCCCAAACATGCCTGAACATGTCCCTTTTAAAATGCCAAGTCTGGTTTTTGACCTTGAATCTCCCTGCTGGGCCCAACATGCTTTTTGTCCTTCTGAGGTTTTTAGCAAGGGTCCACAATCACTTTAATATGGTTTTCTTTTGTAATGGTGGGGGGTGGGGGGGGGGGGATCTGTACATTTTGAGAATCCTACAATCGGAGAAAGCTATATCGAAATATGTTCTTAATGGTGCGAGACTAGGAGCTCTACAGGATCAAAGGAATTGGGTGTCCATGTACACAATTCACTAAAACTAGTGCACAGGTACAAAAAGGCCTTTATCTCAAGGGGATTCAAATTTCAAAGTGAGGAAGTAATGCTTCAGTTGTGCAGAGCCCTGGTCAGGCCTCATTTAGAGTACTGGGTTCAGTTTTGGGCACCAAATTTCAAGAAATATATATATTAGCCTTGGAGGGGGCACAGTGCAGATTCACCAGAATGGTGCCACGGCTTAAAGGGTTCAATTATGAGGACTGGTTGCATAAACCTTGCTTGTATTCCCTCGGGTTTCAAAGGTTGAGAGGTGATCTAATCAAAATGTTTAAAATGATATGGAGCTTTGATAAGGCGGATATAGAGAAACTATTTCCTCTGGTGGAGGGATCCGTAACAAGAGGGCATAATCTTAGAATTAGAGCTGGCCCATTTAGGAGTGAGATCAGGGAGCACTTTCACACATAAAGGGTAGTGGAAATCCCAAAAGGCTGCTGGGTCAATTGAAATTTTTAAGAGTGAGATAGATTGTTCTTAGGTAAAGGGCATCAAGGGGCATGGAGCAAAGGAGGGTAAACGGAGTTAAGGTACAGATCAGCCGTGATCTAATAGAATGGCGGAAAAAGGCTCGAGCTGCTGAATGGCCTACTCCTGGTTCCTATGTTCCTCCACCCCCTTTCCATCCATGATAACCGGATACCTGGAGCGCCGTCAGTGGAAATGCAGCAGAGCTGTGGAATGGAAATACTACTTTGAATATCATATGCAAATCTACCTTTTATCCCAAAAGGTTAGAAATACATCCACTTTTCAGCAATGGAACTTAGAAAGAGCAAACTTCAGATAGATGCTAGGGAAGAGTAAGAATATACCATAATCTCCAAGTAGGAGTAGTTTGTTGCAATTATTCCAGTTGTTTAGAATATTAAATACACACATCAAGACACTGGCTACGCCATGTATCTATTTGTAATGATTTTAAATTAGCAGGGTTTAATTGTTTAGAAAGCTTTTAAAACCACTTTAGCAGAAGAATACCATACGAAAGTAATACTTAAGTAGTTCTTGACCAGCCAAAACCTTTGTAAATATGAATTGTTTTTCCCCTTGCTATTCCTTTCTCCTCATTTCCTGAAGGAATTGACTCATTGCTGGGATATGTCTGAATGAACACCAGCCACCTCTGGTATGTCTCCATGTAGCCATTGTTCATGTATGAGCCTTGACAGTGGAGATCAGGATGCTGTTTTAACATGGGGTATATTACAGCCAAGCATAATCCTGTCCTTAACCGACATCCATATACACCATCAGCAGGCATCGCTGCATAGTGATCAAGACAAGGCAACTTGGTTGATTTTCTGCTCCCTAAAATGAGGGGAGCTATGGCAAACTGTCGTGCTCCTGCTACTACGATAGCAAAATACTGCAGATGTTGGAAATCCGAAATAACAACAGAAAATGCTGGAAAAACTCAGCAGGTCAGGCAACATCCGTGGAGAGAAATTTGAGTTGACGTTTCGGGTCGAACCCTTCTTCAAAACTGGAAATAAAAGAAAATAGATGGAAGGCAGGGCTGCGATCGGACAAAAGAAGTGAAAGAGACAAAAGAAGTAGAAGAGACAATAAAAGGTGTTCGAAGCCAGACAAGATGGTAATAGATGGTAGTAGCTCCTGCTACTGTCCTGGCTGATGTCAGCTAACCAAGTACAGAATGGAGATTGACTTTGGGGCCTTTTTAGTTTGGATATTCACTGGATAATCTCTCAGCCATCAGAAGAGCCAACGCTTTTTTTGAGATGGTGAGGTTTTGTGGAGAGTGCACAATTTACCTTTCTCTTTCCACACCCTAGTTATATGCTAGTGAGCTCATCCCAAGACTTTGCTTTCTCTCTCAAATTGTCTAGATAAGTAGTAACAAAAAAGAAAAAAAAAGAAATGCAAGAATATGCAAGGGCTCTAGTCAATCAAATGGTTGCCGCCTACCAATATACAAAAATGAAGGACAAAAAAGGGTAGCTATTCCATCATGTCTGTCCCATAGTGTTATGATCTCTTAACAAATTTCACGTAGCTAATCATACTGGGAGTAAGGAGCCTTTTGATGACATTCGTTGTGTTAACATGAAACAGGAACACAAGGTGAAGGTTGTGCTCAGAGAGGGTTTTACTGGTCCTGTCTCGCACCTATATTTGAAGCTATTCACCCAAAGGAAGGAGACTGGTTTCAGATCAGGAATATTTTTGCTATAACCAGGTTCTTGCTATTATATGTTACATTGAGGCTGGCTTTCAGTCTAGACACCGGAACAGCGCTGATCAGCTGCCTACAACACAGTATGGAGATATGGACTATTGCTCAAAATATCATGGGTCATCAAATGCTGCAACACTATGCAACTCCTGGTCACAAGGCTCAGCTCTGAAAAGAACCGGCAATGACCTCTGGGCTCTAACCTTGGCGTCCTCATTGAATAATCAAAGATTGTAACATAATCACTATAACTTAAAAGTGATATTTACCAGAAAATTAGTGTCAATGCTATATTCATTTTGGAATGCAAACTATAAATAAATATACCAGGAATAAGACTGTAAGGCTATAATCTATTCTCTATGAATGTCTCCAGCTTCTTTCTTACAGACTACATCATCTGAACTCAGACAGACAGCATGGTAGTGTAGAGATTACTATACTGGACTAGAAATGAAACTGAATTCAGTACATCTGGTCATCTGTGGCCTGGAACAAGAGGAAAAAGAATGACTGTTAAAGCTGCCGGATTATCGTAAAGACCCAGCTGATTTGGCCTACACATAACTCCAGTCCCACACTATGTAATTGACTCTTAATCCTCTCTGAAGTGTCCTAGCAAGTCACTTAGTCGAGAAAACAATCACCAGAATGCAGCCCACCGTCACCTTCTCAGGACAGCTAGGGACGGGGAAGAAATGCAGTCTGGCCTGTGTCCCCAGCATTCCGAGAACAAAATAAATGCACACACACACGGACACACATGCATATATATATACACACACACACACACACATATACATTCACAGATATATACATACACACGCACACATGCAGATACACACACACACACAACGATTACTGAATATCAGCAACAGCCACGTTTGGTCTCACTATCTAGTCTTCCAGAAGCCTTATGGTGCATTAGTCACATGACTCACTGACCCATCTAAATACATTACTTCTATCAAAATTTGCTGTCAAGTTTTGTTCTAAGGGAGTCATCTCATGAGTGGCCCTGGGCAGACAAAGATTGTGATTATACATCAATTAACTGCCGATCACAAGACATTAAAGAAATTTACTACAAATTTCAAAATTAGTAGCTGCAAACTTAGAAATACGACTTTCCGCTGCAGTTTCACATCTACGAGTGGGACACTTATGCCTGCCAAAGCTTTTGAGATATGCAAAGCTTAGCTTGCAGAGCAACAGCACCACACAGGATGTTAATCAGCTGTTTCTGGTGAAGTTAGTGTTAATTCTGAGAAATCAGCCGTAGTAGGGAAGCCACGGCAATAGCACGTCTGAACATGTTCCACAGCAACTCCAGGCTACAGTGTGCACAAGTAGACAATGAGCAACTATTCCAGATCTCCAGGGTGCATTTGAACAGAAATTACAACAACTCCACAGCACAACAAATGCAAGTGTTTAAAAGGCTTCAAACAACAACAATCACGTTTTTTTTAAATTCACAGTATGTGGGCATCGCTGGCAAGGCCAGCATTTATTGCTATCGAGAAGGCAATGGTGAGCCACCTTCTTGAACCGCTGCAGTCCGTGTGGTGAAGGTACTCCCACAGTGCTGTTAGGGAGGGAGTTCCAGGATTTTGACCCAGTGACGATGAAGGAATGGTGATATATTTCCAAGCCAGGATGGTGTTTGACTTGGAGGGGAACTTGGAAGTGATAGCTTTCCCATGTGCCCGTTGACCTTGTCCTTCTCAGTGGTAGAGGTTGTGGGTTTGGGAGGTGCTGTCGAAGAAGCTTTGGCAAGTTGCTGCAGTGACTCTTGTAGATGGTACACACTGCAGCCATGGTGCGCCGGTGGTGGAGGGAGTGAATGTTTAAGCTGGAGGATGGGGTGCTAATCAAGCAGGCTGCTTTATCCTGGATGGTGTCAAGCTTCTTGAATGATGTTGGAGCTGCACTTATCCAGGCAAGTGGAGAGTATTCCATCACATTCCTGACTTGTGCCTTGTAGATGGTGGAAAGGTTTTGGGGAGTCAGGAGGTAACTCACTCGCCACAGAATACCTAGCCTCTGACCTGCTGTTGTAGTCACAGCATTTATGTTGCTGGTCCCATTAGGTTTCTGGTCAATGGTAACCCCCCAGGATGTTGATGGTAGAGAATTTGACTATGGTAATGCCATTGAATGTCAAAGGGAGGTGGTTAGACTCTTTCTTGTTGGAAATAGTTATTGCCTGGTATTTGTGTGGCATGAATGTTACTTGCCACTTGTCAGCCCAAACCTGAATGTTGTTCAAGTCTTGCTGCATTGAGACATTCAATTTAACGTTTTGGAGTTTATTTTCTCTCTTGATTCTATTGTGCTTAAAGTTCATCCTCCATATACAAGTTTGCTCTGATCTATTTTCAGTAGATAATTCAATATTTGCCTAAATTTATCTGCACCCAGTTAAGCAACGACTCGATCTTAAAATTCCCATCCTTGTTTTCAAAATCATCCATGGCCTCTTCCCCTCCTACTCTCCAGCCCTACAACCCTCCTAGATATCTGCGCTCCTTCAATTCTGGCCTCGAGCACCCTGATTTTAATCATTCCACCATGGGCGGTCGAGCCTTCAACTGCCTAGGCCCTAAGCTCTGGAATTCCCTCTGTAAATCTCTCCACCTCTCTTTCCTCCTTTAAGACGCCCCTTAAAGCCTACAACTTTTACCAGGCTTTTGGTCATCTGCTATAATATCTCCTTATGTGGCTCGGTGTCAAATTTTGTTTGATAACACTCCTGTGAAGCGCTTTGGGACGTTTTACTATGTTAAAGGCGCTATATAAATGCAAGTTATTGTTGTGGCAAAATTCTTTTACAAGAATAATACCAGAGAGGTTATAATTATGAGGAAAGACTGAACAGGCTGGGGCTCTTTTCTCTAGAAACGAGAAGGCTAAGGGGAGAATGTGGAACTCGCTACCACAGGGACTGGTTGAGGTGAATAGTATAGCTGCATTTAAGGAGGCTAGACAAGCATATGAGGGAGAAGTGAATAGAGGGTTATGCTGATAGAATTAGATGAGTAAAGACAGGAGGAGGCTCGAGTGGCACATAAATGCCAGCACGGACTGGTTGGGCCGAATGGCCCATTTCTGTGCTATATTCAGACTGATACCTGGGATGGCAGGAATGACGCATGGAGAGAGATTGGGTCGATTAGGCTTATATTCGCTAGAGTTTAGAAGAATGAGAGGGGATCTCATTGAAACTTATAAAATTCTAACAGGACTAGACAGACTAGATGCAGGAAGGCTGCTCCCGATGGCGGGGGAGTCCAGAACCAGGGGGTCACAGTCATAGGATAAGGGGTAAGCCATTTAGGACTGAGATGAGGAGTGGAGAACCTGTGGAATTCTCTACCACAGAAGGCAGTTGAAGCCAACTTATTAAATATATTCAAGAAGGAGTTAGATATATTTCTTAAGGCTAAAGGGATCAAGGGTTATGGGGAGAAAGCAGGGACAGGGTACTGAATTTGGATGATCAGCCATGATCTCATTAAATGGCGGAACAGGCTCGAGGGGCTGAATGGCCTACTCCTGCTCCTATCTTCCATGTTTCTATGTTTCTATGTAATTCTATGTAATAGAGGTCTTTAAAATTACGAAGGGGTTTGATAATGTAGACGTAGAGAAGACGTTTCCACTTGTGGGGGAGACTAGAACTAGGGGGTCATCAGCAATGTCGCGTCCAAGCTGCACGGTCGCGCAGTAATGGGAAAGGATCCCGCGCTGGTTGGTCATGGGCTTCTCCATTGCAAAAACCGCACTTGTGTGAAAATTTAAAGGGACCACGCACTAAAAGAAACAAGCCACGCAGAACAAAGCGCAGCTCACAGGGAACATTGGTCATCAGTATAACATAGTCACCAATAAATCCAATAAGGAAATCAGGAGAAACCTCTTTACCCAGTGAGTGGAACTCGCTACCACATGCTGGAGTAGTTGATGAGAATATCATAGACGCATTTAAGGGGAAGCTAGATAAGTACCATGAGGGAGAAAGGAATAGAAGGATATGCTGATAGGGGGAGATGAAGTAGAGTGGGACGAAGCTCATGTGGAGCATAAACACCAGCATAGACCCGTTGGGTTGAATGGCCTGATTCTATGCTGGAAATTCTTTGTAATATGGGTTCAGTGCTAGGGAAACCATCTAAATAGAGAAAGGGAGAACTGCTGCACAGAGGTGTGAGCTGCCTATGGAAGGGCAAGAGTAGTTGAGAGGGGCTGATGGCAATGTTCTAGGGATTCAAAAGTGGAGTTTACATGTAAGGTTCCTAACTAGTCTGCATTACACACTGGTCAAGGTCAACTTGGATGCTGGCAGGCTCTGGGAGTTCAACACCAGATGTGACAGAATTAGCATGCGAATCAGGTGCCCATTTGCTGAAGTACAAAAAGGAATTTAAAACCAATTCTTGGTTGGCATGACTCCAAAGTACAAACCCACTTAGATTCAGTAAATTAGTAGTATTATCCGACTCCCTGAAATACCAACTTTCGGAAGCAAATTGCCAGGTAAACCCGAGCCTAGCTTTGTTCCAATTTTCTAATAGAGTTTCAAACTGATTTGGGTTCTGGATTGTGTTTGTAAGAATGGATTGTGTAGTGACCCACAACATCACATTGGTCCACAATACATGCATGTACAACTGGCCCAAAATACAAGGTCTGCTTCTGGTATTTCCAGGATAGAACTGGAATAATCTTAGGCCGGAATTTTGCTGCCGTTCAGCGGACGGGATGGGTGGCGGGTCAGCTGTTAAATTTAAAATGATTGACAGCGGGTCAGGAACCCGCTGTCAAAATGCGCACACTAGACTTTCCCAATGCCAGGACAGGCAGTGGTAGGGGAGGCAATTAAAATCATTAGTGGTTTGTTTACAGCCACTTATCAATGTTTTTTTTCCCCCAGCCTTTTGGATTTGACAGGTCGCCCACTGGTTTCCTGCTTTGCCTAGACCTCGTCCGTGAAACTGAGGCAGGAGGTCAGTGGCCTTTGAATCAGCGGAGTTGACAACTTCAAATGTAAAGTAAAAGCTCCCAGCTGATTGAGATATGTTCCCTTAACCAGTAGCTTCTCCAAACTGCATTTCCACTACAGGTTCAAAATGCTGCAAGTCTTTACACAAGTCTCCATCCAGTCTGACCTCATTACCTCTCCCACCATTGACAGATCACTTGTGTCATCTCTACTTCACCTGTCATCTATTCCAGCAACATCGGTGCCCTTGAAACTCTCTCACCTTGGTCCTCAGAATCCCACCACGATCAATCCCAGCACCACCAGGCACACCATCAACACCAACAACACCACCAACCTTCTCCGCAATCACCTGATGCTGCACAGGACATAGGGCATCAGCACCCAAGCACATTACTGCCTGGGAGGCCAGGGATGGCCTCATCATGGCCACATTTACTTCACTTGATGCTGTACACCCTGGCTGCCAAATGATGCACCAGGTTGGCACCAGCCCACACTAACAACATAAAGCATCCCTACAATGCCTAAGCCATTCCTTTCACACGGGGGTACCGTTATGTCTCACCATTCACTGCGACTCACTAAGCTACTTCCGAAGGTGCACACAAATCTGTCTAAGAACGCAAAGTGTTGCAAATAAAGATTTCAATGTTAGACAGCACATTAACAGAAACTTTACATGAACATTGGCTAAAACACCCAAGTGCCTACCCTTTTGTGTTGTTAGTTGGTATGATTGGACTAGGATGAGGGCGAGTGTGAGGGGTGGCTAGTGAGATGGGGATGTGATAATGTAGATGAAGAGGGATGGGTGGAGGTGAGTTGGTGTAAGGATGTGCAGAAGTAGGGTAGGGAAGGCAGAGTGATGGGGATGTGATGAGTGGCACAGCAGGATGAGGTTGAGTGTGGGTTTGCAGTAACGTTTCGTGATCTACTGAGATCACTGAATGGTTTGCGCCACTGCAGCCAGGTACTCCTGACCACATCCTTGCTTGTGCCCTCCTGTGCAATCAGGCTGCGTTGGTCTCCTGGGGAGGTCTCTTCCGCCCATAGGAAGAAAAGACAACCTCCCTGCGTGCTGTGACTCCTTCCATAAGCATATGGAGGGAGCCATGGGAGAGCCTGGGTGCAGCCGTGCACCTCTGCGCAGTGCTGGTCAGTGTTTGCAACACCTCAATGCTGCAGAACACTGGCAGCACAACTGTCAAATGAAATTTGGACGTGATCCCTTAAGGAAACTGGCTGATGACGTATCATAGATGACGTCATCAGACCCACTTCCTTCATTTGGCCGGGAAACACGCTAGGCGGGCTTACAAGCCCAATCATCGGCAAGTCATTTCGGAGGTCGAGATGGAGCCAGCAGCAGAGCCAAGACCCGTCACCGCCTGGCCCTAAATTCTGGCCACGAGAAACCAATATCAACTTATCAGACAGGCCCACAAGAGTAGCCCATCGTGGAATAGGAAAGTTTACACTGGTACCCTTCTGAGTTAGGGTTCAGGCAAAGTAGAGACAACTTTACCATGTAGCTATTTTAGACAGGATTACCTTAATGTACCAGCAACACTTTATCCATTTATAAATAAGACTCTTGTACCTAGAAAACCTCCATCGCATTTTAGAGTGTCAAAATTATTTTTAAAAAGCCCAAAGTATTTGATGCCTTAAGAGACAGGCCAAGTAAAACATCGCTCCATCTTCGCTCCAATATCACACACACTCCAGACTACCAGTGAACAATGTTGGATCAGCAAATTGTGTGTAAATTCAAATTTATTCTGTACTTTTCTTGGACACAAGTGTTGAATAGGTATTAAAGAGCCTGAATGTAACAGGCCTCAAACCCTACAGAAGGCTAGAACAGAACTACTAAAAAATCTGGTGTGCAAGTTGCAGCCACATGCCTTTTGTTTTAATTGGGTTGTATTTACACTCTCGATTGAACATTACTACTGGGTGCGGTGCCAGTTTAGTTGGGCAGGTGTGGAATCTGTATTGGTCAACATTAAAAATGCAACAACTATTTTAGGATAATTTTAACAAAAAGTGAAGAACAAGCATTTTATTTGACATTCAATGTGATTGTATGGCTACAGATCATAGTATCATAGAATGGTTACAGCACAGGAGGGCATTCGGCCCGTCGAGCCCGTGCAGGCTCTCTGCAAGAGCACTTCAGCTATCCCACTCCCCCACCCTTTCCCCGAAGCCCTGCAATTTTTTTTCCCCCTTCAGGTACTTATCCAATTCCCTTTTGAAAGCCACGATTGAATCTGCCTCCACCGCCCTCTCAGGCAGTGCATTCCAGATCCTAACCACTCGCTGCGTAAAAAAGATTTTCCTCATGTCACCTTTGGTTCTTCTGCTAATCATCATAAATCCGTGTCCTCTGGTTCTTGATCCTTCCGTCAAGGGGATCAGTTCTTCTCTATCTACTTCTAGATCCATCATGATTTTGAACAGCTCTATCAAATCTCCTGTCAACCTTCTCTGCACCAAGGAGAACTCCAGCTTCTCCAGTCTATCCACGTAACTGAAGTCCCTCATCCCTGGAACCATTCTTGTCAATCTTTTCTGCACCCTCTCTCAGGCCTTCACATCCTTCCTAAAGTGTGGTGCCCAGAATTGGACACAATACTCCAGTTGAGGTCGGACCAGTGTTTTATACAGGTTCATCATAACTTCCCTGCTTTTGTACTCTATGCCTCAATTTATGAAGTCCAGGATCCCGTATGCTTTTTTGACCACTTTCTCAACCTGCCCTGCCACCTTCAATGATTTGTGCACATATACCCCCAGGTCTCTCTGTTCATACACCCCCTTTAGGTTTGTACCCTTTAGATGATAAATTCTGCATCCAAAATCAGCCACAGCCCAAACGTGAGAGAAAATTGAGACACCAAATGGGTGGGAGCTGGTCTACAATTTATTGGGAATCATTAATTTCAAAATTGTACCACATTGAGGCAATACACATGAAGAGGCTTTAATGGCTAAGTCTTACTGTTAGGAACCATTTTAAAATATGCTACTTCTAGCCACAGAACTTAACTATGGCTCCAAAACAACCTCATGTCGATAGCTTCCCCTTGTTGAATGACTCAGAGGTCACAGCAATTGTCTTGGCAAAATTCCAAAGTTTTGGTGGTGGGAGATGGTATTTTTATTCATTGGAAGTTACACAAATGGAAAATTTAGAGATTGAATCATAGAATGATACATCACAGAAGACAGCCATTCAGCCCATCGTGTCTGCGAAAGAGTAATCCAATTAGTTCCACTCCCCTGTTCTGTCCCCATAGCCTTGAAAATGTTTCCACTTCAAGTATTTATCCAATTCCCTTTTAAAAGGTATTATTGAATCTGCTTCCACCACCCTTTCAGGCAGCGCATTCCAGATCAGAACTCGCTGCGTAAAATTTTGTTTCCTTGTGTTGCCTGTGGTACTTTTGCCAATTACCTTAAATCTGTGTCCTCTTGGTTATTGACCCTTCTGCCAGTGGAAAGTTTCTGGAGGCCACCACTGCACACTTCCCTCCAGTCTAAAAAACAACCGTTCACCACTACTCACTGCTTTCTGTCCCTTAGCCAATTTCGTATCCATGCAGCCACTGACTGCCCCTTTAATCTCACGGGCTTCAATTTTGCTAACAAGTCTATTATTATTATTATATTGAATGTATGGTTTGCGGTTATTTATGGGACGCATGTCACCAACACATATTGAGACTTCATTATGAGCATAATTATTTTATTGGCAAGCAGCAGATGCCACAAGTGGGGACCAATTCTATGTAGGGCCAACAGCTCCATAGTACTTCCTGCGATCTCAGGATGTGGGGAACAATACCGGCCCCAGATTAATAATCTACAGCCAATGATTCTCAAGCATCAGCAGAAACTAGTGCAATACATCAAGTCATTTTCGGAGTACGCTAGGGATTCCCCCAATTAGCCACAACCACCTTATGTGGGCCATATCTCATCTGCTCTGCGTTAATCGGTTAGTCATTTCAAGTTGGACTTGGGAGATTCCCCTCACCCCCAGTTTGTACATATAAATAGGATCAAGATCAGCGCCATTAAGCCCAAGACTCTGTTGCTGTCTGCTAGCAAGATTGAAGACACTTCTCCCATGTTTATTTAATGAAGAGTCTGTTCCTACCTAAATAGGTAGTTACACAAAACAGGTAATTAACCACTTATAAAACGCTACTAACATTAAAACAAACTTACTTTCCTCCCCATCTCTCCGGAAGGCACTAATCTATATTGAGGTATGGCTCCAGGGCCACCAGCTGGCCTCTTCTAACTTAAGTGGCTCTTCATCATGTGTGCACCAAAAGACTGCGTGTCTAAAAATCAGGTAACTCAGCACAGGCCAAGATTCAAAACTGGTAATCTTCGAGTCTGTAACACCCATTAACACACCCAGTCATTTCACGTTGTAAATAAATAGAGAGCAACTTGTCTGGACTTTTACTGAAAGGGTGACAATGTCATTGGGCTGCGTCTTGTACACCATGGTCACGGCCTAACCTAGTGAAGCTGCAACACAGGGCCACCTGCATGCTGAACACCAAAAGCAGCAGGCTACAGACTGAGCTACGCACACCCACAACCAACAGATTGTAATGAAGTTCTTCAGGCCTACCACATCCAGTCAGGAATGGTGGTTACCAGCCAGACAGCTAACAGGAGGAGGAGGCTTCATGAACATCCCCATCCTCAACCATGGTGGAGCCCAGCATGTTACGGGCCTGACAAGAAGGATATGCTTTCTGTTCTGATGAAAGGTCATCCACCTAAAACATTAACTCGGTTTCTCTCTCCGCAGATGCTGCCTGACCTGCTGAGTATTTCCAGCATTTTCTGTTTCTATTCAAGAAGGATATGCTTATAGGGTTAGATGAAGAGGGGTGGGAGGAGGCTTGTGTGGGGCATAAATGCTGGCATAGACCAGTTGAGCCAAATGGCCTGTTTCTGTGCAGTAGACTCTATGTAGCTCTATGTAATGTGACAACATCCTAGCTGTGGTGCTGAAGGCCTGCACACCAGAGCTCACCACCCCCTCCTAACCAAGCTCTTCCAGTACAGCTATGAAACTGGCATCTACCCAACAGTGTGGAATATAATTTAATCACAAAAACCAGGATAAATGAAACACAACCAATTACTGCCCTATCAGCCTCCTTCCAACCATCGCTAAAGTGGTGGAAGGAATCAGTAATAGTACCGTCAATAAGAACATAAGTAGGCCATATGGCCCCTCGAGCCTACTCCGCTATTTAATAAGATCATGGCTGATCTTCGACCTCAACTCCACTTTCCCGCCTCATCTCAATATCACTTGATTACCCTAGAGTGCAAAAATCTATCGATCTCAGCCTTGAATATACTCAATGATTCAGCATCCATATGAACAAGGCTCTGTATATAAAGGATCCCTTTAAAATGGTAGGTTAACATTCGCACCACATAAATGGTGGATAATGACTATCTCCAACAAAAAAAGGCTCAACCACCTCTACCTGACCTTTAATGGCACTACCAATCGCTAAGTCCCCACCATCAACATCTTCAGGATCACTGCTGGCCAGAAGCTTAAGTGGACCAATGATAGCAACAATGTGGCAGAGGCTGGAAACTTTGTGATGAGTGGCCCACTTCCTGACCCTTCAAAGCCTCTCCATCATCTACAAGGCTCAAACCAGGAGTGTGAAGGAATACCGATCACTCACCTGGATCGGTGCAGCTGCAACATTCAAGAAGCTCAACATCCTCAAAGACAGAGCAGCTCACTCGATTGCCACCTTTGCCACGGAACTCAATATCCAGTCCCTCCATCATCGGTGCAATGGGGTTGCAGAACATATGATCGACAAGACACACTGCAGCAACTCTGTATAATTACTTCAACATCACCTTACTGCCCTGTGACCTTTACTATTGAAAAGAACAAGAGCAGCAATGTTGTGGGAACACGATCAGCCCCAATATCCCCACCATCCTGACTTGGACATATAGTGGATCAATATTTTATAATTCCCTACTTAATACTAACATGGGAGCACCATCACCACAAGACTGCAGCAGTGCAGGGTGCCAGCTCAACACTACCTTCTCGGAGTAACTTGGGATGGGTAATAAATGTGGCCTTGCTAGCATCGCCCACATCCAAAGAACTAATTTAAAAATAAATATGGCAGATCTTCCTCAAAAAAATGCCACACCTTTAAGTAAGCTGTGACAAAAATAAAACATTTTTGTTTATGATTATTTATGGATATTTTTATTGCTGGTCATATCACACACAGGGTTAAAAGTGGGTATTATGAAGTGATTCTGCAGGCGGCGGAGAATATACACCCGAGACCGATACACACTCTTCACGACAAGGTCTCGATATGTGCCAGTTGCTTGCTCTCATTGCCCTTCGATAAGGATCCATCTCGTAGATTATTCAAAGAGCTTCAAACTGATCAGTGGGTCAAACCATTCCATTCTGCTGGGAGCACATTTGTTTAGCAGCTGCATTGGTGTAGGAAAATTCCATTTTATATACTGTGATCCTCTTACCATCCCAATGTAGTTATGAGGAATTCAGTTTTAATGTCTTTTGGGATAGCTTCAAATCAATGTGGACATCACAGGCAGCTGGAACCCAGCAGAGATACGACGACAACTTGCATTTATATAGCACCTTTAATGTAGTAAAACATCCCAAGGTGCTTCACAGGAGTGTTTATCAAACAAAATTTGACACCGAGCCACATAGTGATATTAGGGCAGATGAAAGAGGTAGGTTTTAAGGAGCATCTCAGAGGAGGAAAGAGAGGTGGAGAGGTTTAGGGAGGTAATTTCAGAGCTTACAGCCTAGGCAGCTGAAGGCACGGCAGCCAATGGTGGAGCGATTGAAATTGGGGATGTGTACGAGACCAGAATTAGGGGAGCACATATCTCAGAGGGTTGTAGGGCTGGAGGAGGTTATGAAGATAGCGAAGGGCAAAGCCATGGAGGGATTTGAAAGCAAGGATGAGAATTTTAAAATAGTGTGTGGGAGCGGGAAGAGCAACCATTCCCGGTGATGCTCTGGCTACGACTGGATAGACAAGAATGAAACTATTCGGAATACAGGGCTTGACAGAAGTCTCTGTGGTAACTGATAAACCAGGTAAGAAGTAAACAACCATATTTAAATTGTCAGTTTATTGTTGAGGATTATTGCAGCAGGAGGGTTGCAGTGTTATTGACATTGAGGATTGTAATTACTGTAAATATCAGGTTTTGATTGATTACTGTTCATTTTCCCGTTTAACATTTGGCACATTAGCTCAAGGCCTGAGCCAAGACTCTATCGCCAGGCCTCTCTAGGTCTGTCCCAAGCACACCCACTCACTTTAACGGGCAGAAAGAGCTGGTGAATGTAGGAGCAGAAAACCCAACTTATATTCTTATGCCTACCATAGCTGAGGAAATCATGCAGCAGCATATGCTCTATTACAGTAACCTGGTGAACAGTACCAAGGGCTCTCACTTTGACACCTGGGTCTCGCTACATTTACTAAAGTCACACGCTGGTTTGCAGGGAATGCAGCGTCTGCTTATGGAGACGGCAATGACACTGAAACCAGGGAAAATATCTAGCGTAAAAACCCAAGAGCATAACAGTGGCATTTTAAAATAAATTGTGCGTTTTCCCTATTGGGAACAAAAAATATAGTTATCAGGTGTGTCCTAATTAACCAATAATTTCCATTTAGGTGTGGTAGAAGCTTCACGTATCTGAAGGTAAAAGCTGCTGTACCTGAACTCAACACATCAGCCTAATGGGGGCAGGGTGGGAAGAGATTTCCAGCTGACAAAAGATCATCGACCTGAAACGTTGACTATTTCTCTCTCCAGATGTTGCCTGACCTGCTGAGTAGTTCCAGCATTTTCTGTTTTTATTAAAAGATTTCCATTATTCGCTATTTATCGCTAAATCTTAAAACTAGTTCTTTATCAACACATTGATGATTCCACTATAAACAGCACACAGTGGACATCTTCCCCAGAAGGAAAATATTTAAATAGCATTTGAATATGCGATAGTTTGACATTCTTAGAGAAGAATATAGTATGTACACGTGTGTGTATTCTCTAAAATATTTCGAGCATAGATCCTTCATTGTCTGAACTTTCTAAAGGGTTTAGACTTTATTAACCATTTTTATTTACAGATGCTGAGGGACCTGCTCTATGTTTCCAGCCTTTACAGTTTCTTTTTCATCTGTATTTTGTTTATGACATTTCCTCCCATTGAACATATTCCACTACCCCAATAAACAATCAAAATTCTCCTCCATCTCAAACCATAAATGCACAAAAGAAACATGCATTTCCTTGGGGTTGGTTTGGATATGTATTTCAAAACGTTCCCTGCCTGTCTGTGGGGATTGAGTGAGCTACAAGTGAAAGTTTCCTTTTCATTTTATTTTTTATGCTGACACTGTAAATTCCTCCAGCCCTTTAGGTTCCCCATGATGTACAGTAAGGGGGCAGGGGGAAGAATGAGAAAAACAAAATAGCAGATGGGAAACTTCTTTCGATGGTCACAAGACTTTTTTTTACAAAAAAATACTGCGGATACTGGAAATATGAAAAACAGAAAATGCTGGAAATACGCAGGAGGTCAGGCAGCATCTGTGAAGAGACAGAGTTAACATTTCAGATCGATAACCTAGGTCATCTATTCCTTTTGTACTGGCTGGGATCAAAGGGAAAAAAAATTGGTTTTTGATGAAAGGTCATTGACCCGAAACATTTACTCTGTTTCGCTCTGCTTAGATGCTGCTTGACTTGCTGAGTATTCCCAGCATTTTCTGTATTTTTTAACCCCTGGAAATATGCAGCCAGGAGCAAATTCTCCTTGCCAGAAATGCAGCTTCAAGTTTTGCCTTTTGGGATCTGACCAGTTTCCATTTATTGCTTCGGATGGTTTGGCTATAATTGGGATTTGAATGCACATGAGCCAAGCTACCACACTGCCTTAATCAAATGTTGGCAAAGAATGCATCTCAACGCAATAACCCTTCTGCCAGCAATGAGAATGGGCTCTTTACCAGTCTTTCTTTGGAATACCATTATAGATCGGTTTTTAGTTCCTATAATGTCAAGCTACATACTAGTAAAAACTGCACTAATTATATTGAATTGCAGAAATAATTTTGAAAGCTGTTACATGAGATAAATGCTGAAATTGTGGATTCCATTCAACAGAAGCTAGTCAAGTTTAAAAATAGTTTTAAAAGCTGTAAACATGGGAGATAATTTCCACTATTTTCATGTCAGACTAGCTTTGCTGTTTATAGAGTTTGTTGGCCAGAGATTATCCAAGAGGACTTGTTGCAATAATGTCACATGCAAGTAATGTGATATTCTTTTGAACAAGAATTGCATCACTGTGTTGACAAATCTACAAGGTAGTGGAGGGGGGGGGGGGTTGGGGGAGAAGAGAGGTTTCCCCAGAGTGTAGAAAACGGTCTGGTGTTGTTCGGTTGTCATATCTACAAATAATTAAATAGATTAGCAGAGCTCCTATTACATTTCTCAGTGAATTTAAGGTTACACAGTTTAATGGGTGTTATCAACAAAGTGTGATTGTGTGGGGGGGGGGGGGGGGGTAAGAAAGAGAAAGGGAAGAGGCAAGAAGCAAGTGTGACACTTACAGCGAACTAACAGCATTCGCAGTTATTACCTCTTTGAAACTGACCGCAACTTCAGGCTGCAGCACATGTGCTCGCAGAAATCCTGAAGTTGCGGTCAGTCGTTCACTGCTGTGACACTGGTTGCGATGTGGGCACCCGCCCATAGCCGACAATCGGTGAAACCGACGAAAACTTGGGCTTTTCCGCAGTAATATCGTTGTTAAATACCCCATTAAAAGTTAGGCCTTGTTGGATTGGGTGTAACTGGGGTTTTAACAGCGTGTTGTTGACGGCTAAACAAATGTTATGGCCCTGAAAAACTAATTTTTATTTTGTGGAGTGTCAAATTTCTCCATTATGATAAAAAATTTAATTCAAGAAACTTAAAAAAAATTATACTTTTTAAAAGTTTGTTCATACTTATTTCAGGTTTACCTTTTCCCCATGAGAGAGCCCCAATCTTTGTTTTGCTCTAACATTTAAAAAAAAAGTCAGAATAAAAGCAGCTTCTTCACTTCCTGGTTTCCGGTCTCGGAGAATTCTGCATGGAGATTGGCTGCTTAGACAACTTGTTGACGTCACAGCAGCATCACATTAGGGACCCCCACTATATTACACTGATCTCAATTGCACGTTAAGGCAAACTTCGCCATATAGAGATCACAATTTTTTGTGGGCAGCTTTCTTTGGGGGCTAGTGACGAACACCTTTTCCTCGCCGCTGACTAACTCATAAATCACCTGTAGCATTGTACACAGGAAGTCAGGACTAAATATAGCCTTCAGATGAAGTGGGGTTCAAGGCTGGAGGCTAACTGGACCAAGGTATGTGGATGCAATTCATTACCCATTTTAAAAATCTTAGATGTTGCCCTATTACATTTCCATTATGAATTCTGGTGTCCTCATTTATAATGGAAACTTTCTATGTCAACTGGCCACGTTGTAATTACAGCCTCCCACTTGTGACGCAACTGCAGTGCCTCCACTAGAGGTGAGGGTGTAATTAGTCTAACAGATTTCTATTAGAAGTGTGGGCATATGAATTTTCCATGGGAAAGTTGTTAGGAAGTGCATGATTTTGGTTTGAAGACCATTTTACAGTCCTAATCTCAGCTGCACTGCAGTAGGGAGATTCTAGGCAGAAGTCAGCTGACACCCTGCAGTAAATTGGATAGGGAGCTTCCTTTGTCCCATTCCTAGATGTGTCTGGTGGGCCAGCCAGGCGTTGTACTGGCACTGGTCTGGGGGCATACTGCCCACCATCATCCCTTTGGGAACAGGAAGTGTGCAAGAGATTTTCTACCTTCGAAAAAAGGGCAACAATCCCAAAACAGGAGAATTTAAACAGCAGGAGCATGCAAGCATTTAGTCTTTGATGGTCACATAGTGCAGAGTAACAATTACTGCTAGAAGTAAACAACGATAACTTGCATTTTTTAAGTAACTAACAGAAAATGTCACAGGTCCTTCAGATTAGCACACTGAGCAGATGATGATTTGGGCTGATTGCTAAAGAGATGCTTTTGAAGGCAGGGAAAAGATTATATAAAAAGAGAGAGCTCCAGAATGTAGAGCAGAGGTAGCACAAGCCTCGGTCACCAATAGTAGAGTGAATGGTGCTCAGGAGGCCAGAGTTGTCAGACCAAAGAGCAGAGACTGGCAGACTGACAGAACTCACGGGTCACAAATGGCCCATGGTCAGAATTTGGACACACTTCCTGTACAGCATAATTGTAAAAATAGGATAATGATTGTTCTGTTTTATGCTAATGTATTAGACTGTTCAAAACAGCTTCACATATTAAAATCTGGGATGGCTGCGTTAGTCATAGCTTTTTTAAGATATTAATCTGAAAAGCTATCATGTTTTAATCTACAACCTACATGCTATGGGAACTAACTATATGTCACAGTAATTTGATACTAGTATACAGACACACTTAAAAACTAATGTGGAAAAAATGCAAATGTTTCGGAAAGCAGAGGTAGTGCAAATCAGGTAGTGTTAAGAAAGTAGCTTTTTACTTTTGAAAAAAAATGCATAACATGGTCAGCTGGCTCATAGTGATTTTTCCCAATGTTACCAAGTCATACAGATTAGCGAGGTCCCAGGCTCGACGCTTCTGTGCCGAGTTCACGGACCTCAGGCAATCACAACAACTAGCTGCAGTATCACTAGGCTAGGGAGGAGATAAATTGGCTACCGTTCTCAGTTCCTAAATTGCTAGACAGTAGCACTTGAGATTCTCAGTAGGGGTCCTCAGTGTCCAAATGGGAGTCTTGAGGAAACAGTGGAACAAAAAAGGGGTCTTATCCCTGTTTCTGCTAGACTGGAGCTTCCTTAAGGCTTCTGAGATATTGTGAATCTTGGCGTACCAGCATTACTCAGTAACACAGATTAGAAAAGGGTATGGATCGCAGGACAACAGAATTAGACAATCATGGAGGGCTAGTTTAGCCATGCTCACTGTTTAGCCTACACATGGAATGGATAGTGGGGTAAGCACGCCAAGGGAAGTATCTTAATAGCATAATTTGGCCACTCTGTAGAAGACATGTATTTTATAATTTCCCATAATGGTAACCAAGTTGTTTCCTTGGTTTTCTGGTCCCCTTGCCCAATTTATAGCACCACAAAATTATTAGCCGAGGTGCTTGAAGAGCATTGAAAGAACCATCTCCAAACCTGGAAAACTATGTTGAATCAATATGAAGTTTTTAAATTGTCTCCAGTTGGAGATTGCAATCGCATCCTGCCCCCAATCCAACTTGCCAGCTTGGTGGCCTAAAGACATGTTGTGGTTTCTTACAGTCCAGAGATTTGGTACTTCATCATTCAATACTATGGAAAAGCATTCCCTTCATTGGTTCTGACTAGACATTTTATACAAATTACTTTCAGAATCTCTTTGATAAATGAATTCCATCAGATTCGTGTGTTGTCTGTCGTTCACAGATGTTCCAACATATAACTATTTAAAATTCTAACATCTGCTTGTTCAGGAGTAAAAAAAAAAGGGACAAAAATCATGAAATATAACTAGCAAATTACAATGTTAACACTATTTAATATTGGTCAGTCAGAAGCGGTCAACTTTTTTTTCGTCTTATGGGCACAATAGAACATTGGGAACCACAACTGAAGTTTAAAGCCATGTTCTATTCATTTTCATAAATCAACCCAAGTTGCTTGTATCCTGATTCAGGATTTATCCAACAATAAGGCAAAGGTGTCCAGGACAGCAGTTTTCAAGCATTTATACCGACAACAATCAAACAAGACAAACTATCCAGTAAGAAATAGAAGCGTGAATAAGACTAAAATATTTCTGCTATGGGCAGCAGTTTGAAGATGTGGTCACTAAGTAGAAACATTCAAGTTTTTTTTACATTATAAACGGATTTCTAATTTGGCTCACTAAGACGCAGGAGGAAATTGTCATACTATACAGGATTACAGATGATGGAAACCTTGAGCAAAAGGAAAAACTGTGTTGGCCCATTGCATGTGTTGGGGGTAGGAACCCAATGTAGAATTCTTACTTCAAATCTCTCCAGTCTCACTCTACCCCATTCTGCAACTTCCTCCAGCCTTATATCCCCTACCACACTCTTCAGTTTCCAAACTCTAGCCATTTTCCTTTTACATCCCACCCTCCTTTCGCCCCCAACATTGGTAGCAAAGCCTTCAGCTGCTTTAGCTCTACACTCAAACACCCTTCCTAAACCACTCCATCTCCACCTTTAAAAACCTTGCCAAAACTTCTTTTCATCACCTCGGCCAACTCTTCAATATGCCTCAGAATGTTCAATTGTCTCTTTCCTCTCCATCCCATAAAAGTACATTGGAACATTTTATACATTAAGGCTACCATATAAAAGGCAAGTTGTTGAGTATTAAAGAATGTTTTATGCAGCGTATTATCCAAAGCTGAAGAAAACGCAAGTGCTTTTCATGATGTCTCAAAGTGCTTCACGGCTAATGAAGTACTTTTGAAACGTAGTCATTGTTGTAGAGAAATTTGGCAGCAAGTTCCTATAAACAGATAATTGACTAGATAATCTGCTTCAATGATGTTGGTTGAGGGATAAATATTGGCCAGGACAGCAGGAGAACTCCCTTGCTCTGCTTTGAAAAGTGCCATGGAATCTACCCCAGAGGGCAGATGAGGCCTTGGTTTAATGTCTCATGTACACTAAATACACAAAGCTTCTGAAAGGAATCATGTGGCGAGATCCACAATTACACAGCTCATCACTCCGATACAGCTTTCAAAATTACTTTCATGTTAGACTGTTTTTTTCAGAAGGGTGGTGAGGGTTAAAAGGAAGCTAACTTGCCTTAAGAAAACTATCAGTAGCTAACATTTAAGCATTAAACAGGATGTTCACTTGTGGAGCACTCAATTCAGCTTTCTGGCAGCATGTAGTGCAAAAATGTAGTCCCTGCACTGCTGAGCAACCAAACAGGTTTGTCTAGGAGTTTGTCACAAGTTAGTTATGGTTTGATGCAAGATAGGAATGCACTTTGATGTGTGTGAAAGTTGCATTTGGATACCAATGCCAAACAAAAATGTGTCCCAATCATTGATTGTGATATCATTGCAAGATGTCTACATCCAGGAAATTAGTTTCTTCTGCAGGGGTATTAAAGGTTATAATCAAGATCTAAGCTCATTTTTGAAGACTGAATTGCTCTGTTCAGACTCTGTGCTCTGAGCAGTTGCCTCATATTCAGAGGTAAAATATGCATTTATCCTAGAGTTTAATTTCAAGAGGTTATTCTATGCCAGAGAAAGGCTGGTCTCCACTTTTGTATTTTAATAATAGTACATATGCCTACTACCTTTTCTTCTTTGTTATTCAAGTGTAAATAAACTGGAGTACCCGTTTTAGCCTGAACACAGCTGGCACAATGTTATTTTGCATCACTGAACAGATTAAAGACACAGCTGGAATCCTACATAAATTTTAGTACACAATTTACTGCAAACAGGGTTAAGTAACAACAACTTGCATTTTTACAGCACCTTTAACATAGTAAAGCACCACAGGAGCATTACCAAACAAAATTTGAAAGCGAGCCACAAGGCAATTTTTTTTTTTTTTTTTTTTTTTGGAGCGTCTTGAAGGAGGAAAGAGGCAGAGAGGTTTAGGGAGGGAATTCCAGAGCTTAGGACCTCAGCAGCTGAAGGCATGGCCGCCAATGGTGCAGCGATTAAAATCAGGCATGCACAAGAGGCCACAATTGGAGGAGTGCAGATCTGAGGGTTGTAGGAGGTTAGAGATAGGGAGGGGCAAGGCCATGGAGGGACTTGAAAACAAGGATGAGAAATTAAAAAATATGAGGCATTGCTTAACCAGGAGCCAATATAGGTCAGCATGCACAGGGGTGATGGGTGAACGGGACTTTGTGCAAGTTAGGATACGGGCAGAACTTTGGATGAGCTCAAGGGTGGCAGATGGTCAGCCAGCCAAGAATGCCTTGGAACAGTCAAGGCATGGATAGGGTTTCAGCAGTGGATGAGCTAAGCTGAGGCAGGGCAGAGTCAGGTAATGCTACGGAGGTGGAAGTAGGCGGTATTAGCGATGGCACAGATATGCGGTCGGAAGCTCATCTCGGGGTCAAACATGACACCAAGGTTGCAAACAGTCTGGTTCCGTTGCAGAGAATTGCCTGGGAGAAGGATTGAGTCAGTAGCTAAGGAACAGAGTTTGTGGCAGGGAATCGAAGACAATGGCTTCGGTCTTCCCACTATTTAGTAGGAAGAAATATCTGCTCATCCGGTACTGGATGTCGGACAAGTAGTCTCACAGCTTAGAGACAGTGGCAGGGTCGAGAGAGGTGGTGGTAAGGTAGAGCTGGGTGTCGTCAGCATACACGTGGAACCTGCCGTTTTGTTTTTGGATGATGTCGCAGAGAAGCAGCATGTAGATGAGCAATAGGAGGGGGCCAAGGATAGATCCTTGGGGGACACCAGCGGTAACTGTGCAGGAGCGGGAAGAGAAGCTGTTGCAGGTCTGATCTATAATACCCATGCAAAAGAAGAAAGCAAAAGACAGCAATTTCAGGATTGTTCAGCCATTTGAAAAGGAGAAGGGTATTTTAAATGGCAGAGTTCTAATATTTAGCTTTGCAGACACATGCACACTTCAAGTTCAGGATTTTAGTGCAAGGCAAAAAGTAGGTGGGCTAGATTCCAGACACCTAAACAAGTAATAACTTGGTGGAAATATGGAAACCAGTAGTCCCCATACTTTATTCTTATATGTTCTATAAAAGCAGATAGTGAGTACTAACTTTTATGTGGTTGTGGGATCACAATTTCTGCTCATGAAAATAAATCAAAGGCAATGGTACAAACCTGCAGTAATTAAAGAACCACAAGTTATTTTGGCTGTTCAAAAAGATTTCATCTTAAAAGTAGTCAATGTCAAGCACCAATTAAATGCTTTCATATTCAACAATTTAATAGTGTAAACATGAATGTATATGCATTATGCTGGAGAGATTGTTTGGATATTGAATCTTTTAGTATTTAGCACAGCCTTGTGCTAAAACAATCATAAGTCTATATTAGTCTATATAATCTGTTTATATCTATGAATAGGGTTCCAGGTTGCTTTCTGATCCGTGCTCAGAGTCCCATCTATAAACATATTCCAAACTGAGGACAGCCAGTACACAGACATGAAATGAAAGCCATTTCAATTAATCATTAAAGTTCAGCCAATTTCAAATTGAAATTTTAACTAAAGTTGAAGTTCTGATCCTATCTAGAGCTAAGTCTTAATTTATTTCCCCCAGTAGAATGTCAGTTTGTCAGCAAGGTGCTACTATGGAGAAGTCCTGAATGGTGATGGACCACCAACAGCAGAAGGGACACAGATGAGAAAAGTTGAAATTCAAGTGCAGCATTTTTGGTGGGGTTAAAATAGAAGGAAAGTTATCATGCCCTTATGGGAATATTCATGGCTAAACCATGAATTACCTTTCCATATCAACCTGAAACATTAAGTCTGTTTCTCTCTCCACGCTGACTGACCTAAGTGTTTCCAACATTGTGTTTTTTATTTCAGATTTCCAGCATTCACAGTATTTTGTTGATGAAGAATTCAATCACCACTCCAGGACTTGAGCATGTAATCTAGGCAGGCAATCTGCAATGAAAACTATAATTTGTGTGTTCAACTGATGGATTACCAACAACTCAAATGGCTGTGGTTTGTGATTGAAGTTCCTGGTGAAATTGTTGTTTGTAATCAAGCCAAAATATCAATTATCTAATAATAGGTCAATAAACCATGGTGTTAAAAGTGGTAAATAATGGGTTTAAGTAGCATAACAAAGTATGGTCTCTTCTGTTACTTATCCTGGTGTTTTAATATTAAGTTTAGTTTTTCAATAAAATTGTTGACTGCAAATTGAACCCATTCCCACATTAAAACGAAGATCTGTGAGGAAGGAAATACTGATTGGACAAAAGTGGAACATTTGATAGTTCAAAACTATAGCCCAGGACAACTTTTGTTGATCTATTTGTCATCTAAAAATATTACCAAGAAATTTCTCTCTTTAAATTCATTTTGTCTTTTGATACAAATTGGATGGAAATTTATAGTTTTCATTGCAGATTGCCTGCCTAGATTACATGCTCAAGTCCTGGTGATTGAATTCTTCAACAAAATACCGTGGATGCTGGAAATCTGAAATAAAAAACAAAATGTTGGAAACACTTAAGTCTGTTTCTCTCTCCATGCTGACTGACCCAACGTTTCAGGTTGATATTCTCTCGCTACAGTTGCTGCCTCACCTGCCAAGTATATCCACCATTTACTGTTTTTATTTTGAATATGCTGATGCCAACAACTAAAACAAGCTGGCATTTCAGTGTGATGTTACCAGAATTGACCTGGCTTGTTATTGTGGGCAGAGGGATTCACCAATGTTAACAGTAATGTTTAGTTCAAACCTGGTCAATCAAAAAAATGTATCTACTTGCTTCAATCTTTCAATAGATGCACACAGATGTGCTATATAAAAAAATGTTGCTTTTATCCAGAGATTAGATAAGTACAAATACAATTTTGTTGTAATTATGAAATAGATAGAGCCATCGATGAAGTAGGCATTTTGTTAAATAAATCTGTCTTTTGTTCAGTAGTTAGGTGCATTGAATTAAAAACATTCCCGCCATAGAAACATTTGTACTGCTACGACCCTTGACGTGCTTATTGCAGATTGGGTTATTCAGATAGCAAAACTGCTTTCATAAGTTCCAAGTTAGCGGCACACAATAGTTCTATTTTCCTAGAATTGCTCTTCAGTTTTGTGAATAACTAGGAGGCCCAATTCTTTTCCCTGACTCAACTCTAAACAAGGGAGCATCCACATTTCCCCCCCCCCCCCCCCCAAATACCACTAGGGAAAAAGATGCCTACTCACCTTTACAAACAAGCTGCAAATGAACTGGATAGATAGCAGACAGATAATGGTACTTTGTAGTCACACTCAAGGCGATTTGTCCAGGCAAATTGGCTAAACTGGACAAAAAAGTTTCCCCCCAAACCAAATGCACTGAAAGTAATGCACGATTCCTCAATTAGGGTGGATGGGAATGTTGGTTTCTGAACATTCCTTTCCTTAAATTGACTGTATCTGCAGGAAATGTAAAATAGCCACAATTTGACTGTATCTGCTCCCTGTGGTGTTAATGAACTGCCATACATTCCTTCTTCTGGATTTTAATCTCTAAATCAGAGTCTATAGCCAATATTCTGCAGATTAACTTCCAATATAGAAGTGAGCAGGCAATCAGTTTTAGAATCAAAACAAAACTGAACTAGTAGGCATCTATATTTTAAAATAATCGTACAGTAATAGCAGTCATGATAAACGTCACAATAATCTTTGATTATAATGTAATTTAAACTGGACCAAAAATAAATCATGTATACCCAGATCAGTTTGTTGCAAGTAGCTTGCACTAACATTTTAAGTTTAAACCCATCTTTATCCAATAGCATGACATGAACCTAGTGGGAAGGCACACATGACCCATGCCGAATTAGGTACAATGCAAACTTTTCCAAATTAAAGCAAAAAATGGAATAATTCAGGTTGTAAATTTAACTCAGCCTTACCCCTAAACTCCTTCCCCCAAACCGGGAGATAATTTAGTGTTGCATATCAGGCAGTGTCACCATAAAATATACCCCGCTTTCTCCAAGAGTGAAACTACCAGAAAGGGTAGGCGAGAGGATATTAGTCACATTTATCCTGGCCAGAGAGCAGTTTAGGCAGCAGTACAACTTAAGTATGCCAGTCCCTCATTATTCTAAACAAGTAATGCTGCTCAGTAGAGTTCTTTGGACTGTATGGAACATATCCCAAATGACAGCCAAGGCAAGTATCCTCCACTCAACAGAAAATTCTCTGCCAAATCCGTGCACTGCAATTAGTGATGGGCATGAATTAACAGGAAACATTAAAGAATGCTTTCAAAAGTACATTATGCAAGATCACAATTAGCTGACCAATTAAACTGCATTTTAGTGCAGTGCTGCTCTGACATTACACATTAACATTGTAAAAGTAAATCGCATTTAAAAAGGAAGTGCCCAAATTTGACAGTACATAGTTTAAAATAAAAGTTTTCCATGAACCCATTAAGTTGAACTAAAAAAGATTCCACAGAGAATGCTGCATTATTTGTACCTTCCTGAAAGCCAGTTTGCAAGTGGAAACATTTTTCAAGCAAGCTTCAAACATTCAACACAATACTATTTACTTAGCAACCACACCGCACCTATTCCATTTAGAATGACTATTCTGCAATCAAACAGGTGGGACAAGATTTACAGCTAATCAATGCACTGAATGCAGCCTTTAACTATTAACTTTGGCAGAATAAAGGTCTGTGCTCAGGCATCGTGGGGGGAGAAAGAGAAGAGGGAGCGGGAGGGAAAGTTTAACATAGCTGCAAGGTTAGGGACCAAAAAAAAAATCCTGCTCATGACAAAAATGGAGTAACAAGCTTGAACTGTGATGCCCAGTGTGGTCAAATAGCATGCGGTCAAATCCAGCATCAAGATTCAGGCATGTAATGGTCACTTGGGTAAGGTAAGTGCACACAACTAGTGCCCATGGAACCATACCCCAGCAGGCAGTCATCAAGAAAAAACAGTTCCAATACAAAAAACAATTAAGTGCAAAAATGCATAGCCTAAATCTTATAAACTTTCAATTCTTTGCAATATATGCAAGAGACAGCAACTGTCCTTACAGACTAATAAATAAAACTAAGTAATAAAGCATCACCACACAAGAGCCTCAGAATTTCCAGGTTTCATTGATTTTGTCATTTCAGCAATTACAGACTGCTCAGCAAGTACCTTTAGAACATACACAACCATTCAGCCCGAGTGCACCGAGATACTGGAGGGGGCAGTCCCCTATTAAGACTTTCAGTTGAAAAATAAACCCAACATATTTTGACAGTCATTGAATCGCTTTTCAAGACTTCATCAGAACAGAACACAAGGCACATTAAAATTAAAAAATGCAAAATTAGTTCCAGACTGCAGATTTACTTGCTTCTATGATTCATAAATTACTTTGCCATTTTGGGTATAATGTAACAGCTTGAAACAAGAGTACAAATTGTTGGAGCTAAAAGAAATAAGCAAAGACAATAATGCTGTACACATACAGGAAACTCAGCAAAATGTAGATTTCAGTACTTCCTCCTCTACACTGCTGTACTTTCTGCACCTCAATTAATTAGGACACAGCAAGGGATTCGCGTTGATCATTAAGCAAAAAAAAAAATCAAATAATGATTTCAACATCCCGTGTCTGAGAACATCCCAAAGAATACACCCATTAACATGCTCCTTCTGATAAAATTTAATGGTAAGGAGTTACAGGAAACACAAATATATATTAATAGGTCCATGCACTATAAGGGTAAATGCTCACCCCTGCCACAAGGTAAAATGAGCTTCACAGAAAGCAGATTTTAAGTCATGGCATGATTCTAAATGCTTTGCTATATTTTAATTTATAAAAATGTTATATAAATACTTTTACACGATTTAAAATATGATGGGACGTTTAAACTATAACATCGACAATTACATTAAGTTCCAGGTATATTTGGTTGCTTTCTAGACCCCATTTGTGTGTGAGGTGCTTTCAAAATTCTGACCTGCGTGTACAGTAGGAACTCATCAAGCTTTCACAATGTATTACAGTACAGAATTAGTAACACTTTTTTTTTTACAAATACAGAAAAGTTTAAAAAAATTACTTTGCACTTGTAATAGTTTGCTGGCTAGGTGTACTATTTTCTACCACTACTTTGATGTCTACACTGTACACAATATGGAAACACCATATTTTACCAATATGGTGGACTGATTTAGTCAATACATTACCAAACCATTACTAACTATAAAACTATGATGATGCTCTTGTTTATGAAATACCAATATTAGTGGGAGGACAGAGGAAGAAGAGGAGAGAAAAAGAATATACACGAAACTAACGCTGGTGGACCTTTAGCTTTGCTGAAGGTTGCTAAATTATAATACCCCGATAGAAATGTACTCTCTTTTCTGGTAAAGTAGGTTTCTTTTAAATTTATTTTAAGTATGAAAACTTCAGACACGTACAAGGTTGAACACCCAAGTTGCCATAAATGAACAAACTATAAATTGGTATGAATATAGTTAGTTATTCATAACAAAAAAGGTAAAACCTAAGCAAACAATTTGGACCAGGGCACATGAAACCAGATTTCTAACTAGAGTTTTTCTGAGACTCTTAGACAGGCGCACACATGTATATACACACGCATACATTTCTTGCAATGAAACAGAAAACATCTAATGGATTTTGTTATACCTTGCTATATCTGGATTACTCAATAGGTTAGTGCAATTCTTTGTGACTCTCAGAACTGGGCTGTAGAAAAGACATTTTGCATTACAACTTTCCCTCATTTTCCACACCTAACCCACAATAATTAAAACCATAAAGGGTTCCATTTGCTCAAGCCCAATTCTTATCGCAAAGCCTTTTAAAAACATTAAAGGATACTTCATTTTGTGTTGTAGGCAGTATATTAAATGAAATATTTAAAAAAAAAAGTTAAGTGAACAAACAAACTTAACACTTGCAGACACAAAAGTTTAAGAATCTCCAGATTTCTTGCTGCTCTGTCCCATATGATGGCAACCTCCAAAAATATCTTAGAAATGGAGATATAAAAATGGAAAACATTGTGCATGAGAAATTTATATCTTCTAGGATGTTAGCAACTGTTCCAATTGGTTAGATGCACCAGTCTATCGGACAGCAAGAAGGCAAGCTAACCCAGCTATACCAAACCCAGCAACTGTTATCAGCATGTTGCGTACTGTTGACTCTTGCCAATGGTCATCGCTGCCAAAGAATCTGAGAAATCCCTCCTATCAAAACAAAGAGAGAGAACAGGTTTACCACATGTACCCAAACAGCTTTATTCATTTTTCAATGGCCAAATTAATGCACAAGAACATCTTTCCAATACGAGAAGAATAGGCCTCTACAAAAAAAAGTAAAAATTTCTGCCCCTCAAAAGCAGCCGACAGAAAGGGTTGCATGACATGAAAAAGATAAATGATCTGGTCATTCATAATGATAGAAAGTTAATTCCCTTGTGCAAATACCCCCACACTGCAGCTCTACTGAATATTTATAATGGGTTTAATTTTTAATCCATCCAGACATGGGGTTTATAATTAAACCCCTAGGTATCGGGTGCATTGCAATCAACCATTCAAATTAGACAACTAAAATATCGTAATTTCTCTTGCAGAATTCATTACTACCATATACAACTGAAGGCCAATCACAAATGGGAATATAACTACATGTGTTTTCAACAGCATGTTTTTTTTTGGGAGAGGGTTCTTTTTATATTTGGTGCCCAATTCTATTCTCAATACTAGATTAAAAAAGGTGGTAGCAGAAATACCATAACATTTTAAACAGATTTAATTTGCGTGCTCTCAGATAGGTTTCAAAGCGTAAGCACAACACTGTTCAATGTAGAAATCAACTCCATTCAGAAAACAGGGAAAAAGGCAAACAGCTGTGTTTGCTTCAAGATCCACATTCAATATCATGCATTGTGTATGCATAAGCCCAGCTGGTGTATTTGTGCATCGCCTGCCAGATGTCTATGTAAATTTGCCTAGCCCATATTTCTTCAGGCACCTTATTCTTCACCAAAATAATTCTAATTCACTTACTAGTACTTTTTTTTTTTTTTTTAAATATAAAAAAAAAGTTACTATACCACATCCTCTTAAATATGCTGTTCAGATTCAAGCCCATCGTCTAACTTTTTTTTTAGAAAACTGTCACAAAAGGGATTTTAAAAGTCCTTCTTGAGGCACAGATCTATAGTGCATCTTCCCTTGCACTGAACCTGCATCAATTTTACTACATTTTCAGTACAAATTATTTTAGAAGCCCTAAATCCAGATTAGAATTTTATCTGGAACACAACTGTCATCCGCTGAACCACATTTGCATGATCATTTGTTATGACCCTGAACAGGTAGAAATGTGAAACTTGGAATGCATTTTACTTATGTCACATTAACATTCTTAGCTCACATGTAGAACTTTTATATTCATGAATCGGAAACTATATTTATTACAAGTTTAGCACTACAATAGCATTTTGTGACAGTTTAAAAACAAAAGCATTTGAAATATGCAACACGCCTTGGCAGAGTTATTTACTTCAGAAATGAAAACCTCCAGCAACGTCACAGTAGGTTTTTATAAAGCCCTCAATCATGACTAGGGCAAACCCAACACTTCACAGTTCCCAGGTAGGAACAGGCAGAAATTCAATACAAACTGTTTCAAGCTTAGTTACTAGTATAATACTGGTTAGGATAGAGTTGGGTATGAGACATATCCAAGATCCCACCAGGGCCTGGATGAACATCCTGAATGCTTTAAGTTGAAATTAGGTGGGGCAGTAGCACAGTATGTTAACATCACCAAGGTGCAGTAGAACAGGGACGAGATGCAATTACACCATTTTTGGTCTGCCCAACCTCTACAATTCTGCTGTGAAAGCAGGTGCATATCCTGTTCCCAGGCCATCGGTATTTGCCTCCTTACACAGTCAGTCAATCACAAGGGAGCACATATGTGACTAACTTTTACCTCACCATCAAAAAAGGAGGCACCACAGCCTTTGTTCAGAACCTTGCCCACTTGCCATGACTCAGATCAGAAGCTCAGCACAGCAGGGACCAGAGCAAGATTGTGGCTCAGTATTATACCTTGCCACCCATGGGAACATAACTAGATGGGTTTTCAACAGCATTTTTTTCTTTTATAAAAAAAAGAGGGAATTTTTGAACCCAAGCAAGATTGTGGCTCAGTATTATACCTTGCCACCCCAGTGGGGAAGCAATTGAAACCCCTTTCCTTGATGCCCTATTCTATTCCCAATGTTAACTCTTAAATATGCTGTTCAGATTCAAGATTTTTTTTAAAGGGTGGGGCCCTCAATAGGACGAGTCTTCAGCACATCAATCTTTCATTAATTCCGGCCCTAGGAACAGACCAGTCATCTCCTAGCTCTTGGCTGCAGGAGGTAGAAGGAAATGCAGAGATAGATAGGGAAGGAAGTTGTATATAAAAAGCAGAAAGTGTGTGTGTGTGTGTGCATGCAGTCAGGCCAGGCCCTGGTGGTAATCCGGGGCCACACGGTGAAGCCTTACCCAGCCCCCATTCTGCTCAATCCACTCGCGCCGCTCCTTGCCCAGGTAGTTGGCCACACTCTCCGCCAGCGAGTCCACCGGGCTCGGCCCGGCCTCCGGGCTCATGACGATGCCCTTGTCCGTCAAGTGCCGGCTCAGCACCCCGGCGAAGGCGAAGATGCTCACCACCCGGCCCCAGTTCATCTTCTCGTCGGCCGACATCTCTTCCACCACCCGGCGCAGGAAGTCGGCGGCCGCTACCGCCGCCATCGCGGTCTCAGTGGCCTCGGGCGCCGCCTCCGCCTCGGCCGCCTCTCCCGCAGGCCCGGACGCCGCCGCCGCCGCTCCGCCCCGCGGCCGGGGCGTGATCTGCAGGCCGTTGTCGAAGCGGCTCTTCATGTTGCTGAAGGCGGCCTGGTGCTGCTCCACCATCTGGTCGGCCACCTTGCGCAGGGTGCAGGCCGTCTTGTTGGGCGGCCTCGGCTGGCGGGACGGGCTCAGACAGTGCCACAGGTAGTCGCGGGCCAGCAGCAGCGCCTCCTCCTTCACGGACTGCCGCATCGTCGCCTTGAGCTCCGGGGCCTCGCTCCGCAGGCTTCCTCGCTCTCCGCTCGACCAGGAGGCTCCCAGCGCCGCGCCGTTGCCAGGTAACCGTTGCCGGGTCTCAACCTCCCTTCCCCCCCCCCCCGCCACGCCGTGGCCGGTTGCCCAGTAACGCTCGCGGCTCCTCTTCACCCCCCGCTGTTGCCCGGCAACGCTCGAGCTCCTCTTCCCTTCCCTTTATTTCCTTTCCCCCCTCCTCCTATTCCCCGTTGCCCAGCAACACTTCCCTCTCCTCTCGCGCTGACACAGACTGAGCCGACAGCAGCTGCGGCTCGCGACCGACCCTTTAAACCGTGCGTCACCGCCCCATTGTGATGCGGCCTACGTCACGGTATTTAAAGAGACACCCAGCACCCCCAACAGGTGATTCCCCCACACTGCACCCACCCTGCCTTGGCTTGAAGACAAAACTTGCACCCCTGCCTTGTAGGCATGAGGGCTTGTGACTTTGTACAAAGAGCTGAGACTTGAGCTCTGTAAATGTGATTTACTGTAAAATGTTCAAATTTTAAATTAAAAAAAGGAACATACATACGAATTAGGAGCAGGAGTCGGTCACTTGGCCCCTCGAGAATGAAAAAGACAGACTTGCATTAATAGCCATTAACAGGTCCGGGCAGCGGACGGTCGAGGGGGTTGTTCGGCCTGATTGCCTGCCTCTCTTCCGCAGCCATGTTCGCGCCCGGTTGGCCCTGGAGATGGAGCACGCGGTGTCCGCCGGCACGCTTGAGGCCTTCCGCGACCGGTGGGCGCCGCGGGGGCTGGAGTGCATCGTCACCCCGGCCAACCAAATTCTAATTTAATTTGTTAAGTTTTATTTAATGTTTTCTTAAGTTATAGTCGATTTGTTCAATCACCCCATCAGAAAGAGTAAACAATTAAAAAGAAAAAAAGATTTGCATTTAGATAGCGCCTTTCACGACCACTAGACGTCCCAAAGTGCTTTATAGCCAATGAAGTACTTCCCCCCACCCCCCACGTGTAGTCACTGATGTAATGCAGTCAATTTGCAGTCAGCAAGCTCCCACAAACAGCAATTTGATAATTCCCCACCGACACCTGGGAATCCCTGGCCCAAGACCGCACAAAGTGGAGGAGAAGCATCCGGGAAGGCGCCAAACACCTCGAGTCTCTTCGCCGGGAGCAAGCGGAAGCCAAGCGTAGGCAGCGCAAGGAGCGCACGTCAACCCAAGCACCCCACCCACCCACCCCTTCAACCACCGTCTGCCCCACCTGTGACAGAGACTGTAGGTCCCGCATTGGACTCATTAGTCACCTGCGAGCTCATTTTTAATGTGGAAGCAAGTCATCCTCGGTTCTGGGGGACTGCCTAAGAAGAAGAAGAAGAAGAAGAAGAAGAATGACCAGATAATCTGTTTTTTGTTATGTTGATTGAGGGATAAGTATAAATAAGCAGAAATGATTACATAGGATTCACAGTGCAAAAAACAGAACCAGAACCAGATCTTTCAGGAGTGAAATCAGGAAACACTTCTACACACAAAGGGTGGTAGAAGTTTGGAACTCTCTTCCGCAAACAGCAATTGTTAATTTTAAATGGGAGATTGATAGCTTTTTGTTAATCAAAGGTATTAAGGGATATGGGCCAAAGGCGGGTATATGGAGTTAGGTCACAGATCAGCCATGATCTCATTGAATTGCGGAACAGGCTCGAGAGGCTCAATGGCCTACTCCTGTTCCTATATTTCTATATACAGTGCAAAACAGGTCATTCGGCCCAACTGGTTCATGCTCCACATGAGCCTCCTCCCGTCTTTCCTCGTCTAACTCTATCAGCATAACCCTCTATTCCCTTCTCGCTCATATGCTTATCTAACTTCCCCTTAAATGCCTCTAAACTATTTGCTTCAACCACTCTCTGTGGTAGCGGGTTCCACATTCTCACCACTCTTTGGGTAAAGAAGTTTCTTCTGAATTTCCTATTTGATTTTTTGGTGACTATCTTATATTGATGGCCTCTAGTTTTGCTCTTCCCCACAAGTGGAAACACTCTCTCTGTATCCACTCTATCAAAACCTTTCATCATTTTAAAGACCTCTATTAGGTCACCCCTCAGCCTTCTCTTTTCAAGAGAAAAGAGACCGTGGCCTAGAAATTCACTAGCCTTAGCGCCGCTTTTGAGGCGCTAGAGGGACTAGCGCCAGAGTTATGGCCAGTTGAAAAATTCCCTGGGGCCCTAAAGCGGCGTTGCACCGGTAGCGCTGCGCCGGCACCGATGACGTCATCGGTGTGCGCAGCGTCCCGGTTGCCATGCCGACGGGCCCCAGCGCCGAAATTCAGTTGCGGCCGCCTCGCCCGTGGCAGCCGCAACTAAGACTCTGGCAACCGAGTCTTACACAAGTTAGCGCCGGCGCATTAAGGTCGCGCGGCGGCCAGCCGCTTTCCCGCCGGCCGCCTGCCCGCACCTCCCTCCCCGGACTCCTCCACCCCCCCCCCCCCGCGGAACAGATGCGTCTGGCCTGCAAGCCCGGCACTTGTCCGAGGTGCCGGGCTCATTTTTGAAAAAATCAAACGGCCAGCGATCGGGTGAAGGCAGCGCCTCCTTAACGGGAGGAGGAGGCCTGCACTTCCCCAGCCTGCCGCACCGCATCGGGTGCCGCAGCGCCGGATTAGCACCGCAATTCGGCACTCAGCGCCCATTGGGAGGCACTCACGCCCGCCAGTAGCGCCGGCAGCCGTCTGGGCGCGGCGCTACTGAATTTTTGGCGCACGCAAGGGAATTAGCGCCGGCGCTAAATTTCCGGCGCTAAAGCCCTGGCGCGGCGTCAACTCAATTTCTAGGCCCCAGTCTGTTCATCCTAGAGACAGGCTCCACAGAATGCCATGCGCGCACACACACACACAACCAGTGGGCACCACAGGGACTGGTGGGCATAGTGGACACAGGTGACAATATTATTATTTACACAAAAGCAAAATACTGCGAATAAGAACATAAGAAATAGGAGCAGGAGTAGGCCATGCGGTCCCTCGAGCCTGCTCCACCATTCAATAAGATCATGGCTGATCTTCTACCTCAACTCCACTTTCCTTCCCTGTCCCCGTATCCCTTGAAGATTCAGCATCCACAGCCCTCTGGGGTGGAGAATTCCAAAGATTCACAACCCTCTGGAGTGAAGAAATTTCTCCTCATCTCAGTCCTAAATAGTCGACCCTTATCCTGAGATTATGCCCCCTAGTTCTAGACTCTCCAGCCAGGGGGAACAGCCTCTCAGCAACTATCCTGTCAAGCCCTCTAAGAATGTTATGCTGGATGCTGGAAATGTGAAATAAAAACAAAGATGCTGGAAATACTCAGAAGGCCAGACAGCATCTGTGGAGAGAGAAACAGAGTTAACATTTCAGGCCGATGACCCTTCATCAGAATATTATTTAATTTTGTAATTTTCCTTTGTTTTCCAGATTAGTTCTCTATTAGTTGTGCCCCTCTGAAAAGGGGGCACTTTAGTTAGTTTTTTGTTTGTCTGTTGGCACTGGGGAAAACCCAGTGTCTCCTTATAGTTTTATTAAGAAAAGGCATACACACACACAAACCACCATGGGGGAGATCACTCTGGCTGCTTGCCTCTCTTCCCCGACCTAGTCCCTGCCCAGGTGGCCCTGGGGAAGGAGCATGCGGTGTCCGTCAGCTTGAGGCCTTCTGAGATTGATGGACACCGCAGGGACTGGAGGGCGTGGTGGATAATGCAAATAATATTATTTAAGTTCATAAGTTTCATTTGTTTTTGCTTAAGTTCTTTATTAGTTGTGACCTTCTAAAAAGGGGCACTTTTGTTAGGTTTTTCATTATAGTTTAATTAAGAAAAGGCATACACACATGCCACTTACCCTCCTTCTCAATGTAAACTGGTCACACAGCATTATAACTATAATAGTGGTGTATAGAAACATAGAAGATAGGAGCAGGAGTAGGCCATTCGGCCCCTTGAGTCTGCTCCGCCATTCAATGAGATCATGGCTGATCATCCAAATTCAGTACTCTGTCCCTGCTTTCTCCCCATATCCCTTGATCCCTTTAGACTTAAGAAATAAATCTAACTCCTTCTTGAATATATTTAATGAATTGGCCTCAACTGCCTTCTGTGGTAGAGAATTCCACAGGTTCATCACTCTCTGGGTGAAGAAATTCCTCCTCATCACAGTCCTAAATGGCTTACCCCTTATCCTTAGCCCGTGACCCCTGGTTCTGGACTCCCCCGCCATCGGGAACATCCTTCCTGCACCTAGTCCTGTTCAAGACATCCTTGTTCCTGTACTCGAATCCTCTCGCTATGAAGGCCAACATACCATTTGCCTTCTTAACTGCCTGCTGCACCTGCATGCTTACCTTCAGTGACTGGTGCACAAGGGCACCCAGGTCTCGTTGCACTTCCCCTTTTCCCAATCTATTGCCGTTCAGATAATAATCTGCCTTCCTGTTTTTGACACCAAAGTGGATAACCTCGCATTTATCCGCATTATACTGCATCTGCCATGCATCTGCTCAATCACCCAACCTGTCCAAATCATACTGGAGTTTCTCTGCATCCTCCTCACAGCACACACGCCCACCCAGCTTTGTGTCATCTACAAACTTGGAGATATTACATCTAGTTCCCTCGTCTAGATCATTAATACATATTGTGAATAGCTGGGGTCCTAGCACCGATCCCTGCGGTACCCCACTAGTCACTGCCTGCCACTCGGAAAAAGACCCGTTTATTCCAACTCTTTGCTTCCTGTCTGCCAACCAGCTCTCTATCCAAGTCAGTACCTTACCCCCAATCCCATGTGCTTTAACTTTGCAAGCTAATCTCTTATGCGGGACCTTATCGAAATCCTTCTGAAAGTCCAAATACACCACATCCACTGGTTCTCCCTTATCTATTCTACCAGTTACATCCTCAAAAAATTCCAGGTGATTAGTCAAGCACGATTTACCTTTGATTAATAAAAATGAACTGGCTGGGGCTCTTTTCTTTAGAAAGGAGAAGGCTGAGGGGTGACCTGATAGAGGTCTTTAAGATTATGATAGGGTTTCGATAGGGTAGATATAGAAAAGGTGATTCCACTTGTGGGGGAGATCAAAACGAGGGGCTATAAATATAAGATAGTCACTCCAATAGGTAATTCAGGAGAAATTTCTTTACCTGGAGAGTGGTTAGAATGTGGAACTCGCTACCACAAGAAATAGTTGAGGCAAATAGCATTGATGCGTTTAAGGGGAAGCTAGATAAACATGTGAGGGAAAACGGAATATAAAAGTTATGCAGCGTTAGACGAAGAGGAATGGGAGGAGGCTCATGTGGAGCATAAACATTGACATGGACCAGTTGTGCCGAAAGGCCTGTTTCTGTGCTGTACATTCCATGTAATTTTATGTAAAAATTATTATTCCTATATGCGCACAGTGTCAGCTGTGGCTCAGTGGTAGCACTCTCGCCTGTTGAGACAGAAGAGTGTGGGTTCAAGCCCCACTCTCGAGTCTTCAGCACATAATCTAAGCTGGCACTTCTGTGTAGTACTGAGGAGGTGCTGTACTGTTGGAGGTGCTGTCTTTCGGATGTGATGTTAAAACTGAGGCCCTGTCTGCCCTTTCAAGGGGACGTACAAGATCCCATGGCACTATTTCGAAGAATAGTATTGGAGTTCTCCCAGTGTCTTGGCCAACATCTATCCCTCAAACAACACCTAAGATGATCTGGTCATTTATCTCATTGCTGTTTCTGAGACATTGCTGTACGCAAATTGGCAGATGTGTTTCCTATGTTACAACAGTGACTGCACTTCAAAAGTAATTCATTGGCTGTAAAGTGCTTTGGGACATCCTGTCATTGTGAAAGGCGCTATACATCCCCACCGACACCTGGGAATCCCTGGCCCAAGACTGCACAAAGTGGAGGAGAAGCATCCGGGAAGGCGCCGAACTCCTCGAGTCTCTTCGCCGGGAGCAAGCGGAAGCCAAGCGCAGGCAGCGCAAGGAGCGCACGTCAACCCAAGCACCCCACCCGCCCGCCCCTTCAACCACCGTCTGCCCCACCTGTGACAGAGACTGTAGGTCCCGCATTGGACTCATCAGTCACATGCGAGCTCATTTTTAATGTGGAAGCAAGTCATCCTCGGTTCCGCCTAAGAAGAAGAAGATATAAATGCAAATCTTTCTTTTACTCCAGTGTTGTACACTTACCACCAATGTATGCACATTATAACTATCATCCATTATATGCTCATAGGTTTGCTGCTAAGGAGACATTATACACAGATTTGCCCTCACAATATTATAACTCTGCCGTGCCCATATGCAGCCAGGTTGACTGCCACATTATAACTTTCATACCCCCATATATGTATACAAATTGGCTACTACAACATTATAAAGCCCACCACATGATGGATATGCACACTGATTATTAATTGAGAAAGCAAAGTGAAGGGCCAAGTACCAGAGTAGGCTGAAAAAATAAAAGACAAGGGCCTAGAAATTCAGTATAGCCACTTTTGGGGCGGTAAAGTTGGGCGGTCGCTAAAGTTAGTGCCCGCCGGAAAGTGCAGGTCAGTTCGCCGAAATTCAGTAGATTTGGCCAAGAGTTTGGGCGAGCGCTGAAACTGGCGTTGCACTCCTATCTTTAGGCGCTAAGCCGGCGGTGCGGACTGATAACGCCGAGGCCGGGCGCAGCGCAGGTGCGGTCATGTTTTGATTGACAGCAGACACCCTGACGCCGGCCAGCTCTTAAAGGGGGAAGGGTCGACTTGGTCTGCAGCCACGCCCTGGATAGTGGAGCCCTGCAGCTAGGCCTGAACACTGCTGGTGGACCCAAATAGCGCCTGAAGCCATGGAGAAGGCCCGTGAACGAGCGCAGCGCTTCTCCCAGCATGCTTTGAGGGTGCTGGTTAGGGGGTTGGAAAGGTACAAAGAGATCTTGTGCCCGGACAGTGGCAAGAAGGCTCCCAGGAGGCAGTACAGGAGAGCCTGGAGGAAAATCGCCCACAGGGTGTCAGTCAACAGCGATGTCCCCAGGACTGGTGACCAATGCCGCAAGAAGTACAACGACCTCACTCGGATGGTCAAGGTGAGTACCCTTTCCAGTGTCCTCCTCATCCTTGCATGTGCACCTCACATTATGGGCAAAGGGACCTCAAAGGCCTAATGGCCAGCCCTCCTCCCGCAGCTATGGCACTGGCATGATCCTCAATAGCACTTTCTGCACTTAACACACTGGCCAAGCGATTCGACCATGGGAGGCAGTGCACACAACAACAGGCCACCACACTGGCCATGCTATTCGACCATGGGAGGCAGTGCACACAACAACAGGCCACCACACTGGCCAAGCTATTCCACCATGGGAGGCAGTGCACACAACAACAGGCCACCACACTGGCCAAGCTATTCCACCATGGGAGGCAGTGCACACAACAACAGCCCACCACAATGTACTTAGAGGCCGTCCTTTCTCTTGCAGGCCAAGATGGCCCGGAATTTGAAGAGCCAGAATGTCACCGGGGGAGGCCGTGCCCAGTTCCAGGAGCTCAGTGAGCTGGAGGAGAGCGTGGCTCGACTCATGCGTGGCCGGGTGACTGGCCCTGTTGCCATTGGAGATGCCGACCCTGTGCTGCGACCCAATGGTAAGGACATGACCGTTTGGACCTCTCTCGTTCCCCTAGCGCATCAGATCTACATCCTTTGCCACTGTCCGACTAATGCGCTGAATGCCACCACTCATGCCTCCCTCGCTGACGCCCTGTCCTCACTCTAAAGCTACTCTTGTGCCTTCCTGCTTTCAGCTGGTGAGGAGGAGGTCCTTGAAGCTGAGAGTGCCAGTCCCTCGGAAGAGGAGGACGACGAGGACCAACAGGAAGGCGGCACATCGGGCGAAGCCTCATCCGCGCCAGGGGATGGCAATGGAGGGGAGACGTCTTGCCTGGAGGAGAGCCAGGGGGAAGTGCTGCAGGGGGGTGTAGTTCCTGGGCCCAGTGGCGTCCAGGCACGTGGGAAGGGTCGGGCAGAATGGCGGCCTTCTCCCCAGAGGGAGAGTCCGGCCTCCAGTCCGGAGACGGTCCTCGCCCAGGAGGTGCGCCTCCTAGATGAAATGTCCGCGGATTCTGAGCGCCGCCACAAGGAGTTCATGGGGGTTGTGGGACAGTTGCCTCAGGCCATTGAGTCCCTGGCTCATAGTGTGGCCGCTTTCGGGGACTCACAGGCCAGGGGTGTCGAACAACTCGCGGCAGCACAGGCCAGGGGTGTCGACCAACTCGCGGCAGCACAGGACAGGGGTGTCCAGCAACTCGCGGCAGCACAGGACAGGGGTGTCCAGCAACTCGCGGCAGCGCAGGACGCGAGTCGCGAGTTCATGAGTGGTGCCGTGCACACACTCACTGATCTGATGCGGGCACAGACCAGGGCAGTTCGGGCACTCACTTCTGCCACACTCGCTGTGTCGCGGAAGCATCGCCAGGGCACCCGCCGCCCTGCTGCAGCACAGCGGTCTGGCCTCCACCAGATTGCTGCGCTTGCTGCACTGCCAGCCCGGCCGAGTGCCAGTGTCTCTGGCGACCAGCGAGCGCCTGGCATCAGCCAGCTTGCCCCCATTGCTGCAGCCGCCACTGCAACTCCCCCAGCCAAGGTGCGACGAGCTGCTGCAGAGACTGATGCTGCCCAGCCACAGCTGCAGCAGTCAGCAGCTGGCCCCTCCAGGGCCAGTCCTCGTCTAGGCCGACCCCCAAGGGCATCTGCCGTCACGCATTCTGCCCCTCAGGAGCCTTCCCCCAGCCTTGCAACACCCACAGGGCCCAGGTTGAGGCGGAGCAACAGGTCGGGCAGGGGCCGCACAAGGCTGCACAAGGACTCGCCCTCTCGGCACACCCAGTAGAGTGTGGTGGCAACAGTTTTTTTTATATGGGGGTGTTTGTGTTGTGGGGGGGGCTTATTTTGGTAAGGCCGAGGATGAAGGCCAATTGGATGGGCAAGTTTTGTTATTCCTCCCCAGGTTGTGGGAGTGAGATATTTTTGTGACTGTTTTTTGGGGGTCTTGTCTGTTTTTCTGTTTCATGTGGGAAGGGCCCTGAGTTTGTTAAATAAAGCTTTTTATTTATTCAGCTTGTCCAGGTGTCATGTTTCCAGTGGTTGTTGCGTTAAGCGGCTGAGGGCTTGCGGAGCGGCTGCATTCAGGTGCGTTCATTGCCACAAGCCATTCCCTGACAGGGGGCCTAGAAGTGTCGTTCAATAAGCCGCCGGCGGACGGCCCTTGGACCTTGTGGCTCCCTCCTGGGCTGGTACTCCTCCTCCTCCTCCTCCTCCTCCTCATGGTCCTCCTGCTCATCCTCCTGAGGTGGTGGTCCAACGTGAGGTGGCAGTGCCTGAGTCCTGCGGATAGCCAGGTTGTGCAGCATGCAGCAAACGACGACGAACTGGGAGACTCTATCCGGCGAATACTGTAGAGATCCGCCGGAGCGATCCAGGCAGCGGAACCGTTGCTTGAGGACGCCAATCGTTTGCTCTATGATGTTCCTTGTGGCTTGATGGCTTTCGTTGTATGCCTCCTCCGCAGGGGTCCTGGGCGCGCGGAGCGGGGTCATGAGCCATGTACACAAAGGGTAGCCCTTGTCCCCAATAAGCCATCCCCTTGGTGGAGGCTGTGCCTCGAACATGTCAGCCACAGTAGTCTGGCGCAGGATAAATGCATCGTGGCTGCTTCCTGGAAAGCGGGCATTGACAGCTAGGATGCGCTGCCTGTGGTCACACACCAGCTGTACATTGAGGGAATGGTAGCCCTTCCGGCTGCGGTAATTCTTGGCATTGTCGATAGGTGCCCGCATAGCCACATGCATGCAGTCAATGGCGCCCTGCACCATGGGGAAGTCCGCGATCCTGCCAAATCCGACTGCACGCTGCTCCTGCCTCTCTAGGGTCATAGGGAAGGAGATGAATTGGTGTCTCCTCGCGAAAAGGGCATCGGTGACCTGCCGGATGCAGCGATGCGTGGCGAACTGGGAGATGTTCGCTATGTCCCCAGCAGCGGCTTGGAAGGAGCCGCTTGCATAAAAGTTCAGAGCCACCATGACCTTCACTTCCACCGAGAGAGACGTCCTGCACATCAGCTGTGGACGCAGATCTCTGTGAAGCAGCTGGCAGATCTCTGCAACCACCTCCCTTCTGAAGCGCAGCCTCTTAACACAATGCGCGGCAGTCATGGTGAGCTAGGACACCTGCTGCCGGTATTCCCTGAGTGGGTAAGGCCTACGTTGCCGACGCCTGATGGCCCCTCTGCATCTAGGCATGGCTGGCCCTCTCACACAGCGTCTGCGAGCCCTTCGCACATAATGCTGGAACTGAGGGTTGGAACCCCATACAGCCCCCATAATAAACTTGCAAACAGTGAAATCACAATGATTCAAATTTCCAAGCTCTGGCCAGAAGCCAAAAATACCTCTCCTATGTTGTCCCAAATCAGTAAGCTCTGTTCCTTGGTCTCTGTCCAGAAATCCAAAGCACTGAAGTCATTGCAGCAAAATGGCTGGGCTTTATAGGTCAGTGTAAGTGCCCTTTAATTAGCGCTCCCCGAGGCCCACAGGGCCTCTGTTGCGTTCCACTTCACAGTTCTTAACAGCGCCATGCCCACAGTGGCCGGGCGCCACTGAATTTCCGGTTTGGGGCGCACAAACAGCGTTGCACGACAAAATGACGTCATAAGCTGCGCGCGCAGCTGAGCGGGCGCAAACACTTTGCGCCGGCGCTAAATGTCAACTGAAGTTGGGCGTAGGCGCAGATCGTTCTGCGCCCGGGCGCTAAGTGCCTAGCGCTGCAAATCTACCCCTCTTATGGCGTTAGCGGCTGGCGAACGCAACTGAATTTCTAGACCAAGGTTAAATCACGAAATAGTGACTAGGCAATATCAAGATTCGGTTTTGAAAGATTAATGGAGCTAAGGAGCTCTGCAGCTTTTGAAGCCTGGAAAAGAATGAGTTAAGGCAGGAGATTGCATGCTGATTTCAATACAATGCAAGTGCGGAGAGGAGGAAGAGCATGTAAGGGCATATTTAAAGCTCGTTAAGAGTCGAGAGAGCAAAGTTCAGAGGTGCGCTGATTGTAGTAGAATTGGTAAAATAGAGAAATGCAAGAAATGTTACAATGGAGAGGAAGAAATGTTACAATAGCGAGGTCGAGGCTCAAAGTGATACAAGGATCATCCGACAAACAACAAGCCCTTTTTTGGGCTTTTGCCCTGGAGTGTGACAGAGGTGCTGGAAGAACCTCACCACATTTGGGTGCAGTGTGTTTTGAGTTTCTTCAAGGCAGCCTTAGCAATAGGGAAGATGAGGGAGGTTTACTTGAGGTCAGAGTAGATGGTGAGGCCATACATGTAAATATAGAGAGAAGGATAAAGGATGGAGTCAGTTAGAAACTATCACTGAGGAATTGATTTTCATTGCCCATTAAGAGCATGGAGAAGACCAAGATAGAAACATAGAAGATAGGAGCAGGAGTAGGCCATTCGGCCCCTCGAGCCTGCTCCGCCATTCAATGCGATCATGGCTGATCATCCAAATTCAGTGGCCGATCCCTGCCTTCTCCCCATACCCCTTGATCCCTTTAGCCTTAAGAAATATATCCAACTCCTTCTTGAATATATTTAATGAACTGGCCTCCACCGCCTTCTGTGGTAGAGAGTTCCACGGGTTCACCACTCTCTGGGTAAAGAAGTTCTTCCTCATTTCTGTCCTAAATGGTCTACCCTGTCGGAACTAGAAAATTGCGGCTACAGAGGGAATATAACCTGAAGGAAGTGATGAATCTGGTATGCCTTTTCTTATAAAACCCATAAGGAGACATTGGTTTACCCCAGTGTCATCAAACAAAAAAAAAACGAATAAAAGTGCCCCCTTTTTAGAGAGGCACAACCAATAGAAAACTAAATCATAAAGGAAAGAAAACATCAAATTAAATAATAATATTGCTGTTGAGTCTGTGTGTCCCAGTTATGTTTAGGATCAATCACTGGACACAGACAACAAGAATAACTTTTAACAGGTCTTTACTATTCGGAGGTCAGGGCTGAACTGCCCAGCAAATCCTTGCACAACACTTATATACTGGTGTGGTCACCACCGGTACTACAGTATTACAGTATACAGCAGCCAAGAGAAAGTAGTACATCTCTTAAGGTAGTTCTCTTAAGGTGGAACAGGTTACATACACCACAATCCTCCCTTTTTAGCTTAACAGTTATATCCCCATTTAACATAACATAATAACATATATATATATACAACTTCATGCAAAACAGTTCAAAGATTCAGTCTCTGAGGAGGCCTCCTGATTCGAGTTGGATAACGCCTTTCAGGGGTCTCTGATTCTCGTTGCTGGGGTGACTCATCTAGTTGGTCTCTTATGGATTGGACATCATCATCAGGTACATTCACTTCTGAGGTAGATGCTTCAGGTTCACTAACTTCTTCCACGGTTGTCTCTGCCGTAACCATGGGTTCAACCCTTTTTCTCGATTCTACCAGTTGGTCAGCATGACGCCGTATTACCTTTTCACCAATATCTACCGTGTACATCAGGGGTCCTTGTCTGGCCCGAATTGTTCCAGATTGCCATTTCTCGTTTTTATAGTCCCGGGCTAACATTGGTTGTCCTATTTCGAAGCTCCGAGTGGTCTTGTTATTTATATGCTGGAACTGTTTGTTTTCAACTTCCCTCCGCACATTTGGTTTTAACAAGTCCAACCTGGACCGCAACCTCCTGTTATAGAACATCATGGCAGGACTTTGGTTTGTCACTGCATGAGTGGCGTTTCGATATGCCAGTAGGAATTTGTCCACCTTGTGTTGTAGTGGAATCTGATCTTCGCTCATGGCCTTTATCGCTTTTTTGAACGTTTGTACAAATCTCTCGGCCAACCCGTTTGTAGCCGGATGATATGGGGCAGAGGTATAATGTTTCACCCCATTCTTCTTCATGAACCTCTGGAATTCTTCTGACACGAACTGCGGTCCGTTGTCTGAACATATTTGTTCTGGCAATCCATTTCTTGCAAATATCGTTCTTAACACCGCGATCGTCTTTTCCGAGGTAGTGGTAGTCATCTTAATCACTTCTGGCCATTTAGAATGTGCGTCCACCGCAATTAAAAACATGGAGTCCATGAAAGGACCAGCAAAGTCAATATGTACACATTGCCATGGGGTTGAAGGCCATTCCCATGGATGCAGCGGTGCAATCGGAGGTGCATTTTGCACTTTTTGGCACCCTGAGCAGCTTTTCGTCAGCTCCTCTATCTGTTGGTTGATACCCGGCCACCACACATAAGCCCTAGCAAGGCTTTTCATCTTGACTCCCCCCAGATGACCTTCATGCAGTTCCTTTAGAACTCTCTCTCTTAACTTAGGAGGAATAATCACCCTTGTTCCATACATCAATGTTCCTTGACAGACGGACAGCTGTTCTCGTCTTGCTGAGAATGCCGGTAACAGTGGATCACCATGTGCTGGCCATCCCTTCACTGTCACTTCGTAGACCCTGGACAGTGTCGGGTCGTTCCTGGTTTCTCTTTCAATACTTGCATTGGTGACTGGTAAACATTCGATGATGGTCGAGTGAAATAACTCAACAGGGTCAACCGTCGGTGCCTCCTCCTCTGTAGGTAGTGGCAGGCGCGACAGCCCATCAGCATTACCATGCTGCTTTGTACCTTTGAATTCTATCTGATATTGATGTGCCCCTAGGAAAAGGGACCATCTCTGGAGTCTCTGTGCTGTCATCACCGAAACACCCTTCTTAGGGTTAAAAATGGATACCAACGGCTGGTGGTCTGTCAGAAGCGTAAACTTTTGGCCCTGCAGGTAATGATTAAACTTCTTTACTCCCCACACAAGGCTGAGAGCCTCCCTATCTATCTGAGCATAGTTGCGCTCAGCGGAGGTCAATGATCTGGATGCGAACGCAACTGGCCTCTCCTGGCCATTTGGCAACTTGTGTGAGAGTACTGCCCCAATACCATATGGAGAAGCATCACAAGCCAAACGAATAGGCAGCGTTGGGTTGAAGTGAGCCAACACTTCCTCTGAGGTGATCAATGCCTTGCTTTCGCGAAAGGCCCTCTTACAGTCCTCGCTCCACTTCCATGGTACTCCCTTCTGCAAAAGAGCGTTCAGCGGGTGCAGCACCGTGGATAAATTTGGCAGAAACTTATGGTAATAGTTAATCAACCCTAGAAACGACCTCAATTGGGATACATTATCCGGAGCGGGAGCCTTCACAACAGCTTCGATCTTGTCAGGAGACTTATGAAACCCCTCCTGGTCAATGACATGACCACAGTACGAGATCCGCTTCTGAAAGAATTCACATTTCTGGTGATTAACTCGAAGACCATATTCTTTCAATCTGGTGAGCACCAGTTCCAAGTTTGCAAGGTGTTCCTCGTCATCATCTCCTGTAATCAGAATATCATCCAGGTAACATTGTGTACCTGGAATTCCCTGTAATACCTGCTCCATGGCCCTCTGCCAAATTGCTGGAGCCGATGCCACTCCAAAAAACAGCCTATTATACCGGTACAAGCCTCTATGCGTGTTGATCGTGAGATACTGGCGTGACTCTTCCTCAACTTCCATCTGTAAGTACGCCTGCGCCAGGTCTATCTTGGTGAAGTGTTTCCCACCAGACAACGAAGCGAAGATATCCTCAATCCGCGGAAGCGGATACTGCACCGTGTGAAGCACCAGATTAACAGTGATCTTGAAATCTCCACAGATGCAAACCTTCCCCGGTTCCCCCGGCTTGTTGCTCAATGAACGCTTCATGACGGGGACAATGGGCGTGGCCCACTCACTCCAGTCTACCTTAGACAGTACTCCTGAATGTTCTAGCTCTTCCAGCTCAGCTTCCACAGCAGGTCGTATTGCACAAGGTACCGGTCTGGCTTTGAAAAATTTCGGGTTTGCATGTTCTTCAACCTTGATGTTTGCCGTAATTCCTCTCAGTGTTCCCAGTCCCTGTTGGAACACCTCTTTAGCATCGTCCAATATTCTGGACAATCGTTTATGTTTGACATCTTTTGTACCGGAATCTACCGTTAGTGCTTTTAAGGAATGCCAGTCCATATTTATTTTCCTAATCCACTCCCGTCCCAGTAGTGGTGGACCTCCCTCAGGTAGCACATATAAGTCCATTCCTCGGCTTTCTTTGCCCTTGTGGACCACCTTTACCTCTATCTTCCCGATGGGGTATACTCTTTGCCCCGTGTATGTTTTCAATACAATCTCCGTATCCCGTAGGGGAATATGTGGAAATAACCTTTTGTAATCTTTCTTATTCATGACCGTCAATGCCGATCCAGTGTCCAATTCCATCTTCACTTGGACTCCTGCTATCTGAAGTGTGACCCAAATTGTTTGGAGGTCTGCTTCCTTACCAACATTGTGTACTCTTAGACTACCCAGTTCATTACTGCTGGAGTCTGAATCTGAATTCTGTTCGTTCGAACTGTTCTCTGTCACCTTGTGTACCTTTCTGTACTTTTCCTGTGGTGACTTTTTGTTGCTGGTCTTCTTTCCTGACCGGCATACTTTAGCTATGTGACCAAGCCTGCCACATTTTCTGCATTCCTGATTTTTGAACCAGCACTGGTTCTGATCGTGCGTTGTCTTTCCACAACGATAACATTTTACTGTACTCAAGACCATTTGATTGCTGCAGAGTTCCGGTGATTTCCGCAGTGCCTCTCACTGCGGCTTCTTGCGATGCTGCAATAGTGACAGCTTTATCAAGCGTAAGATCATTCTCTTCAAGCAGTCGCTTTTGTGTTCCTTCTTGTAACAATCCACACACAAATTTATCTCTCAGCGCATCTGCTAGTCCTGTTCCAAACTGACAGTACTTCGATAGCTTACGTAGTTCAATTAAAAATTCAGCGTTGCTTTCGTCTTTCAACTGCGTTCTCCTGTAAAATTTAAATTGTTCCGCTATCATCAGCGGCGTGGGGTTTAAATGATTTTTCAGGACAGTAACAATATTCGCGAAAGTCTGATCCGCCGGTTTATTTGGTGATAAAAGGTGCTTCAATAGCCCGTATGTCTTCACACCCATTGAGCTTAATAAGGCTAGTGCTTTCTCATCATCTGGTACCTTATTTGCTTTACAATAAACTTCCATGCGTTCTACATACGTGGTCCAATCTTCGATATCAATATCAAAGGTATTAATGCTCCCATGTTTAGGCATCCTTGCAAGTTTTAAAATTTTTCTTTTTCTCAAAATGGCGGCTTCCCGCGCTTGTCTTCTTCCCCCGCCTACTAAAATGGCGGCTTCCCGCGCTTGGCGGTCTTTCCCACGCTCGTCTTCTTCCCCCGCCGACTACAATGGCGGATTCCCGCATTTGCCTTCTTCCCCCGCTGGCTGCAATGGCGATTGCCTTGCTGCTGCCGTTCTCGCCTCCCCAGCGGTTCTCACTCCCCGACGCTGCTTTGCCTCGCAGCCCCGCTTGCAGCCCGGTCCTTTACACCAGATGTGTTTGAATTCTCCGCGGCTCTCGTGCCTTAAGCTTCTCAACTCCCCGACGCTGCTTTGCCTCGCAGCCCCGCTTGCAGCCCGGTCCTGTACACCGGCTGCGTTTGAGTTCTCCGCGGCTCTCGAGCCTTAAGCTGCCCCAGTCACTGTGCCTCTCAGCCTCGATTGCAGCCCGGCCCTTTCTACCGGTCGTGGTCGAGCTCTCCGCCCTTATTCCTCCGTTTTCCCTCCCCTACTCCACAGTCAACGCAGCTGACTTTCTGCTCGTGTCGCTGATCGGCTTACCCACCACCGTGGTAGAAGGGATGATCACTGCCTGTCGCTGATGGAGGGCTTCGTGGTCAGAATTCTTTTTCTTTTTAACCCGGGTTCTCGATGCCTCCCGTGCGATGGTGCTCAGCAGGATGATGAGGGCGGATGCCTCTTCTCGACGCCCGTTTTGAGGACGAAGCTGCCTTGGATGTAAAATTGCCGCAGGGTAAGATCGGACTCGTCGCCACTGTTGAGTCTGTGTGTCCCAGTTATGTTTAGGATCAATCACTGGACACAGACAACAAGAATAACTTTTAACAGGTCTTTACTATTCGGAGGTCAGGGCTGAACTGCCCAGCAAATCCTTGCACAGCACTTATATACCGGTGTGGTCACCACCGGTATTACAGTATTACAGTATACAGCAGCCAAGAGAAAGTAGTACATCTCTTAAGGTAGTTCTCTTAAGGTGGAACAGGTTACATACACCACAATTGCCACCTGTGTCCAATATGCCCTCCAGTCCCTGTGGTGCCCACCGGTCACAGAAGGTCTCAAGCGTACCGACAGACTCCGCCTGCTCCTTCTCCAGGGCCACCTGGGACAAGGCCATGGAGGAATGGCAGACAACCGGAGCGAACACCCCCACGGGCCGACACCAACCTGGGCCTGTGGATGGCCACCATAGCCAGGCCCAGGAGCAGACCCACGCAGAGGTCCACCGACATGCCCGCCACCCCCTTTCCGATCGGGTGGCGAAAGATCAGGAGCGTGAGACTGAAGTGGAGCCAGGAGCAACTCCTTTCAAATAGTGCAACAGGAGCTACAACCTCTCACGCTTCGTGTAGATGTGTTGAATCTAGTATGTAACAGTGAATAGAGTTGGATAATGAGTGGGAACGCCTGCCTCCCATGCACATATATGCACACAGATTGGTTACAACACCAACACCACCACCCCCACATTTTATACAGAGTGACAGGTTAGCTATCACAGTGTAAACTCCCACCACTACCCTGAAATGTACAAAGTTTGGCTACTACAGTGTCTGAAAATCCCAGTGTCCTAGTTGCTAAATGACCAAGTAAAGCAGCATCGATGCACGTAGATTGGAAATATTCCAGGTTTAATCTCTGGTCTGTGCTGAACCTGTAAACTTCAGCTAGGAGAGCAGTGTGTGCATCACAGATCTGAGCAATGGAAAGAAAAATCACGGGGAGGGCAATTGCTCTCACTTGTTCTTCAGCGACCATGCTGCACGTGTGCACATCAAGTAAGGATAGATCAGACTGAGCTGTGATGGCCCTGCCATTCGAATAGCCCACCAAAGTTCAATATCCATGCTTATACACAAAGTATGGTCACATGGGTGAGGTAGTTGGGGGATTGTTCGTGTTCATAGAACTGTATCCTAGCATGAATCACTACTTTCAGGACCAGAGAAGGGGAGAAAATCAGGTGGAGAATAAACATATTTAAATTTTACAGTGTTGAGATACCGCGGCAAACGTGGGAGTCGAGACCAGAGCTAGTAAAACACAACTGCTTTATTTCAACTTCATGGCAAACAGGAACTGGAAAAGCCCGCGCCACACTTAAATACTTCCCAGACAGGAAGTGCTCCTGGCAGCCTGTCCCTGCGGGAAACAAGTTGCTGGAGGAAAGGGCCCCCGGCTGGGGGCGTCTGCTTAAACTGTCCGAGCCGCCGTGAGCGGATTATGTCCAGTGGTGGCATGTCGCCACAGAGCTCCCCCCAGAATCCGCTTAGGAGGAGTGGACGAGTCGTGACGGTGGTCTGATGGTTCTGCCGCAGCGGCTCTGAGTGGTCGCCAGTCTAGTTGGTGGGGCCGGGCGGTTCACCGCCAGCTGTGCTGGCTTGCTGGCGGGACGGCCTCTAGTTGGAGGTCGGGCCACGGGGACCTGTTCCCCTGGTTCTGTGTGTGCTGGTTTGAGCCGGTCGATGGAGACTGTGTCGACCCTGTCGCCAAGTCGCAGCTTGAAGACCTTGTCCCCGGTTTGTAGTACCTCGTACGGTCCGTCGTACGGGGGTCGCAGGGGCCCGCGGTGCGTGTCGTGTCGCACGAAAACGAAGCGCGCCTGCTGCAAATTTGGCGGGACGTGAGGTGCGAGTTCGCCGTGTCGGTTGACCGGAAGTGGAGCAAACTGCTGAGCGGAAGAGAAAGAGTTGAGCCGCTGCTGTTCGGCCGACCAAGGCATGGTAGCCTCCGGAAGGAATTCGCCTGGGACGCGCAGCGGTTGTCCGTAGACTAACTCCGCTGCCGAGGACTGGAGGTCTTCCTTGACCGCGGTGCGTAGGCCTAGTAGCACCCACGGTAGGCGGTCAGCCCAGGTACTGTCCTGCAGGCCGGCGCGGAGTGAGGCCTTGAGTGACCTGTGGAAGCGTTCACAAAGCCCGTTGGCCTGCGGGTGGTACGCCATGGTTCGGTGGAGCGTCACCCCGAGGTTGCATGCTGTGGCCGTCCAGAGTTCGGAGGTGAACTGGGCGCCTCTTTCGGAGGTTATGTCGGCCGGTACGCCGAACCTCGCCACCCAGGTGTTAACGAACGCCCTGGCAATGTCGGCTGTGGTGGTGGAGGTCAGTGGCACTGCCTCAGGCCAGCGTGTGTAGCGGTCGACCATCGTGAGGAGATAAGTTTGGCCTTGCGATGGTGGCAGGGGACCGACGATGTCGACGTGTACGTGGTCGAAGCGGCGGCTGGGTACCTAGAAGTCTCCCAGGGGTGCTTTTGTGTGCAGTTGTACCTTAGCCCATTGGCAGGCGAGGCAGGAGGTGGCCCAAGTCCGAACATCTCTGCTGAGGCCGCGCCAGACGAAGCGCTGGGAGAGGAGTTTGATGGACGCGTGGGAACCCGGGTGGGAGAGCCCGTGGAGCGCGTCGAAGACACGGCGGCGCCAGGTTTCAGGGACGGCCGGCCTGGGTTGGCCGAGTGAGACGTCGCAAGTGACTGCCGTGGCTTCGGGCCCATGCGCGACCTTGATTAGGCGTAGCCCTGGCAGGCTGGTAGCCGCCGAGAGGAGGTCTGGGTCCGTGAGCTGGGCCGCTGCTAGTTGCGCGTAGTCGACCGCGAGGTGATTCGCGTAGATGGCGGGACGGGAAAGGCAGTCGGCGACAATGTTGTCTCTACCGGAGACGTGCTGGATGTCCGTAGTAAACTCGGACACGGCCGCGAGCTGGCGTTGCTGCCTAGCGGACCAGGGTTCGGTGTGCTTGGCCATCGCGTATGTGAGTGGCTTGTGGTCCACGTACGCGGTGAAGGGGCGGCCTTCCAGGAGGAACCTGAAATGGCGGACCGACAGGTGGAGCGCGAGGAGCTCGCGGTCGAAAGTGGAGTATTTGACCTCCGGGGGGCGCAGTTGGCGGCTGTAGAAGGCAAGTGGCTGCCACGCGCCATTGACCCACTGCTCGAACACGGCCCCGACCGCGTGGTTGGAGGCGTCGGTAGTGAGCGCGACCCGGGCATCGGCCCTCGGGTGCGCGAGCAGAGTGGCGTCGGCGAGCGCGTTTTTGGTGGCGTCGAAAGCAGCTGACGTGTCAGTGGTCCAGGCTACGTCCATCTTGCCGGATTTACCTCAGAGGGAGTCGTATAGGGGCTTCATGAGGGCTGCAGCTCTGGGGATGAACCAGTTGTAGAAGTTCACCATCCCGAGGAACTCCTGGAGGCCCTTGATGGTTGTGGGGCGGGGGAATTGCTGGACGGCCTGCACCTTGTTGGGCAGGGGGATGGCCCCAGCAGGGGTGATGTGGTGACTGAGAAAATCGATCTCGGTTAGGCCGAATTGGCACTTCGCCGGGCTGAGGATGAGCCCGTGTTGGGCTAGGCGCCCGAACAAGATGCGAAGGTGTTCGAGGTGTTCCTGTTTGGAGGAGCTGGCCACGAGAATGTCATCTAGATAGACGAATAGAAAGTTCAGGTCCCGGAGGACTGAGTCCATAAGGCGCTGGAAAGCCTGGGCTGCATTCTTGAGGCCGAAGGGCATCCTCAGGAACTCGAACAGGCCGAATGGGGTGATGACGGCCGTTTTGGGGATGTCCGCGGGTCCGCGCACCAGGTCGACTTTGGAAAAGACGGTTCGTCCGGCCAGTCGGGCCGAGAAGTCCTGGATGTGTGGCACCGGGTATCGGTCGGGGGTGGTGGCGTCGTTAAGGTGGCAGTAGTCCCCGCAAGGGCGCCAGCCTCCGCCGGGCTTGGGGGCGATGTGGAGGGGCGAAGCCCAAGGGCTGCTGGAGCGGCGGATGATGACGAGTTGTTCCATGGTGGTGAACTCGGTCTGCGCGATTTCCAGCTTGGCCGGGTTGAGTCTGCGGGCATGGGCAGAAACTGGGGGGCCGGTGGTGGGGATATAGTGCTCCACACCGTGTTTGGCGGCTTTGGCCGAAAAGGTCGGGTTAGTGAGGGCGGGAAACTCGGCTAGGAGTGCCGAGTAGTCGTCCGTGGCTCTGGCGAGGCAGTAGGTCGTCAGGCCGGCCGAACGGGCCGGGGTAAAGGCGCCGGGGATGGGGGCCATAGTGTTGATGTCGACGAGGCGGTGCCTCGGAATGTCAACAAGGAGGCCATGGGCGCGTAGGAAGTCGGCGCTGATGAGTGGGCAGAGGACCTTGGCTGTGAGGAACTCCCAGCGGTAGCGGCGGCCCGCGAGGTCGAGCGTGACCATGCGGGTGCCATATGTGCGGATGTCAGAGCCATTGGCTGCGGCCAGCGTGATACCCCGTGTGCCGCGTTGGATTTCGAGGGTGGAGGCGGGGGTGATGCTGTGCTGGGCCCCTGTGTCGCACAGAAATCGGCGGTTGGTTCTGTTGTCAGTGACGTACAGTAGAGGCCCCTTTTGTCCCGCGGCCATCGCGGGGGCCGGTGCGGGGGGGGTTTTGAAGGTACACGGTGGCGTGCAGCGTTGGGCCCTAGTGCCAAAACGGGTGTGGTAGTAGCAGTGACCCGGAGTGGTAGGGCAGTCGGCGTGAGGTCGGGCGCGATGTCGCGAGTGGACTGTGCAGAGAGCAGCCGGTCGGCCTTTTCGGCTATGTCATTCAGGTCCGTGGAGCCAGACTCCACAATGAGCGGGCAGATGCTGGCGGGGAGCTGCCGAATGAAAAGCGTGCGAAAGAGGGCGCCGGGGTTTTTGTCGTCCGAGAGGGACAGCATGTGGGAAAGCAGGTCTGATGGTGAAGTATCACCAAGGCCGGGGAGGTCCAGGAGTTGGCAGTGGCGCTGGTAAGAGGACGTTTGAAATTTTTTAAGGAGCGCAACCTTCAGATGTTCGTACTTGCCATCCGGTGGTGGATCCTGCAGCGCTGCCCAAACCTTGGGGACTGTAGCGTAGGTGAGCGAGGAGACGAGGTAGTCGTACTTTGTGGCGTCGACTGTGATGCCTTTCAGCCGGAATCTGGACTCAGCTTGAACGAACCAGGCTTCGGCCAGGTTCTCCCAAAAGTCCGGTAATTTAACCGTGACTGCGTTTGTATCCGCCATGCTAGCTTAGGATTCGTCCTGAGCGTCGGGGTCACCAGTGTTGAGATACCGCGGCAAACGTGGGAGTCGATACCAGAGCTAGTAAAACACAACTGCTTTATTTCAACTTCATGGCAAACAGGAACTGGAAAAGCCCGCGCCACACTTAAATACTTCCCAGACAGGAAGTGCTCCCGGCAGCCTGTCCCTGTGGGAAACAAGTTGCTGGAGGAAAGGGCCCCCGGCTGGGGGCATCTGCTTAAACTGTCCGAGCCGCCGTGAGCGGATTATGTCCAGTGGTGGCGTGTCGCCACAACAGCAAGATAATTCCCATATCTCTTCCGTCAACAAAATACACAACTGGTTGCTGGAAATCTGAAATTAAAAAATAACAGAAAATGCTGGGAATTCTTAGGCAGTCCCTCGGAACCGAGGATGACTTGCTTCCACATTAAAAATGAGTTCTCAGGTGACTGATGAGTCCAATGCGGGACCTACAGTCTCTGTCATAGGTGGGGCAGACGGTGGTTGAAGGGGCGGGTGGGTGGGGGTGCTTGGGTTGACGTGCGCTCCTTGCGCTGCCTGCGCTTGGCTTCCGCTTGCTCCCGGCGAAGAGACTCGAGGTATTCGGCGCCTTCACGGATGCTTCTCCGTACAGATGATGTCAGGAAAAAAAGACGGGCTAACATTCTGGCTAGTTATTTTTTGAATGTTTTGCCAGAATGTTTTGAGCTGAGACTCCTTATCAGAGTTCTTGCAAGAGATATCAACCTGAAACATTAACCTGTCTTTTATCTTTTCTGACGTTGACAGACCTGAAGATTCCAGCATTTTCTGCCTTATATTTTGAAATAGTGGTGCAGTTTGTTGTAGTTTTTCTGGCACCAACTTTTTCGCAAACGCTGTGTGACAAAAACAAAAGCCTTTTTGTCTAGCTTCAGGTTTAATTTAGTCACAATACATAAGGAATTAAAAATCCAACTTCATTCAGAATCATGTTTCCAGCCTAACTCAATGTAATCTTGTGAGGCCTCTCTGCCTAAGAGAGAGAGTCAGTTTGGTATCTGAGCTGTTGCTGCCAGGTCCTTTTGAATTTAGCTTTAGAGTTATTCAAATCCAAGAAATGCTGGTAAATATTTTGGAGGTGAGGGTATTTAATTAGAATTGACTGTTTAGAGAGTGTTGGTCTAGAACTTTGAAGATATTGGGGGAAAAATTCAGTATCGCCCCATTTGGGGCGCCATTATCGGCCATGCGCAAAGTTTAGCGCCTGCCATTAATTATCGCCTCCGATGGCAAACTTGGCTTTTATCGCCCCACAGTGCTGGCGAAGCAAGGAAGGGCAAATCAAAATGAACCTGCAAAGTGCTGCTCAGTACCCAAAACCCCTTCACACAGCGTTGAATCTCTCCAGAAGTCTCTCTCTCTCTCTCTCAGAATGCGTGGTGCAAAAATGTCACCAACAAAAAAGGCAGGAAGCGGTCGCCTTTAAATAGCGCTCCCCCAGTCCCTTTCTGACTGCAAAATGCTCCCCTCAACCTGTCATTGCTAGCGGCAGGCAGTAAGGCAGGGGGCGCCACTCAATATCCGGTCCGGGGCGCTACCGGGGTGTTGCGCACTCGACTGACGTCACGATCTGCCAGCGCAGGAGATTGTGGCGGTAGTGTTTAGCGCCACCGCAGAATGTCTAGTTAATTTTGCGAACGGCGCAAATATCGCCGTGCCCGGGCGCTAGTTGCTTTGCGCCCCATTAGCGCCCTCTTAAGGCGCTAACGGGAGGCGCAAACAACTGAATTTTCCCCCCATTAGGTCAGACCACTTAGCTCCTACAGTTAATAATGATATAAGAAGACAAGAATAACTGTGTACTGTATGTATAAGTTAATTATTAAATATATACAGTAGTTAAGTGTACAGGTTGCGAACCATTTATTATTTTTCTTGTTTAGACCAGATGAGGCACAGGATAGATCCAGTAGTTAAAAAAGGGTTTTCAGTTTGTTGTCAAGGGAATATCATCAAAACTTACCTAGATATTACAGACAGTGAAGATACTCATAAGGCAATAGAGAGTTAAGATGCACCTATGAGACTTGTCTAAAATAAGTAAGCCAAAAACATAGAGGGTAAGAACATAAGAAATTAGAGCAGGAGTAGGCCATTCGGCCCCTCGAGCCTGCTCCGCCATTCAATAAGATCATGGCTGACCTTCAACCTCATCTCCACTTTCCCGCACTATCTCCATATTCCTTAACTCCCTTAGTATCCAAAAATTTAACGAATTCTGTCTTGATTATACTCAATGACTGAGCATCCACAGCTCTCTGGGGTAGAGAATTCCAAAGAGTCACAACCCTTTGAGTGAAGAAATTTCTCCTCATCTCAGTCCTAAATGACCGATCCCTTTTTCTGAGACTGTGACCCCTGGTTCTGGGCTCCCCAGCCAGGGGAAACATCCTCCCAGCATCTACCCTATCAAGCCCCTTAAGAATGTTATACGTTTCAATGAGATCACCTCTCAATCTACTAAACTCAAGGGCAAAAAAGACCCCAAAATACAACTATTTAATTCGTAATAATGCAAATTAGAGTAAGACTGAACAATGTATCTGTATTGTTTGGCAACCTTTACATACCATTTTAGCTGGAAGTAACATTTTTCTTTTATTTTCAATCAACAATCTCTGCTGCTGCTTTCAACTTGAATGGTTTGAAGTGGTAAAATTCCTATGGTTCAACAACCATATCACTGTGTGGTTTATTACTTCAGGACACCTCTTGCCAAAAGATTTATATGTATGCCCAAAGATACAATGAAGCCTCAAATGCATGCGTGTCTTTCTGTTTACATTGCAGAAAGACAATGGTTCACAAACTAAAGTTAAAAAGTGGGCTGGGTTTTCTCAGCCCCGAGGAGGCGGGTATGGAGGCGGGACTGCCGGTAAAGTTGCAGAATGTGGGGGCGGCTGGCAAACCCGCCCCCAACCCGCCTCCATACCTTTTTGCCAGGAGGCAGGAAGCCGTCCTGCCCCGGGGCCCATCTCCTCGAGGTGGGAAAGGGATTAAATCCTATTAACTGCCTGTTAACAGGTAGTTAACAGGCAGAAAATAGGATTAGTCCCATTTTACCTTTCCAAGTGCAGGCTTCCCGACTCCGGGAACCCCGCCAGGGTGTAGGAGACGAGAAGGAGGTATGCGGGGGTCGGATGGGTCTGAAAGTGAGATGTCGAGGTGAGTGATGGGTGCAAGTGTGAAGAGGTAAGTATGTAAGGTGAGTGTTAAGTGTTATAAATTGTTCACTTACCTTTGTTTCTGCCTACAGCCTTCAGCCGCTGTGGATCCGGAGTCCCGACATCTCCATTGTAGATTTCACAGACTGGCTGTTGGATCCTCCGAACCAACAGCCAGCTGATTCCTGCAAAGTTGAAAGGTTTGATGAGTCCTGAACACAAGGACTCATCAAACTACACAGAATGTCAGTGTTTGACAGTTTCACAGAGCTCTCAAACGATGGCATTTCTTCTTTCAAGAAATCTTGACAGATGGCACGTCAGACACTGGGCGGGCTTAACAAGGTCAATCAGGGGAAAATCCCGCTGATGGCCAGGAGCTGATGGAGGTGGGATTGAAAGCCGGCAAGCAGCAGTCCTGCCTCCAAAAGCTCATCATTGAGAAAATCCAGCCCATAGAGTTTCCCGCCGACTAATCTTTTAATAAAATAAATCTGCAACCGTTTTTACAGAATGAAGGTTTCTGGATATCCCAGCTTTACTATAATATGTAAACATATCTAAGGGCTATTTCCTTCTATTTGGTTGCTAGCTCCTTGCCACAATGGACAAGAACTAGTCTAAATTACAAATTAAAATAAAATATGTTAGCCGAGACATGATGCAACAATTATGATGAAACATAATATTGGAACCAATAGAACTGTAGGAATTCCTGCTAATCTCATCACTGCAGTGTTTTCCATTCAGCGTCGAAATACTAATCAAATAAAATGAACTAAAAATGACAATTGGGAGTGTGTACCAGTTTCACATCAGTTCTCTGATTGACAGCGCCAGTAATCCTTTGTCATTCACAGCTGAAGAGTTTACTGATTGTGTTTCTCCAAGTCCCAGTAACTGGATTGTTCGATTGGCAATGTATTTTGAAAATGTTTCTCTCTCCACAGATGCTGCCTGGGATGCTGAGTATTTTCAGCATTTTCTATTTTTATTTCAGGTTTCCAGCATCCGTAGTATTTTGATTTTGCCCTATTGGATGTCGCATTGCTGAGCCTTTAATTGGCATCTGTAGCAACCAATCAGAGGCACTTGCCTTCCCATCAGTCTCATGTATCTCAGGCAAGTGGTTTGTTCCAAGTAATTTGTTATCAGTCAGATAGGCTCAGAATGCAGCGTTTCAACGCCTTCGGGACCTCTTATGCAAAATTGTGATACACGGACAACAATTCACATTACGTGCACTAACTGAGCAAATTGGCCGGATTTGTCACAGAATGTTGCATTGTGATAGATGCTTGTCCTGTTGACATCAGAAGCCCCATCTGCAACTTCCGGGGCCAGACTCAGACTCTTTGCAATCTTTAGGAGCTTTCCTTTTAAACAGAGACAATGTCGCATTTTTGATTTAATAATTCATCCAAATGAAGCAGATTCAGTTACGGAATTTCATGTCATGTAGAGATCAATGGAATGAAAATCGGGCAGGTTCCGCAATGGAGGGGCAATTCGCTATGTCAGGTTACTGCCTAGGCGGCAAAATCGAAAATGACTTCCAAATGTAACAAAATGTTTTAGTAGTATAACTTCAGTACATTTAGTACTATCATCTGCATAATAACGACCTGGCAAATAGCAGCCAACATGGATTTGTAAGAGGAAGATACTTACATAGGATTACATAGGCTATACAGCACAGAAACAGGCCATTCAGCCCAACCAGTTCATGCCAAAGTTTATGCTCCACTCGAACCTCCTCCCATCTTTCCTCATCTAACTCTAGCAACATAATCCTCTATTCCCTTCTCCCTCATATGCTTATCCAACCGCCCCTTAAATGCATCGATACTATTTGCTTCAACCACTCCCTGTGGTAGCGAGTTCCACATTCTCACCACTCTCTGGGTAAAGAAGTTTCTTCTGAATTCCCTATTTGATTTCTTGGTGACTATCTTATATTGATGGCCTCTAGTTTTGCTCTTCCTCACAAGTGGAAACACTGGCCGCGATTTTGCAAATGGATGCGGCTTGGGAGCAGGTCAGCTGATTTCCGGGTTCCAGTCCCGCCCTCAACTGCATCCAACCAACGGACGTGATTTTACGTCGATTGGCCTTGTTAAGGGCAATTAAGAAGAAGCCAGTCAGATAATGTCATTTGATGATGCGCCATCTGTCGGTTTTCTTAAAGGGACCACGCACAATTTTTTTTTTGACAGCTCATTTCTCGGTGTTTGACCACATTGAGGTGCTGCAAACACTGACAATGACTGTTCACAGGTGAACTCTTGCACCGAGGCTCTCCAGTGACTCCCTCCATAGGCTAGAATAGATGGCAGCTGCAGGTGAGGTTACAGAAGCGATCTGTCACTGGTGAGAGAGGTTCTTCCAATGAGGTGGGACTAGACAGCCAATTCAAAACTTGTTACTTACAGAAAAGTGTAAATGCATTAAAAATGTTTTTCCCAACATTTCCTTGCCTCTGAAACTCACCAGTGCACCATTGGATCCTTCACACCACTTCTGCAGCTGTCATCAATGCAGAAACATTACGGACGTCGGGGAACCCAAGGCAGAAGTGGCAAAATTGAAAAAGAGCCTGTTAACAAGTTAACAGCCAGGTAAGTGGCTATAATCCTCTTCCTGCCGCTAGGTGTCGGGTCCATGCGCAAACCGGGGACCCGACACTTGGGAGGATTGATTGGAGGTGGGTTGACAGCGGGTTTCCTGCCCGCTGTCAATCTTTGCTATTTTGACAGCTGTCCCGCCTCCAATCCCGCACTCTGGGGACCGGCAAAATTCCGGCCACTCTCTCTCTGTATCTACTCTATCAAAACCTTTCATGACTTTAAAGACCTCTATTAGATCAACCCTCAGCCTTAGACCCAGCCTGTTCATCCTTTCCTGATAGGTATACCGTCGGATTTCTGGTATCATCCTTTAAATTTTCTCTGTCCCCTCTCCAGTGCCTCTATATCCTTTTTATAATATGGCGACCAGAACTGTACACAGTACGCTAAGTGTGATACTACCTGACTAACTTCCTTGGCTATTTTAGGGAAAGGACTTCCCAAGTGGATAGTGGAAATCCCAACAACATGGTACATCTTGGCTTTTAAAAAGCATTGGTAACGTTCTTATTATTATTTAATTTTAAAGCGGTGGGGATTCGGGGAAAATCTGGAATTGGATAAAGTTAATTAGCAACAGGTACTTATTAAAGAAGTATCTTGAGTGCAACATTGAATGGGGTGTCCCAGGGATCAGTGTTGCAGCCTCCACTATTTCTATTTTACATTAATGATGTTGGATTCAGAAGGTTAGGGTAAATTTGCAGATGATACCTGTAGTGTATGTACCTTTAAGGGGAGAACTACTTTTTACAGCTCCTGTATACTGTAGTACCGGCAGTGACCACACCTGTATATGAACCCTGAGTAGGGATCTGTACTGTTAGTTTTTAGAGTAACCCTTGTAATGATATCAGCAAATAGTGATGGTATTTGCCTGTTTGATTATGATGCCTTACCAGCATATTTGCCTGTTTGATTATTTATGCCTTACCAGCAGAGGGCATGTGAGAGAGAGAGTTTAGTTTTAGTTTCGGTTTTAGATGGATCTCTAACATGGTGTCTCCTGTAATGCTGTTAACTTAGATGAACAAACTTTAGATTAAAAGACATTCTCTTTCATGATTGTGTCGTCATTGAACCCACATACAAATCAATACAACCCTCATCCAGTAAACACCTGTTGATTGTTCCTCTGCAGTCTCTGTCTATTTCTTGAAGGACACCATACATCAAGATTCACGGACTTAACATTGGCGACGAGGCGATTCGAACCTACCTGCAACCCTGCAGAGGAAGGCCGATTCCAGAGGCACGGGCGTCGACCATCTGGCGGAGACTCCAGCGAGGCGGGCTGGCAACAGGTACGGCGCAGACCCTTCCCGCACAGCGACGGCTAGAGCCGACTGACGGCACAGGAAAAGGTCGAGCAGCATCGACGGGAGCAGAGAGAAAGGGTAAAGTGCACAGGGCGCAGCCGGGGTTCAGGACCAAGCGGCGTCAACGAGAGAGGCGCGCAGGAAAACGCGCAGAGCGCGGCCAGTGTTCAAGGGCTGAGCAGCGTCCACGGGGGAAGAAAGGAAAGCGCGGGAGACGCCATTTGAGCCGCAGCGGAGAAGAAGGGAGAGCGTGGGAGATGCCATTTTTGAGCCGCAGCGGAGAAGAAGGGAGAGCGCGGGAGATGCCATTTTGAGCCACAGCAGAGAAGAAGGGAGACGCCATTTTTAGCCAGTCTAACCACACCCAGGGATGCCGAAGAGTGGCAGTGTCACAGCGTTTGACAATGAAGTCGAAGATTCGGCGACATATGTGGAACGCATAGAAGTGTACTGCAAGGCGAATGAAGTGCCAGATGCCAGGAAAGCACTGGTATTGTTGAATTCCATGGGTGCAAAAATGTATGGCTTACTGCGAAACCTAGTAACCCCAGAGAAGCCAGTGGAAAAGGATTTTGAAAGCATACTGGCAATCCTACAGGACCACTTAAACCCCACACCGCTGCTGATCGCAGTAAGATTTAAGTTTCACAAAAGGAACCAGCATAAAGACGAAAGTAATGCTGAGTATTTAACGGAACTGCGCAAGCTATCGAAACACTGCCAGTTTGGAACAGGACTAGCAGATACTTTAAGGACCAAGTGTGCAGACAGTGTGGAAAAGTAGGACACATAGCAAGAGTCTGCAGGTCGGAAAAGAAAACCAGCAGCAAGAAATCTCCACAGGAGAAGTACAAGAAGGTACATAAGGTGACGGAGAGTAGTTCAGATGAACAGAAAAGGGATACAGACTCCGGAAGCAAGGAGCTGGGTTGTCTGAAACTACATAATGTGATCAAAACGGAGGATCACCAAACTATCTGGGTCACGCTCAAGATAGCCGGAGTCCAAGTGAAAATGGAATTGGACACAGGATCAGCCCTAACAGTCATAAACCGAAGGGACTACAAGCGGCTATTCTCACATATACCCTTGAGAGATACAGAGATCGTCTTGAAGGCGTACACGGGGCAAAAAGTCTACCCCAAAGGAAAAATAAGGGTGAACGTTATATATAACGGCAAGGAAACACCAAAAATGGACCTATATGTATTGCCAGAGGGAGGACCACCACTACTAGGACGTGAATGGATCAGGAAGATACAGCTAGATTGGCATTCCATACAAGCACTGACTGTAGATGCCAAAAAGGATGACGACGTCACACCTGGACGACTGTCAAAAATGCTAACTGACGCACAAGTAGTGTTCCAGGAGGAACTCGGAACACTAAAAGGCATAACAGTGACGATCAAAATAGAGGAAAATGCAAGCCCAAAGTTTTTTAAGGCCAGACCGGTGCCTTATGCGATCCGCCCAGCCGTCGAAGCAGAGCTGGAAGGTTTGGAACGTTCAGGAGTACTGTCCAAAGTGGACTGGAGCGAGTGGGCTACACCCATCATTCCTGTAATGAAGAGGTCGTTGAGTAATATGCCTGGGGAACCAAAGAAGGTTTGCATCTGTGGGGACTTTAAGGTGACAGTGAACCCAGTCCTTCACACGGTACAATATCCGCTTCTGCGGATTGAAGATATTTTCACCTCGCTATCTGGAGGGAAATGCTTCACTAAGATTGATCTGGCCCAGGCGTACCTGCAAATGGAGGTAGAAGAAGCCTCGAAACAGTACCTCACGATCAACACTCATAAAGGTCTCTACCAATACAACCGGCTGGTGTTCGGGGTAGCATCAGCTCCGGTTATTTGGCAAAGGGCAATGGATCAAGTCCTGCAAGGGATTCCAGGGACCCAGTGTTATTTGGATGACATCCTGGTCACGGGCGAAAATGACAGTGATCACCTCGCCAACCTGGAGCAGGTGCTCACTAGATTGAAGGAATATGGGCTCCGAGCTAATCGCCACAAATGCGAGTTTTTCCAGAAGCAGATCTCGTATTGTGGCCACGTTATTGATGAAGAGGGGTTACATAAGTCCCCTGAAAAGATTGAGGCAGTAGTCAAGGCTCCAGTGTGGTGTATGTAACCTGTTCCACCTTAAGAGAACTTAAGCCTGTTCCACCTTAAGAGATGTACTACTTTCTCTGGCTACTGTATACGTAATACCGGTGGTGACCACACCGGTATATAAGCACTGTGTAGTAATATTGTATTCAGTATAGTCCCTACCTCCAACCAGTAAAGACCTGTTGAATTTACTCTTGTAGTCTGTGCAGTAATTATCACTATAACACACAGACTTAACAGTGGCGACGAGTCCGATTCTTACCCTGCGGCAGTTATTTCCACGGCGGCTTCGTCCACAGACAGGACGTCGAAGAGAGGTTTCCACCCTCATCACCCTACTGGAAGACACGTCGAGCGGCAGGCATCGAGAAACCGGAGTGCAGAAGACATCCTGACCTCGAAGCCTCCATCAGCGACTGTCAGCTTCTTCTTTCTACCTCGGTGGTGGGTAAGCCGGGCAGCGACGCGACAGAAAGTCAACCGCGTTGGCTGTACAGACGGGGCTGGGAAGACGGAGGAATAAGGGCGGTGAGATTGATCGCGACCGGAGATAAGGGCCGGGCCGCTTTCGAGTGAGAGGCGCAGCGTGGGGACATCGATCGCGACCGGAGATAAGGGCCGCATTCGGGCTAAAAGGCGCAGCGTCTGGGGAAACTGAAGGCGCGAGAGCCGCGGTGAAGCGGAGACAGCATCGGGGGACGGTTGAAGACCGCCAAGCGCGGGAAAACCGCCATTTTGTGGGCGGAGAACGTCGACAAGAGCGGGAAGCCGCTATCTTGGATAACATAAAAATACAATAAATTGCAACGATGCCTAAACATGGGAACATTAATACCTTTGATAGTGACATCGAAGATTGGGCCATGTATGTAGAACGCATACAAAATGATTGTAAGGCAAATAAAATTCCTGATGCAGATAAAGCACTAACATTATTAAATTTAATGGGTGCGAAGACATACGGGCAATTGAAACACCTTGTATCACCAGATGAACCGGCGGATAAGACGTTCGAGGAGATTGTTACTGTCCTGAAAAATCATCTAAACCCCACGCCGCTGATGCTAGCGGAACGATTTAAATTTTACGACAGAAGGCAGCTGCAGAATGAAAGCAATGCTGAATTTTTGATGGAATTACGTAAGCTAGCAAAATATTGTCAGTTTGGAACGGGACTGACAGAGGCACTACGAGATAAATTTGTGTGTGGTTTATTTAAACAGGATACACAAAAGCGACTGCTCGAGGAGAATGAGCTGACGCTTGAGAAGGCGGTCACTATGGCAGCAGCACACGAAGCCGCAGCGAGAGGCACGGCAGTAATGCAGCTACGGTCACCGGAACTCGGTACAAACAAATTGGGTTTGCGTTCTGTCAAAAGTTATCGTTGTGGAAAGACAACGCACGATCAGAACCAGTGTTGGTTTAAAAACCAAGAATGCAGAACGTGTGGCAGGCTTGGCCACATAGCTAAAGTATGCCGGTCAGGAAAGAAGACCAGCAACAAAAAGTCACCGCAAGGAAAATACGCAAAGGTACACAAGGTGACAAAGAACAGTTTGACCGAACAGAAGTCAGATTCAGACGCTAGCAGTAATAAACTGGATAGCTTAAGAGTACACAACGTTGGTAAGGATGCAGATCTCCAGACAATTTGGGTCACTCTTCAGATAGCAGGAGTTCAAGTAAAAATGGAATTGGACACTGGATCGGCATTGACGGTCATGAATAAGAAAGATTACAGAAGGTTATTCCAACATATTCCCCTACAGGATACGGAGATTATATTGAAAACATACACGGGGCAAAGAGTGTACCCCATCGGAAAAATAGAGGTAGAAATGGTCCACAAGGGCGAAGAAAGCCAAGTAATGGACTTATATGTGCTACCTGAAGGAGGTCCACCACTACTAGGACAGGAGTGGATTAGGAAAATGAATATGGACTGGCACTCCTTGAAGGCACTAACGGTAGATTCCGGGGAAACAGATGTCAAACCTAAACGATTGTCCAGAATATTGGATGATGCTAAAGAGGTGTTCCAGCAGGGACTGGGAACACTGAGAGGAATTACGGCAAACATCAAGATTGATGAACATGCACAACCAAAATTTTTTAAAGCCAGACCGGTACCCTATGCAATACGACCTACTGTTGAAGCGGAACTGGAAGCACTAGAACGTTCAGGTGTACTGTCTAAGGTAGATTGGAGTGAGTGGGCTACGCCCATTGTTCCCGTTATGAAACGTCCTGCGAGCAACAAGCCAGGAGATCCAGGGAAGGTTCGCATCTGTGGAGATTTCAAAATCACCGTTAATCTGGTGCTTCACACGGTGCAGTATCCGCTTCCACGGATTGAGGATATTTTCACTTCATTGTCTGGCGGGAAACACTTCACCAAGATAGACCTGGCGCAGGCGTACTTGCAGGTGGAGGCTGATGAAGAGTCACACCAATACCTCACGATCAACACGCATCGAGGGTTGTACCGGTACAATAGGCTGGTTTTTGGAGTGGCATCGGCTCCAGCAATTTGGCAGAGGGCCATGGAGCAGGTATTACAGGGAATTCCAGGCACACAATGTTACCTGGACGATATTCTGATCACAGGTGATGGTGATGAACAACATCTCGCAAACTTGGAACTGGTGCTCAACAGACTGAAAGAGTATGGACTTAGAGTAAATCGGCAGAAATGTGAGTTCTTCCAGAAGCGGATCTCGTACTGTGGCCATGTCATTGACCGGGAGGGGCTTCATAAGTCTCCTGACAAGATTGAGGCAGTTGTAAAGGCTCCCGCTCCGGAGAATGTCTCTCAGTTGAGGTCGTTTCTAGGATTAATTAACTATTACCATAAATTTCTGCCAAATCTATCCACGGTACTGCACCCGTTAAACGCTCTTTTACAGAAAGGGGTACCATGGGAATGGGGCGAAAACTGTAAGAAGGCATTTCGCAAAAGCAAAGAATTGATCACCTCAGAGGAAGTGTTGGCTCACTTCAACCCGACACTGCCTATTCGGTTGGCTTGTGATGCTTCTCCATATGGTATTGGGACAGTACTCTCACACAAGTTGCCAAATGGCACGGAAAGGCCAGTCGCGTTTGCATCCAGATCATTGACCTCCGCTGAGCGCAACTATGTGCAGATCGATAGGGAGGCTCTTAGCCTTGTATGGGGAGTGAAGAAGTTTAATCATTACCTGCAGGGCCAAAAATTCACACTTCTGACAGACCATCAGCCGTTGGTATCCATTTTTAACCCTAAGAAGGGTGTTTCGGTGATGACAGCGCAGCATCTCCAGAGATGGTCTCTTTTCCTAGGGGCACATCAATATCAAATAGAATTCAAAGGTACGAAACAGCATGGCAATGCTGATGGGCTGTCGTGCCTGCCACTACCTGAAGAAGAAGACACGACGAAAGTTGACCCTGTTGAGTTATTTCATTCGACCATCATCGAGTGTTTACCAGTCACCAATGCAAGTATTGAAAGAGAAACCAGGAATGACCCGACACTGTCCAGAGTCTAGGAGGTGACAGTGAAAGGATGGCCAACACGGGGTGATCCTCTGTTACCGGCATTTTCGGCAAGGCGAGACCAGCTGTCCGTCTGCCATGGTACCTTGATGTACGGGACAAGAGTGATTATTCCTCCCAAGTTAAGGGAAAGAGTTTTAAACGAACTGCATGAAGGTCATCTGGGGGGAGTTAAAATGAAAAGTCTTGCTAGGGCTTATGTATGGTGGCCGGGTATTGACCAACAGATTGAGGAGTTAACGAAAAGCTGCGCTGGGTGCCAAAAAGTGCAAAATGCACCTCCGATAGCACCGCTACACCCATGGGAATGGCCTTCAGCCCCATGGCAACGCGTACACATTGACTTTGCTGGTCCATTCATGGACTCCATGTTCCTAATCGCGGTGGACGCACATTCCAAATGGCCAGAAGTCATCAAGATGAATACCACTACTTCAGGAAAGACAATTGCGGTGTTAAGAACAATATTCGCAAGGAACGGATTGCCAGAACAGATCTGTTCGGACAACGGACCACAGTTTGTATCGGAAGAATTCCGACAATTCTTAAAGAAGAATGGAGTAAAACATTATACCTCTGCCCCATATCATCCGGCGACAAACGGGTTGGCTGAAAGATTTGTCCAGACATTCAAAAAGGCAATTAAGGCCATGAACGATGATCAGATTCCGCTGCAACACAAGGTCGACAAGTTCCTGATGTCATATCGAAACGCCGATCATGCAGTGACTAACCAAAGTCCTGCCATGATGTTTTATAACAGGAGGTTGCGGTCCAAGTTGGACTTGTTAAAACCAAATGTGCGGAGGGAAGTGGAAAACAAACAGTTTCGGCATATTAACAACAAGACCACTCGAACTTTCGACGTAGGACAACCAGTGTTGGCAAGGGGCTATGGAAACGAAAAATGGCAGTCCGGAACAATTCGGGCCAGACAAGGACCTCTGATGTACACAGTAGATATTGGTCATAATGTGATAAGGCGTCATGCGGATCAACTGGTAGAGTCGAGAGCAAGGGTCGAACCCATGGTTGTGACAGAGACAACTGTGGAAGACGTTAATGAACCTGAAGCATCTACCTCGGCAGGGAATGTACTTGATGATGATGACACCCAATACATTGGAAACCAAATAGAGGAGGCACCTCAACAACAAGAATCAGAGACTACTGAGAGGCGTTATCCAAGCCGCATCAGAAAGCCTCCTGAGAGACTGAACCTTTGAACTGTTATACCTGAAGTTATATATGTATATATGTTATTATGTTATGTTAAATGGGGATATGACTGTTAAGCTAAAAAGGGAGGATTGTGGTGTATGTAACCTGTTCCACCTTAAGAGAACTTAAGCCTGTTCCACCTTAAGAGATGTACTACTTTCTCTGGCTGCTGTATACGTAATACCGGTGGTGACCACACCGGTATATAAGCACTGTGTAGTAATATTGTATTCAGTATAGTCCCTACCTCCAACCAGTAAAGATCTGTTGAATTTACTCTTGTAGTCTGTGTAGTAATTATCACTATAACACACAGACTTAACATCCAGCACCGGAAAATGTGTCACAACTGAGGTCGTTCCTCGGGCTGGTGAACTACTACCATAAGTTCTTGCCAAATTTGTCTACCGTACTACACCCACTGAACACCCTACTGCAAACGGGGGTACCATGGAAGTGGAATGACGAATGTAAATGAGCTTTCCAGAAGAGCAAAGAATTGATCACATCAAAAGGTGTTGGCTCATTTCAACCCAGCACTACCAATTCGGTTGGCGTGTGATGCATCACCCTATGGCATTGGCTGTCGCACAAATTCTCGGACGGCTCAGAGAGGCCAATAGCCTTTGCGTCATGATCACTAACCTCAGCCGAGCGTAAGTACGCCCAGATTGACAGGGAGGCCCTCAGCCTAGTGTGGGAAGTGAAAAAGTTCAACCACTATCTGCACGGGCAGAAGTTCACCTTGCTGACTGACCACCAACCACTTGTCTCCATCTTTAATCCAAAGAAGGGCGTTCCGGTGATGACTGCGCAACGGCTACAAAGATGGTCCCTTTTTCTAGGGGCGAACCAATATGAAATCGAGTATAAGGGCACGAAACAGCATGGAAACGCTGATGGGCTATCACGCCTGCCACTGCCTACTGCGGAGGAAGCACCAGCAGTGGACCCTGTCGAAATATTTCATTCGACTATAATTGAACGCTTGCCTGTAACTAACGCTGAGATAGAGAAGGAGACCCGAAATGACCCGACACTGTCTCGGGCATATGACTTGACGGTGAAGGGATGGCCAACACATGGCGACTCACTGTTGCCAGCATTCTCATCCAGAAGAGAACAGCTGTCAGTATGCCAGGGGACCTTGATGTGTGGATCCCGAGTGGTAATTCCACCCAAGTTAAGGGAGAGAGTGCTCAATGAGCTTCACGAAGGCCATCGGGGAGGGGTGAAAATGAAAAGCCTTGCTAGGGCTTATGTGTGGTGGCCGGGGATCGATCAGCAAATCGAGGACCTGACAAAGAGCTGCTCAGGATGCCAGAAGGTCCAAAATGCACCACCACATGCCCCTCTACACCCATGGGAGTGGCCCTCATCTCCATGGCAACGGGTGCATATTGATTTTGCTGGTCCATTCATGGTCTCAATGTTTTTAATAGCCGTGGATGCGCACTCGAAATGGCCTGAGGTGATCAAAATGTCCTCCATCACCACGGATCAAACGATTGCAGTCCTACAGACCATATTTGCCAGGAACGGCTTGCCAGAGCAGATTTGCTCTGATAACGGACCACAGTTTGTGTCCGAAGAGTTTCGGAAATTTATGAAAAGGAATGGGGTAAGGCATTACACATCCGCCCCGTATCATCCAGCCACAAATGGATTGGCTGAGAGGTTCGTACAAACCTTTAAAAAGGCAGTAAGGGCCATGTGCGATGACGACATTCCACTGCAGCATAAGGTGGACAATTTCCTGTTAGCCTACAGAAATGTGACACATGCAGTCACCAACCAGACCCTGGCCATGATGTTCTTTAACTGAAGGTTGAGATCTCGTCTGGATTTGCTCAGACCAAATGTACGAAGAGATGTTGAGGATAAGCAATTCCAGCACATCAATGAGAAGCCGACAAGGAGCTTCAATGTAGGGCAACCAGTCTTGGCCCGCGACTACCGAACAGAGAAATGGCAACCAGGAACGATATGCACACGGCAGGGGCCACTAATGTACACAGTGGATGTTGGGGAGAACATTGCGAGACGCCATGTCGGCCGGATCCTAGAGTCACAGGAACGGGTCAACCCCATGTCTCGCGTACCTGGTGATGAACCCGATATACAGGTAGCATCTACCCCAGAAACAGTAGCATCAGAAGCTGATGAACCAACCGACGACAGGGGGCCAGAATCGCTTCCGCACCAAGAGCAAGACACTCAGGAAAGGCGCTATCCAGAAAGGATCAGGAAGCCGCCCAAAGACTGAATTTATAAATGGACTATTTTCAGTTAATGTTGCATGTTAAAAGTGTTAATTGTTAAATGAATGTTATGGTACTGTTAATCTAAAAGGGGAGGAATTGTAGTGTATGTACCTTTAAGGGGAGAACTACTTTTTACAGCTCCTGTATACTGTAGTAACGGCAGTGACCACACCTGTATATAAACCCTGAGTAGGGATCTGTACTGTTAGTTTTTAGAGTAACCCTCATCCAGTAAACACCTGTTGATTGTTCCTCTGCCGTCTCTATTTCTTGAAGGACACCATACATCAAGATTCACGGATTTAACAATACCAAACTAGGATGGGCACTTGCATCTGATGAGGCAATTTAGGAGCTACAAAAATGGGCAGATTAATGGTAGATGAAATGTAATATGGATGAGTGTAAAGTACTGCACATGGGGGGAAAAGAATGGGTAACTGTTACAAATTTCAATCCTGCACTAGATATTCCCTCGGGTTCAGCATTATTGGTCACACCATAAGTGGACCACACTTCCCCTATGATCTGGAGAGCTCCAGAGTGTGCTCAAAACTGATGTGGTATGTGAGTTTATACCTCTTAGATGGCTGCTTTGTCTGGTACTGTAATTTGCCCTGAACATTATCTCTGATAGTTTGGATGTCTCTGGGAGTTGGCCCTTTGTGAGCTTAACCTAACATCATCATCATATAAATCAAACCAAAATCCCTGCCAGACCAAATAAGGTAAACATTTCAAAATGTTCATGACATAAGTACTCCTTAAATGGTATTGAAATAGCTATTAAAAATTAAATTGAAAGAGATCTAGGGGTTTAATAGACTTGATGCTCAACATGTTCAATCATGGTGCACGAATAGTCAACAAGCCAACTAGAATGTTAAACTATATTGCCAAACCAGCGGCGTGCAAGTCAGAAAGACTCATGCCCAAACTGCATAGTGCTCTGATCAGACCACCTTGGGTACTGTGTCCACCTCTGTCCACCAAGGCACAAAGGGGACACTCAAACCCTGGAAGTGGTTCAGAGCACAGCCACAAGACTGATTTCTAGCACTTGGGGACTGAGGAAAGACTCGAGAATATTCATGCAAACCAAACCAATTCAGATCTAAGCAGATTGTGCCGAACGTCAAGTGTTGCTTAGATCTGTGGAATTCTCTACCACAGAAGGCAGTTGAGGCCAATTCATTAAATATATTCAAGAAGGAGTTAGATATATTTCTTAAGGCTAAAGGGATCAAGGGATATGGAGAGAAGGCAGGGACAGGGTACTGAGTTTGGATGATCAGCCATGATCTCATTGAACGGCGGAGTAGGCTCGAGGGGCCGAATGGCCTACTCCTGCTCCTATCTTCTATGTTTCTATGTTAGATCAATTTAGATTTTGAACACATGCAGGCTATTTTAAGCAGGACTACTCGGGTATTGTTCCTGGATGTAAAATGTTGGAATTCCAGTGCAGAGAGTTCCAAGGATGACCATTGTTGAATTGTAATTATCCTTTGCCATCTGCCCGTTCCAACATAAGTAAAACTAAGCCTTTTAGAAATCCATTTCAAGTTGAGATTTCATAGGGAGCAAATTTGTGAGTGGGTTGTTTAGGTCTGCAGAGTGTGGCATAAAATCCCTATTTACTAACCAAGCATCATATTTAATGTCATAAAAGATATACCTAATGTGAACAAAACTGATAGCTGTCATTACAGTGGTTGAGTGCATGAATGATGTCACTTAATTAGGACACGATATGGCGTTATTAAGATACAAATCAAATGGGTTTTGGAAAAAAAATCAGTTTGACAAATATTCTCTGTAATTTCTGAAAAATATGTCCTCTAAACCTGGAGTTCCAAGTTAAAAAAATCTATGAAATCAAAGGTTTTTTTTCCCCTTTTGATTTACGGTATATTCTTCAGTGCAGAAAAGGAATCAAATATCCTTCAGCTCCAAATATTTCTGATTGGCTGTCCTATTTCTGCACCATATTCATGTCACAGTAACTTTCAGGAGCAGAGGCCCATCAGGATAATAGTAACCTTTGCTGGTTGATACAACTCTTTTTTTTGTTTGAGATTGAGCCCCCTCCCGAACAATTTCCTGGGCCTCTGGTTAGGACCCAGTGCACTCTGGTAATCAAGAACACACTGGTAACGCACTGAATCGCAAGAATTCCTCTGTCTGCTATTTTTAAATGAATGAATTAATGGGCTCATGTGAAATTCCTCGCTATTTTCACAAAGTCATCACCAAAATTCCCCGTTCATTTTTGTTTTTGGGCTGCGCAGACCCTTTAAGCGGCTGCGCAGCCCATTCAACATTCCGTGCATGTACGGTGTTTCCTGTTTAAAAGCCAGTGCTACACGGCCATGTTTCTTAAAGGTAACGTTGGTCATCACCCTATTTATTCTAAATGGGTTAAAAATCACGCACAGTGGAATCTGTAACTGGCTCCTAAATCTGCACAGTCACCCTGTTCCGTACTTGCCCGTCAGTATAACTTAAAATAACCAACTGAAAACTGCGCTGTAAAAATTAAAACATCCGACATTATTTAAAATATTATATGTGCCATTTATTAATTTTTGGTACATTTCAAAAGATTTACACAAGTGTGCACCAAAAGAACTGTTGAAGTAGACACAAAACAATTACAGAAACAAAACCAACATCATACAATTGACCCTCGAGAAAATAGGTGCTTTAACAAGGACCCTACATAGAGTCAGAAGGCATTACTTTTTTTGCCTAGATCCCAGTAATGTTGTAATATAATATTGCACTTCTTACCCAAGTGAATTAAAATCTGCAAAAGTTCACAGTGCATTTAAATCTACTGCATTGGATTACATCAATCGAATTTTACAATTTACCGCTTTAAACAATTCTGATTAGAGTTTCTCTCACTTCAATATGTGAAGTTCTCAAACAGTCGTTGTCTACAGACCTACCCCAGATTTTTCATCTGCTATTAAACATTATTTTACAATTCTGTGTATCAAAAACAAAAAAAAGGTATACTGACAAAATGGACATGCTGAGCTTTAAACAAAAGAGAACTTTGCCACCCATATGTAGTGTAACTATTCAACACAATTCAAATTGCATAATATATATATATATATTCCAGAAAGGACTAGTTTAAATAGATTCTCTACACTTTTCATTATCTAGTCCATTCACCGTCATACCATAGAGTTTCACTTGTAGTTATTTTTAGTCATAGAACATAAACAATTCTTTGTAACAATCTATCGGCGGGTCTGTCCCCATTGTAGCCGCCAGCTTGGCCCAAGAAAGCATTACAAACAAACACAATTAATCATTCTGGTTTGGAGGTTTTCCTTAAGCCTAATTTTTCTCAAACAGAATGGGGAATCAAAGGTATGGAAATGTGAGAGTTTTAATATAAATGTGCATATAATAAAATTTACAAATGGGAACATTATTAGAAAGTGGGGAAACTTATTACTGATCGGCATTTTGGAAAAGGCGGCAACTATTTCTAAATATTTTGTTTGCTACAAGTTCAACTGAATTATGATACCAATCTCATGATTCCCTAATTCCCTCCTAGGATTCTTAAATAATTATATAGTCACTACAGACTCGGTTAAATGTCACAATCCCACAATATTTGCACATTTCCTAAAACAGACACAAGATCTAGGCGTTGAGCCATCATACTGCAAATGCCAAGAAATCCCGGAATGGAATCTTCATTCAGAATTGGAGGAGCAGCTCCAAGAAAACCTTAAGCCCAAATCTGCAGAAACAGAATAATAAATGCAAATTCAGTTTTATTAGTTTGTGCTGCTAATGATCTCAAGAGTGTGAAGGGAAGCCATGTTGGACCGTTCATGGATTTTGAAATATTTGGAGTTCATGTGGTAAGATTTCCTCAGTGTGCTCACTCCAGCAAAAGTGTAAACTTGTTTACACAGAATGGGTTTATAATTTCACTAGTCTAGCACACGGAAACCTTCCTCCATGGGATGTATAGTAACTCGATATTACACAACCACAGCAGTCAAGAGAGAGTAATGATGCTTGGAAGCGATTACAAGGTGGTAATCTAATAGAATTGCTCAGGTCACTTCACAAGCTACAGGCATTGAAAAGATATATATTAACAGCTGGGTTTATTCAATTTTGGTGGCAGCAGTTCGTTGTCAGTAAATGGGCAACTGTCAGTCTGTTCCATGTCATCAAAGTGTGATCACATTCACACTATACCTTCATGACTGTAGGCTAATTGAGAGATAACTTGCAGTACATTACAGTAGTAGCATACGACAGGCAAAACCATAATTAAGCTTTGTGTCTGTGCGCCTGTAATACTGAAAAAGCAGAATACTGTCGTGCGCCTTCACTGCTACTTATTGGTTCATGCTAATCACATTGCGCTACAGACCAATCAGATACAAGCATTGGTCAATGCTAACCAGGTGATACCACGAACCAATCATCACATTTGAGAAAAAAAATCCAAATTATTTTTGGTGCCGTATGTTGTTATCATTGATCCCCCTCATGAATCCTCCACCTCTGTCTTTTTACCCACTCTGTTCAGACTCAGCTCTTTTTCAGCCACCCCCCCCCCCCTCCTGAGTCTCTGCTCCACTTCTGGCTGTGGCCCGCACTCCACACTCTCCCAGGCCGACCACGAGTGCTTCCGCTCGCCTCCATTCCCACGCCTGCCCCAGGTACTCCAGTGCTGTCTTTTCCCTCTCATTTGGTGTTGGTGGGTATATAATAAAGTAAAATGCAACTTTTGTGAGGGAGCATCCACTCAGGCATTTTCACCAATGTAAGCGGCGGCAGCGAGGCGAGGCCTGACCAGAGCAGCGGAGCGGACCTGGGTGTGGAGTGAGGAGCACGGCGAGTTTAAAAGCGAGGCAAGGCTTACCAATTCAGCAGCGGGGGAGAGAGGTAAAAAGTAATCAAAGTGTGAGGTCACCAGGATGCAGTGATTGGTTGGTGAGTATTTTTCTCTTTTTAAACTTAAACTCTGTGGTTTACAGTTGCTAAGGTCTCTCTGGTGTAGCGGGGTCTGTTGGTAAACCATTTAACTGTAGTGTAATTAGGGGGATTGATTGATTTAATTTAATTTCAATTAATTAAAGGATAAGTCATGGCACGACAGCCCGGCCACGTGGTATGCTCCTCCTGCGATAGGAAGTGCATCCAGCTGCAGCTACTGACAGACCGCATTGCGGCACTGGAGCCGAGATTGGATGCATACTGGAGCATTCACGATGCTCGGGACGTCGTGAATAGCACGTTTACGGAGTTGGACACACCGCAGGTAGAGGTTGGACAGACAGAAAGGGAAGGGGGTGACCAACAGGCAGAGTACTAGGCGCAGGCAGGTAGTGCAGGGGTCCCCTGTGGACATCCCCCTCTCAAACAGATACACCACTTTGAGTAGTGTTGGGGGGGATGGCTTATCAGAGGAAAGCAGCAACAGCCTACTTCCTGGCACCAGGTGTGGCTCTGCTGCACAGGACGGGAGGAAAAAGAGGGGTAGAGCTATAGTAATAGGGGGTTCTATTGTAAGGGGAATAGATAGGCATTTCTGCGGCCACAAATGAGACTCCAGGATGGTGTGTTGCCTCCCTGGTGCAAGGGTCAAGGATGTCTCAGAGCGGCTGCAGAACATCTTGGAACGGGAGGGTGAACAGCCAGTTGTCGTGGTGCATATAGGCACCAACGATATAGGTAAAAACCGGGATGAGGTCCTAAAAGCTGAATATAGGGAGTTAGGAGGTAAATTAAAAAATAGGACCTCAAAGGTAGTAATCTCAGGATTGCTACCAGTGCCACGTGCTAGTCAGAGTAGAAATAGAAGGATATTTCTGATGAATACGTGGCTAGAGGAATGGTGCAACAGGGAGGGATTCAAGTTCCTGGGACATTGGAACCGGTTCTGGGGGAGGTGGGACCAGTTCAAAACAGACGGTTTGCACCTGGGCAGGGCTGGAACCGATGTCCTAGGGGGAGTGTTTGCTAGTGCTCTGGGGGAGGGTTTAAACTAAAATGGCAGGGGGTTGGGAACTTGAGCAGGGAGAGGAAAGGGAAACAAGGATAAAAGCAAAAGATAGGAAGGAGAAAAACAAAAGTGGCAGTCAGAGAAATCAACAGTTTAAATCAAACGTGGCCACAGTAAATAATAATTCTAATAATTCAAAAAAAACAAGCCTGAAGGCTTTGTGTCTTAATGCGAGGAGCATTCGTAATAAGGTGGATGAATTGGCTGCGCAAATAGAGGTAAACGAATATGATTTGGTTGGGATTACGGAAACGTGGCTCAAGGATGGCCAAGGCTGGGAACTCAACATCCAGAGGTATTCGATATTCAGGAAAGATAGGCAAAAAGGAAAGGGAGGTGCGGTAGCATTACTGGTTAAAGAAGGGATTAACACAATTGTAAGGAAGGATATTAGCTCTGATGATGTGGAATCTGTATGAGTAGAATTGAGAAATACCAAGGGGCAGAAAACGTTAGTGGGAGTGGTATATAGACCTCCAAACAGTAAGGCGGAGGTTGGGGATGGCATTAAAAGGGAAATTAAAGAAGCATGCAATAAGGGCACAGCAGTCATCATGGGTGACTTTAATCTACATATAGATTGGGCTAACCAAATTAGTAATAATACTGTGGAGGAGGAATTCCTGGAGTGTTTACGGGATGGTTTCCTGGACCAATATGTCGAGGAACCAACCAGGGATCAGGCCATCTTAGACTGGGTATTATGTAACGAGAAAGGATTAATTAGCAATCTTGTTGTACGAGGCCCCTTGGGTCAGAGCGATCATAATATGATAGAATTCTTCATTAAGATGGAGAGTGAAGTAGTTGACTCAGAGACTAGGGTCCTAAATTTAAATAAAGGAAACTACGATGGTCTGAGGTGCGAGTTGGGTAGGATTCATTGGGTAATGTCACTCAAAGGGTTGACGGTGGATAGGCATTCAAAGACCGCATGGATGAACTACAGAATTTGTTCATCCCAGTTTGGCATAAAAATAAAACAAAAAAGGTGACTCAACCGTGGCTAACAAGGGAAATTAGGGATAGCATAAGATCCAAGGAGAGGACATATAAATTGGCCAGAAAAAGCAATAACCCTGAGGATTGGGAGCAGTTTAGGATTCAACAAAGGAGGGCAAAGGGATTAATAAAGAAGGGGAAAATAGAATATGAGAGTAAGCTTTCAGGGAACATAAAAACTGACTGTAAAAGCTTTTATAGATATGAGAAGAGAAAAAGATTGGTGAAGTCAAGCGTAGGTCCCTTGCAGTCAGAATCAGGGGAATTTATAATGGGGAACAAAGAAATGGCAGACCAACTAAATACATATTTTGGTTCTGTCTTCACAAAGGAGGACATAAATAACCTCCCAGAGATGCCGGGGAACATAGGGTCTGATGAAAGGGTGGAACTGAAAGAAATCAGTATTTGTAGGGAAATGGTGTTAGGGAAATTGATGGGACTGAAGGCCGATAAATCCCCAGGGCCTGATAATCTACATCCTAGGGTACTTAAGGAAGTGGCCCTAGAAATAGTAGTTGCAGTGCTGATCATCTTCCAACATTCGATGGAATCTGGAACAGTACCCATGGATTGGAGGGTAGCTAATGTTACCCCACTATTCAAAAAAGGTGGTAGAGAGAAAACGGGGAATTACAGACCGGTAAGCCTGACATCGGTAGTGGCGAAAATGCTAGAGTCCATTATAAAAGATGTAATAGCAGAGCACTTGGAAAACAGTGACAGGATCGGACAAAGTCAACATGGATTCACAAAAGGTAAATCGTGCTTGACTAATCTACTGGAATTTTTTGAGGATGTAACTGGTAAAATAGATAAGGGAGAACCAGTGGATGTGGTGTATCTGGACTTTCAGAAGGCCTTCGATAAGGTCCCGCATAAGAGATTAGCGTGTAAAGTTAAGGCACATGGGATTGGGGGCAAGGTATTGACTTGGATAGAGAACTGGTTGGCAGACAGAAGGCAGAGAGTTGGAATAAACGGGTCTTTTTCCGAATGGCAGGCAGTGACTAGTGGGGTACCGCAGGGATCGGTCCTTGGACCCCAGCTATTCACAATATATATAAATGATCTGGACAAGGGAACTAGATGTAATATCTCCAAATTTGCAGACGACACAAAGCTGGGTGGGCGTGTGTGCTGTGAGGAGGATGTCGAGAAACTCCAGGATGATTTGGACATGTTGGGTGATTGGGCAGAAACATGGCAGATGCAATATAACGTGGATAAATGTGAGGTTATCCACTTTGGTGGCAAAAACAGGAAGGCAGATTATTATCTAAATGGCAATAGATTGGGAGAAGGGGAAGTGCAACGAGACCTGGGTGTCCTTGTGCACCAGTTGCTGAAGGTAAGCATGCAGGTGCAGCAGGCGGTTAAGAAGGCAAATGGCATGTTGGCCTTCGTAGCGAGGGGGTTTGAGTACAGGAACAAGGATGTCTTGCTGCAGTTGTACAGGGCCTTGGTGAGAACACATCTTAAGTATTGTGTGCAGTTTTGGTTGCCTTATCTGAGGAAGGATGTTCTTGCCATGGAAGGAGTTCAGCGAAGATTCACCAGGCTGATACCTGGGATGGCAGGAATGACGTATGAGGAGAGATTGGGTCGACTGGACTTGTACTCGCTGGAGTTTAGAAGAATGAGAGGCGATCTCATTGAAACTTATAAAATTCTGACAGGACTGGACAGACTAGATGCAGGAAGGATGTTCCTGATGGTCGGGGACTCCAGAACCAGGGGACACAGTCTAAGGATAAAGGGTAGGCCATTTAAGACAGAAATGAGGAGGAATTTCTTCACCCAGAGAGTGGTGAACCTGTGGAACTCTCTACCACAGAAGGCGGTGGAGGCCAGTTCATTAAATATATTCAAGAAGGAGTTGGATATATTTCTTAAGGCTAAAGGGATTAAGGGGTATGGAGAGAAAGCAGGGACCGGGTACTGAATTTGGATGATCAGCCATGATCGCATTAAATGGCGGAGCAGGCTCGAGGGGCCGACTGGCCTACTCCTGCTCTTATCTTCTGTTTCTATGTTAATATATGCTTCTGATGTGTGGAATGGAATGGTTAATATTCCAGCAATAAACCCATCCTGATCGTTCAGTACCTTTATTCTTGTAGGCCTAGAAATTGGGTTGGGGCGCCAAAGTGGCGCAAAAGTCGCCTGAGCGCAGGATTTAGCGCAGCGATCGGAGTAATTCCAATCGCCAGAAATTCAGTTTCAGTGCCGCTCGAGGGACACGGGGCGAGGGTCAAGGCGCTCCGCGTCCCTCTTAGGGCGCTGAAACTGATTATCGCAGCGCAACGTGCCGCAGCTCCACACGCTGCAGCACGGCACGCTGCGGTACTGCAGGCCTTCCTCCCACTGTTAAGGGGGAGGTGCCTGCAACAGCGTGATCCCCGATCGCGAGTGCCGGCAAATGAGCCCGGCACCAAGGAGAAGTGCCGGGCTCTCGGGAAACAGCCGGCAATGCCGCGGGGGGGGTTAGGAGGCCGGGGACGGAGGTGCTGGCAGGCGGCCGCCGAAAAAGCGGCCGCCCCGCACCTCCACCTTAACTTGCGCCGCTGCCGGCACAGTAAGGCCCTGTGAACTGGGCGCGGGTAGCGAGCGGTGCAACTGCGGCGTTCACTACCAAATATCGCGAACGGGGCACGAATGGGGCGCTGCGCACACTGATGACGTCATCGGTGGCGGCGCAGCGCAAAAGCCTAACGCCACCATTAGCGCCCCTACTGAATATCGCGGGAGATGCAGCCAGTGGCGCTACAGCCACTGACTGCCTCTTTAGGCGCTAACAGGTGGCGCTACTCACCCAATTTCTCCCCCGTAATATTAGTGTTCGTTTCAGCATCTCTGTGACTAAACCAAACAAACCTTTGTTTTAAAATTTAGCCCAGGTCAAGGAGCCTGGAATTATCCAGGGCCTTCTCAGCGGTTTGACGATTAAATTTCTGGAAGATACAAATCAACAAAACCGCCTTCCCCAACTGATACTAATGGGCACCAACATACCTCATCAACTCAGCTATACAAGGAAGGAAAACGTTGGTAGAGAAAGGGAGCAGGTTATGGTTGAAGTATATGGTCAGTTTGACCCTATTTATATAACAATCTCTCCCAAAAAGACACACTACCCAGTTTCTGTGAGGCAGAATCTGCCCTGTTTATACTGTGGTGGAGATCACATCTGTTGAAAAGTCGAGAATGCAACCCTGAAGCGATTGCGCGGACACAGTCCTGCGTGTGTGCGGTGCAGTACCGAGCTTACCTGGAAATTTATCAGTCTGATCACAGACCTTCTGTCAGCATTGGGCAAAGATCTGTGCAAGCCAGCAATTCCTTCCTGTGTGTGTGGGTTGGGGGCTCAGTCAACCCATGGCTAACTCGATGGCAAGTCGTGGCCACTGCTGCTGGGAGTATGTTGACGGTGGCAAACAGAGAAACTATCTCTCAGTGCCTTGGGAGGCAATGAGCAGTTCCTCATTTTATATTGTGGGTTGTTTCTGGAGGGGGTGATACTTGGTTTTGAGGAAGGGTAAGGAGACTCTGCGTTGGATCTCTCCCTTGAGTGCAAAGTAGAAAAATGATCCTGTTCAGCATCCTGAGGTTAAGTAAGGATATGCACAGATTATTAAATATATAGGAGCAGGAGTAGGCCATTCAGCTCCTCGAGCCTGCTCCACCATCTAATTAATAACATATATAATAAATAGACTGACATAAATCGTGCCATTCATGTAGAAAGGGCTTATGAAATATACTGGACGGCCTGCTGGTGGCACTGTCCAGGGAGAGTATAAATACTCAGGCACGGGCCCAGCTTGCTCAGGGACATTTTGTAAACAGGAACTAGTGAAGGATAACTAGACTTCCATGTTGTGAAACAGTCGATTAAAGCCTTGTTTAATACTCTGACCAAGTGCCTAGTAGTTTTCTTACATTATAGACATTGTATAATAAATAATAACAAAAACACCAACCCTCAGAGTATGATCCCATGATCCTGAGGAGAACGCAGTGCCATCAGGGGAAACGCGTAAAGTGCTGACTCGGTTCTCATGTCCAAACAGAATTGACACTCGAGTTCCCTTCAATACATCCCACACATTGATGGTATAATCGTTGTAACCAGCGAACAGGAGACGACCTGCAGAATAGTCCAAGTGTATTATTGATCATTTTTACCTTTATAGTAGTTTCTCCTACCTTCGTCCCTCAGTGGGGGAGGGGGGGGACTAGATTCTGAGCTGTGGATCGCATGGCTGCAACTCCATACCAGCAGAAAGGAGGCAGAATGACAAAGAGTGTTTTCCCTAAGATGAGGCATTCTGTCATGAAACACTCTATCCTACCGATGGGCTGGTGAAACAAACTCATCGGGAATAGCTGGTTCAAAGGCCGATTATCATTTCACGATGCCTGGGAAATCACCGCTCCCCAGGAGCAGCAAATAGGAACAAAGGGGCGGAATCCTGTTGCATCAGGTCCCCGTGCCACTGCACTGCCCTGGGATTTCCTGGGCCTCCCCATGGTACGTCTTTGGGCCTGTGCCTGCTGTAGGTGCAAGTCCGGCTGAAACAGTGTAAATGGGGTGGGAGGGGCTTTCTTGGCCTCTCGCCCCCCTATGTTTCCTCCTCCTGCTCCCCGGTGGAGAGACTCCTGAAGATACCTGGTGCAAGGACTCACGCTGGTACCCGCTACAGATGGAAAGGGGTCTGTGGGTGTGACCCCGGGGCAGTCCAAAAACGAATGGGGCAGGTTAGTGTTTATTTTAACACCGATGTCCTCTTTCCCCCCAACGAACGATAGGGTTGGGGCTTCATCACTACTACGGCTTTCCTCCCTGACCTTCTGTTACAAGGCCCAGACAAGGGGCTGCAACAGGAGGGCTATGCAAATGGAATTGGGCAGGAATATCACGTGCTCCCATTCTTTAACAGGCACAGTGCACCTCGGGGGGGGGGGGGTGAGTGGTGGGGGGGAGGGGGTGGGGTTTGCACCTAATGGGTGCTCAGCAGTCACCATTAAAAAAAATAGGCCGTTATATATTATTCAAGGCTGTCACTCAAACTCAGGCTCAGCAGTCCTGCACTTCACCAGTGCAACCATTGAGCTGGCAGTTTCACTTTGCGAGCATAAGCAAGATGTAAAAATAACAGTAGCTTTCCATTCAATGATTCAACTCCATTTAGTACAAGCAAGATGGATTGAAGACACCTTCTGCACTTTAGCTCAGAGTTTTGTTGAACCCAGCGCCAGGTTGAAGTGATTAGTTGAAGTCTCATCTCTTTTTGAATAAATGACATTTCCTCTTCACCGCTGTCAACATGTTTTTGTTCTGAGCTACAGTTATACTGAACAAAAATATTTTGCTTGGAAACTCCCCACACCGTTAAAATTCCTGAGAGCTACCAACAATATTTTTAATTGGATTGGTCGTCAAATATATTTTATGAGGCCTTTTGACAGTTATTTTTTTTAACGGCAGTACTGGGGGGGGGATGGAGGGGCACAGAGCCTAACACATTTGTTTTACTGTTTCAAAGCACTTCCACAGAGCTGGAGTCCTGCACAACACGACAGTCGAACCAATGCAAGGGATCTTCTTACATTATAAGTTACAATCACTAACGTTTTGCTGGTACTTTTCTGTGGACAATTTGGCCTCTAATTTCCTCCAAGTGAGTTACGCCGCTGTTGCACCGTTACAAAATCTTGCGCTTGCCGGCGGCCTGCGGGTTTCCTGGGTCAGCTCATTTGCATTCTCAGTGGGGCAGTCGCTGGCGTAAAACCCGTGCATAACGGGTGCAAACAGCGAAACCGCCTCAATACTCCTGCGCAGCCGTGAAAAAAGACAGGTCAGTCTGCACCCTTCAGCAGCAGACTGGGGCACAAGCTAGTAGTTGAAGAATGTGTGCCAAGTGGCATAGAAAGGCTGAAGTAAGAGATGTGGAGGTGTGAGACTGTTAAAGTGGAGGAAGGAGTTTTCGGGTTGCGAATGCCAGTTATTGGTGTTAGGGGAGCTGTCTAGCCATAGTGCGTGAGACGGAGTCTGAGCTGCCCCTAATCAGAGTGTACCGTGAATGATTAGTTGAGGAATAGAGCTTGGCTTTCGCGCCACTCTCAAATAACTTCACTGCAGGTCACAGCAATAGTCTTATTATACTTGTAGAGAATAATGAGCACCATCTGTGCCGAGATGGCACCAGGGCAGGGCCCCATCCAGGAAAGAACACAAAACTTTACTGATGCCAACCTCCAACCCCCTCCTGGAACAGAATGAAGGCAAGAGGCACAGGCTCTCGGGTGTGGGTGCCATCAAGCCTGGCAGGAATGTCACTCGCGCCATCTGGAGGGAGGTGGCACAGGCACCGAGTGCCAACTCCTTTTAACCCCAGGACCGCAGACCAGTGCCGCAAAAAAAAGTTCCAACAAAACCTCAACAGGGCTGGCATGGAAACACAGTGGCTACTTTCACCTTTTCTTCCTTGCCCACTCTGGGCACCAGCACAAATCTCACCTTCTTAAAGCAACGCTGGCTCAACTAATCATTCACGGTGCACTCTGATTAGGGGCAGCTCAAACTCCGTCTCAAGCACTATGGCTAGACAGCTCCCCTTACACCAATAACTGGCATTCGCAACCCGAAAACTCCTTCCGCCACTTAACAGTCTCACACCCATACATCTCTTACTTCAGCCCTTCTATGCCACTTGGCACACATTCTTCAACTACTAGCCTTACACTCATTTACTTTATCTTCCTGCCAGACAAATTAGAATGCAATGCCCACCTAAGACAGGTCACCGGAGGGGGCATGCTCACCTTTAAACCCCTCAGTCCCTTTGAGAAGGTCATGGAGCTAGTATGTATTCACTCAGCTCGCCGCTGGAGATGGCATTTTGCTGGTGCCAGGTTGATGACTGAGAGCCCACACTGTCTCCCTGGCATTCCTATGAAGAATCAATCGGACTTCACCTTTCTCTGTCTCCTTACTGCGAGGGGGTAATGCTGACCCATCCTTAGTTTCTACCCTCCTTTCCTGCAGATCCACCACAGCAACAGGGTGGAGGAGGGATGATGATGATGATGATGATGAAGAGGAGCACTTGGCCAGATATTTCTCCCTTGTGCTGCTACTTCATCCTGCCCCCATCTTCATCTGCCCCAATCCCCACCAACTCATCTCCTGCTGCACATGCTTCCTCATCCCCAGGCACCAGCTCAGATTCTTCCACCCAGGAGGAATTAGATAGTGGTAGTGAGAATGTGGCACTGGGTGATTCATTGAGCTTGAGAAAAACCCGTGGAGTGGAGAGTGGGTGAGGATGTGTCACCTACCCAGCGGAGACTGCGAAAGCTGCCAATGGCTCTGAACCCAGAACCTATGGGTAATCGGCTGAAAAGAAGGATGTTTGAGGAAGATCATATCTACATGCAGGCTCTGATGTTAGTCTCCGAGGATGTGTGGCAACTGGCAATCTACAGCCGTCCTTTGTGGCAACATCACAGAAGCTTTCTCTTCCTTGGATCCAGTGGCAACTTCGTTGGAATCTGCAGTAGATCCCCATCTAAGAAGCAGCCAGGGGCCAGAAGGTGCCTCCACCTTCACAGAAGCATAGATTGCAGCTCTAGAAGCAATATGGGACCAAATGGAACATAGTATGCACCAGGACTTCCAGAGTGTAGCGACCATTGTTTCTCAGGACTGTCAGGATCTTATAGCTGCCACTAGACTAGTTATGCCTCTGATCATTGGGGCCACAGATCTAGGGGCCAGTGAAATGGAAACCACTGGAGACCCCCTACCAGATACTGACGTCACTCGGGACAGCAGCACATACCAGGCCTCCAGCCTTCTCTGTCAGGCCACCACACCAATGGAATGCGGGAGTCTAGACCAGGCTTCCCAGCAGCACCCTCCAGCTGGCAGCTCCATGGCAGGTGCCAGCTGCATGAGGGCCACCACAGTCCTATGACCCTTCTGTAGCGCCACCTCTTGCGATCCAGGCCTTCGGGTGGCACTTCGAAGTAGCACTAGAATAGGTGACAGAAAGGCACGTGTAGGCAGCTGGAGGAAGGTGTTAGGAAAGAGTAGGGTGATTGTTTGCACTTTGCAATTATTGTTTTCAAAGAGACTGTGCACTGACACATCGCTTTGGTATTCATGGAGGTTACAGGCATCCAGCAAAGGGTGCAATCATTGGTGCTGACTTATTCACACAGATGATTATTGGCACAGTCATGCCAGGGCAAAGACGGCTGAAGTTTTATGTTGTAGGATGAGTAATGGATTAAGGAATGTTGCTTTATTTGCAAGTGGAGAAGAGGTCAGGCTGTGGTGCCAAAGGGAGGACGAGTTAGAGCAAGACGACTTTTGGGATGATCTGTCCTCTGAGTGCATGTCATCCTGATAGCCTGCTCCATGTAGCTCTGGATTCACTGGAGCCAGGGACTTCTCCTCAGCTATTTCAAAAACCAGTCCTTCCTGAATGGACGAAAGTCCTATTTTTTCCCCATGTGCTCCAACCATATGCCCAAGCACTAAAGAGGAACATCTGCCTCCTAACGTTTGCAGTTAAACACTTACCAATTTGGTCTTAATATATCTGTTATTGAACAACCATCTTAGATGAGAAAAATTTCTAAACAAGCTGTTAACTTTAAAAGGCTACCCTGCTAAATTCCCTCAGCAAGTAATGATTAACCGCATTAACTCATTCTTCAAAAACCATGGAAACTATGTACAGAATATCTGGCACCAATAGCTTGGAATGTTATTTACATGATTTTCTTTCTTCGCATTCCTACCAGTCACTCATTATGTATTTCATTCTTGACTCTGAAACTGGAAATACTGTACTGGTATTAGACTCACAGGTCAGGTATCCAAGAGCAACTTAAGACCATTTGATGACTGAGTTTCTGCTGCCAAATGGCACTGGAAGTACCGATCACTGCCATTAACCACATGTCTTTCCTGGTATTCAACTAGATAATAAGTGTTTGTACAGCACAAAGGATTGGAATACAAGAACATAAGAAATAGGAGCAGGAGTCAGCCATTTGGCCTTTCGAGCCTGCTCTGCCATTCAATAAGATCATGGCTGATCTTCTACCTCATCTCCACCTTCCCGCACTATCCCCATATCCCTTAATTCCCTTCGTTCCCAAATATTTATCGACCTCTGTCTTGAATATTCTCAACGACTGAGCCTCCAAAGCCCTCTGGGACAGAGAATTCTAAATATTCACAACCCTTTGAGTGAAGAAATTTCTCCTCATCTCAGTCTTAAATGGCCTACCCCTTATTCTGTGACTATAACGCCGTGTTCTAGATTCCCCAGCCAGGGGAAACATTTTTCCAGCATTAACCCTGTCAAGCCCCTTAAGAATTTTATATGTTTCAATTAGATCACCTCTCATTCTTCTAAACTCTAGGGAATATAGGCCTAGTCTACTCAATCTCTCCTCATAAGGCAATCCCCTCATCCCAGGAACCAGTCTAGTGAACCTTCGCTGCACTCCCTCTAAGGCAATTACAGGAAACTTTTTTTTATCCGGCACGGACGGGACCGACGTGGTGCCGGTTCATCAAAAATTCCGGATAACCGAACGCTATAGTAAAAGATACAGAGCTGAGAGCTCCGTATAAAGCAACAAACCCTGTTGCTTAGCAACAGCTTCAGAACAATGTCCACAAGTTGCAAGCGTCTCTGTAGCTTAGCAACAGCTGCAGCCACACCCTTGCCTTCCTCCATTTGTTGCTGTGCAAGTAATAAAAGTTACCTGAACCGACTCCTGAACTTTGCCGGTTAACCGACATTTCCGGTTATTTAGGTGCCGGTAAATCGAAAGTTTCCTGTATGTCGTTCCTTAGGTAAGGAGACCAGAACTGTACACAGTACTCCAAGTGTGGCCTCATCAATGCCCTGTATAATTGTAGTAAGACTTCTTTACTCTTATACTCTAATCCCTTTGTAACAAAAGCTAACATTTGCTTTCCTAATTGCTTGCTGTACCTGCATGATAACTTTGTGATTCATGTACAAGGACACCCAGGTCCCTCTGAGTGCAAACATTTCCCAGTCTCTCACCATTCAAAAAATATTCAGCTTTTTTGTTTTTCCTACCAAAGTGGATAACTTCACACTTCCCCACATTGTATTCCATTTGCCATGTTCTTGCCCACTCAGTCAACCTGTCTATATCTCTCTGCACTTTCTTTGCATCCTCCTCACAGCTTACTTTCCCACCTAACTTTGTAACATCAGCAAACTTGGATACGTTACACTCAGTCCCTTCATCTAAGTAATTAATATAGATTGTAAATAGCTGAGGCCCAGGCACTGATCCTTGCGGTACCCTGCTAGTTACAGCCTGCCAACCTGAAAAAGTCCCGTTTATTCCTACTCTTTCTTTTCTGTCCATTCACCAATCCTCAATCCATGCTAATATATTACCCCCAATCCCATGAGTCTTAATTTCTATGTAATCAGCTCTTGTGTGGCACCTTATCGAGTGCTTTTTGAAAATCCAAATACGCTACACCCACTGGTTCCCCCTTATCCATCCTACTAGTAACATCTTCAAAAAACTCTTAACAGATTTGTCAAACACGATTTTCCTTTCATAAAAGCATGTTGATTCTGCCTAATCATATTATGATTTTCTAAGTGCCCTGTTACCAGGTCCCTAATACTGTAATAGATTCGAGCATTTTGCCTACTACTGATGTCAGGCTAACTGGCCTATAGTTCCCCATTTTTTTCTCTTCCTCCTTTCTTAAATAGTGTGGTTATATTTGCTACCTTCCAATCCTTGGGGACTGTTCTAGAATCTAGGGAATTCTGGAAGATTAATACCAATGCATCCACGATCTCTGCAGCTGCCTGTAAGGACAATCCTAGTAACTACAGGCTGGTCAGTTTAACATCAGTGGTGGGTAAAGTTTTAGAAACAATAATTAAGGAAAAAATTAACGGGCACTTGGAGAGGTTTAAGCTAATTAAGGAGAGCCAACACGGATTTGTAAAAGGCAGATCATGTTTGACTAATCTAATTGAATTTTTTGATGAAATAACAGGGAGGATTGATGAAGGGAATGCAATGGATGTTGTCTACATGAATTTTCAGAAGGCGGGTGACAACTACCACATGAAAGGCTGGTTAACAAAATAGGGCTCATGGTATAGGTGGGTCAGTGGCAGCTTGGATAAGGAATCGGCTTAAGGACAGAAAACAGCGAGTTGTGGTAAATGTCTGTTTTTCAGACTGGAGGATGGTAGACAGTGGTGTTCCCCAGGGGTCAGTGCTGGGGCCACTGCTTTTTTTGATGTATATAAATGACCTGGATAGTGGAATACAGAGTAGAATTTCCAAATTTGCCGATTACACCAAACTTGGGGGTGTGGCAAACAGTGAGGATGATACCAATCAACTGCAAGAGGACATAGAAATGCTAGCAGAATGGGCAGACAAGTGGCAGATGGAATTTAATACAGAGAAGTGTGAGGTGATGCATTTTGGCAGAAGGAACAGGGAGAGGCAATATACACTTAATGGCATAGTTTTAAAGATTATGCAGGGACAGAGGGACATGGGAGTTAATGTGTATAGGTCCCTGAAGGTGGCAGGACATATTGAGAGAGTGGTTAGCAAAGCATATGGGATCTTGGGCTTCATAAATAGAGGTATTGAGTACAAAAGTAGAGAAGTTATGCTGAACCTTTATAAAGCGCTGGTTAGACCACAACTGGAGTATTGCGTCTAGTTCTGGTCACCACACTTTAGGAAGGATGTGAAGGCCCTGGAGAGGGTGCAGAGGAGATTTACCAGAATGGTTCCAGGGATGGGGGATCTTAGCTACAAGGACAGGTTGGAGAAGCTGGATTTGTTTTCATGAGAGCAAAGGAGGTTGAGGGGTTATTTGATAGAGGTATACAAGATTATGACGGGATTGGATAGGCTAGGTGGGGAAAGGCTGTTCCCACTAGTTGATGGTACAAGGACTAAGGGACACAGATTTAAGATTTTGGGCAAGAGATAGAGGGGGGACGTGAGGAAAAACTTTTTTACGCAGCGAGTGGTGAGGACCTGGAACTCGCTGCCGATGGAAATGGTGGAAGCGGAGACACTCAATGTTTTCAAGGGGAGACTGGACAGGCACTTGAGGGAAATAAACTTGCAGGGCTATGGGGATAGAGCAGGGGAATGGGACTGATTGGATTGCTCTACAGAGAGCCGGCACGGACTCGATGGGCCGAATGGCCTCCTACTGTGCCGTTATGACTCTATAACTCTATGACCTGTTTTAAAACCCTAGGATGCAGGTCCTCAGGTCCAGTGGATTTGTTGCCGCTTAGTCCCATTCATTTCTCCAGTACTATGGCCTAGAAATTGGGCGCCAGTCTCGCCAGGGCGCCGGAAGTACCGCCCCGGAAGGAGTCGCGGCCGCCCGCCGCAAATTCAATTTCAGCGCCCCAGACGGAAGCGCGGCGCTACTCGAGGCGCCCCGCATCCCTCTTGGGGCGCTGCAACTGAAAATCGCAGTGCAACGTGCGGCACGGCGCACTGCAGGCCTTCCTCCCCTTCTTAAAGGGGAGAGGCCTGCTGCAGCGCGCTGGAAGAGCGCGAGTGCCGGCAAAAGAGCCCGGCACCGAGGAGAAGTGCCGGGCTCTTGGGACATAGCCGGCACTCCGCGGGGGGGGGGGGCTCAGGAAGCCGGGGACGGCGGCGCCGGGAGGTGCTGGCAGGCGGCCAGCAAAAAAAATGGCCGCCCCGCAGCTCAGCGCCTCTACCGCCGCAGGTAGGCCCCCCTGAACCGGTCGCAAATTGCAACCGGCGTTAAAGCAGGGGGTGCTACTAAATTCCGCATTCGGGGCGGTAGCGGGGCGCTGTGCACACCGATGACGTCATCGGTAGCGGCGCAGTGCTAATGGTTAGCGCCGCCATTAGCATCCCGCTAAATTTAGCGGGAGGCGTGGCCAGTGGCGTAAAACCCACTAAGTGCCCTCTTAGGGCGCTAACGGGCGGCGCAGCCCACGGAATTTCTAGGCCTAGGTCTTTACTTATACTGATTTCTTTAAGTTCCTCATTCTCTCTAGACCCTTGGTTCTCCATTATTTCTGGAATGTTTTTCGTGTCTTCTGCTGTGAAGACAGATGCAAAGTGTTTGTTTAGTGTCTCTGCCATTTCCTTATTGCCCATTATAATTTCTCCTGTCTCTGCCTCTAATGGGCTCATGTTTACTTTCACTCATCTCTTCCTATTTACAGACCAATAGAAACGTTTACAATTTGTTTTTATGTCTCTTGCTAATTTACTCTCATATTCTTTTTTCTCTTTCCTTATCAAGTTCATGGTCCTCCTTTGCTGAATTCTACTCTTTTTGGCAAGATTATAAGCCTTTTCCTTTGATCCAATACTATCTTTAACTTCTCTTGTTAGCCACGGTTGGACCACTTTTCCTGTGGGGTTTTTGTGCCTTAAAGGAATGTCTATTTGTTGTAAATTATGTATTAATTCTTTAAATTCTAGCCATTGCTTGTCTACTGTCATACCTTTTAATATAGTTTCCCAATCTACCTTAGCCAACTCGCCCCTCATATCTATGTAGTTTGTTTTGTTTAGGTTTAAGACCTTAGTTTCGGATTTAACAAAATCACTTTCAAACTCAATATAAAATTCTATCATATTATGGTCACTCTTCCCTAAAGGCCCCTTTACTGCAAGGTTATTAATTAACCCTTTCGCATTGCAAAATACTAGATCTAAAATAGTCTGTTCCCTAGTTGGTTCCTCAACATACTGATTTAGAAAACTATCTTGTATACATTCCAAGAAAGAGTTTAGATTCATGTCATCTTCTTTTCAGTATATAGAATGTAATCCCAATTCCCTAGAATTGGCAGGTTAAGCAATTGTACTGACAGACTCACCACTGAGGGAGAAGTCCACACTGGAGGCTCCAAAGATGATACTGTCCTTCGAATAAATAGCTACTTCTCTGTCTGCACGGAGATCATACAGACGACACTGAAAAAAGGCAACAGTCTTATTTAAACCTCAAATTATTAGAATTTCAGGTATACTTTTGAGAACTATAGGAATTCTGACAAGGTTTCAAATTGGTCAAGGCAGAAGGGGTTACTTTAAAATGTCAGCTGTGGCTCAGTGGGCAGCACTCTCGCCTGCGTCAGAAGTTGTGAGGTTCAAATCCCACTCCAAAGACCTGAGCACAAAATCTAGGCTGTCGACCCAGTGCAGTACTGAGGGAGTGCTGCACTGTCGGAGGTGCCGTTTTTTGGATGAGACGTTAAACCGAGGCCCCATTTGCTCTCTCATCTCATGGCACTATTTGGAAGAAGAGCAGGGGAGTTCTCCCCAGTGTCCTGGGCCAATATTTATCCCTCGACCAACATCACTAAAACAGATTATCTGGTCATTACCACATTGCTGTTTGTGGGAGCTTGCTGTGCGCAAATTGGCTGCCGTGTTTCCTACATTACAAATGTGACTACACTCCAAAAAAAAGTACTTCATTGGTTGTAAAGCGCTTTGGGACATCCGGTGGTCTTGCAAGTCTGTTTTTCTAGTATTTCCGCTGCAACTGAGTATCGCCCCCATTCCAGTAGCTCTATGCTGCATCACTGTCCCCCAATGCACTGAATTTAAAAATCGCGTCCTCACCTTCAAATTCCTATGCAGTCTCGCCCCATCCTAACTTTACATACACCTTCAGCCTTACATTGGTTTCTGTGCCCTCCAATCCTCCAACTCTGGCCTTTTGCGAATTCCCCCATTGGCTAGCCCCAACATTGGTAGTAAAAACTTCAGCTGCCATTGCCCCGCTCTTTGCCATTTCTCTCTTCCTCTTTAAAAACTCTCAAAAAACCCGTCTTTTCGACTAAGCATTCAGCCACCTCTAAAACCCTCCCACCTTGGCTCAGCACCTGTTTCTTATTCCTCTCATCTTTTCTTTTCTCTCCCCCCACCCACCTCCATATGAAATGCCTTGCAACGTTACACTAAAGCCTTTCTATAAATGCCAGCTGTTGTTGTTGGCAACTATTCACAGACACGGAGTGACTCGGTCCAGCCCACCCACCATTCATGGAGTGGGTATCTTTGTTTATATCAATCATTGATGGAACACATAATCCTCAGAGCTACCGAGTCTTTGGTTAGGTCTGGAAAAAAAACATTGGGCCAGAAATTCGCGGCCAGAAGCGTGAGTACGGTCGGGGTACTCACGCATTTGGCCGTTGGAAATGCCGGCGTTCAGCAGGAACAGCGCATGCGGGGAACGCCGGCATTTCCAGACCCGAGGTCTATTCACAGCGCGTGCGACTGCACAGGCAGCGCTTGCGCAGTGAACTTTGTGGATTTCAATGATGGATTCAGTGAGGGTAAGTCCTTAGAAGTTACACTTGAAAAAAGCAAGTGTAAAGTTGTTCATTGGCTGCGGAGGAAGATATATTTTATCGTGGAGCTTCTGAAATGCAATATTTTTGTTTGGGAAAGGGAGGGAAGTTATTTTAAGAAATTTTAAGTAAGTTTTAAAGTTAAAATTTTTTTTTTTTTTAAAAGGGTTTTCAGAACGGTAGGTAGAAGGAGCAATTGTGGCTGTGTGAATGGAATGTGAGAATGAGTTATGTATGTATGTCCACATATATTCCTTTACGTATATGTATGTATGTTTTATATTCCTTTACTAATGTGTATGAATGTATGTTTTTAATTATGATTTTCCAATAAGTTACTTTCTCTGAAAGTCATAACTAAATAATACATTCATACACATAAGTAAAGGAATATATACATAACACGCAAAGGAATATATACAGACATACATACTTTCAGAAGCTCCACGATAATAAATATTTTCCTCCGCAGCCTCTGGAGCAACTGTACCCATGCTTTTTTCATGTGTAAGTTGTAATGATTTGACCTCACTGAAAGCATTAATGAAAGCGGCGAATTATACTGCGCACGCGCTGCCTGTGCAGTCGCACGCGTTCTGCCTCTGAACCCCTTCGTTCAGAGGACAGGAAATGCCGGTTTTCCCCACATGCACTGTGCATGCTGAAAACCGGCATTTCATCCGGCCAGATGCGTAAGTACCCCGACCGTACTCGCGTATTTGGAAGGGAATTACTGGGCCAACATTTTACATGTCAATAAAATGAAAAATTTAACAATTGCACGACTTGCCCCCTCGCATCTGCGACTGAGGGTCCAAGGAGGTGCATTGCGCAAGAGGTCATCATCGTACGTATCCTCACACTGTTCCCTTTGGGGAACTGTATGAAGTGGTGGAAGGATTTATGGCCGTGATTAACGCTCAATCCGTGACCGTAACCATCTTTGAACCAGCCATTAGGGTGGTTAGTCCTATGGCGGGAGGGTTTTACGGGCTCCCACAACCTATCTGGGGGGGGGGGGGGCCACCAACACCCACGGACGCAAGTATCCCGCTGGATGTCCACCCAGAATTTAAAGTTGGAGCTCCGACTCCACTTGCCGGGACTGTCTGGAGTGGGGTTCAAAACCCTACTCCTTCTGGCCCAGCGGCGGGGATGCTTACTGCTACGCAAAAGGCCCACTCCGCACAAAAGGTGACACCCATACGTTTCCTGCGCCTTTTCCCTCCCCGTGACTGGAGCCCTATGCTGCCATTTCACGTTGCTAATCGGATTGGGCCTTTGTCATAGCGGTAGGATCCCCGCCGCTGGGCCAGATCAGGGTAGGGTTTCGAACCCCGCTCCAGACAGTCCCGGCAAGTGGAGTCGGAGCTCCGGCTCTAAATTCTGGGTTGACATCCAGTGGGATATTTGCGTCCATGGGTGTGGGTGGCCCCCCCTCCTTGTATAGCTTGTGGGAGCCCGTAAAACCCTCCCGCCATAGGACTAACCACCCTAATGGCTGGTTCAAAGATGGTTACGGTCACGGAATGAGCGTTAATCATGGCCATAAATCCTTCCACCACTTCATACAGTTCCCCAAAGGGAACAGTGTGAAGACACTTATGACGACGACATTGCTAAATAAATAAATGGAATTAAAAAAATTCTTTTAGGGCTTTTAAAAGTCTTTAAATTGCTTTAATTCTCTTTAAAACTACTTCAGATTACTCAAAATAATGTAAACATTTTAAAAAGTTTATAAAAGTTACCAAAATCTTCAAAAAACTTCCAAAAACCTATTTAAACTGCTGCTTTGCATGTAAAAATGCTTAGCAGCTTGACAGAAACATTGGGGGCGTGTCCAGTGAAACTGAGACCTCAAGGGGCGTGTCTCACTTGCACTGCACGCTCCTGGCTTCGCGCTGGCTGCACTCCTGGGCGGTGTGACGTCATACGCTGCCCGGGATTCTTCTTTTTCAAACACCAAGTCCAGGCGTCCCTGGAGCTGATCGGCAGTAGCGCGGGGTAAGTGCATATACGGGGCTTGCACGCGCGGCAAGCCCCGTTCACCAATTTCTGGCCCATTGGCTATCTTTCCCCAAATGTTTCCAAGATTGGGCGCTGATGGATTCCAGCTCTAGAGAGAAAGGCTAACAAAAGGTTAACAAAATCTGAAGGTTTAGATTATAGAATAATTGCAGTTCCTGTATTCTCAAATGTCAGGATATGACATTGGAGAGTATAGATTATTCTTTTCTAATGTGTTTTTATTCTTTCTCTACTCCATTTTCCTTGTTTGTACGCTGCATATTCCGATCCTGGATGGATCCAGTCAGAACCATCAAAATGACAGCAAACATATAAAAAGATTAGGTATGTTTTAATGTTTTTCTCAAGCAAATTAAAGGCTTGAAACAATGAATTCTGTGGTTTTTGATTTCCTATTGGGGTCTAACCCATGAAATACTAGGGAACTTCTCAACCTACATTCAATGTTAAAATAAACCCACGCAGGTCTGTAAAATCCCAGCTAAAGGATTAAAAGCACAGCATCATTGTTCAACTTTGATGACTCAGTCCTTTCATCATTGGTAATTTCTATTTCTGCAGCACCTCTTGTTGAAGAGCCTGAGGCTCCTGGAAAGGTATGAGAGAAATGCTCCCATCTCTGAAGATTTCAGAACATGGTAGGTCCTTGCCAGTGAGTCGTTAGGTTAAATAATACAACATGTTAGTCAACCTCAGTCAGGAATGGAGAGCGAGAGTGATTACTCACTGAGCCAGATCTCCATTAGGAGTGATATACTTATTGGGGGTATTGCTGATCTCCAAATCCATAGTTGAAGATTCCACAACATGGCAAGCAGCATTTTCTATTTTATCATATTTTCTACCCGAGAAGGATGAAAGGCTAAGCGAACCCTGCCTGATTCAAACCCAAATGTTCAAGCTTCCTTTGCAGCCAAGTGAGCTACCCCATCTTACAAGATAAGATAAGATGGGTAGCTTAGTCAGATGGAAGCTTTCACGGCAACTCTGTAGGTAAAAAGATAGACTAGCTTTTATATAAGCACCTTTTTAACGACCCAAAACACTCTGAGGTGCAGTTACTGTTGTAATGTAGAAAACACGGTGACATGAATCAACTGAGCGGCCTGCGGGTGGCGCTGTCCAGGGAGAGTATAAATACTCGGGCATGGGCCCAGCTTGCACAGGACATTCTTAACAGGAACTAGTGAAGGACACAACTAGACCTTCATGTTGTAAAACAGTTGATTAAAGCTTTGTTTAACGCTTAGACCAAGTGCCTAGTAGTTTTCTTACATCACACGGCAACCAATCTGTGCACAGCAAGGTCCCACAAACAGCAATGATAGTGATGTTTATTGAGCTATAAATGTTGGCCAGGTCACCGGGATAACTCCCCTGCTCTTCTTTGAAATAGCGCCATGGGATCTTTTACATCCACAAGATGGCAGACGGGGCCTCGGTTTAATGTCTCATCCAAAAGACGGCACCTCTGACAGTGCAGCATTCCCTCAGTACTGCACTGGAAGTGTCCATCTGGATTTTGTCCTCAAGTCCCTGGAGTGGGACTTGAGCCCACAACCTTCTGACCCAGAGGCGAGAGCGCTATCCACTGAGCCAAGGCTGACACCATGTTTGGGAATAATAGTTTTACCCATGGAACCACAAAGCTCCTCTTGATTTTTTTTTTAAAAACCAGCTGCCTCAAAAAGATGTCTTTAAATTCACTGAAATGGAAGACTGCCTGAGAACAGAAAGTTAGAACTACCCACTTGTTATCATTCAATGTTCAATGGAGGCAAACAAAAAGCACAACACAAGCGTTATACTGTACCTAAAAGAAACTTATCAGAAGGAATCACAGAAAACAACAACACTGTCAGCTTACTGATCATATCATGTTTGTAAGGACCTTTTCTGAAAAAACACCCCCCTTCTGTATAACATACAAAGGAAACAATGTACAACCTGCGATTAAATTGGACTTACTGTGGCATCATCTGAACCAGAGGCAAAAGCATCACCACTGGGGAAATACCTGTTGTGAGAGAGGGTACTTTAGTATCATCTTTGCGACAGACCAGCGTTAATACTGTATCCCAGAATTTTGTATATTATAGCTATGCAACTATAGCTTCAATGCTAAAAGTCTAACTATAAGCAGTGCACAATCATTACTGCTTACATGACACACGGAGGTTTTCTCAGGTCTGAATGTGGTGCACTTGTGGTAGTTACGAGTGACGCAGTTTGTTAAAACATTTGAGAAAGTTACTTCAAAATCAGCTGATGCCGTTTCAGGCCTGAAAGACTTTTACAGAATAAATCATTAAATCTACTAACCGCACACTATTTATATCAGACTCATGAGTCTCAAAGGACTGGATACACTGGCCAGACCGCATGTCCCAAACCATTGCTTTCTTATCGCAGCCCTGAAAGTAAATAGGAACAAGAATAAGTAAGACAAGAAATTGAACTGAGCTGAATTTAATTGACATTCATGACTATTAAGCACATCCAGTACACGCGTAAATTAAAGGAGGCAAACAATAATCTGAATGGCCACATACAATCTACTCCTGCTATCTCAAAAGTCACGGAATCGGAATTATCCATAATTTCAATTATTTGGGGCATAAAAAAGAGTAAGTGCTGTTATAATTAAGTTGCTTTGTTCAAATTATTGGATCATTTGATTTCTTTGTGCAAAAATGATTAACTAATAGGAATAGACTGCAAGGTTCCCCCTAAGCTGCGCAGGCGCGCAGTAATCCGGAGGTCACGCGCAGGTCGCTCACAAGCTGGAAGAGATACCCTGCATGCACGACCGCTAAAGGGATCACACAAGAAAACAAATTAGAGGGAACATTGCTAGATTGCAATGTGAAATGTTATATAGGGAGAGATCTGTACAAACACTGGTAACTCCCATGCATCCCTCATTTTATGTTATATTGTGTCGTATTCCTGCTGACTTGTGAAATCATCGGTTTGCGTTGGGGAGCTTGACCTGGTTGGGGAAAATCCTCCTAACTAACCCGGCCCTCTCCTTCTCTGTGAAGCCACCTCGCCCTCTCCCTCAGCAGGTTTCCACGTGACTAACTTGGCCACCGGGCCGAGAGAAGGAAAAGAAAACCATAACTGAAAATGAGAGGCAGTAGAGTCAGAAAACGGTCGGTGGAAGGCGCAAACTTGATAGCTTTTTTTCTCCTACCATGTTTTGTTATGGTTTTAAAATACTGGGGGTGATTTTGGCAATGGGGAGCTTTTGGAGGCGGGACTCCCACTTGTCGGGTTTCAGCCCCGCCTCCATCAACTTCTGGCCAACCCACGCTATTTTCCCTTGATTGACCTTGTTAAGCCCGTCTCCTGGCAAGATGGCATGGAGGCGGGTTGGGCACCCGCCCCCAAATTCTGCCATTTCCCCGGCAGTCCCGCCTCCCCAGGGCTGGCAAGATCGCGCCCACTGTGTCCAATACACACATGTATCATTATTGCACAATTCTTTCCCCATGTTTTTAAAAATCTTTAGCTTTCAATTGTGATCCTTCCGGCAACCACCAAAGTAAGTTGAGGGAAACGCTACATGTGATGGGGAGTAGGTGCGGCGACTTTTTTTCCCCAAAAGAAAACGGAATGCAATCTTTGAATGTTGGAACATTTTTTACTTTCCTGCAGAACTCCAGGTTGTTTTGAACACTCATACTTTCCATAAACTAAACAAGTATTGGATTTTTTTGCATTCATCCATGCCTTTGTTACCTCAATGATTTGACTATTCCAACGCACTCCTGGCTGGCCTCCCACATTCTACCCTAGGTAAACTTGAGGTCATCCAAAACTCGGCTGCCCGTGTCCTAACTCGCACCAAGTCCCGTTCACCCATCACCCCTGTGCTCACTGACCTACATTGGCTCCCGGCTAAGCAACGCCTCGATTTCAAAATTCTCATCCTTGTTTTCAAATCCCTCCATGGCCTTGCCCCTCCCTATCTCTGTAATCTCCTCCAGCCCCACAACCTCCCGAGATCTCTGCGCTCCTCTAATTTTGCCCTCTTGAGCATCCCCGATTATAATCGCTCAACCTTTGGTGGTTGTGCTTTCTGTTGCCTAGGCCCTAAGCTCTGGAATTCCCTGCCAAATCTCTCCACCTCTCTTTCCTCCTTTAAGACGCTCCTTAAAACCTACCTCTTTGACCAAGTTTTTGGTCACCTGTCCTAATATCTTATGTAGCACGGTGCCAAATTTTGTTTTAGAACACTCCTGTGAAGCGCCTTGGGATGTTTCACTGCTATATAAATACAAGTTGTTGTTGTTGAATCAAGGCCTGCTCCCTTGTTAGATTTCCACCCCACTGACATTGTGATGCTAAGCTCCAACTTCAATGTGACTGAGAAGGGCTCCCCAAACTCACAATGTGGTTACAGAGAATTCAAAGCAGGAGCCTGTTGTTCTTCTTCAGTATGCGGTCTCCACACACTGCTGGAGTGGCCAAGACGAGGGCATGTGCTTAGACAAAAGATCACATGGGGTGGAGTAACCTCTTTACGATGCCATGGTGCTGTGTCTTCAGAGGTGACCCATCTTAGAATCGTAACATTTTCAGCACAGATAACCATTTGACCCCTCAGGCCTTTGCTAATGCTAGCTCTACATTGCAGCTGTCTCCTCCAATCCTATTTCCCTGTGCCCTTCAATATGTTTCTTCCTTCAAGTGTATATCTAATTCCCTCTTGAATGTCCTGATTGAAGTGGCTTCAATAGCCACTTGTGATAATGCAATCCATATTCTAATGCATTGCATACAATAAATCCTTCTAACCCTCGCGTTACATTGCTGGCACTAATCCTAAATCTAGGCCCCTTATTTTTTTTACCATTTGAATAAACAATGTTTCTCTGTTTCAAAACAGGATTGGAAGGGAAGGAAATGTTCCACTTTTTATTTCAATGTATTTAATTCTCTTCCTGCAGCAAGTCTCACTAAAAGTTGAATTCATTCCAATAATAAAACTCCAAAATCTGCACCACAGCATATTAGATGATGTTGACCAGTAATTTCCCAGATACATGAATAATGAAAGAATGGAAAGTACCTGAGCAAGTCAGCCAACTGGGGAGTGGGCGGGGAGTGGAGGTGTCTGACTGTTTTTAAACCAACAAAAAAAATTGACTGGAATTTTAAAAATTGAAAATCTTGGTAAAATAAGAGGAAGTCCCCGTAGGATTCTTTAGGACTTTTTGATGATACATCACCAGTAGAATATCTAGTGAGTGCAGATCATAGTTGAATGGTGCTGTATGCTAAAGAGTGTCGCAAGCAGGGACAGACTGACCATATGGGAAACCCAGAGATTTTCCGAGTGCCCCTTGCCTGAATGGTTCCATTGGGCTGCATTATCCCTTTTCCTGTGAGGATCCCAAAGAATCTTGAATCCTTTCCCGGGGGGGGGGTGGGGGGTGGGAGGAGAGCCAGTCCGCCCCTGGTCGCAAGACAACTTTCACTGCTTCCTCTATAAAGAACAATGGTGGGGTTTGACAAAGCCAGCCAATTGTTTCTGCTTGTGCAAATTCTCAGTGAGAATAAAGGCAAAAATGATCAAAGCTTTTCATACGAATTCACACACCAGCAACAGCAAATCACACTGGCCACCCTGCTACCTTGCACCAGATACCCTGCTACATTGCTCGGTCTAGCGGACCCAAGTCTATAAATGGAATCCATTATCTCCCTAAAATACAATTTAAAGTTAATTACAGATGGAGATCATGGCATTTTATGGATGGAGATTTTAGCTGCTGTTCCTATTAGGGACAAATTAAACTGATGAAAAAAAACAGAAACAAATATGGAACAAATCAATTGAAATATCAATGTACTTATTATACCCGCAGTCCATGTGATGTAAGAAAACTATTAGGCACTTGGTCTAAGCGTTAAACAAAGCTTTAATCAACTGTTTTACAACTTAGAGGTCTAGTTGTGACCTTCACTAGTTCCTGTTAAGAATGTCCTGCGCAAGCTGGGCCCCTGCCCAAGTATTTATACTCTCCCTGGACAGCGCCACCCGCAGGCCGCTCAGTATTATTTCATAAGTCTTTCTTTCATGAATGACAGATTCATGTCACCATGTAATGATGAAATCTTTCCAGTATTCTAACTGTAACCGTCAGAATGGTTAAGCATTAAGCCAACTCATTAAAGAAGGATATTTAGAATCATAGCTTCTTACAGCGCAGAAGGGGGCCATTCGGCTCATCGTGCCTTGTTGAAGGACTAACTCCCCCGCTCTTTCCCCATAGCTCTGCAAATGTTTCCTTTTCAAGTATCTGTTCAATTCCCTTTCGTTCAGTAACTTTCACTAGTTAAAGGGATGGTGCCACCGTTACAATGTTCTTCTACTGCCCTCCCACCCTGATCGCACGGCCTGCGATTTCTTTCACACATTGAAATGAATTGGTTGGAAAATCACTGACTTTTGAGCCGGCTATTTCCTGCGCTGTGCTTCCTGCAAGACGCCACCTTCCCGTTGACTGGGCAGAACTGGCCTTTATATTTGTGTGTCAGCCATGGCTCAGTGGGTAGCAACCTCACCTCTGAGTCAGAAGGTTGTGGGTTCAAGTCCCACTCCAGGGACTTGACCACATAAATCTAGGCTGACAATCCAGTGCAGTACTGAGGGAGTGTTGTCACTGTTGGGGGTGCTGTCTTTCGGATGAGACATTAAACCAAGGCCCCGTCTGCTCTCTCAGGTGGATGTAAAAGATCCCATGGCACTATTTTGAAGAAGAGCAGGGGAGCTATCCCCATTGTCCTGGCCAATATTTCTCCCTCAATCAACATAACAAAAACGGATTATCTGGTCATTATCACATTGCTGTTTGTGGGCGCTTGCTGTGCGCAAATTGGCTGCCGCGTTTCCCACATTACAACAGTGACCACACTCCAAAAAGTACTTCATTGGCTGTAAAGCGCTTTGAGACGTCCGGTGGTTGCGAAAGATGCAATAGAAATGCAAGTCTTTCTTTACACACGGGGGGATTGCAGTGAGGCTGATGACCACACAGGGCAAAGAGCATTTTAGCTCAAACCAAGGCGGAATCTGAAAACTGCATTGAATGGAAGGTCTGATGCCACATTTGCTAAGATGGCGCTGAATATATGATAGAGTTCACTTCAAAATTTGAAGAGTAACGTTTCATTATTAAAATAAAACTGCTGCCTCACAGGAGGGAAGAAGAACAACAACAACTTGTATTTATATAGCGACTTTAACGTAGTAAAACGTCCCAAGGTGCTGCACAGGAGTATCTTAAGACAAATAATTTAACACCGAGCCACATAAGGAGAAATTAGGGCAGGTGACCGAAAGCTTGGTCAAAGAGGTAGGTTTTAAGGAGCGTTTTAAAGGAGGAGAGGTAGCGAGGCGGAGAGGTTTAGGCAGGGAATTCCAGAGCTTAGGGCCGAGGCAACAGAAGGCACGGCCACCAAAGAACTGCTTTGGTTACTATGCGTGCTGCATTTGTAAATATGCTATGTAAATATTTCTCACAAAATCGTAAAGATGTTCATGATTTCGCAAGAACTACCAAACAAACAAAATCTGCATGAACTCATTTACACTTACAGCGCACATAGCAACCAGAGCAATTCCTCTCCCATTCGAGACTGGAATTTCCTGCGTATTTGCGCCCAGATATATGGGGTGCAATCAAATACGCGGCCTAAAGGAATACGGAATTTTGGGCACCAGTACAATAGCGACCAAATCTCCTTCATCTTTTACGATCGTCTATCAATCCCTCCGTCCGAACGCACCTCCGCTCATAATAATGGCCCTGCCCCCCCAAGTGACAGAGCCTAACACGCGACTTTCCTGCGATTGCGCTTGCTCAGAGGCTCTCTTCAAATTACGACCAGATTTTCAGTCGCAGCAGGAAACAAAGTCATTTTTCTGGTGTTTTATATTTAAAAAATGATCCTCCCCGAGACCTACACTGTATTTTTGTTTCACTGAATGCATTTTTATGGCATAAGTATAAGTCATGTTAAAAACTGAATAGCTTCCCTGATTGCAGGTTGTTTAACATGCTCTGCCTAATGTACACGAATGATGGTTAAATGAATTGAAATTTTAATTTTCACACTTAAAGAAGAAATATATGGTGCGGGTTCGGCACTTTATTGGGCCCTGATTGTTTACGCTGATTTACGCCCATTTTCAGTTTGGGCGTATTCTAATGAGATTTGCAGGAAATTTGAGCGTAACTTGACATCGGCAAAATGGGTACGTTTTTGGGTCTAACTTCCGGGTTCTGCCATGGAGGAAACCCAGGCCATAGGCCTAAAAATTCAGTTGCTTTGCACCTCCCGTTAGCACCCTAAGAGGGCGTTAATGGGGCGCAAAGCAACTAGTGCCCGGGCGCTGCCAACGCCTCCCGCGAAATTCAGCGGGAGGTTAGTGGCGGTGGTAACCGTTAGTGCCCCGCGGCGGGGTGCTGCGCCGCCGGCGATGACGTCATCGCCGTGCGCAGTGCCCCGGCCGCAATCTTCGGTAGCGCCCCGACTTACCACTGAACGCTATGTCCGACAGGGTCAGGGGGGGCCTACCTGCGGCCAGGGCAGCGCTAATTAAAGGCGAGGTGCCGGGCAGCCATTTTCGTTGCTGGCCGCCTGCCAGCTCCTGCCCGTGTTGCCGTCCCCGGCCTCCTGACCAGCACCCCCACGGAGTGCCGGCTGCGCTCCGTGAGCCCGGCACTTCTCTTGAGTGCCGGGCTCTTTTGCCGGCACTCCGATCCCTGGTGGTCCAGCTGGACCCCTCCCCTTTAAGGGGAGGAAGGCCTGCAGTACCGTGGCTCTTGGGGTGCCGCGATATTCCCTCGCAGCACCCTAAGAAGGAGGCGGGGCGCTTCCAGTAGTGCCCCGCTTCCCTCTTGGGGCACTACCGATAAATTATGGCTGCGGGGGGCGCTAATTTTTTCGGGGCACTAGCGCCCCAAAGGGGGCACATCTCAATTTCCCCCCCAGTGTTTAAGCATATAATGTAATTACACGTTTATCCAGCAGAGGGAGATTACTCATTTGGCTGGGACGTTGTTAGGCTGAAAAGAAAATGGCTGATGAATAAAGAACACAAACATTTTGAGCTAGTAAAAAACATGTGACTTCTCTTCAGTGTTATTCAGAATCAGTTCCGCACACACAATCTCACCAAGTTAACATTCCACACTGTGTTCTATACACTACACTGTAGCTTCTTCAAATGGTCTAAATTGTCTTCTCCTTGACTCCGTGAAGTGGAGAGAAACCACTCACCCCTGACACAAATGTATGTCCGGTCTCAGATGGTGCCAAGTCAAGGCAGAGGACATCAGCACCATGCCCATGAAAGCTCTGAAGCAGTTGTCCACTCTCAACGTCCCAGAGTGCGCAGGTTCCATCACCACTTGATGTCAGAATCTAAGGAGATGCATAAAGAGAAATAAAGACAAAAAGGTCATCAAGGTGGCAGGTGCTAAGGAACAAAGGCAAAAAGTGTCAACAGCAAGCATCCCAGCCAGGTGCAGAATAAAGCTATCTCCACTCTGCCCCAATACCATTCCTCAACCTCAAAAGAACACCCATTACTACAATAGCATAAATTTTTTTCCATTTCCCACAACAGCCATCTTGTGGTCTTTCTGAGCAAGACTGTCAATTAGTGCTAAATTAAAAAGAAAAGACTTGCATTTCTACAGCGCCTTTCATGACCTCAGCACGTCTCAAAGCGCTTTTCAGTCAATGATATACTTTTGGAGTGTAGTCACTGTTGTAATGTAGGAAACGCAGCAGCCAATTTACGCACAGCAAGCTCCCACAAACAGCAATGTGATAATGACCAGATAATCTGTTTTAGTGATGATTGAGGGATAAATATTGGCCAGGACACCGGGGAGAACTCCCCTGCTCTTCTTCAAAATAGTGCCATGGGATCTGTTACATCCATTTGAGAGAGCAGATGGGGCTCAGTTTAATGTCTCATTTGAAAGGCGGGCAGTGCAGCACTCCCTCAGGACTTGAACCCACAACCTCCTGACTCAGAGGCGAGAGTGTTACCCACTGAGCCTCAGCTGTCTCCTAGCAACAGTTCTTGCACCCACACCCACTAGAAACTGGAATGAGATTGCCCAAATTCATTTGACAAAGGTCCCTTACAGCCAACAGGCATCCATCAGTCTGGGCTGAATTTGAACTTGGGCTTCCAGAAGTGAAAGGCCGGAGTCTAACCTCACTGTACCATGAATTCCCCAAATGGATATATTTTTAAAAATACAGTATTGAAGTAAGCCAAGGAATAAATGTATCAAAGGGGCGCACTTGATAAGCTACTTCTGAACATTATGTAAGAAGTCACACAACACCAGGTTATAGTCCAACAGTTTTATTTGAAATCACAAGCTTTCGGAGCGCTGCTCCTTCGTCAGGTGGAGTGGAGTCAGGCATCTCTCCACTCCACCTGACGAAGGAGCAGCGCTCCGAAAGCTTGTGATTTCAAATAAAACTGTTGGACTATAACCTGGTGTTGTGTGACTTCTTACATTTGTCTACCCCAGTCCAACACCGGCATCTCCACACCATCTGAACATTATGGCTGAGAGTTTTTGCGGGGAGCTCAGAATCTCCAGCCGTAACTTTGGCAGAATTCCCAGAGAAATGTCCTTTAAGCTGCTTCCCAGGAGGGTTCTGCCAATCTCCCGCTGTAGTACTCCCTCGGCAAATTTAGGCGTATGTGACATTGGGCCAACATTTGCGATCGCAGGCTTCCCGTGGGTGGACACCTCTGACCTGCAAAATGTCTGCGAAAGTACCTGGTGGCCCGGGAAGAATGGCGGCTTGAACTCCTGGGCCTCTCTGGGTCCGCGTGGGCAGAGCCCCACGTATCCCAGGGGCGCCGGCGTTTCGTAGGCGCTCCTGGGATCACGTGGGCCGGCCCAACCAATGGAAGAAGAGAATCCCCATTCAACCTTTTGACAGGTCCGTATGTACAGAACTGCCAAAAGTATGAATGAGGATCAGCTAAAAAATACACCAACACATTAAATAAATAAATTAAAAAATTGCATATTTAAAATGTCATTTAATTAAATATTTTAAACAAAAATGTAATTTTTTTTTCAAAAAATGAAATGTTTTTATGGGGCTAAAAATAAACTTACCTTTTTGAAGAGTATTTTTAATTTATAAATGAGTTTCCAAATTTCATTTTTCTATTTTTTTTAAACTCTTAAGTTGGTAGAAGCTGGCCTTACGCCTGCTTTTACCAGGCGTAAGAAGTTGACAGTCATTCAGCGGGCAGAAGCTGTACAAAAAGCGCACTCTCCACCCGCAGAGGCACTTTTCTTGGGCATACGGATGATCTGTCAAGGGGATTCCTGACAGATCGCAAGTGCCGGGTTTCAGCTCTTCGCATGCCTGAAACCAGCACTTGCGCGGCTCCTACAAGTGCATACGCACCTCGTACGCACCTGTGGGGGTCGCAAAATACGGCCCAATGTCTCTCTCATGTTATTAGTAAATCTGTGAAGGGAAAAACATTTGCAGGGCTATATGGAAAGTGCGGGGGAGTGGGACTAATTGGATCGCTCTTTCAAAGAGCCGGCACAGGCACGATGGGCTGACTGGCCTCCTCTCGTGCTATATGATTCTATGACATCAGTGCCTCGTTAGACGTTTGTGGCAAGTTCATTCATGCATCAGCTTGTCTCAAAATTCCCACTGCTGGACACATTGTTCTGCTCACCGATTTTCCCTGCTCCCCATCTCTCCTGAAAGTGACTGCTCGCTGGGAAAGGGTCCCACGTGCGCCACGCACCCTGGGTGGCTACTTTTCACGTGTCAGCACCACGAGAGCCATCACAACCAAGGCAAACCCTGTCCTCACTTGACGTCCACACACACGAACAGCAATGAGGATCGGAACCTTCACAAATTTCCCGTGCCTGCCTCAGAAAGCCAGCCGAGGTCATCTGACTCAGCACAGTCCAGGGATTGTACCCGGGATCTTCCTAGTCTGTAAAGCTCAGCTACACGCTGGATGAACTCACTGAACCATCAGGGGAGCCTCTGCAAACATTTTCAAAAATTTTTTTCAACTAGCTTGAAGATTAGAAATAAAATCTGTGCTCACGCAATCATCTGAGAGGCGAAACAAAACAAAAAGGATAAAAACTGACACCGATTTAGGAAAACTCTGGAAAATTTCTCTCCGTTCCCCCGCCCACTAAAGGCAATCACTTAAGCTCCAGGAGATTGGGCTCAGTCACCCACATGGTTAAATCGCTTGCGAACATGATGAAAGGCCACTTCAGTGAGAAAGGACGGTGGTCCTTATGGAATCAAACCCCAAGATCTTCAGCAGAGGAGGATTAAAATAGAAACATTTCGAAAACTAAAAATAATATGTCCTTGCAAACACAAACTGGGTGGCAAGAGGATATTGTACGACCATCATGCGCCTCTCTATTTGATTATTTCAGTGATGGATCTCACACAACTCTGCTCTTTTAAACTTCAAACTTCATGAAGCCATTTGCTACGCTCATACATTGCCCACTTCCAGCTATTCTTAATAAACTGGATAAAATGTCAACGGATTATCAGAATCATTAACATATATTGGCAAAACTACTAGGGGGAAAAATTCAGTTGGTTTGGGGCGCAAAGCAACTAGCGCCCGGGCGCGGCGATGTTTGCGCCGCTCGCGAAATTAACTAGACATTTTGCGGTGGCGCTAAACACTACCGCCACGATCTCCTGCGCCGGCAGATCGTGACGTCAGTCGAGTGCGCAATGCCCCGGTAGCGCCCCGGACCAGATATTGAGTGGCGCCCCCTGCCTTACCGCCTGCCGCTAGCAACGACGGGTTGAGGGGAGCGTTTTGCTGTCAGAAAGGGACTGGGGAGCACTATTTAAAGGTGACCACTTCCTGCCTTTTTTTGTTGGTGACATTTTTGCACCACGCATTCTGAGAGAGAGAGAGAGAGAGACTTCAGGAGAGATTCAACGCTGTGTGAAGGAGTTTTGAGTACTGAGCAGCACTTTGCAGGTTTATTTAGATTTGCCCTTCCTTGCTTCACCAGCGCTCTGAGGTAGCGCCTCGCTTCTCAGCCTTAGCGCCTTAAGACAGGTGTGAAGCGCCTGATTTAGCGCTCCAATCACATCCAGGGGCGATAAAAGCCAAGTTTGCCGTCGGAAGCGATAATTAGCGCCAGGTGCTAAACTTTGCGCACTGCCGATAATGGCGCCCCAAAAGGGGAGATACTGAATTTTTCCCCCCTAGAGTCCAAGGAAGGGACTTTCCACTGTGCAGAAGAAATAATTTAATATGGATTAACCCACAGTGTGCAGTTTGTCAGACGTGTTCACATAACAACAGTCACTGCACTTCAAAAAAAGTGATGCATTTTGGACATCCCCAGAGATGTGACTAGGTGCTGTATAAATGCAAGTTGTTTGTAACTGCTTCATATTCCAGTATGGTGCATAGCTGCCATTTCCTGTACACATGTGCCATCTAGTGAGACAAATTCATTCACTGATCTTGCCCTTCGTAGCGGTATATCATTTGTGCCTGAAGGTACGTTTGTGCTTTTTAATCAGAAATTGGCATGTCATTCTCATGCTGCGGAGCTGAGTTGATGGCCCAAACTCATTTGACATTGAGCCTGTACAGCGAGCAGAGAGAGGAGCCTGTCTGGGCTTGAATTCGAATCCCAGAAGTGGAAGGACAGTGTTCAGCCCCATTGCACCACTCAGCCCCTACTGACAATGATTCTTAGTTGCTTTACAGGTGCCAGCAATTTGCCATGACACCTTTTCCTTTGCTACTAAACATGAAGTGATCGGGGCAAACATCTGGATGGTCCTGCAGCACTCAACATTCCAGATGTAGCAACTACAAAGCCAAACACAAGACCAGCAAAGGAGTGGCGATAGAGGGGGGCCTCCCAAAAACCAACATGGGTCTCTAATGCAACGTGCACTAGGCTGCTGGTGAACTCTGAAGCACTGCCTCTACAACGGCACAAACTCCCACCAAATCTGCATTATCCAATGAATCATTATAGACAGATCATCTCTTCCAGGATTCTATATCCATTGATGTTAAGCCACTCCATTGCTTTCTTCCAATAAACTTTGACATAAGAAAACTACTAGGCACTTGGTCTAAGCATTAAACAAAGCTTTAATCAACTGTTTTACAACATGGAGGTCTAGTTGTGTCCTTCACTAGTTCCTGTTAAGAATGTCCTGCGCAAGTTGGGCCCGTGCCCGAGTATTTATACTCTCCCTGGACAGCGCCACCCGCAGGCCGCTCATTATTATTTCATAAGTCTTTCTTTCATGAATGACTGATTCATGTCGGACTTCTTATTCTGTCTACTTAAAAGTGCACAAAATATTAGAAATGAGCTTTCAACTTTGCAATAATACTCATTAATGATCAAGGCCTGTGAACCAAGGAGGTGAATTTCTGTGGAGTTTCCCCCCCCCACCCCCCCCCCCTCCCAACTCTTCAATGGTTAAACATGCCTACCTACATACAATTGTTCTTTCTTTTTGGGTTTCATCAGACTTCTATCCTTGAAAGGGGGGTGGGGGGCAGGTGGGGCTCAGTGGGCACCCTTCCCCAGCTGCAAGATGGCAATGACTCTTTCTCCACACCATTGCATGGAGATGCTGACTGAATGTTGGGTGCCTCCTCACAGTGGTACAGCTTAGATCAAGAACTCAGCAGAGTTAGGGGATTGGCCCTTGCAATCCTCAACACTGTGCCCCGTGCGTCATTATTATTAATTAAGAGCTAGAATTTCATGGTCAACGTATAAAGACGAATGATAGAGCAGGCTTCAAGACAAGCTTCAAAGTCTTGAATTTATATAATGCCTCAGAAATGTCACAAAGAGCTTCCCATACAGCGCAGTGACTGTTGTTATGTGCACAAACACAGCAGCCAATCCGTGTGCAGCAATACCCCACAAACATAAAATGAGATGAGTAACAAGATGATCTGCTTTTGGTGGTGTTGGGTGAGGGAGGAAAGCTGGCCAGGGCACTGGAGAACTCTCTGGTGGTGCCATTGGACCTTGAACGTCCACCTGGACCACTGAAACAGGCAGAAGGGCCTGAGTTTAATGTCTCCTGCAAAAAACGTAGCAAAGAGATTTTCATGAGTTACAAGTTTTGTCTTAAATTTCACTAATGTGTGTAAACCCGCAACATTCTCCTGAAGCAGGTGTTCTTTCACTACAACTGTGCAACGTTAGCTTTCTAAACTAAGCTATGTACTCAATATAATACTTCCGTATACTGTACACAACATCCATTGCAGAAAATCGCTAACTTATTTTCTCCCTTCGCTACAGTTAATCATAGATCAAAAGAGCCAAACGCAGAATGTGTGTGGATTATGGCCCTGCAATAAATATGAATTCTTTTGACAACATGTCAGCACACATTTTTTAGATAAAAGTGTTTCACTTTTGAACATTTTTCAGCAAATCATTTGTATAATAGCTCAGCAAGATTGGTTTTTGTAAACCCTTAGGATTGATTAAATCAGGCTCCTACTGTTGGTGCCACAGTGGATCACAGCAGAGGCCTCTGGGTACATCCTGCACTTTTAGCCGCTGCCATGGTAACTGGTTTCAGAGCCACCAATATATAACCGTAACCACAGGACAAGACTATAAATGTATCCTAAGGAAGGCTGCAGTGTACCAAAAGGATGAGTTAAACTGAATTAGTATTTTTGCAGAAACAATGATTATGTCCTGCAGTAAGGGCATGCAGATAAAAAAAAATTATAATGCATTCAGATAATGTATTAGCTGAAGGGATGTATAGAATACTCAGCGGGAAACTAAAATATAAAGCGAAGTAGGATGATAATTCATGAGTGATTAAGTCACAAGGGTTATTAAAAGGTCTTTCTTATGAGTAGAATTCTTCACTGTACAGTTCCCCACTGACTGTTCTGTTAAGACTAGTCACATCTCATCTTGAATATTTTTTTCTCTTCATCATCAATATTCAGGCCTTAGTGACCATAATGCACTAAAGTGTTCCATGGACTATAATTGATGGGGAAAATCCTTGTTCTTAATTGTGACTAAACTGACAAGAGAATCACAGAAACCTCCATTACAAAAAAGGAGACCATTTGGCCCATTATGCCAGTGCTAGCTCCCAATCGATGCTGTCTATTCAAATTAAATTTTCCTGCTTTTCCCTGTACTCTTTAATATTTTCCTCTTCAAGTATTTATCTAATTGCCCCATAAATGTTGTGGCCGACTCAGCTTCAACAGCCACTCGAGGCTACACATTCCAAACTCTAATAACCCGCTGTACAGCTGAAAACGGTACAGATATTCAAGCCCTGCTCACACACGACATTCTGTTTCTCTCACGTTCTTCCTTCACTCTCTTTCCCACCATCTTTCTTCACTTTTGTGTTTTTATCTCTCTCTCTCTTTCTACTCCATTTTTCCTCACTCTTTCTTCTCCACTTTTCTTTTCAGATCTCCTTTACTTTGATCTCAGTCCTCCTTCACTTTCATCTCTCTCTCTCTCTCTCCGCACTCCATTTTGTTTGCCATTTTCAGCTAAGTAGACTTGAAACAATCTATTTTGACTTGGGAATATAAATGGGTTGTGTTCAAAAACATGCCAGTGTAGCCGTTATGTTTACATTGCACAAATGCACAACTGTAGGCTGATATTCCAAAAAATGAAACTGTCAATGACATCTGCTTTATTCCACCTGCCCGACACCACCCACCATTCCTCGGAGAGGAAAAAAGATGACTTTCCCTCAGAGATTGCCACTTTTTGAAGAAGTTTTTTTTTTAGAAAGGGCACAAGAATGGAAAAAAATAATTAATTATCTAATTGTCCTACTCCCTTCAGAGTTTTGAACAATGCTGTCAACCTCGAAATCGGCCATTCAGAGACACAACTTACTAAAATCAGGTGAAGATGATCAAAATCAGAGACCATTGTCTTTGACTGCAGGTACCACCTCAAAGAAAGACTTGCATTTATATAGCGCCTTTCACGACCGCAGGACGTCTCAAAGCGCTTTACAGCCAATGAAGTACTTTTTGAAGTGTAGTCACTGTTATAATGTGGGTAACGCGGCAGCCAATTTCCGCACAGCAAGCTCCCACATACAGCAATGTGATAATGACCAGATAATGTTTTTTTTTAAGTGACGTTAATTGAGGGATAAATATTGGCCAGGACCATTGATCAAGCCTGCCTTGCATTTTAACTTACATATTTCTGTTTGCATAGTATTCCACCTCAGACCCACAGCACCTGCAAGACACCCGCGCCTTGTTTCAATCCAGGTAAGCTAGTTTTACAGGCCAATTGTGATGTTGGTGTGGTGTTCTTTTGGGTGCAGATGCAACAAAAGTGCAAAATGGGCAAACTCAGATCAATACATTGCCAGTGAAGCCAGCTAGAAGTGGTGATCTCACTGGCAATGCGAGGATGGGCACTGCCCGTGGTGTAAAAGCAGCAGGTATGATGCTCCACACAGTTACGCTTTCTGGAGACCTGCTGTACTATCGCTTCCAGCGTAATGATTGAAAACAGTTGACTTGAACCAATTGTTAGACGGGAACACAATAGAGAAAGTTGAGAAAAATAAAAAGACTGGTCTGTTAGTTTCACATCAACAAAAGGGTAGAAGAGGAAGTTAGATTCTAAAAGATAACATTCATAGTGTAACTGGAGAAGATAAAATGTTAAAATATTTGTCCTGGCACTATTCACGGAAAGGGACAATAACATAGTGTCCAATTGTGGATTACACCCAATACCCTAGCAGATAGCGAGGTCAGTGAGGTGAAGGTCATAGAGTCATAACGGCACAGAAGGAGGCCATTCGGCCCATCGAGTCCGTGCCGGCTCTCTGTAGAGCAATCCAGTCAGTCCCATTCCCCCGCTCTTTCCCCGTAGCCCTGCAAGTTTATTTCCCTCAAGTGCCTATCCAGTCTCCCCTTGAAAACATTGAGTGTCTCCGCTTCCACCACTTCCGTCAGCAGCGAGTCCACACCTGCATAAAAAAGTTTTTCCTCACGTCCCCCCTGTATCTCTTGCCCAAAACCTTAAATCTGTGTCCCCCTAGTCCTTGTACCATCAACTAGTGGGAACAGCCTTTCCCCGTCTAGCCTATCCAAACCCGTCATAATCTTTTACACCTCTATCAAATCACCCTCCTTTGCTCTCATGAAAACAAATCCAGCTTCTCCAACCTGTCCTTGTAGCTAAGCTCCCCCATCCCCGGAACCATTCTGGTAAATCTCCTCTGCACCCTCTCAAGGGCCTTCACATCCTTCCTAAAGTGTGGTGACCAGAACAATACTCCAGTTGTGGCCTAACCAGCGCTTTATAAAGGTTCAGCATAACTTCTCTACTTTTGTATTCAATACCTCTATTTATGAAGCCCAAGTTCCCATATGCTTTGCTAACGACTCTCTCAATATGTCCTGCCACCTTCGGGGACCTATGCACATTAACTCCCAGGTCCCTCTGTCCCTGCACACTCTTTAAAACTGTGCCATTAAGTGTATATTGCCTCTCCCTGTTCCTGCTGCCAAAATGCATCGCCTCACACTTCTCTGTATTAAATTCCATCTGCCACTTGTCTGCCCATTCTGCTAGCCAGTCGATTGGTATCATCCTCACTGTTTGCCACCCCCCAAGTTTGATGTCATCGGCAAATTTAGAAATTCTACTTTGTATTCCAATATTCAGGTCATTTATATATATCAAAAAAATCAGTGGCCTCAGCACTGACCCTTGGGGAACACCACTGTCTACCATCCGCCAGTCTGAAAAACAGCCATTTACCACAACTTGCTGTTTTCTGTCCTTAAGCCAATTCCTTATCCAAGCTGCCACTGACCCACCTATTCCGTCAGCCTCAATTTTGTTAACCAGCCTTCCTAAAATCCATGTAGACAACATCCATTGCATTCCCTTCATCATATTTGACAATATTTGGCATATTTGTATTTGACAAGTTCCCTACATTACAACATGGGCTACACTTCAAAGGTACTTAATTGGTTACATAAGTGCAAGTCTTTTTTTTCAGTTAAAAAAACTGAACACTAGCAAATTTCTTAGGCCAGATGGCATATACCCTAAGGTTCTGAGGAAGTGTGGGGAGGAAATCTGTGCTGTGCTGGCTATAGTCATGCAGGAAGTGTTGGGCACTGGGGAGGTTCTGCAGGACTGGAAGCAAGCTAATGTGATACCTCGAAGCAGAAACGGTGACAAAGCCGACACCAGTAAAATACAGACCCGTTAGCCTCACAGCCATAACAGGTAAACAAGGTAATGGCGACTATTCTTCGGGGTGGTCTGGATTGTATTATAATCATTTAGTAAGAAATAGCTGGCGGGGGTTTCAATGGGGAAGATTCTGCCTGAGAAACCAATTGAGATAAGTTAAAGATCAGATCGATAGATGATGGTACTGACGTAATAAAACTCACTACACACTTGGTTTGAGCATAAAGCAAGGCTTTAATCAACTTGTTTCAGAACATGGAAGTCTAGTTGTACTTCACTAGCTCCTTGTCTTACAAAATGTCCCTGGGCAAGCTGGGGCCACGCCCGAGTATTTATACTCCTTGGACGGCGCCACCAGCTGGCCGTCCAGTGTTATGTCATAAGTAGTTTCTTGATGATGAGATTTATAACAGGTACAGTTTATCTGATTTTTTAAAGGGCTTGTAAGTTGGTTACTAAATAGGAAGCAGAAAGTATTCAGAGAACAGCAATGTCAGATTGGGAGGGGGGGCCGATGCTGAGTGTGATCTTTCAGTGATCAGTGCGAGGGCTCCTTCCTTTCCAATCCACGTTAATGACCGAGGTATCAAAACTAAACCTGGCAATTTAGTGATGACACCAAACGAGGGAGAGCAGTAGGAACAGAGACAGCAGAGCAAGACTTACAGAATGACTTAGATAGGCTATGCAACTGGTCAGACAAATAAGTGTCAACCTACCTCCCTCTGAACTTGCAGCACTCCATTCTCTCAGATCCAACCCCAACATTGTCATTAAACCGGCTGACAAGGGTGGCGCTGTTGTTGTTTGGCGAACCGACCTCTACCGTGCGGAGGCTGAACGCCAACTCTCCGACACCTCCTCCTACCTCCCCCTGGACCATGACCCCACTACCGAACATCAAGCCATCGTTTAAAGCTTTCACAGGCAAATAAGTGTCATTAGTACAGAATGGCCCCAGTTTTGCTACTAAAATAACAGCGAGTTTAATGGCGCTCGCCATTATTAATGTGTAAATCATCCAGCAACTTGTGGCAAGGAAGAGAAATCCCAAGAATTGCAAATCGCCACAAGTTACTGGACAATTTGTGCTGCTGCGCTGTTAGCCTCGCGAAAACGGCAGCGCACCCTCAGCTTCCCCGTTAGTTTCAAGAAATTGCTGTATTTGCACCTTAGTTGCCAACTAAACTCGCTGCAGAAAGTTAGGGCTAGTACTTAACAGCGCAAGTACCCTTTTAATGAGGAGATTTATGCTCCTGCAATGCTACTCAACCTCTCCAGCCCAGAAAGGGAACAATTGAAAATGTGGAGTCTCATTCCTACAGGTAGTAAATTGTTGGTAGAGATTTTTTACATTTTAAATTTTTTCTTACTTTTCCTTTCTGTCTCTCTTTCTCTCTCTCTTAATCCAATCTTTATTTCCCTCTCTGTACCTAATTCACCCGATTTCCTTCTACATCGCTCCTCTGTTTCTTTCTCAATCCTTAAATCTCGTTGGTTAGGGAGATAGACTGTTGGTCCCATTGTTCACCAATGCGTTGTTATCAGCTCGCACTTCTAGCAACTTGCCGGGCAAAATCTTTTCGAGCTGAACAGCGAGAGAAAAAGTCTAACTAACAGGGCACGCCGCAGATTCTGGGCCAACAATCGGACCTGAACTGGCAGGAGGAGACTTAGAAAGAAGCCTGACAGCAATGGGTGACCTATCACTTTCAATGTTTAGACAATGTTGGGAAGCTATTAGAAAAAGCAAACAGACTGCAGTGATGTATAGTGGAGAAGAGTAGAGTTCCACTCTGCTTCTGATATTTCAAAGTCATTTTTTGCACTAAAGATTCAAATTAATTAATTGGAGGAAAACAACACTAGAGTTATTGTTTAGTGCAATTCCAAATATGAATTATTCAGTAATTCAAAATGAAGTGGCTTTGAATTATCAGGAACAAATTGGGGTTATGCTGAGGCATTGGGCAGATCCATTCCTCAGTACTGAGTTTAATTCTGGTCAACACAAGGGTTGCAGAGAAGAGCAGTAGGACCGATCCCGAGTGTAATGGGGATGAGCTCAGAGGATGACGAGAGAAAATTAAGCTCTGTCGTTCAGAAGAGGGGTTAAGCAGGGACCTCAATGAATTATGCAAGATATTCAATTAAATGGTACGAAGAGGATATTTCTTCAAAACAAACCAGGGGAAAGCAGGGCCTAATTTAAATGAGTGAAAAATTCTTTTAAAACAGGAACTAGGAAGGACTTCCTCACTCAGTGTGCAAACAGTTCGAAACAATCGTCCAAGAGGCAGAAATGTTAAGATGTTCCAAAAGAGGGTGAATCCTACAATGGGAAAGCCAGAACATTAGAAGGATGGACCTCAATGGGCCCAATATCCTTTTCATAACCTTGGCTTTTATGTTCTGATGACTTTCCCCTCATTGCTGGAGGTGGGAGGCCTGTAAGCCGCACGGGATTGTGTTCAGCAGACTCTATGATCATTGTTAAAAATGAAAATGCTGTACCTCATAGCCTTACCTGCATATCAGAATTAGTGAAGCTGCAGGCAGACAGGTAGTTTGTGTGCATCGCAACGGACTTCTTCTTTGCTGCCATGCTCTCGTTTTTATCAAAGGTTAGAGGGTACACGGAGCACTTGTTGTCCAAACCACTGGAAAAGTTAAAGAGTTGCCCAGGATTACTGAACACAATAGTGCAAAGACTCCTTAACGTTCTCTAGGATCACCGAAATGACAACACAGACTGAGGCCATTCAGCCCATTAGACCCATGCCGGTGCTTGCTCTTTCACTGAAGCTTTCTCCTCTAATCCCATTCCCCTGCCTTTTCCCCATATCCTTTTAGATGGAATGAGAAAAGGACATTCAGCCAATCCAGCTGATTTCAGACTTATTTCTGCTGTGCACCAGTTTTCTCATAACAGCAGATCTGACTTGAATACTAGTACCTTCCAAGGTAATGATAATTACTTAGGTTTGTTTTCATACCAGTGACCCCCTGGGCATTGGGTGATGGAGGGGGCTGGACATTCATTCTTGAAGCCTGGGACTCAATTTCCGACACGACAGGAGGGATGAAACTCTCCTCTCTCAGCAGCTATAAGGAACCTAGCTGAAAAGATCACGCAAGAACAAAAGTGAACCCACGCCATAGCACGCCATGCTGTGTGTGTCAGTCTCAATCAAGTTGCTGGTGGCATTAGTATATACAACGACCTAGAATTCAGTGAGTGCCCTGCACAATTCACACTCAAGTGTTGAGCGGCCTAGCCAGAGGCTCTTGAAGGTACCACTGGAGGCCGCTGACAAAATGGCCTGGGAAAGTCCTTGTACCCACCCCCCTCCAAAAAAAGCCTCCATCCTGCTACAGGCCGCTCAAGGCCTCTCCACGGGATTGCACCCCTCCCAGACCCGGCATGGGAGCTGGCCGATTTTCCACCCTCCCACAACCGGCGACTCTAGTGGGGCACCCACTTGGCAGCTTTTAAATGAGGCCTGGGTTTTCAATTGGCTCAGGCCTCACACGCACTGGATGAACTCAAGTGAACCAGAAGGGTTGACGAGCCCCCATGGTCTTAGGCTGCGACTTGCTGAACTGACAGTCTGAGCGGCACCATTGTTGGGCAGCACTCAAGTGAACCAAAGGCAGTTCTTCACACAAAGTATAGAATACCAGAGTACGTGTCATCACCAGACTGAATTCAGACACCTCCCAGCAGCCATCTTAAGAGCTGCAGTGGGGGGAGCTTGGGTAGAGGGCACCCATTTTCTTAGCTTTTGTTGCTAAGTGGCCATGGAGGCCTGAATAAAGCAGAGAGCAGATAAGTTAAGAAAAAGGATCGATTTTCTGATCAGCAGAATTGGAAAATTGAGTGAGCAGAGCTTAGCCATGTTTCTTGCCGGATTCCTTCTACCAGTGATTTCCTGGCTGGCTGCATGTTGCGTGCTTGTGTTCTCAAACATTGTGCACCCACACCCACATTAAGGTGCCAGCATTCATGCAAAAAATATTTAAATTAATGCAGGAGGTACAAGGTGAAAGAAACATAGAAGATAGGAGTAGGCCATTCGAGCCTGCTCCGCCATTCAACTAGATCATGGCTGATCATCCAAACCCTAGCACCCGGTCCCTACACCGACAGCTGTCCCACCCAAGCCCTATCCCCATGTATTTAATCCCCCCTAACACTAAGGGCCAATTTTTTTTATCATGGTCAATCAACCTAACCCGCACATCTTTGGACTGTGGGAGGAAACCGGAGCACCCAGAGGAAACCCACGCAAACACAGGGAGAATGTGCAAACTCCACACAGACAGTCGCCCGAGGCCGGATTGGAACCCGGGTCCCTGGCGCTGTGAGGCAACAGTGCTAACCACTATGCCACCGTGCTCGGGTAATCAGCACTGGCTACACCTGCTATTATAACACCACCAATATCTTCAGGCCTTGGCATACCCCCAGAGGCCCTGTGGAATATTTACTGACTTAAAGTCAATAAAAACACCCCGTACAGAAGTGATTATTTAAAAACTTTACTTCTTGCTCGCTCATCCTTTTCAAGATCTTTGTAAATACACACTGTCAGGTAAATTCAGTGACGCTGCACTCCTATAGTAACAACTACTACTTGCATTTATATAGCTCCTTTAACGTAGTAAAAAGGCGCTTCACAGGAGCGTTAACATAAGTAGATATTAGGGCAGGTGACCAAAAGCTTTGTCAAAGAGGTCGGTTTTAAGGAGCGTCTTAAAGGAGGAGAGAGAGGTAGAAAGCTGGCGAGGTTTAGGGAGGGAGTTCCACAGCTTAAGGCCTTGGCAGCTGAAGACACGGCCGCCAATGGTGGAGCGATTATAATCAGGGATGCTCAAGAGGCCAGAATTGGAGGAGCACAGAGATCTCGGAGGGTTGTAGGGCTGGAGGAGATTACAGAGATAGGGAGGGGCGAGGCCACGGAGGGATTTGAAAACAAGGATGAGAATTTTAAAATCGAGGCGTTGTTCAAGCAGGAACCAATGTAGGTCAGCGAGCACAGGAGTGATGTGTGAACGGGACTTGGTGCAAGTTAGGACACGGGCAGCAGTGTTTTGGATGACCTCAAGCTTACGGAGGGTAGAAGATGGGAGGCCAGCCAGGAGTGCGTTGGAATAGTCAAGTCCAGAGGTAACAAAGGCATGGATGAGGGTTTCAGCAGCAGATGAGCTGCTTAATCATAACATCCTAGATTACTATAGCAGGGGCGGCGACGGAGGTGGAAGTAGGCGGTCTTGGTGATGGCGTGGATATGTTGGACGAAGCTCATCTCAGGGTCAAACATGACACCAAGGTTGCTAGTGTGGAGCCTCACTAGATGGGAACACAGATCGGAGAACTGGGGCTTAATGGGGATGATATCCATCTTGGGCAGCAGCACAAAATGGACGACTGAGAATCGGCCGGCCGTGTTACACTGCCAATGGAAAGGAAAATCAGGCGGAGTGTAAAATGGGCTGCTGATTCACTACCGTCCGTTTTGCATTGCCGCCCAAGATGGATTTTACCTCCATTGTTATAACCTTTCCTCCAGTCTGCGCTCCCATCTGGCACGGCTCTGCTCCGAGCGCGCAGCCTTGCTGAGGTTACCCTCCCTACACACCAGGCTTTCAGCAGCTCCAGCGTTAACATTCAGGGGACACAATCCATACAAACATGCAGGACTATGTGGGGGCGTTTCCACTGAGCTTTATCAGTCTCTTGGCCAAATCCTTTACTGTGAGAGGCGTCTCACCAGAAACAAAGTCATGAAGTGGCGACCACAGAGGGAAGAAGCTTGGTCACTATTGTGTTACAGTGCGGAGATACCAGTGTCCTGCAGCATGGAGCACTGTGCTGTTTCCCCATGGTGCAGTGGCGCCTTTAGAAGTGGATTTGCTCTGCATCTGGAAGGGGTTTGGGGCACCCGCCATCCTCCAGAAAATATTTATTTTCAACACTTCATTTATGTGCATTCTGCATTCAAATGTTGCACGTTATTTCGTGGCTGTTACAGAAGTGGCCTTACTGCAAGGTGCACCAGATGCTGCAATGGTAACGAACCGCAGAGATTGCCTGCGTACAGAGAAATTAACCGATCCAATTCAGGACCGACTCCTGACTGCAGCACCACGAGGTGAGTGGCTCACAAGGCTGCTGCATACAGGCACCAGGAGGGACAAACCCTTATCTCCTTCGTTCCTCCTGTGGCTCAGTGGGTAGCACCCTTACTTTGGGGGTCAGAAGGTTGTGGGTTCAAGTCCCACTCCAGAGACTTGAGCACTAAAATCTAGGCTGACACTCCAGTGCAGTGCTGAGGGAGTGCTGCACTGTCGGAGGTGCCGTCTTTTGAATGAGATGTTAAATTGAGGCCCTGTCTGCGCTCTCAGGTGGATGTAAAAGATTCCATGGCACTATTTCAAAGACGAGCAGGGGAGTTCTCCCAAGTGTCCTGGCCAATATTTATCCCTCAATCAACATAACAAAAACAGATTATCTGGTCATTATCACATTGCTGTTTGTGGGAGCTTGCTGTGTGGAAATTGGCTGCCGTGTTTCCTACATTACAACAGTACTTCATTGGCTGTAAAGCGCTTTGGGACATCCTGAGGTCGTGAAAGGTGCTAATAGAAATGCAAGTCTTTCTTTCTTTTTCCCAACGCTGGCGATCCGAAGAAGCCTTTGCTGCCGTTGCCAGCGACTAAAAAGTGAGTAAATGCTTCTCTCCTGGAATTAAAATCAGGCACACGGTCTATACTCTAGGAAGGACAGAGGATCAGAGGGACCTTGGTGTGCCTGTACATAGATCCCTGAAGGCAGCAGGACAGGTAGATAAGGTGGTTAAAAAGGCATATGGGATACTTGCCTTCATTAGCCGAGGCATAGAATATAAGAGCAGGGAGGTTATGATGGAGCTGTACAAAACGCTAGTTAGGCCACAGCTGGGACACTGTGTGCAGTTCTGGTCGCCACACTATAGGAAGGATGTGATTGCATTGGAGAGGGTGCAGAGGAGATTCACCAGGATGCTACCTGGGCTGGAGCGCTTCAGCTATGAAGAGAGACTGGACAGGCTGGGGTTGTTTTCCTTAGAGCAGAGAAGGCTGAGGGGGGACCTGATTGAGGTGTACAAAATTATGAGGTGCATAGATAGGGTAGATAGAAAGGAACTTTTCCCCTTAGTAGAGGGGTCAATAACTAGGGGGCATAGTTTCAAGGTAAGGGGCAGGAGGTTTAGAGGGGATTTGAGGAAAAACTTTTTCACCCAGAGGGTGGTTGGAATCTGGAACTCACTGCCTGAAAGGGTGGTAGAGGCAGGAACCCTCACAACATTCAAGAAGCATTTAGATGAGCACTTGAAACGCCATAGCGTACAAGGCTACGGACCAAGTGCTGGAAAATGGGATTAGAATAGACAGGGCTTGATGGCCGGCACAGACACGATAGGCCGAAGTGCCTCTTTCTGTGCTGTATAACTCTATGAATCTATGACTCGGGTGTACCCATGTTCTTTAACTAACTGGTCTTATCTGGGACTTCTTAGAAAGTACTGAGCAGGACAAGAAAAGGGAAAGAAAGCAGGGAGGAGGGAAGTCACGCTAGCTGCTTTTTCCGAACTCCTGGTAGACTTTTACCTGGAAGTACTGCCAGAGAACTGGGTGTGGGCTAGCTGCCCATTGTGAGAGGAAAATGGAAATAAAGCATATAAGAATTACCACCCAATATAATTGTACTCACCCACATGCAATAGCACAGCCTGATGGGGCATAGGCACAAGCCATCACCCAGGTACAGGGCATGGTCACAGCGTGTTCCTGCAAATGCACAGATACTAATCAGTCAACCAACCAACACAAATCAGGATTGGTCAAAATGAACCTCAAACCCCGAATTCCACAAGGAGAAGAAAGGAATCTTGGAATGTGCTGCGGGCCCAGGATTTTTGGTTGACTTTAAACTTGAATTTACACTGAAAGCTGGAAGTAGAAGCATCAATTCAAGGGAGACAGTATTTAAGGATAACATGCAGTCAGTGCGACAGCAGCGAGCTTTACACTCCGGCTTCTTGAGCCTGCCTTCAGTGTGAACAGAGTCACTTTGTGAAGCAGCAGTGCAATGAATGCGAGTGCTGAGCCCAGACACAGGTCCCGATCTCAGCCTAAATAACATACAAACTGCTCGGCACCAGGTGCTAACCTGCTGTATTGCTCAAATACATTCTTCCGAACCAGACTCGTTTCAGAAAAGTTTTGTTTAAAGGACAATTGTGCTGACTGCTTGTGTTCTACTGAAAGTCCATTTGTACATCTTTCAAAATGCACACAAATAAGTGCATTACTAGGTGTATGTGCGTGAAGTGTGTTTGTGTGTGTGGTGCATGTCTACACACGCAGTGTGTGTGCGTCTGAGAGGTGTGTGTGATGCGTGTGTGGTGAATGCATATGATGTGAGGCGTGCATGCGTGTGATGCATGTGTGATGCGGCGTGATGCATGCGCGTGTGTGACGTGTGCGTGACGCATGTGTGTGAGGGTGTGAGTGTGTGCGCGCACATGTGTGGCATGTGCGCGCTGCGTGTGCATATGAGGTGTGTGTGTGAGGTGTGTGTGCATGCGGTGTGTGAGGTATGTGTGAGAGGTGTGTGCGTGCGGTGTGTGTGTAAGGTGTGTGCGTGTGTCCGAGTGTGAGTGTGTGCGCGCGCGTGCGAGCTGCGTGTGCATGTGAGGTGTGTGTGTGTGTGTGAGGTGTGTGTGTGTGTATGAGGTGTGAGTGTGTGTGAGGTGTGTGTGTGTGAGGTGTGAGTGTGTGAGGGTGGGGTGTGTGTGTGAGGTGTGAGTGTGTGTGAGGTGTGTGTGTGTGAGGTGTGAGTGTGTGAGGGTGGGGTGTGTGTGTGAGGTGTGAGTGTGTGTGAGGTGTGTGTGTGTGAGGTGTGTGTGTGTGTGTGTGTGAGGGCGGTGTGTGTGTGTGAGGTGTGAGTGTGTGTGAGGTGTGTGTGTGTGAGGTGTGTGTGTGTGAGGTGTGTGTGTGTGAGGTGTGTGTGAGGGTGGTGTGTGTGTGAGGTGTGTGTGTGTGAGGTGTGTGTGAGGTGTGTGTGTGAGGTGTGTGTGTGTGAGGGTGGTGTGTGAGGTGTGTGTGTGAGGGTGGTGTGTGAGGTGTGTGTGTGAGGTGTGTGTGTGTGTGTGTGAGGTGTGTGTGTGTGTGTGTGTGTGTGTGTGTGTGTGTGAGGGCGGTGTGTGTGTGTGAGGTGTGAGTGTGTGTGAGGTGTGTGTGTGTGAGGTGTGTGTGTGTGAGGTGTGTGTGTGTGAGGTGTGTGTGTGTGAGGTGTGTGTGAGGTGTGTGTGTGAGGTGTGTGTGTGTGAGGTGTGTGTGTGTGAGGGTGGTGTGTGAGGTGTGTGTGTGAGGTGTGTGTGTGTGAGGTGTGTGTGTGAGGTGTGTGTGTGTGAGGTGTGTGTGTGAGGTGTGTGTGTGAGGTGTGTGTGTGTGAGGTGTGTGTGTGAGGTGTGTGTGTGTGAGGTGTGTGTGTGTGAGGTGTGTGTGTGAGGTTTGTGTGTGTGAGGAGTGTGTGTGAGGTGTGTGTGTGTGAGGAGTGTGTGTGAGGTGTGTGTGTGTGAGGTGTGTGTGTGAGGTGTGTGTGTGAGGTGTGTGTGTGAGGAGTGTGTGTGAGGTGTGTGTGTGAGGTGTGTGTGTGTGTGAGGTGTGTGTGTGAGGTGTGTGTGTGTGAGGTGTGTGTGTGAGGAGTGTGTGTGAGGTGAGTGTGTGAGGAGTGTGTGTGAGGTGTGTGTGTGAGGTGTGTGTGTGTGAGGTGTGTGTGTGAGGTGTGTGTGTGTGAGGTGTGTGTGTGAGGTGTGTGTGTGAGGTGAGTGTGTGTGAGGTGTGTGTGTGTGAGGTGTGTGTGTGAGGTGTGTGTGTGAGGTGAGTGTGTGTGAGGTGTGTGTGTGTGTGGGGTGTGTGTGAGGTGTGTGTGTGAGGTGTGTGTGTGTGAGGTGTGTGTGTGAGGAGTGTGTGTGAGGTGTGTGTGTGAGGTGTGTGTGTGTGAGGTGTGTGTGTGAGGTGTGTGTGTGAGGAGTGTGTGTGAGGTGTGTGTGTGAGGTGTGTGTGTGAGGTGTGTGTGTGTGAGGTGTGTGTGTGTGTGTGAGGTGTTTGTGTGTGAGGGTGGTGTATGTGAGGTGCGTGTGTGTGAGGTGTGTGTGTGAGGTGTGTGTGTGTGAGGTGTGTGTGTGTGAGGTGTGTGTGTGTGAGGTGTGTGTGTGAGGTGTGTGTGTGAGGTGTGTGTGTGAGGTGTGTGTGTGTGAGGAGTGTGTGTGAGGTGTGTGTGTGTGAGGTGTGTGTGTGTGAGGTGTGTGTGTGTGAGGTGTGTGTGTGAGGTGTGTGTGTGAGGTGTGTGTGTGTGAGGTGTGTGTGTGTGAGGAGTGTGTGTGAGGTGTGTGTGTGTGAGGAGTGTGTGTGAGGTGTGTGTGTGTGAGGTGTGTGTGTGTGAGGTGTGTGTGTGAGGTGTGTGTGTGAGGTGTGTGTGTGTGAGGAGTGTGTGTGAGGTGTGTGTGTGTGAGGTGTGTGTGTGTGAGGTGTGTGTGTGTGAGGAGTGTGTGTGAGGTGTGTGTGTGTGAGGTGTGTGTGTGTGAGGTGTGTGTGTGTGAGGTGTGTGTGTGAGGTGTGTGTGTGAGGTGTGTGTGTGTGAGGAGTGTGTGTGTGAGGTGTGTGTGTGTGAGGTGTGTGTGTGTGAGGTGTGTGTGTGTGAGGTGTGTGTGTGAGGTGTGTGTGTGAGGTGTGTGTGTGTGAGGAGTGTGTGTGAGGTGTGTGTGTGTGAGGTGTGTGTGTGAGGTGTGTGTGTGAGGTGTGTGTGTGAGGTGTGTGTGTGTGAGGAGTGTGTGTGAGGTGTGTGTGTGTGAGGTGTGTGTGTGTGAGGTGTGTGTGTGAGGTGTGTGTGTGTGAGGTGTGTGTGTGTGAGGAGTGTGTGTGAGGTGTGTGTGTGTGAGGAGTGTGTGTGAGGTGTGTGTGTGTGAGGTGTGTGTGTGTGAGGTGTGTGTGTGAGGTGTGTGTGTGTGAGTGAGGTGTGTGTGTGTGAGGTGTGTGTGTGTGAGGGGTGTGTGTGAGGTGTGTGTGTGAGGTGTGTGTTTGAGGTGTGTGTGTGTGAGGTGTGTGTGTGAGGTGTGTGTGTGTGGGGTGTGTGTGAGGTGTGTGTGAGGTGTGTGTGTGAGGTGTGTGTGTGAGGGTGTGTGTGTGTGAGGTGTGTGTGTGAGGTGAGTGTGTGTGAGGTGTGTGTGTGTGTGGGGTGTGTGTGAGGTGTGTGTGTGAGGTGTGTGTGTGTGAGGGTGTGTGTGTGTGAGGTGTGTGTGTGGTGTGTGTGTGAGGTGTGTGTGTGTGTGTGAGGTGTGTGTGTGTGAGGTGTGTGTGTGAGGTGTGTGTGTGTGAGGTGTGTGTGTGTGTGGGGTGTGTGTGAGGTGTGTGTGTGTGAGGTGTGTGTGTGTGTGTGAGGTGTTTGTGTGTGAGGGTGGTGTATGTGAGGTGCGTGTGTGTGAGGTGTATGTGTCAGGAGTGTGTGTGAGGTGTGTGTGTGAGGTGTGTGTGTGTGAGGTGTGTGTGTGTGAGGTGTGTGTGTGTGAGGAGTGTGTGTGAGGTGTGTGTGTGAGGTGTGTGTGTGAGGTGTGTGTGTGAGGTGTGTGTGTGTGAGGTGTGTGTGTGTGAGGTGTGTGTGTGAGGTGTGTGTGTGAGGTGTGTGTGTGTGAGGTGTGTGTGTGAGGTGTGTGTGTGAGGTGTGTGTGTGTGAGGTGTGTGTGTGAGGTGTGTGTGTGTGAGGTGTGTGTGTGTGAGGTGTGTGTGTGTGAGGTGTGTGTGTGAGGTGTGTGTGTGTGAGGTGTGTGTGTGTGAGGTGTGTGTGTGAGGTGTGTGTGTGTGAGGTGTGTGTGTGTGAGGTGTGTGTGTGAGGTGTGTGTGTGGGGTGTGTGTGAGGTGTGTGTGTGTGAGGTGTGTGTGTGTGAGGTGTGTGTGTGAGGTGTGTGTGTGAGGTGTGTGTGTGAGGTGTGTGTGTGTGTGTGTGTGTGAGGTGTTTGTGTGTGAGGGTGGTGTATGTGAGGTGCGTGTGTGTGAGGTGTATGTGTCAGGAGTGTGTGTGAGGTGTGTGTGTGAGGTGTGTGTGTGAGGTGTGTGTGTGTGAGGTGTGTGTGTGTGTGTGAGGTGTTTGTGTGTGAGGGTGGTGTATGTGAGGTGCGTGTGTGTGAGGTGTATGTGTCAGGAGTGTGTGTGAGGTGTGTGTGTGAGGTGTGTGTGTGAGGTGTGTGGTGTGTGTGTGAGGTGTGTGTGAGGTGTGTGTGTGGTGTGTGTGTGAGGTGTGTGTGTGAGGTGTGTGTGTGAGGTGTGTGTGTGTGTGAGGGGTGTGCGTGTGTGAGGTGTGTGTGTGGTGTGTGTGTGAGGTGTGTGTGTGAGGTGTGTGTGTGTGTGTGTGTGAGGTGTGAGTGTGTGAGGTGTGTGTGTGAGGTGTGAGTGTGTGAGGTGTGTGTGTGAGGTGTGAGTGTGTGAGGTGTGAGTGTGTGTGAGGTGTGTGTGTGAGGTGTGAGTGTGTGTGAGGGGTGTGCGTGTGTGAGGTGTGTGTGTGTGAGAGGTGTGTGTGTGAGGTGTGTGTGTGAGGTGTGTGTGTGTGTGTGAGGTGTGTGTGTGAGGGCGGTGTGTGTGTGAGGGCAGTGTGTGTGTGTGAGGGCGGTGTGTGTGTGAGGGCGGTGTGTGTGTGTGAGGTATGTGTGTGTGAGGGCGGTGTGTGTGTGTGAGGTGTGTGTGTGTGAGGGCGGTGTGTGTGTGTGGGGTGTGTGTGTGTGAGGGCGGTGTGTGTGTGTGTGAGGTGTGTGTGTGTGAGGTGTGTGTGTGTGAGGTGTGTGTGTGTGAGGTGTGTGTGTGTGAGGGCGGTGTGTGTGTGTGAGGTGTGTGCATGTGCGCAGTGTGTGTCGATCCCTTTCTCCTGGTCCTGAGGCCAATTGCTGCAGCCCCTGCGACCATTCCAATGGAGATTAGCCAATGGAACTGGGGACTCCTGGTCTGCACGGCTGAGTTAAAGTTGGGGCATTTTTGGAGCTTGGTGACTTGTTTAAATCCCAGGTGTTAACATCATATGACTGTAAGAGTACAGAGTTGATATGTTAATACGATTTGGAACCTACCTTGTTGGTGGTGAAAGCATCCCACACAATAACCTTTCCATCCTGGGAACAGAAGAAAGATCAGTCAGCACACACTCTCAAACAGTTTATTCAAAGCACTATTTACAAGGGAACGCAACCCTAATCCAGTGTGGATGCAAAACCGTCCTGTCTCCGCAGGTGCCACCAGGTGTTTGTTCGATTGTTTTTCTCCTGAACATTTGGGAGACTCAATCCTAGCACGAACACAATATCCTCGCACCCAAACCGAGAGAAACCCATTCTAAAAACCGACACATCTCAGCATCCCTTGTGAACTGGCCAATTGCCCAGAAAATGGTAATTTTGTGCAAAATCTTGACTAGATACAGCTAAAAAAATGAAATGGTTCCTTTATTTTCAATAAATGTGCCCATCAGAATAGTCTTCTGACATGCGGCAGGGGAAGCTTAAAAAGGGCCCCTATCTGGCTATGGGGGAAGTTTTGAGGGGAAAATTCAGTCGGTTGCTCTCCTCATTGTTCTCACTGATATGCGGCTAGGCCGTGCAGAACCTCCGATCGCATCACTGCCTGATGTTATGTGAAGTGCCTCAGCAGTGACCCATTTCTGTTCGAGCGCAGGCTTCATTGTGAATGGGTTTATCTGTCAAAATAAATCCACACGGGATCTTATCCAGAATACTGGATAGTAGGACGGCAAATGGTGCATCACGGGAACAGTTGCTGGCAATGGATCTCACACACAAAGTGGGGGTGTGGGGGAGGGGGGGTTGATGACAAAGAAGCATAATGTCAGCCTCCCCTGTGCTGAAGGCAATTCATTGAAAATGTAACGTGCATTTCCACAACACAAACATTCCTAATGGATGTTTCGTTTAATGGGTTGGGTTTCCTGTTAAACACAAAATAAAACATAGCGCCCCAAATATTACACCGCGGGATACTGGTCTGATTTTGCACAAACTTCCGCTCACTGTTATTCTAGTGGTGGCAGTAACCCGCTCATTTTAAAATGGGTTAACACCTCCAGCTCATCCGCTGCTGAAACCCTCCTCCATGCCTTTGTTACCTCAAGACTTGACTATTCCAACGCACTCCTGATTGGCCTCCCACATTCCACTTTGCGTAAACCTGAGGTCATCCAGTACTCAGCTGCCCGTGTCCTAATTCGCACCAAGTCCCGTTCGCCCATCGCCCCTGTGCTCGCTGACCTACATTGGTTCCCGGTTAAGCAGCGCCTCGATTTCAAAATTCTCATCCTTGTATTCAAGTCCCTCCATGGCCTCGCCCCTCCCTATCTCTGTAATCTCTGTCAGCCCCACAACCCCCCGAAATATCTGCGCCCTTGAGCATCCCTGATTATAATCGCTCAACCATTGGTGGCCGTGCCTTCTGCTGCCTAGGCCCTAAGCTCTGGAATTCCCTGCCTAAACCTCTCCGCCTCTCCACCTCTCTTTCCTCCTTTAAGACGCTCCTTAAAACCTACCTCTTTGACCAAGCTTTTGGTCACCTTCCCTAATATTTCATGTGGCTCGGTGTCAAATTTGTTGTCTTAAAATACTCCTGTGCAGCGCCTTGGGATGTTTTACCACGTTAAAGGCGCTATATAAACACAAGTTGTTGTTGTTGTTCCAGACCAACAGGTTCAGAGTCCAGGCGCTAATGACCCGTGGTATAATGCCTGAGAAAACGGGGAGAGGGCGAGGGGCCCCATTGGTGCCCAAGGCCTGCCCGATCCCTCTGAAACAGGCGTACTGCTGCTCAAATATGCAAATCGATGCCCTGTCCGCCGGTTGTAGGACCCTGACTGCAAAATTCAGTTAAAATGGGCGGAGCTTATGCTGAGGAAGAGGCCACAAAAATTTAAGCGAGGAATTATTTTCGTGGTGTCAGGAAGAGGAGGAGGACGACCTCTGACCTCCACAACGTTGGGCCGCTGCTGCCCCATGCCGCCGCCCCCCCCCCACCCCCCCGTGTTCGGTCCCCCTCCCACCATCCGACCTACCTTCCCGCCGGCTGGTTCAGTCTCAGGGCCGCCAGGAGCCGGCGAGCTGCAGCGGGACAATATCCAGGCTTAAACCTGAAGTTGGTTCGGGCCTCGCGCCAACACGAATGGGCGGGCAGAGCTGCCGCACCCCTGACTTCATGCCCGTTTCGGGCGGAAGTGGGATTTCTCCCCCATTGAGGGTGGAGGGGTCAATAGAAAATACAATGAACTGCTGCAAGATTAATGGATCCGAGATACATATGTAATCATGGTCGGTATTCGTATACCAGCCCCGAGCAATTATCCGCTATCTTCAGATTAAAATTATTCAATTCCAGAATACAATGGTGTTTAAAAGCTTGTCTTTCACATTTTCATGCGTATCTATTTTGTCGTCCATTGTTACTGAGTCAAAGTCCTGGAACTCCCTCCCCAACAGCACTTTCACCTCACAGACTGCAGCGGTTCACGGAGAAGGCTCACCATCACCTTCTCAGGGAAATTAGAGATGGGCAATAAATGCCAGCCTTGCCAGCGATGCCCACATCCCGAGAACGGAAAAAAAGAAAGTGTTCCATTGTACCCATGCGCCAGAATCTTGATCATCAGTGGTCAGTGTCAAGCACCCAGGAGTTTATTCACCAGCACCCACGTAATACGATGCATCATCACTACTTTTAATTAACAGAGCTGTGTGAGTCCACAGCACAGCACGCAATCAACGCCCCTGGGATTACGCCTCTTCTCATGCACAAGCGTACAAGGTGAGGCAGGCTGCCTGTCTGCTGTGCCTCTGGCTCCATCACAAACACACTCCTTCTTTCCAAACTCCACAGTCAACGACAGAAAGGTGTGAATCTGTGTCATATGTTCTGCAGCCTCCCTGCAAAGCATTCCCTCTTCCATACAAGCTGCTCTCGCTCCACTTCGCTCTTCAAACACTCTCAAAAGTTAGCAGACACAACACCCAGCAGCCACTAATGATTGTACAGGATTGCATCCTCCACAGTTACACAGTGACGGGTCAATATGGTTCTATATCCATAGAAACATAGAAGATAGGAGCAGGAGTAGGCCATTCGGCCCCTCGAGCCTGCTCCGCCATTCAATGCGATCATGGCTGATCATCCAAATTCAGTACCCTGTCCCTGCCTTCTCCCCATATCCCTTGATCCCCTTAGCCTTAAGAAATATATCCAACTACTTCTTGAATATATTTAATGTATTGGCCTCTACTGCCTTCTGTGGTAGAGAATTCCACAGGTTCACCACTCTCTGGGTGAAGAAATTCCTCCTCATTTCTGTCCTAAATAGCCTATCCCTTACCCTTAGACTGTGACCCCTGGTTCTGGACTCCCTGACCATCGGGAACATCCTTCCTGCATCTAGTCTGTCCAGTCCTGTCAGAATTTTATAAGTTTCAATGAGATCCCCTCTCATTCTTCTAAACTCCAGCGAGTACAAGCCCAATCGACCCAATCTCTCCTCATACATCATTCCTGCCATCCCAGGTATCAGCCTGGTGAATCTTCGCTGCACTCCCTCCATGGCAAGAACATCCTTCCTCAGATAAGGCGACCAAAACTGCACACAATACTTAAGATGTGGTCTCACCAAGGCCCTGTACAACTGCAGCAAGACATCCTTGTTCCTGTACTCAAACCCTCTCGCTACGAAGGCCAACATACCATTTGCCTTCTTAACCGCCTGCTGCACCTGCATGCTTACCTTCAGTGACTGGTGCACAAGGACACCCAGGTCTCGTTGCACTTACCCTTTTCCCAATCTATTGCCGTTTAGATAATAATCTGCCTTCCTGTTTTTGACACCAAAGTGGATAACCTTGCATTTATCCACATTATACTGCATCTGCCATGCATCTGCCCAATCACCCAACCTGTCCAGAACATACTGGAGTTTCTCTGCATCCTCCTCACAATATAGTTCTATATCCATGTTGCAAAACAGTAATACTGCGGATTATCGCTTGGTGATATTTGCACAGTGCTGCCCCCACCTTAAGTCACTTGCTTTCCACTTCTTGTGACAGTAATTAGTAGCTGCAGATTTCAGGCAGCACTGCTCCACTGTACTGTAATATAACTCTTCAAACCCGTCAGGCTATATTTTAGCTACTGCAGTATCCTCAATAGTTAATACACGCTTGAATTCTCTGATATGTTAAAGCACATTTGGTTTCGATGCTGCAGCTTTAAAAAACCCTTGGGGCAAAGTTTGTGAATTTCACTGCCAGAAGCGAATTTCCTCGGCCAGGAGCTAGGGTTACCAACCCTGCAGGAATGTCCTGGAGTCTCCAGGAATTAAAGATTGCTCTCCCGGACTCTGCTATGAGCAAAACATGGTGACTTTTTTTTTCAGTGCCTTGGACCACTTTCATTTATTAGTTACTAGCTGGAGTACCCGGCGTTGCCGAGGGAAATGAAAAAACCTCTGCAACTCCAAGTGTGGTTAGGAGAGAGAGAGAGGGGGGGGAGGGGGGGAAGGAGAGAGAGGGGGAAGGAGAGAGAGAGGGGGAAGGAGAGAGAGAGGGGGAAGGAGAGAGGGAGAAGGAGAGAGAGAGAGAGGGGGAAGGATAGAGAGGGGGAAGGAGAGAGGGGGAAGGAGAGAGAGAGAGAGCGGGAAGGAGAGAGAGGGAGAGGGAAGGAGAGAGAGAGGGAAGGAGAGAGTGAGGGAAGGAGATAGAGAAGAGAGGAAGACACCCCGGGGAAGGGGCTGGACTCAGAGCCTGGCGGGTGAAGAAGGGCGGCCGCCATTTTGTGAGGTCGGCGGGAAGTTTGAATTGCAGCGGCCGAAGGAAGGAAGGAAGGGCCAAGGTGAGATTGTGGGTTTAAATTTTTTTTTAAAGGATCCAGAGAGCGGAGATGTAGGTGAAGCCGAAGGTTCTCATCGCTCGGGCTGTGTGTGTGTTGTGTGAGGAGACAGAGACTCCCTCCCCGCGCTCCTTCTCTCCCTCCCTCTCCCACCCCCTCACTCTTTCCCTCTCTCTCCCTCCCCCTCTCTCTCCCTGCCCCTCTCTCTCCCCTCTCTCTCTCTCCCCTCTCCCTCTCCCTCCCCGCTCTCTCTCCCTCCCTCTCCCTCCCTCCCCTCTCCCTCCCCGCTCCCCCTCCCTCCCCGCTCTCTCTCCCTCCCTCCCCCTCTCTCTCTCCCTCCCCCTGTCTCTCCCTCCTTTCCTCTCTCTCCCTCCCTCCCCTCTCCCTCCCTAGGGCCTCAGGCCCGGCCCGACTCACCTCAGCTGAGCTCCCGCTCCGGCCCAAGCCCCCGTGCGCGGCCTAGCGCCTCAGGCCCAGCCCAACTGACCTCAGCTGAGCTCCCGCTCCGACCCGAGCCCCCGTGCGCGGCCTAGCGCCTCAAGCCCGGCCCGACTCACCTCAGCTGAGCTCCCGCTCCGGCCCGAGCCCCCGTGCGCGGCCTAGCGCCTCAGGCCCGGCCCAAGTGAGCCCTGATGAGCTCCCGCTGTGGGCCTCCGACGCCGCTCCGCTGCTGGATTTATTTTGGGATTAGCCTGGAGAGAGAGGGGGGGAAAGAGCGCCTCAGGCCCGGCCCGATGGACCCCTGCCGCTCCGGTCTCTGGTTTTTCGCGCTGCCGCACTAACGGCAGTTTGAAGGATTAGGCCCCGCCCACACATGCCATGTAACGCCCCCCCGTGACGCAGCACGCTCCCCCCGTAGGATTGGTCAACCTTCACGTCACTCAACGCTAATGAGCCGTAGGATTGGTCAACCGCTAATGAGCGGATTTTGTCCGTTTTTTGTATAGTGTCCGAACAATTTTTGTCTGACCAAAAAGTAAATATGCCTATGACACTCCCCTAATCATAAGCTTTCTTTTGATATAACATATGTGTAGGTATGCTCTATAACTTTTGAGTTAAGCCCGGACATACAGACAGACAGACAGACACCACGATCCTTTTATATATATAATAAATAAATAATATAAATAATAGAGATAAAAATATCGGAGATGGGGGCAAGGGGGGGAAAAGGCTGTTTGACTGACAGACATGAATCATCCAATCAGGTAACGAAGAGGTTGCTCGTGTTCTGATTGGGGTGGGAAGGCGGTGCGTCATGAGGATGGTGACCAATGGCAGGAGAGCAGGGGCGGCGCTATTGGTAGAGAGAGATCAGGTGATATAACCTCCAGAAATACGCCCAACCAGAGCTAGCAGCACAAACAGGAGCATGCACCGGAAATCAGAGGCTAAAGGGGTCAAGGGATATGGGGAGAAGGCAGGGACAGGGTACTGAGTTTGGATGATCAGCCATGATCTCATTAAATGGCGGAGCAGGCTCGAGGGGCCGAATGGCCTACTGCTGATCCTATCTTCTATGTTTCTATGCTCACCGCGGTTTTCCATCATGGACAAAAAACTGTGGGGGGCCACGACCGCGATTTGTGCTTGGCTCCATGCCGGGAGCACACTTTTGTAAAATTACCCGACACAACCAACCTACCCACTGTTCTTTAACAAGCAATAACATTGGAAGCTTTTTTTTCTCTTTCCCAGTTTCTCCCTTCCTCTCCTGAAGCCAATGACTTGCTCTCATGTGGTTCCCAACTGCTGATGACACTCGGGCATTTCACACAAGCACCCATCTTTTGTGTGCTAGCGTAGACAGTATCAGCGGGTGATTCGACCATGGGTTTGCACCACAGCTGACAGTCACACACGCGAGCCCTAATTTTCCTTCCCCACCACCCACCCCCCGCCTTCCCACCCCATTGCAAGTTATAAGCCCTTGACCTCAGCCGATTCTGGCCGTATTTTCTGGGTTCAGCTCATTTAAATGGTCTGGCTGAACACCAGGCAGGCTTAATGCCTTGGAGTTGACACTTGCCCCAAATCAGGTAAGAGAAATTAATGGCCTGGAGCTTTACGTGGGTTAGAAACAGCAGCCAGATGGCCTCCACCCTGGATACCTTGAAACATTTCAAAAACATACTTACCTTAGCTAAGTGGAAGTCGCTGGTTGTCCCTTTCACAGATCCCGTGATCTGAGGGGCAGCCCCACAACCTTTAACATCCAGTTTCTTTGGATGGTCCACTTGGTAGCATCCTTGGAAACTGACGTAGGTGACATCATTCCCACGTCATCTACATAACATTTCAATACTCCCACCTGTTTCAGGCCGAAGCTTCCTGCCCACACTGCAAATGCCTCAGGAAATACGCGTCAAGCGCCAATGGGACGGAGATTCGGTGCTACGGGTCTCTGCCTCTTATTCCTCTCACTAACACCCGGAAACTGGAGAATGCTGGCGAGGAAGATTGCCTCTATTATGTCCGTGTATAATTGAGACACGGACTGCAGGAGTTGATTATAACAAGTCTTTACTGAATGGAGACAACCTGGAAACTGAAACTACAGAAGCCTGCTAGGGCCTTTTATACAGGGGTGGTCACTGCCGGTACTGCAGTCTGAGACCAGTTATTCCCTTAAAGGTACATACACAACAATTCCTCCCCTTTTAGATAAACAGTACATAACATTCATTTAACAACTAAATAATAACTAATTACAATTACAATTACGGTTGCTAGATACATTGGTTGAAGTTAAGCAATTATGGCCTAGAAATTGAGTTGACGCCGCGCCAGGGCTTTAGCGCCGGAAATTTAGCGCCGGCGCTAATTCCCTTGCGCGCGCCAAAAATTCAGTAGCGCCGCGCCCAGACGGCTGCCGGCGCTACTGGCGGGCGTGAGCGCCTCCCAATGGGCGCTGAGTGCCGAATTGCGGCGCTAATCCGGCGCTGCGGCACCCGATGCGGTGCGGCAGGCTGGGGAAGTGCAGGCCTCCTCCTTCAGTTAAGGAGGAGCTGCCTGCACCCGCCCGCTGTCCGTTCAAATCTTGAAAAAATGAGCCCGGCACCTCGGACAAGTGCCGGGCTTGCAGGCCAGACGCATCTGTTCCGCGGGGGGGGGGGGGTGGAGGAGTCCGGGGAGGGAGGTGCGGGCAGGCAGCCGACGGGAAAGCGGCCGGCCGCAGCGCGACCTTAATGCGCCGGCGCTAACTCGGGGAAGACTCGGTTGCCAGAGTCTTAGTTGCGGCTGCCACGGGCGAGGCGGCCGCAACTGAATTTCGGCGCTGGGGCCCGTCGTCATGGCAACCGGGACGCTGCGCACACCGATGACGTCATCGGTGCCGGCGCAGCGCTACCGGCTTAACGCCGACGGAAGGGCCCCACTCAATTTCCCAACTGGCCATAACTCCGGCGCTAGGCCCTCTAGCGCCTCAAATGCGGCGCTAAGGCTACTCAATTTCTAGGCCTATAAGTTCAGTCTTTGAGGAGGCTTCCTGATTCTGTCTGGATAACGCCTCTTTGGGATATCAGGTTCTTCTGGCAAGGTTGAGTCGGGATCAATGTCGTTGTTTGGTTCGTCTGCTTCCAATATCACCAATTCTGCGGTAGATGCAATTGGTACTTCGGTTTCATCGCCAGGTGTATCAGATCGTGGTGTGGAGTTGACGTTTTCCAGTGACTCTAGAATCTGGTCAGCATGGCGTCTTACAATGCTCTCTCCAACGTCCACGGTATACATTAGAGGTCCTTGCCGTGTACAGATCGTTCCTGGCTGCCATTTCTCTGTGCAGTAGTCCCGGGCCAAAACTGGTTGACCTATCTTAAAACTCCTGGTCGGCCTTTCATTCATATTCTGAAACTGCCTGTTCTCCACATCTCTTCTGACGTTTGGCTTAACCAAATCCAAGCGGCATCGTAGTCTTCGATTGAAGAACATCATGGCTGGAGTTTGGTTGGTAACCGCATGTGTCGCATTCCGGTAGGCAAACAAGAAGTTATCCACCTTGCGTTGTAGGGGTATATCTTCATTACACATTGCCTTGATAGCCTTCTTGAATGTTTGAACAAACCTCTCGGCCAATCCATTAGTGGCTGGATGATATGGAGCAGATGTGTAATGCTTAACACCATTGTTCTTTAAGAACCTCCGGAACTCTTCAGACACAAACTGTGGTCCATTGTCAGAGCAAATCTGTTCAGGCAGCCCATTCCTGGCGAATATGGTTCGTAAGACTGTGATAGTTTTTTCTGTGGTGGTTGAGGACATTTTTATTACCTCTGGCCACTTTGAATGTGCATCCACCGCAATTAAAAACATCGAGTCCATAAAGGGACCAGCAAAATCAATGTGCACCCTTTGCTATGGAGATGAGGGCCACTCCCATGGATGTAGAGGGGCTTGTGGTGGGGCGTTTTGGACCTTCTGGCATCCAGTACAGCTCTTGGTCATCTCTTCGATTTCTCTATCGATTCCCGGCCACCACACAAACGCTCTGGCTAAGTTCTTCATTTTTACCCCTCCCAGATGACCCTCATGAAACTCATTGAGCACTCTATCCTTCAATTTGGGTGGAATTACTACTCTGGATCCACACATCAAGGTTCCTCTGCACACTGACAGCTGTTCTCTTCTCGGCGAGAATGCTGGCAGCAGTGGTTCGCCATGTGCTGGCCATCCCTTCACCATTAAATCATAGACCCAGGAGAGTGTCGGGTCATTTCGTGTTTCCTTTTCTATGTTTGCATTCGTCACAGGGAGACATTCGACTATAGTCGAGTGGAATATCTCCACTGGATCCACTGCCAGTTCCTCTTCCACCGTCGGCAACGGTAGGCGCGACAATCCATCAGCATTCCCATGCTGTTTAGTTCCTTTGTACTCTATGTCATATTGGTGTGCCCCTAGGAACAGGGACCACCTCTGTAGCCGTTGTGCCGTCATTATCGGTACGCCCTGAGGGTTGAAAATGGAGACGAGAGGTTGATGATCAGTTAGTAGAGCAAATTTCTGACCGTGCAGGTAGTGATTGAACTTCTTCACCCCCACACCAGGCTGAGGGCCTCTCTGTCAATCTGAGCGTAGTTACGCTCGGCTGAAGTTAACGAGCGTGACGCAAAAGCTATCGGCCTCTCTGAACCATCAAGGAATTTATGTGACAGTACCGCCCCAATGCCGTAGGGAGACGCATCACACGCCAGTCTTATCGGTAGTGATGGGTTGTAGTGAGCCAATACTTCTCTTGAAGTGATTAGGTCCTTACTCTTCTGAAAGGCCCGCTTACATTCATCGCTCCATTTCCATGTTACTCCCGTTCGTAGCAGGGCATTCAATGGATGCAGAATTGTGGACAAATTCGGCAAAAACTTATGGTAGTAATTCACCAGTCCGAGGAATGACCTCAGTTGCGACACACTTTCAGGCACTGGAGCCTTAACTACCGCTTCAATTTTGTCAGGGGACTTATGCAACCCCTCTTCATCAATCACGTGGCCACAATACGATATCTGTTTCTTAAAAAACTCGCACTTGGGGCGATTGGCTCGTAGCCCATGTTCACGTAGTCTAGTGAGCACCTGCTCTAGGTTGGCAAGGTGTTCACTGTCATCTTCACCTGTCACTAGGATGTCGTCCAAGTAACACTGAGTCCCCGGAATCCCTTGCAGGACTTGTTCCATCGCTCTTTGCCATATCGCCGGAGCTGATGCTACTCCGAATACCAGTCGATTATACTGGTAAAGACCTTTGTGAGTGTTTATCGTGAGATACTTCCTAGAGGATTCTTCAACCTCCATCTGCAAATATGCTTGTGCTAGGTCAATTTTTGTAAAACGCTTCCCTCCAGATAGTGAGGCGAAGATATCTTCTAGCCTTGGAAGAGGATATTGTACTGTGTGAAGGACTGGGTTCACCGTCACCTTGAAGTCCCCACAGATGCGAACCTTCCTTGGCTCCTCAGACTTATTGTTTAACGTTTTCTTCATGACAGGAACGATGGGTGTCGCCCACTCGCTCCAGTCTACCTTAGATAACACGCCTGCATTCTCCAGATTCTCCAGCTCTGCCTCGACGGCTGGGCGAATTGCATATGGTACCGGTCTTGCTTTGAAAAACTTGGGAATTGCATTCTCCTCTATTTTTATCGAGGCGGTTACGCCTTTAAGAGTGCCCAGTTCTTGTTGAAATACCTCTTTGGCGTCAGCTAAGATTGTTGACAATCGTCCAGGAGTGACGTCGTCATCCTTTTTACCAGCCACCGTCAGTGCCTGAATGGAGTGCCAGTCTAAACTTATCTTTCTGATCCACTCACGTCCCAATAACGGTGGTCCACCATCTTGCAGAATGTAGAGATACAATTTTCGTATTTTCTTGCCGTTGTATTCGACAGGCACCCTTATTTTTCCTCTGGGGTATACTTTTTGCCCCATATACGTCCTCAAGACAATGGATGCCTCTCTCAAGGGTATGTGTGAGAATAGCCGTTCGTAGTCTCGTCGATTCATGATGGTTAGAGCTGATCCTGTATCCAATTCCATTTTGACTTGGGACCCTGCTATCGTGAGGGTGACCCAAATGGTTCGGTGATCCTCTTTTGCGATTACGTTGTGAAGTTTGAGACAGCTTAGTCTCTTGTTCCCGGATTCACTATCGCTCATCTGGTCTTCGGAACTACTGTCCGTCATCTTTTGTACTTTCCTGTACAGTTCCTTAGTAGCCTTTTTGTTGTCATTGGTCTTCTTCCCAGACCTGCAAACTCGTGCAATGTGTCCCATCTTTCCGCATTGCCTGCATATTTTGTCCTTGGACCAGCAGTCCTTCTGGTCATGGTTTGTTCTGCCGCAGCGATAACATTTTGCAAATCCCCGTGTCATTTTGTGGGTGCCGTATTCCTGTGGCTTTTGTTGTATTTCCGCAGCTCCCCTTGCTGCTGCTTCGTACGATACTGCCACGCTGAAAGCCTTATCTAGCGTCAGCTCTTTCTCTGAGAGTAACCTCTTCTGGGTTCCTTCACTCAGGAGTCCACAGACAAATTTGTCCCGTAAGGTATCTGCCAGTCCTGCTCCGAACTGGCAGTGCTTTGATAGCTTGTGTAGTTCCGTAAGGTAATCAGCATTGCTCTCATTTTTATGCTGATTTCTCCTGTGGAATTTAAATCTTTCTGCTATCAGCAGCGGTGTAGGATTTAGGTGTTCCTGTAGGATAGCAACAATTTCGTTAAAACTCTTCGCCTTCGGTTTGGCTGGAGTAATCAGGTCCCGCAATAGGCCGTACGTTCTTGCGCCCATTAAATTTAGCAATACCGATGCCTTTTTCTCATCGGCTATTTCGTTTGCCTCGCAATATACCTCGACTCTTTCCACATACGTGGTCCAGTCTTCTATTGCATTATCGAAGGCAGTGATATCGCCAGTCTTTGGCATCTTGAAAATCTAAGATGGCGCCTCCCGCGCTTTGCCTTCGTCCCCGATGGATCAAAATGGCGCCTCCCGCGCTTTTCCTTCTTCCCCGCCGAGTTAAGATGGCGCCTCCCGCGCTTTCCCGCCGCTGCCGCCAACGTTGTTGCTGGCGATTATATCTATTTTACTATCCTGTAATGGCGACGCCCTATGGTCTTTGCGCCTCCCCGATCGCTGCTGCCAACGCCGTTCTCCGTGGTATTTTTATTTTTCTATCGCGCTTCAATATTTGCTCCGTTAATTGAAGAACCATTCCCGTCGTGGAGCGGACCCTCTGGGACACTTCCCTCCCTCTTCGGATTATTTTTCTTCTGGCTTCGACCTTCAATAACGTCGTCTGAGGTGCTGCCGAGTTGCAGGTAAGTTTGTTTCTTACTCGTCGCCAGTATTATGTCCGTGTATAATTGAGACACAGACTGCAGGAGTTGATTATAACAAGTCTTTACTGAATGGAGACAACTTGGAAACTGAAACTACAGAAGCCTGCTAGGGCCTTTTATACAGGGGTGGTCACTGCCGGTACTGCAGTCTGAGACCAGTTATTCCCTTAAAGGTACATACACAACAGCCTCCATGAAATTTTACACTAAGGGTCACTAGGTAGTGCTCAGGACCAGGAACCCAAGCTGATCCTATCCCACTACTCCCTTCCTTCCAAACTCAGAATCACCAAAGCCAATTGTACATTCCCCATGCTGGCCTAATTGAGATTAAGGATCTCAGTACAGAGCAGGATCTTCATAGTCAACAATGAAGCAGTATCACTCCACGTGGTGTATTTACCCAGTGACCCATCAGGGAAACTTATTGCTCAGACCTTTGATGAATGACCACACTCTGAAGCTAAATCCACACAGAGATTCAGTGATGACTCTCTCTGTATTAGAAGTTTCTTCAGATTTTACAGAGGTTTTCAAGCATGCAATAAACCCTGATTTCAAGCAACTTTTTTAACCTAATGTGCCCCCATATAGATATTTGTAGGTTTCTGGAGAAACATAAACCACGGCCCCTGAAAATCCATGGGGGAACACATTCCCAGTGCAAGTGCGGCCTATGCCTGCCCACCGCCTCCGTCAATGACACTGGCCAAGTTCACGGGGTCAAGGGGCGGGCTGCGATCAATGGGCCATTGGCGGTATGGAGGCCCCACCCCGAAGAGGAAATACCTGCTGAAGCTTGCCAGGCTGGAGAGTGAGCGAGGGCGAGGGTGGGTGGGGAAAGTGCCAGCCTTCCCCAGAAAGTGAAACAGGCTCCTCTCACCAACCTTGTCCAAAAAAAATCCAGCAGATTTACAATTTCCCATTTCTGATGTACGTTCCCACCAAGAAGAGCTTGTTGTAGTGAGCACAGTGCTGGGAAATGATCTCTTCTCATATCCCTACACTGGCCTCTGAAATGCACTCTACCCTGAAGTGTAGGTTTGTGCTATTGCTGCTAATACAATCACAGCAATTGCTGCCAGCTTCAACCACTTCCATTTTTCATCTGAAAATAGTTAAGAACTATAGATTTTTTTGGCAACAATGCTCAGCTGGACTGATATTGTAACATCAGGAATATCACTGGCTATATCGTATCACTTCACTCCTACCGTTAATAATCAATATTTGTACAAGCAGGGGTTAGCAATATAAAGCTCGAGGAACAGCACCTCATCTTCCGATTAGGCACTTTACAGCCTTCCGGACTCCATATCGAGTTCAACAATTTCAGATCATAACCTCGGCCCCTATTACATTTTTACTTATATTTTTTATCCACCCCTTTGTTTTGGCCCTTCCCCCCCTTTTTTTCTCTCCCACATGGCAGCTGTCTCCGATTCTGCCAGCGCATTTCACACCTCATCTAGAGCCGTCTTTTATCTCCACTAGTCCTGTCACCATCTCGTCTGGTTTTGAATACCTCTTAATGTCTCTTCACTTCTCTTTTGTTCTCTCCCAGCCCCCACACTGGCCTTTTAATCTGTTTCATTTCCTGAGCTTTTTCAGTCTTGCAAAAGGGTTTCGACCTGAAACATTGACTCTATTTCTCTCTCCACAGATGTTGCCTGGCCTGCTGAGTTTTTCCAGCATTTTCTGTTGTTATTTCGGATTTCCAGCATCTGCAGTATTTTGCTATCGTATTAGCAATATAAAAGCTTTTCTGATCTCCTTTCTGATATACACTGACCCTGAAATTCAGCACCTGTTTCAGTGCACACCTGCTGTAATGTTGGGCGGGAGTCTGCTGGAACGTCCCTAACCTCAGCCAGGACGTGGATAGGCAGGGTGCTGGCCATGGGTTGAAGTTTCTGGGATGGCCTTATGGGGCAGAGCCCTCTCCAGCCTCTACAAGACCATCAACATGGGGGAGGGCAGCTGGGGTCGTCCAAGTTTGGAGATCCTGTGCCCCATCTGAGTCGGGGCCTGGCCTAGGGTCGGCGCAGGTACATCTTGTGAGATCAGGCAAATCTCGTCGACAAGTGAGAAGTTAGGGTCCACCTGAGGCTTGAGGCCAAGATCAGGGCCAGGACCGCTGAAGGTGAGGCGTTGAGTTTTTATATATATATATAGCCCCTGCCACAGGAATGTTTAATATGCGCTCTAAGCGTGCAAGGACACTCTCCTTGTCGAAAAATCACCCCTCTACTGTGTACTAAAATTAAAAATTATTTGTTATGGAAATTAAACTAATTAGTTGGGGGGAGGTTTCTAGAGAGCAAATTATAAAAATGACAACAGAGAAGGTCATAGACTTAGATAGCAGTGGGGGAATTAAAAAACAGAACTTGTCAGGAAGGGACAGAATGTATGGAGTAAAAGGTAAAGTAGTAAAAGGGGAAAAAACAGGAACTAAGTGTCACAAAACATATTTGAAAGTTCTTTATCTGAATGCACGTAGCATTCGTAACAAAATGGATGAGTTAACGGCACAAAAAGCTACATATGGGTATGATCTTGTGGCCATTACAGAAACATGGCTGCAGGGTGACCATGACTGGGAATTAAACATACCAGGTTATTTAACAATCAGGAAGGACAGGCAGGAAGGAAGGGGAAGTGGGGTGGCTATGTTAATAAAGGAAGGAATCACTATAATACAGAGAAATGATTTTGGGTCAAAGGAGCAGGATAGTGAAACAGTTTGGGTGGAGATAAGGAATAATAAGGGGGAAAAAACACTAGTGGGCGTAGTCTATAGGCCTCCGAACAGTTGCAACTCTGTTGGACGGAGTATTAATCAGGAAATAGTTGAGGCTTGTAATAAGGGAACAGCTATAATTATGGGGGATTTTAACTATCATATAAACTGGACAAATCAAATTGGGCAGGGCAGCCTTGAGGATGAGTTCATTGAGTGTATTAGGGATGGGTTTCTTGAGCAGTATGTAACTAAACTGACCAGGGGGCAAGCAACCTTAGATTTGGTCCTGTGTAATGAGACAGGATTAATTAAAAATGTCCTAGTAAAGGATCCCCTTGGAATGAGTGACCATAACATGGTTGAATTCCATATTCAATTAGAGGGTGAGAAGATTGGATCTCAAACAAGCGGGCTGAGCTTGAATAAAGGAGACTATGAAGGTATGAGAGCGGAATTGATCAGAGTGGACTGGGAAAATAGATTAAAGGGTAAGACGGTATATGATCAGTGGTGTACATTTAAGGAGTTATTTTACAACTTCCAAAAAATATATATTCCACTGAGGAAAAAAGGGTGTAAAAGAAAAGATAGCCATCCGTGGCTAAGTAAAGTAATTGAGGATAGTATCCAACTAAAAACAAGGGCATGTAAGGTAGCCAAATCTAGTGGGAGGATAGAAGATTGGGAAGTCTTTAAAAGACAGCAAAAAATAACTAAAAGATTGATTAAGAAAGGGAAGATAGATTATGAAAGTAAATTAGCAAAAAATATAAAAACAGATAGCAAAAGTTTCCATAGTTATATAAAAAGAAAAAGGGTGGCTAAAGTAAATGTTGGTCCCTTAGAGGATGAGACCGGGAAATTAATGGTGGGAAACATGGAGATGGCAAAAACGCTGAACAAATATTTTGTATCAATCTTTACGGTAGAGGATACTAAGAATATCTAAACACTGGACAAACAGGGGGCTCTGGGGGGGAGGAGCTAAATACAATTAAAATCACTAAGGAAGTGGTACTCGGTAAAATATTGGGACTCAAGGCAGATAAATCACCTGGACCTGATGGCTTACATCCTAGGGTCTTGAGGGAAGTGACGGTAGGGATTGTGGATGCATTGGTAATAATTTTCCAAACCTCCCTGGACTCAGCAAAGGTCCCGGCAGACTGGAAAACTGCTAATGTAACACCCTTATTTAAAAAGAGTAGTAGGCAGAAGGCTGGAAACTACAGACCTGTTAGCCTAACATCTGTGGTTGGTAAAATTTTAGAGTCCATTATTAATGAGACAGTAACGGGACATTTGGATAAACATAATTTAATAGGACAAACTCAGCATGGTTTCATGAAGGGGAAGTCATATTTGACAAATTTGCTTGAGTTCTTTGAGGAAGTAACATACAGGGTGGATAAAGGGGAACCAATGGACGTAGTGTATTTAGACTTCCAAAAGGCATTTGACAAGGTGCCACACAAAAGATTATTGCTCAAGATAAAGAATCACGGGATGGGGGTAATATTCTGGTGTGGGTGGAGGATTGGCTATCTAACAGAAAGCAGGGAGTTGGGATAAATGGTTCATTCTCAGACTGGCAATCAGTAACTAGTGGTGTTCCGCAGGGGTCAGTGCTGGGTCCCCAACTCTTTACAATCTATATTAACGATTTGGAGGAGGGGACCGAGTGTAACATATCAAAGTTTGCAGATGATACTAAGATGGGAGGGAAAGTAGTGAGTGAGGAGGACATAAAAAACCTGCAAAGGGACATAGACAGGCTAAGTAAGTGGGCAGAGATTTGGCAGATGGAATACAATACTGGAAAGTGTGAGGTTATGCACTTTGGCAGGAAAAATCATAAAGCAAGTTATTATCTTAATGGCAAGAAACTGGAAAGTACTGTAGTACAAAGGGATCTGGGGGTCCCGGTGCACGAAACTCAAAAAGTTAGTGTGCAGGTGCAGCAAGTGATCAAGAAGGCCAATGGAATGTTGGCTTTTATTGCTAGGGGGATAGAATATAAAAACAGGGAGGTATTGCTGCAGTTGTACAAGGTATTGGTGAGACCGCACCTGGAATACTGCATACAGTTTTGGTGTCCATACTTAAGAAAAGACATACTTGCGCTCGAGTCAGTACAAATAAGGTTCACTCGGTTAATTCCGGGGATGGACATATGACGAGAGGTTGAGTAGATTGGGACTCTACTCATTGGAGTTCAGAAGAATGAGAGGCGATCTTATTGAAACATATAAGATTGTGAAGGGGCTTGATCGGGTGGATGCGGTGAGGATGTTCCCAATGATGGGTGAAACTAGAACTAGGGGGCATAATCTTAGAATAAGGGGCTGCTCCTTTAGAACTGAGATGAGGAGAAACTTCTTCACTCAGAGGGTGGTAGGTTTGTGGAATTTGCTGCCCCAGAAAGCTGTGCAAGCTACATCATTAAATAAATTTAAAACAGAAATAGATAGCTTCCTAGAAGTAAAGGGAATTAAGGGTTACGGGGAGCGGGCAGGAAATTGGACATGAGTCTAAGTTCGGAATGGTCGTGGCCCTGTGGGTAGTGGAGTGGGCCCAGGGGCCGTGTAGCCTGGTTCTGCTCCTACTTCTTGTGTTCTAATTCTGTTAGATTTCAGGAGATGGTTTTATTGCTGTTCCTGGCTGGGGTGGAGATCGCCTTTACAGAAGGTAAGTACTGCCTTCGATCTAGTTCCTTTTTGAAGAAGGGTCAAACCCGAAACGTCAACTCAAATTTCTCTCCACGGATGTTGCCTGACTTGCTGAGTTTTTCCAGCATTTTCTGTTGTTATTTCGGATTTCCAACATCTGCAGTATTTTGCTATCGTACTGTAGAAAATATAGGGACAGAGTGATCTCCTGGACGAGTTTCGATCGCCTAGATGGGTCGAAGAGGAATTTCCCAGATTTTTTCTCCCAAATTGGCCATTGGGTTTTTTTAAACCTGTTTTTTTGCCTCTCCTGGGAGATCACATGGGTTCGGGTGGGATGGAGAGTGATAGTATATTTGAGGTTAGGATCAGATCAGCCATGATCTTATTAAATGGTGGAGCAGGCTCGAGGGGCCGATTGGCCTACTCCTGCTCCTATTTCTTATGTTCTTATGAAACAATTGTGTTTACAGAACATCCCCAGCAACCATCCCAGAGAGGTACATAAACTAGTGGCAAAGGCCAAAAAGGATTCCTGAAGCTGTTATTATATCGCTATTTAACCATTCGTCTCCTGCGGCCAGCAGAAACATTAATGTAAATCTGTCAACCTCTAGGTTCCTCATCCAGTACCACTACACTCCGTACCTATATATAAAGAGCATTTATCATTTTACTATAAATCTTATCCCATAATTACTGATGTAAAAATACTACTGAGCGTTTGGTTTAACTATAAAACAAGGTTTTAATCAACTGTTTCACAACCATGAGATTTCTAGTTACATCACTAGGTCCTGGTTACAGAAACATCCTGAGCAAGCTGGGCCCACGCCCGAGTATTTATACTCCTTGGACGGCGCCACCAGCTGGCCGCCCAGCGTTACTTCATGAGTCATAAGATTCATGACAATTACCAAAACCAGAAGGGAATTTTCGACTTCCACCTGAAGAAATGTACAGAGCTACGGAGAAAGAGCCGGGGAGCGGGACTAATTGGATAGTTCTTTCAAAGAGCTGGCACAGATGCGATGGGCCAAACGGCCTCCTTCTGGGCTGCATCATTCTATGATTCTTTGAAACAGACACAAAGTTGGAGGAGTGGAGGCCCGAACCTCATTTGAATGCTGCCAGTGAGGTGTGGGCACCAAACGGGTGTCTTGCTGCAGCTCGCTGGGCGTGGGAGAGCAGGATATCGGTCGATTCCCATGCTGAGCTGACTGGCTGGTTGGGCGTGGGGGGGGTGGGTGCGGGGGGGGAAGGAGGGGAGGGACAATCCTGGAGCGGGTGGAGCATGGGCTGGCAGTGAGCTGCCATATTTTTCGTGCAGCCAGGAGGAGAACTCCAGCTCCACCTGGCCCAACCAAATTTCTCCCCCAAAATATTCCGGGGCCTTTTCTGTCGTGGCCACCAGCAGTCCCTTTAAGGAGCACTGGTTAGGCCGCTCACTTCCTGGCACAAATGGGTGAAGCGTGTGTGGCACATGATCCACCCATTTGTACCTGAAAATTGCGAACGAGGTCCTACAATCCCGATTTTCATATTTAAGCAGCCAAAGCAGACCTGCCTTAAAATTGCATCGGGCGGGCCATGGGCATCAATGGGGCCCAACCCCATCGATTTTCAGCTGCCACCGCCTGCTTTTCAGGCAAGAAATGGATGGCTGGCAGTTGGAAAAATCGCCCCCACAACGTTTTCCTATGAGCTTTTCCATTGCTGGCTGTACAAATGTAAATGATCCCGCTGATGGTCTGGTGCTGTATAGTTCTTAGGTTGGTGCTCAGCACCTCGGGGCTAGAATGAGCAAGGGGAATAATCAGCCTGCACTCGCACTCCTGATCCTAGCTAGTGACCCAGGCTAGAGAATAGGTGTCAGGTGGGAACAGTTCGGGCTCAGCTGTGATGCCCACCTTGTCAGAATAGCCCTCCGACAGTCACTATTGAGGTGATTCTACGATCTGGTGCTCCCTATGTGTCGTGTATTGATTGCGAGTTTGACACCGGTTAATACGGTAATGTAATGTGCGAGTTTAACACCAGTTAATACGGTAATGTAATGTGCATTGCATTATGGGAATTACCCGGGAAAGCTGCAGTCAGCCATTTTAGGAATAAAGTAAAGATCACAGTTATAAGCCTGTCTGCCTGACTCTGATTTAATTTGACATATCTACATGCTTGATTGAATGCATTAAAGCATAGATACAACACTATGGGGAGCAGTGCTCACAGGGACTGCATTGTGGGACGTCACGGGGCAGGGGGCTTAGCCCATTATTTCCCGTCGGGGGAAGCACTTCTTGTACAGGCTCCCACATGAAGGATGGTCACTTGGGTCAGGCAACAATGGTCTGCTGGCACCTATTGGGGGGGGGGTGGGCGGGTTAATGAATGAATAACTCTCCATTTTAATTGCTTATACTTGGGTTTTTTTTTTAAAACAAGATTAGAGAAATCTAAGCAGATGCATACAAATGATAATGGAAATTGGGCCCTCTTTAATTCTCTCTCTGAAGTGGCTACTTCATATATGTGATGTTAATAAAACAAATGAGCTTCCGTCTGTTCTACAGGGAGGCTTCGTGTTTGGTTCTCTTGACAGATGTCGCAGCTCTCTGGGGCCTGGCTGGAACAGGTGCAAAAACACTGAATGGAATTTCATGACTTCTGCCGCAATGCTGGAACCCCAATAGGTGCCCAGTGGGAGGCTGTCGCTGTTAACTACAGTCAATGCGCTTCATTTGACTCAGTGAATTGGCATTTTCTTTTCTGCCCTCTTCAATTTTGAATAAACTGCAAATATAAATTTCCTTTTGAACGCTTCATCATCTGGAAAACCTACAATTTGATAATCCGAGTCTGGCAGCAATGAAATCGAATGAATCCTTCTCTCGGGGGTGGGGGGGGGGCGGAGGGGGAAAGAGCACTGGGTGAGACAATAGATTTGCTTCTCGAACTTTACTGCAATTAAGGGGAAGCTGGAACACCACATGGGCTTGAGCCAGACAGGCTGGAGCTCTGAGCTGTAACAGACAGGCAGGTGGAGCACTGTAACAGAGGGCAGGTGGAGCACTGTAACAGAGGGCAGGTAGAGCACTGTAACAGAGGCAAGCAGGTGGAGCACTGTAACAGAGGCAGGTAGGTGGAGCACTGTAACAGAGGGCAGGAGGTGGAGCACTGTAACAGAGGCAGGCAGGTGGAGCACTGTAACAGAGGGCAGGTGGAGCACTGTAACAGAGGCAGGCAGGTGGAGCACTGTAACAGAGGGCAGGCAGGTGGAGCACTGTAACAGAGGGCAGGTGGAGCACTGTAACAGAGGGCAGGCAGGTGGAGCACTGTAACAGAGGGCAGGCGGAGCACTGTAACAGAGGGCAGGCAGGTGGAGCACTGTAACAGAGGGCAGGTGGAGCACTGTAACAGAGGGCAGGTAGGTGGAGCACTGTAACAGAGGGCAGGTGGAGCACTGTAACAGAGGGCAGGTGGAGCACTGTAACAGAGGGCAGGTGGAGCACTGTAACAGAGGGCAGGTAGGTGGAGCACTGTAACAGAGGGCAGGTGGAGCACTGTAACAGAGGGCAGGTGGAGCACTGTAACAGAGGGCAGGTGGAGCACTGTAACAGAGGGCAGGTGGAGCACTGTAACAGAGGGCAGGTGGAGCACTGTAACAGAGGGCAGGTGGAGCACTGTAACAGAGGGCAGGTGGAGCACTGTAACAGAGGGCAGGTGGAGCACTGTAACAGAGGGCAGGTGGAGCACTGTAACAGAGGGCAGGTGGAGCACTGTAACAGAGGGCAGGTAGGTGGAGCACTGTAACAGAGGGCAGGTGGAGCACTGTAACAGAGGGCAGGCAGGTGGAGCACTGTAACAGAGGGCAGGTGGAGCACTGTAACAGAGGGCAGGTGGAGCACTGTAACAGAGGGCAGGTCGGTGGAGCACTGTAACAGAGGGCAGGTGGAGCACTGTAACAGAGGGCAGGTGGAGCACTGTAACAGAGGGCAGGTAGAGCACTGTAACAGAGGCAAGCAGGTGGAGCACTGTAACAGAGGCAGGTAGGTGGAGCACTGTAACAGAGGGCAGGAGGTGGAGCACTGTAACAGAGGCAGGCAGGTGGAGCACTGTAACAGAGGGCAGGTGGAGCACTGTAACAGAGGCAGGCAGGTGGAGCACTGTAACAGAGGGCAGGCAGGTGGAGCACTGTAACAGAGGGCAGGTGGAGCACTGTAACAGAGGGCAGGCAGGTGGAGCACTGTAACAGAGGGCAGGCGGAGCACTGTAACAGAGGGCAGGCAGGTGGAGCACTGTAACAGAGGGCAGGTGGAGCACTGTAACAGAGGGCAGGTAGGTGGAGCACTGTAACAGAGGGCAGGTGGAGCACTGTAACAGAGGGCAGGTGGAGCACTGTAACAGAGGGCAGGTGGAGCACTGTAACAGAGGGCAGGTAGGTGGAGCACTGTAACAGAGGGCAGGTGGAGCACTGTAACAGAGGGCAGGTGGAGCACTGTAACAGAGGGCAGGTGGAGCACTGTAACAGAGGGCAGGTGGAGCACTGTAACAGAGGGCAGGTGGAGCACTGTAACAGAGGGCAGGTGGAGCACTGTAACAGAGGGCAGGTGGAGCACTGTAACAGAGGGCAGGTGGAGCACTGTAACAGAGGGCAGGTAGGTGGAGCACTGTAACAGAGGGCAGGTGGAGCACTGTAACAGAGGGCAGGCAGGTGGAGCACTGTAACAGAGGGCAGGTGGAGCACTGTAACAGAGGGCAGGTGGAGCACTGTAACAGAGGGCAGGTCGGTGGAGCACTGTAACAGAGGGCAGGTGGAGCACTGTAACAGAGGGCAGGTGGAGCACTGTAACAGAGGGCAGGTAGAGCACTGTAACAGAGGCAAGCAGGTGGAGCACTGTAACAGAGGCAGGTAGGTGGAGCACTGTAACAGAGGGCAGGAGGTGGAGCACTGTAACAGAGGCAGGCAGGTGGAGCACTGTAACAGAGGGCAGGTGGAGCACTGTAACAGAGGCAGGCAGGTGGAGCACTGTAACAGAGGGCAGGCAGGTGGAGCACTGTAACAGAGGGCAGGTGGAGCACTGTAACAGAGGGCAGGCAGGTGGAGCACTGTAACAGAGGGCAGGCGGAGCACTGTAACAGAGGGCAGGCAGGTGGAGCACTGTAACAGAGGGCAGGTGGAGCACTGTAACAGAGGGCAGGTAGGTGGAGCACTGTAACAGAGGGCAGGTGGAGCACTGTAACAGAGGGCAGGTGGAGCACTGTAACAGAGGGCAGGTGGAGCACTGTAACAGAGGGCAGGTAGGTGGAGCACTGTAACAGAGGGCAGGTGGAGCACTGTAACAGAGGGCAGGTGGAGCACTGTAACAGAGGGCAGGTGGAGCACTGTAACAGAGGGCAGGTGGAGCACTGTAACAGAGGGCAGGTGGAGCACTGTAACAGAGGGCAGGTGGAGCACTGTAACAGAGGGCAGGTGGAGCACTGTAACAGAGGGCAGGTGGAGCACTGTAACAGAGGGCAGGTGGAGCACTGTAACAGAGGGCAGGTGGAGCACTGTAACAGAGGGCAGGTAGGTGGAGCACTGTAACAGAGGGCAGGTGGAGCACTGTAACAGAGGGCAGGCAGGTGGAGCACTGTAACAGAGGGCAGGTGGAGCACTGTAACAGAGGGCAGGTGGAGCACTGTAACAGAGGGCAGGTCGGTGGAGCACTGTAACAGAGGGCAGGTGGAGCACTGTAACAGAGGGCAGGCAGGTGGAGCACTGTAACAGAGGGCAGGTGGAGCACTGTAACAGAGGGCAGGTGGAGCACTGTAACAGGGGGCAGACAGGTGGAGCACTGTAACAGGGGGCAGGTGGAGCACTGTAACAGGGGGCAGACAGGTGGAGCACTGTAACAGGGGGCAGGTGGAGCACTGTAACAGAGGGCAGGTGGAGCACTGTAACAGAGGGCAGGTGGAGCACTGTAACAGAGGGCAGGCAGGTGGAGCACTGTAACAGAGGGCAGGTGGAGCACTGTAACAGAGGGCAGGTGGAGCACTGTAACAGGGGGCAGGCAGGTGGAGCACTGTAACAGAGGGCAGGTGGAGCACTGTAACAGAGGGCAGGTGGAGCACTGTAACAGACAGGCAGGCAGGTTGTTGAAAGGGTAAGACTGTGTTTGGGGACGATCCTCCAGTATGAGCTGTGCTACAATATCAATAGTTATTCAAGTACTGTATATATTTTATATAGCAGGGCATTCTGATGTCCACGGGCCGAAGCAGCAATGTAGAATGGTTGCTACAAGCACAAAATTACTTAAAAGACTCCAGGGATTTAACATCCACTGCTGTACCTGGAAGTTAATTCCGTGTGTTATCACCCTTTGTGTGAAGAAGAACTTCCTAACATCAGTCCTAAACTTGATCTTGACTAGTCTGAAACACTGGGGGGTAATTTTAATCTAACGCATCGGGCGGAACACCCACAGGATCAGGTGAAACAGTCCACCCAATAATATTCTCCATTGGCTCTGGGCGGGTTAGTTTAAAATTGTCCGCACTGTCTCCTTGTCCTAATTTGAAGCAATATTCTGGATTTGCCTGTTCCTTCCTGCTTACTCTCTCATTTCTCTGGGAGAGCAGCTCTCAGTCTCTTTTCAAGGCTGAAAAGTCTACGGGCAGGTTGTCCCGACCCTGTGTCTGGGGCTTCTGAATCACATGGATATCAGAAATCGGTCGGGGGAAGCGCACGGCCATAACGGAACCTCCCGATACTTCATCCATTTAAACGAATGGATAGAAAGTCAGACGGCCTTTGTTAGGGGCATGCGCTCTTCCCTGCCAAATCCTCCTGTATTCACTGTACTCGCCCCAGGCACAGGAACAGGCCTACTCTCATAACTCAGACCTTTAAAATTAGAGATCAACTTCATGGCTTTTCTGTAAATGATGCCACTGTTTTGAATGCCTCCTTTGTATCTCAGTGACCAGAAGTAGATACAGTTCTAGTCTGACTAGTGGCAGCTGTGGCTAAGTAGGTACCACTCTTGCCTCTGAGTCAGAAAGTTGTGGGTTCAAATCCCCCTCCAGACACCTGAGTACATAATCCAGGCTGACATGCCAATGCAGTATTGAGGGAGTTCTACCTGGTGCCTGGCCAATATTTCTCCCTCAACCAAAAACAGATTTTCTGGTCGTTATCACATTGCTGTTTGTGGGATCTTGCTGTGTGCAAATTGGCTGCCGTGTTTCCTACATTACAACTGTACTTCATTGGCTGTAAAGTGTTTTGGGATGTCCTAAAATTGTGAAAGGTGCTATATAAATGCAAGTGTGTGACTATGCAGTTTGAGCATGACTTCCTCTAACTAATATTCTATTGTTTGGGCTACGTGACGGCTGATATCGATATGCTGAGTGTTGAATCTACTAAAACCTTTCAATTTCATGCATAGCTATTTCAATAACATTCATGCAGTATGTATCTTCCCCATTTTTCTTCCTACATGCAACACTTGTCTGCTAAATTCCATCTGCGATTTTTCTGCGTTCCAGACCCTCCCCACCCTCTGGGTGAAGAAAGTTCTCCTCAACTCCCCTCTAATCATGCTACCAATTACTTTAAATCTAAGCCCCCTGGTTATTGGCCTCTCTGCTAAGGGAAATAGGTCCTTCCTATCCACTCTATCTAGGCACCTTATAATGTTATACACCACAACTAAATCTCCCCTCGGTCAACTCTGTTCCAAAGAAAACAACCCCAGCCTATCCAATCTTTTCTCATAGCTAAAATTCTCCAGCCCAGGCAACATCCTCGTAAATCTCCTCTGCACCCTCTCTAGCGCAATCACATCCTTCCTGTAATGTGGTGACCAGAACTGTACTAGTGTTTTATACAGTTCAAGCATAACCTCCCTGCTCTTATAAGGGAAATGTTCACAGTCCATCTGGTGGATCTGTTCCTGGGCTTGACTACAACCACCATTCACAGGTCCAGGATGCACAAGATCTGTGGACAAGGGGTGGGGGGGTGGGGGGTCTCCCCCGACAGTTTGCCGCTTTCTCTAGACCTTATGTGCAACTGGGTGGCCATAGAAAGAGATCATGATGTGTCCAGTGGTATGTCTGAAGCCTTCTGCAACCAGTGGGCACTGTTAGACACCACCTGTAGCATTGATGAAGGAAACCAGACCAGGATTTAACTGTAAACATTTAAGTTTGACGGAGTCATAGAATCAGAGAATCGTAGAATGGTTACAGCCGGAAGGCGGCCATTCGGTCCGTCGAGCCCGTGCCGGCTCTCTGCAAGAACACTTCAGCTGGTCCCACTCCCCCGCACTTTCCCCGTAGCCCTGCAGATTTCTTTCCTTCAGATACTTATCCGACTCCCTTTTGAAAGCCGTGATTGAATCTGCCCCCATCACCCTTTCAGGCAGTACATTTCAGATCTTAACCACTTGCTGCGTAAAAATTTGTTTTCTAACGTCGCCTTTAGTTCTTTTGCCAATCACCTTAAATCTGTGTCCTCTGGTTCTCGACCCTTCCGCCAATGGGAACAGTTTCTATCTCTCTACTCTGTCCAGACCCCTCATGATTTTGAACACCTCTATCAAATCTCCTCTTAATCTTCTCTGCTCTAAGGAGAACCACCCCAGCTTCTCCAGTCTATCCACATAACTGAAGTCCCTCATCCCTGGAATTATTCTCGTGAATCTTTTCTGCACCCTCTCTAAGGCCTTCACATCCTTCCTAAAGTGCGGTGCCCAGAATTGGACACAATAATCCAGTTGAGGCCAAACCAGTGTTTTATACATGTTCATCATAATTTCCACCTTTTGTACTCTATACCTCTATTCATGAAGCCCAGGATCCCATAAGCTTTTTTAACTGCTTTCTCAACCTGCCCTGCCACCTTCAACGATTTGTGCACATATACCCCCAGGTCTGTTCATGCACCCCCTTCAGGATTGTAACCTTTAGTTTATATTTCCTCTCCTCATTCTTTCTACCAAAATGTATCACTTCACACTTCTCTGAGTTAAATTTCATCTGCCATGTGACCGCCCATTCCACTAGCCTGTCTATGTCCTCTTGAAGTCTATCACTTTCCTCCTCACTGTTCACTATAGTTCCAATTTTGAAATTGTGCCCTGTACGCCCATGTCCAAGTCATTAATATATATCAAGAAAAGCAGTGGTCCTAGTACCAACCCCTGGGGAACACCACTGTATATCTTACCCCAATCCGAAAAACAACCATTCAGCACTACCCTCTGTTTCCTATCACTTAGCCAATTCCGTATCCATGCTGTCACTGTCCTTTTTATTCCATAGGCTTCAACTTTGCGGGCAAGCCTCTTATGTGGCACTTTGTTGAACGCCTTTTGGAAATCCATGTACGTCAACCGCATTGCCCTCATCAACCCTCTCTGTTACCTCATCAAAAAACTCGATCAAGTTAGTTAAACACGATTTAACAAATCCGTGCTGGCGTTCCTTAATTAATCCACACTTATCTAAGTGACTGTTAATTTTGTCCCTGATTACTGTTTCTAAAAGCTTCCCCACTATCGAGGTCAAACTGACTGGCCTGTAGTTGCTGGGTTTATCTTTACACCCTTTTTTGAACAATGGTGTAACATTTACAATTCTCTAGTCCTCTGGCACCACCCCCGTATCTATGGAGGATTGGAATATTATGACGAGTACCTCTGCAATCTCCTCCCTCAATTCCCTCAGCGTCCTAGGATGCATCCCATCCGCTCCTGGTGATTTATCTACTTTAAGTACAGCCAGTCTTTCTAATACCTCCTCTTTATCAATTTTTATCCTATCAAGTATCTCCACTACCTCCTCCTTTACTATGTCTATGGCAGCATCCTCTTCCTTGGTGAAGACAGATGCAAAGTATTCATTTAGTACCTCAGCCATACCCTCTGCCTCCATGCATAGGTCTCCTTTTTGGTCCCTAATCAGCCCCACCCCGCCTCTTACTACCCTTTTACTATTTATATGTCTATAGAAGACTTTTGGATTACCTTTTATGTTGGCTGCTATTCTATTCTCATACCCTCTCTTTGCCCCTCTTATTTTCTTTTTCACTTCTCCTCTGACCTTTCTATATGTAGCCGGATTCTCAGATGTATTCTCGACCTGACATCTCTCATACACACTCTTTTTCTGCTTCATCTTACTCTCTATCTCTTTCGTCATCCAGGGAGCCCTGACTTTAGTTGCCCGACCTTTCCCCCTCGTGGGAATGTACCTCGACTGTACCCGAACTATTTCCTCTTTAAAGGCAGCCCATTGTTCCATTACAGTTTTCCTGCCAATCTTTGATTCCAATTTACCCGGGCCAGATCCATTCTCATCCCACTGAAATTGGCCTTTCCCCAGTTAAACATTTTTACTCTAGATTGCTCCCTGTCCTTTTCCATAACTAATCTAAACCTTATGATACTATGATCACTGTTCCCTAAATGTTCCCCTACTGACACTTGCTCCACTTGACCCGCCTCATTCCCCAGAACCAGATCCAGCAATGCCTCCTTCCTCGTTGGACTGGAAACATACTGACCAAGAAAGTTCTCCTGAACAAACTTCAGAAATTCTTCCCTTAACACTATTACGATCCCAGTCTATATCAGGATAGTTGAAGTCCCCCATTATTACTACTCTATAGTTCTTGCACCTCTGTAATTTCTCTGCAAATTTACTCCTCCATATCTTTCCCACTATTTGATGGTCTATAGAATACATCTAGTAGTGTAATGGCACCTCTATTATTTCTTAACTCTAGCTATATAGATTCTGTCCTTGCCCCCTCCAGGACATCCTCCCTCTCCAGCACTGTAACATTCTCCTTGACCAATATTGCCACACCACCGCCTATCTTTCCTTTCCTGAACACTTCATAACCAGGAATATTAATAACCAATCCTGACCTTTTTTGAGCCAGGTCTCAGTTATTGCCACAACATCATATTCCCATGTGGCTATTGTGCCTGCCGCTCACTTACCTTGTTTACTATGCTTCGTGCGTTCACATACGTACACTGTAAACCCACCTTAGACCATCCTGTCTTTCTTAGTTTGACCCCCCAATACCTTACTATTTCTTACTTTAGTGGTCTCTGCCTCTCCCAATCCTTTGAGCACTTTATTTCCTCTTTCTAATGTTACATCTTGGTGCCCATCCCCCTGTCAACTTAGATTAAACCCTCCCCAATAGCACTAGCAAACCTTCATGCAAGGATATTGGTTCTGGCCCTGTTGAGGTGCCACCCGTCTGGTCTGTACAGGTCCCACCTCCCCCAGAACCGGTCCCAATGCCCCAGGAATCTGAAGCCCTTCCTCCTGCACCATCTCTCCAGCCACGCATTCATCTGCGCTATCCTCCTATTTCTATACTCACTAATGCGTGGCACCGGGAGTAATCCGGAGATTACTACCTTTGAGGTCCTGCTTTTTAATCTCTTTCCTAGCTCCCTGAAATCTGCCTGCAGGACCTCATCCTTCTTTCTACCTATGTTGTTGATAACGATATGGGCCACGACCTCTGGTTGTTCACCCTCCCACCTCAGAATGTTCTGCAGCCGCTCGGTGTCATCCTTGACCCTGGCACCAGGGAGGCAACATACCATCCTGGAATCATGACTGCGGCCGCAGAAACGCCTGTCTGCTCCCCTAAGAACATAAGGACATAAGAACATAAGAAATAGGAGCAGGAGTAGGCCAATCGGCCCCTCGAGCCTGCTCCGCCATTCAATAATATCATGGCTGATCTGATCCTAACCGCCAATCTACTATCACTGAACCATCTCCTGAATCTAACAGAATTAGACACACGAAATAGGAGCAGGATCAGGCTACATGGCCCCTGGGCCCGCTCCGCTACCCACAGGGCCATGACCAATCCGAACCTAGACTCATGTCCAAATTCCTGCCCGTTCCCCATAACCCTTTATTCCCTTTACTTCTAGGAAACTGTCTATTTCTGTTTTAAATTTATGTAATGATGTAGCTTCTACAGCTTTTTGGGGCAGCATAGTCCATGGACCTACCACCCTCTGAGTGAAGTAGCTCCTCCTCATCTCAGTTTTGAAAGAGCAGCCCCTTATTCTAAGACTATGCCCCCTAGTTCTAGTTTCACCCATCATCGGGAACATCCTCCCCGCATCCACCCGATCCAACCCCTTCACAATCTTATATGTTTCAATAAGATCGTCATTCTTCTGAACTCCAATGAGTAGAGTCCCAATCTACTCAACCTCTCCTCATATGTCCATCCCCTCATCCCCGGGATTAACCGAGTGAACCTTATTTGTACTGACTCGAGAGCAAGTATGTCTTTTCTTAAGTATGGACACCAAAACTGTATGCATTATTCCAGGTGCGGTCTCACCAATACCTTGTACAACTGAAGCAATACCTCCCTATTTTTATATTCTATCCCCCTAGCAATGAAAGCCAACATTCCATTGGCCTTCTTAATCACTTGCTGCACCTGCATACTAACCTTTTGAGTTTCGTGCACCAGGACCCCCAGATCCCTTTGTACTTCAGTACTTTCCAGTTTCTTGCCATTAAGATAATAACTTGCTCTACGATTTTTCCTGCCAAAGTGCATAACCTCACACTTTCCAGTATTGTATTCCATCTGCCAAATCTCTGCCCACTTACTTAGCCTGTCTATGTCCCCTTGCAGGTTTTTTTATGTCCTCCTCACTCACTACTTTCCCTCCCATCTTAGTATCATCTGCAAACTTTGATATGTTACACTCGGTCCCCTCCTCCAAATCGTTAATATAGATTGTAAAGTGTTGGGGACCCAGCACTGACCCCTGTGGAACACCACTAGTTACTGATTGCCAGTCTGAGAATGAACCATTTATCCCAACTCTCTGCCTTCTGTTAGATAGCCAATCCTCTATCCATGCCAGAATATTACCCCCAATCCCGTGATTTTTTATCTTAAGCAATAATCTTTTGTGTGGCACCTTGTCAAATGCCTTTTGGAAGTCTAAATACACTACGTCCACTGGTTCCCCTTTATCCACCCTATATGTTACTTCCTCAAAGAACTCCAGCAAATTTGTCAAACATGACTTCCCCTTCATAAAACCATGCTGACTTTGTCCTATTAAATTATGATTATCCAAATGTCCTGTTACTGTCTCCTTAATAATGGACTCCAATATTTTACCTACCACAGATGTTAGGCTAACTGGTCTATAGTTTCCAGCCTTCTGTCTACTGCCCTTTTTAAATAAGGGCGTTACATTAGCAGTTTTCCAGTCTGCCGGGACCTTTGCTGATTCCAGGGAGTTTTGGAAAATTATTACCAATGCATCCACAATCCCTACCGTCACTTCCCTCAAGACCCTAGGATGTAAGCCATCAGGTCCAGGTGATTTATCTGCCTTGGGTCCCATTATTTTACCGAGTACCACTTCCTTAGTGATTTTGATCGTGTTTAGCTCCTCCCCCCCATAGCCCCCTGTTTGTCCAGTGTTGGGATATTCTTAGTGTCTTCTACTGTAAAGACTGATACAAAATATTCATTCAGTGTTTTTGCCATCTCCATATTTCCCACCATTAATTTCCCGGTCTCATCCTCTAAGGGACCAACATTTACTTTAGCCACTCTTTTTCTTTTTATATAACTATAAAAACTCTTACTATCTGTTTTTATATTTTTTGCTAATTTACTTTCATAATCTATCTTCCCTTTCTTAATCAATCTTTTTGTTACTTTTTGCTGTCTTTTAAAGTTTTCCCAATCCTCTATCCTCCCACTAGATTTGGCTACCTTATATGCCCTTGTTTTTAGTCGAATACTATCCTTAATTTCTTTACTTAGCCACGGATGGCTGTCTTTTCTTTTACACCCTTTTCTTCTCAGTGGAATATATATTTTTTGGAAGTTGTAAAATAACTCCTTAAATGTACACCACTGATCATGTATCGTCTTACACTTTAATCTATTTTCCCAATCCACTCTACTCAATTCCGCTCTCATACCTTCATAGTCTCCTTTATTCAAGCTTAGCACGCTTGTTTGAGATCCAACCTTCTCACCCTCTAATTGAATATGGAATTCAACCATGTTATGGTCACTCATTCCAAGGGGATCCTTTACTAGGACATTTTTAATTAATCCTGTCTCGTTACACAGGACCAGATCTAAGGTTGCTTGCCCCCTGGTCGGTTCAGTTACATACTGCTCAAGAAACCCATCCCTAATACACTCAATGAACTCATCCTCAAGGCAGCCCTATCGAATCCCCCACCACTATTGCTTTCCCACTCTTCTTCCTCCCCACCCACTGTACAGCTGAGCCACCCATGGTGCCGCAGACTTGGCTCTGGCTATGCTTCCCAGAGGAACCATCGCCCTCACCAGTACTCAGAACCGAATACTGGTTGGAGAGCGAGATGCACTCGGGGGACTCCTACACTACCTGCCTGGTCCTCCTCTTCTGTCTGGTGATCACCCATTCCCTTCTGCCTGCACACTCTTGATCTGCGAGTCATTTGTATTAGTGGTGCCCTCCTCTTGATGAGGGCACTTGGTGGCATTGGACAAATGCCAGTGGCACTCTGTTGGCCTAATTCAAAATAGTTCACACTCCACGTGGAATGCCACTTCTTCTAAAAAGTCAAGGTGATTGATCAGTCAGGGTCTTCCTCTTCTGAATACAAGCTGACTGCTGTTTACTATATTATTATTATACAGGTAGTCCTTAAGTTTACTCCTGATAATCGATCCCATTATCTTACATTGAAATAAGACTAATGGATCTGTAGTTCCCTGCATCTGAATGCTCGCCCCTTCTGCAAACAGGCACCACATTAGCCTGTTTCCAGTTCACTGGTACCTCCGCAATGTTCATCCGCTCTCTTACAATCATTGTCAACACCTCACAAATCTCCTGCCTTGTGCTCCAGGATACAAACCATTGATCCAAGTGCTGACAGCCTCACCGTTATTCTTACCGCAAAATACGGGCCAATGTTAGAGCTTGAGGCTAAGTTGAATGGTTTTGGGTTCTACATAGAGGGTCAATGATAAGGTTTCCCTTTCACTCGGCAGTTTATTAGACAAACTCGAAAGATGATGCATTGTTCCAATCAATAAATGTTGCTTTCTCCTGATAATCTATTCCCCTTCGTTTTGGTGACTTTATTGTATTCATTATTGCAAAATACTGCACAGCGGAAGCATTTTTATTGTTTGAACAAAACAAAAATGGAAGGTGGCAGCACAAATATAAACTTAGTTAATGCCATCTGGAGTGCAGCTTGTTCAAAGAGAGCTAATGGGATTATGCTGCTTAACTGCATTTATGCAAAATGCCAGTGCCCTTTCCCTCATTTCTGTGAAACCAGTGCTGCGTTACATTTTTCAGTGAAGGTACGTCAAGCTAATGTAAAGAAAACAAAATATTACATATAAACCTCAAAGTTAGGGTATTCCAGTGATAGATACAACATCGCTTCCATACACCAGTTATAAATCTGCTTGTGGAATGCTGTCCAACCAGAAACCCATGGTTATTGATCGTCAGGATAGGGAGCTAGCTTTCCTCGGGAGTCAAACACACAACTAAAGCAGGGGATAGGGCCACACACCATCCACTACCCTGGCAAGTGCCTCACATAATGAACAGCATTATACTTTCAGTGATTTGTCCCATCTTCTACCCTACATTTTTCAACCTTGTTGATGTCCTGCACTATGGGGCTTGGCCCTCCACCATGTTTTCTCAAAATAAATGGTACGGCCCCTTTTCATTTGCTTGTCCTACAATGACGCAATTCGCAATGTTGCAAAATCACCATCACATCACTTGTGCATGATAATCACCACGACCAATGAACAAGGGGCTCTTCTCCCTTCTCCGCCATTAAGGCAATGGCTCCTCAACAATCAATAGCCTGTGACCAACGTGTAATTTAAAAATGGCGGAAATGCACAGCCCAACATTGCAAACCACTCAACAATCTTTACGCACAGTAGCATACTGGCCCAATTAACGTTAAATGTGGTCAACGTCACACCCACTTCATTTCTAAATCTGGAGAAACGTTAAATGGAGGTGTGCTTGTAGTGAAATACAACAATGTCAGCATGTAGTGAACGGGTTAACTAGAAAAGTAGCTCTTTCCAACTGGACCAAACTGTGGTATTATTGGACACAATTGTATTGTACTGTATTGTGGTATTTGTTTCATTTCCTGTGCTTTTTCAGTCTTGACAAAGGCTTTCGACCTGAAACGTCGACTCTGTTTCTCTCTCCACGGATGTTGCCTGGCCTGCTGAGTTTTTCCAGCATTTTCTGTTGTTATTTCGGATTTCCAGCATCTGCAGTATTTTGCTATCGTATTGTTGGACACGTTACTCTCACATCTATTCTTGTTCACCATACTTGCATCACCTCCTCCCCCATCCCTCACAGCTGCCACTGACTTCCATCCTAACAGTTTGAGTTCTACTTGTACGTGTACCAGATGGCTCCGAGTGTTACAAAATAATTCAACCAATTTAATAAAAGGTACCGACACCACTGGGACGAAGAAAGTTCCATTAAGTGTCCCCGGAACATGTATCAGCCTTTTTTGTTTACAATGTTACAGACAGAGGTTTATGGTCCCTGGAGATGAAGAGGCAGTCCATCATTCAGAGTAAAGATGTTTCAACTTCACAGAATTAAACAACAGTACTGTCTTTTTAAAGGTTAAATTCCACCCCCCCACCCCACCCCACCCCACCCAAACTGGAAGCAATTTACAGCACATTCCTGTTTATGATGCTTCATGTGAAGGTAGATTACTTCCTTATCTGTCAATCAATAGGTGTGGGAGAAGTTTAAAACATGTTAATTTTGAAGAGAATTAAGGGAAATGCCATAATTGTCACCCACTAGAAAACTTGGATAAATAGTATTAGATATTGTATTATTTGTGTTTGAAGAATTAAACAACAACTTGTACTTAGATAAAGCCTTAATATACAAAACATTCTACTTCGCAAAGGGGGACTGGACACAGAGCAGGAGTTGGGAGCAGAGGTAGGGGAAATAAGTAAGGTGTGGCTGAAGAGTTATGTTTTGAGGAGGCTTTTGAAGGTGGGGAAAGATGCAGCAAGGTGCAAGTATTTAGCAAGAGTTCTAAGGATGGGGCCATGATGGATAAAGGCCCTGCCACCAACGGTGGAGTAGAGGCAGGGGCGGGAGGAGTACAGAGCAGTCCAGAGTCAAAGCTGTGAAATATGGCGAGAGGAGGTTGCAAAGAAGTGGAGCAAGACCATGAAGGGATTTGTAAATGAAAATGAGGATTAACATGAATGTGGGGTTGGGAAGGCAGCAGAGGACAGGGGTAATAGGCGAACAAGACATAGTGCAGGATAGGGTGTGAGTAGGAGAGTTCTACATGAGCTGGGGTTGCTGTGGAGTGGTGCTCATAAAGCCAGGTGGCTGGGAGGAGACAAAATCGTGGATGAAGGTGGAAATATGATACAGCGAATCTTATTCGCAGTTTTGGTAATGTTGAACCAATGCTACAATTCGTCTTACGGGCTTCACCTAAGGTTTAGCTGGACCAGCCACATAAATACTGTGGCAACAAGAGCAGGTCAGAAGTTGGGTACTTTGCAGTGAGTATCTCACCTCCTGACTCCCCAAAGCATTTCCACCATCTACAAGGCACAAGTAAGGAGTGTGATGGAATAATCTCCACTTGCCTGGATGAGTGCAGTTCCAACAGCACTCAAGAAGCTCGACACCATCAAGGACAAAGCAGCCTGCTTGATTGGCACCCCATCCACCACCTTAAACATTCACTCCCTCCACCACCGGCGTACTGTGGCTGCAGTGTGTACCATCTACAAGATGCACTGCAGCAACTCACCAAGGCATCTTCGGCAGCACCTCCCAAACCCGCCACCTCTTCCACCTAAAAGGACAAGGGCAGCAGGCGCATGGGAACACCAGCACCTGAAGGTCCCCCACCAAGTCACACACCATCCTGACTTAGAAGTATATCGCCGATCCTTCATCGTCGCTGGGTCAAAATCCTGGAACTCCCTCCCTAACAGCACTGTGGGAGTACCTTCACCACACGGACTGCAGCGGTTCAAGAAGGCGGCTCACCACCACCTTCTCAAGGGCAATTAGGGATGGGCAATAAATGCTGGCCTTGCCAGCGATGCCCACATCCCATAAACGAATAAAGAAAATTATAGTGACGTACCCAAAAAGCCCCAGGACACTTTGGAAAGCCATGACTGAGAAAAGATTTCCTTACCTCATACAAGCAAGACAAGCTATAAAATGCATTGTGTAAATAAAGCTAAAGTATACCGATCATAGACAGTGTTCGAGTGCCTTTTAAGCTCCTCATTTCTAGATAATAAAGTTTTTAAAACTTGGCTGGGCAAAGTTTTTTTCTACCCATGATTAAGAGTTCCCTGAAATGGTTGCACCGTGTTTATAGTAAAAGAACCACAGTTGTCCGTAATCCAAGCATCTGAGCATCATCCATTCCAGTCTCAATTCCAAACTTTAGTTCAGGTGATTCAAATATTCCAATCATAAATTTGAAATTAGATTATTTTCTTCAACAGCAAATATACAAATATAAATGATCAAAAGTAGGAAAGAATTTAACGTAGGCTGCTCTAAAAATTGGGGACAGAGAGATAAGTGCATATTTTCTTGAACTATCTCCAAAATTAGGAGCAAGACCATTCCCTCGCCAACAGATAACTGTTTTTCTTTGCTGCATTTGAGACTTCTCAGGACAAAAGCAGAGGCAGGTTTTATGGCCGGCAAGTTGTTACTAGGAGGATGGAGGGTACTCTCAGTTTAAAATGTACCTTTGCCTGTTGCCAGTGCCATTATCTCCAATAATGCACTGGCAATCAAATGGTGGGTGGATGAACAGCACTGGGCGACATGAATCTAACCTGGGAGGAACTGACAATTCTTCTCTTGTCTCTGCACCAGTCCATGCACAACACTTTGTTTCCATGGCCTTTTAGAGTCCGTCTTGTCTTCATCACAAACTGTCCGAGAGCCTCTGTTCGCTCAGCCACCTGGTGAACTAGATAGGACAGCAAAGAAAAGAATATTTGATGATTTTTAAAACCCAGACATGGCATACGGACAATGACGGACAGGTAAAAACCCTCTGGTCCATCCAGCCTGTCCTGCACAATTGTGATGTCTTGTGTATCACAAAATATACACTCTCCACCCCACCCGAAACCATGTGATCTTCTGGGAGGCGCGAAAAACAGATGAAAAAACCCAGGCCAATTTGGTGAGAAAAATCTGGGAAATTCCTCTCCGATCCATCTAGGCGATTGAAACTAGTCCAGGAGATCACCCTGGCCCTGAATTTCCTGCAGTGCCCACCTTCTATAAGAGGTGATCTCCGCCCCAGCCACAAACTGGTCCATCTCTCGCTTGAAGGAATTCAGCAAATCAGCATCCATTGCATGAGACGGCAGCCTCTCCAGTGATCCACTATGCTCTGGGAAAAGAACCACCTCCTGACATCTAACCTAGATCTGGCTTTATACAACTTAAATCTGTGTCCTCTGGTCCTCCCTCACCTATTTAATTGGAACAAACTGTCAACTGGAACACAATCTATTCCCTTCATTATCTTATAAACCTCAATCAGATCCCCCCTAAGTCTACGCTTCTCTAAAGTGTAGAGTCCCAACTCTTTTAGCCTATCTTGATAACTAAGATGCTTTAAACTGGGCCCTCCTCTGCACCCTTTCCAAAAAGTGTGAGATTATAAAGTGGTTTATACCATGCCATTTGAAGTGGACAGTTCATATAGTGAAAAGTATCTCCATCATGGTAACCCTCACTGTTGCCGTGCCAAATATAAGCAGCACACCTCCACACTGACTGACCACACGTTAAACTCAGGAGGATGCGTGGCATCAATTTAATCTTCCTTCACCATATACATTTTAACACCCAAATGAAAAGTAAAGAGGCTAAATACTGCAGAACACAGAAAATAGAAGAACTCTGGAAATAAAAGCTGGTATCAGAAAGAGTGACCATGAAGCTGTTGGATTGTTGTAAAAATCCAACTGGTTCACGAATGTCCTTGAGGGAAGGAAACCTGCCCTCCTTACCCGGTCTGGGCCTATATGTGACTCCAGTCCCACATCAACGTGGTGGACTGTTAACTGCCCTCCGAAGTGGCTAAGCAAGCCCCAAGGTTGTATCAAACCGCTACAAAGAATTGCAGTGGTTCAAGAAGGCCCACCGTCAGCTTCTCAGGGTAACCGAGGATGGGCAATGAACGTCAGGCTTGCCAGCGACGCCCACAGCCTGCGAATGAGTAAAAAGAAATATTCGTGTGTACCCTCTCCTGAAACAAAAACTAGGAAATTAAATCTTGTCCTATTCTGAATGTAGTTCAATGTACAATAGAAGACCTAACACATTAGATAAAGGTGCATGATAATTCTTCACACAGGCCCAAACTATGTCAGATCTGAGTCTCTCATTTTGTAAGTTGCCTCTCCTGAAACTGTTGGGGTTGTGCAGCCAGTGTGCTGTACTTTTGATCAGTGATTTCTTATAAATGCCAATCAAGTAAAGTCTGCTTTGCCTGACTTCACCTGACGAAGGAGCAGCGCTCCGAAAGCTTGTGATTTCAAATAAAGCTGTTGGACTATAACCTGGTGTTGTGTGATTTCTTACATTTGCCTATTGAAGTTTAAGACCCCCTTTCCTGCAACAACTAAACCACAGTAACAGATACCCAATTCCCATTCATTCAAATAGGTCAAAGTGAAAACATTTTATACAGCCCAGTGCATGTTTTTGAAAATTTTATTTCCATCTTTGTTGTTTAGACTTTCCACCTTCTCTACAACAAGCCATTATTATCTCCCATTATCATCACAGGGCCAAAAACACAGAGACAGCTCTGACCACAGCCCAGACCACAATAAAATAACAGATACGATAGCAAAATACTGTGGATGCTGGAAATCCAAAATAACAACAGGAGATGCTGGAAAAAGTCAGCAGGCCAGGCAACATCCGTGGAGAGAGAAATAGAGTCAATGTTTCAGGTCGAAACCCTTCGTCAGAACTGAGAAAAAAAGGCAGGAAATGAAACAGATTAAAGGGCAGTTTGGGGGCTGGGAAATGGGGGATGAAAGAAAATCACACAGAATCACAGAAACCCCACGAAAAGGGAAGTGAAGAGACATTAAGAGATATTCAAGACGAGACAAGATGGTAATAGGACAGGTAAAGAGACAAAGGATGGCTCTAGATGAAGTGTGAAATGCGCTGGCAGAGTGAGAGACAGCTGCCATGTGGGAGAGAGAAAAAGGAAAAGGCACAAACCAAAGGTGTGGATAAAAAATATAAGTAAAAATGTAATAGGGGCCGAGGTTATGATCTGAAATTGTTGAACTCGATATTGAGTCCGGAAGGCTGTAAAGTGCCTAATCGGAAGATGAGGTGCTGTTCCTCGAGCTTACGCTGAGCTTCCGTGGAACAATGCAAGAGGCCGCGGACGGTGAGGTCTGAGTGGGAATGGAGCAGTGAAAATAACAAATAACTTCTTAATGTTACATTTGTTGGAGAAAATAATTCACTCTTTGTTGTTAGGCCGCACAAATATACTTCTAGCAACACTATGAACCAGCACAAGAGCACAAGGATGACGTGCTACTGTCTTTACTGTCACAAGTTATTTTAATCCACGGTCCATTATCCACTACATAACTGGATGTTAGGATGGAATCAATAGTCTATGAGAAGAGCCAAGATTTTCACAATTCCAAAAGGGCAAAGACTTGTTTCAAATGGGCTAGTAAACCACTAGGGGAGAAGCACAATGAAAACCCAAATTTGATACTTCATGTTAATTTGTAATACTTAAATTCTCCCTCTTTTTTCCCCCCAATATCAGCATACAGATGCAATCACACAAAATGTCCCTCTGCCTATTTTCTTCATCTCTCCAATGTTGTCATTGTTGTAGTGGTAGGTGTTAGAAACATAGAAGATAGGGGCAGGAGTAGGCCATTCGGCCCCTCGAGCCTGCTCCGCCATTCAATGAGATCATGGCTGATCATCCAAATTCAGTACCTTGTCCCTGGGCCTAGGGCCACAGACAACGGGATGAAGTTGATGCCTTTTAAAAATGTGGCCGGGAGCTAGTTTATCTGATCTACTTAGAGTCTAGTAGGAAGAGGCTGATCTCTGGTAATCTAATGAGTGAATGAAAAGAAAGATAACAGCAGATCATTTGTTGATTGTTCCTGGATACTGTCAAGCAGATTCTGAGATGGTGAAAGGAAGTGTCCATATCTGATGTCTGGCAGTGTGGAAATGAACATCCATTAGCTATAAATGCAATGGATATGCCAAAATTCCTTGATGGTCTCAGAAAAAATCCTGAGCTGGTAATTCAGATCAGGTATTCAGATTTGTAAATACCCTAATATTTTACTTCCAGAGCCAGATCCTGAAGGAAAGAAAGGATGGGAAACAACCCATTTAATACATCTGATAGGGGAACTTAGGAATTGTAGGATCAGAAAAGACCATTTTGCTGATCCCAGCATATTTAGTATTTGAGATAGCAGAACAATCGTCCCCCTCGCAAATAGCCCCAGAAATGGTTACGGTGAAAGACAAGGGGAAGGACAGCTGATATAAATATGGTATAGTGGACATATACTGGTGCGTTCCCATGTTTAACAACGAGAGACCTCGCTGCATAAATGTAAGACGTGTCCAATGCTCTTTGAAGCATGATAATTCTGACACTGTTCCTGCATTCATTTTTTTTTTAATGAAGTTACATTTAAGCACTGGCTTCTGTGTCAGGGGTTGGGTCAGAGAAAATCTTGTGAGCTTGGCGTCTCGCGAAAAAGGTTCTTTCACACCTGTGGGACCAGTGAGCCTAAAATGGTTTTTGCTAACTCACTTCAAATATAAGAAGTTTATTCAACAACAACAAAAAATGCTATCTTGATAGAAACTGACGTAAATATGCCCAATTATAAGAAATCATATTCCTGGAAAATCTTTCACATGAATGGCACAGGGAAGCTGGCGAAAGCAGGCAGCTACTCCCATTCGAAGCAGACACACTGTGCAACTAATTGATCGGTTGTTTTATTTGCTAATGCTACATTGTGAACCTTCTAACATTGCTTGTTAAACTGGTTATTTAAAAAAAATCTATGTGTGTGTGTGTGTGTGTGTGTGTGTGGCACACAGCAACATGCACTATCTCCAAAATAAATCCCTTTGCTGTTCTGGTGGCCTGGGGCCATTAAGGAGAGTGCTGGCAACACACACACACACCATCACAGCCACAGACAGAGTGACTCCATGTTCAGACTGAGCCGAGGACAGACTCTGGGCCCCGGTTTCCCCCCCTCTCTCTCTCTCCTCTCTTGCTGTACTTACGTTCTACATCATGGAGCTTTGCCCTCTCCTCCTCCAGTTTACCCTTGAGCGTCTCTGCCTCGTCCCTCAGCGAAGACACAGTTTCGTTTTCCTGCAGCCCCTCGGTTGCCATCTTTCGACACCCCAAAAAAAAAACAACCAACAACAACAAAAAAATATATATTAAAAAGACCAGAGGATTTTGGTTTGTTGTCAGCCGGGGAGATGCCCAGGACCAGCGGCTGCAGCCCAGCCAGTTAGATGGAGGCTGGCTGACGTCAGTGGGAGGATACTGAGATTCAGCAGAGCCTCCACAATATAAAGATTTCCTTCTCCTCAAGTGACCAGGGTCCAGCACACACACAAAATAACAAATAAACCATTCAAGCCGCTCGCTTTAGGAAACCAGGGCTTGGGAAGAGCAGTCACATCCGACAGGCTGCAGCCGAGCTGCTGTATCTGGCAATTATGTTGGTTTCTGCCTGATCCTATTCCACAGGGAGCCAGCATTTGGTCCAGGAATGTGGGAGCGCGTCAGTTCAAAATGTCTAAATGCAGTACATTCCAGGCCAACAAATCCAAATCTCGATTGCGAGAATAAAAGTGCTGATTTACAGATTAAATTAAATCGCTCTCCCGTCACTCTCTTAAGTGCAAAAGGGAGTATTTTGAGTTAGGTTTGCCCATCTAGTCGCAGCTCTCAGTTGTCATTTCCAGTGCATTGCTCGAGCAGTCAGTAAATTATAGGCTGCAAACTGCAGATGGACCCGACCCCATCCACCCCAAAACTCCTAAATTATTCAGGCATGCAATCTGCAACCAGAACAGACCAGTCAGAGCAGATTCCATTAAAGTTAATGGTGTCATTCTATCACAGATTTTTGAAATTATTAAACTGGCAGAGTGGGGGGTGATCTCATTGTTTTATTAGCTCCTCTCTATCCTGGAAGGATTTAATTTCCCTCCCCCATTTTTCTATAGACTGGAAATTGCTGTCTATTAATGTTAGTGGATGGACGTTTAACATATTGCCACAAAATGTGTGTGTTGGTTTAAGAGGGGTTAACCCTAAATGGTTTACTGGAAACATAAGAACATAAGAAATAGGAGCAGGAGTAGGCCAATTGGCCCCTCGAGCCTGCTCCGCCATTCAATAAGATCATGGCTGATCTGATCCTAACCGCCAATCCACTATGACAGGACTATCTCCTGAATCTAACAGAATTAGACACACGAAACAGGAGCAGGATCAGGCTACACGGCCCCTGGGCCCGCTCCGCTACCCACAGGGCCATGACCGATCCGAACCTAGACTCATGTCCAAATTCCTGCCCGCTCCCCGTAACCCTTAATTCCCTTTTCACAGAATCACAGAAACCTCACAGTACAGATAGAGGCCATTTCGGCCCATCGAGCCTGCACCGACACATATCCCACCCGATCCCCGTAACCCCTACACCAACACATATCCCACCCTATCCCCGTAACCCCACGTATTTAATCCCCCTAACACTAAGGGTCAATTTATCATAGCCAATCAACCTAACCCGCACATCTTTTGGACTGTGGGAGGAAACCGGAGCACCCGGAGAAAACCCACGCAAACACGGGGAGAATGTGCAAACTCCACACAGACAGTCACCCGAGGCCGGATTCGAACCCGGGCGCTGTGAGGCAACAGTGCTAACCACTATGCCACCGTGCTGTTCTAGGAAACTGTCTATTTCTGTTTTAAATTTATGTAATGATGTAGCTTCGACAGCTTTTTGGGGCAGCATATTCCATGGACCTACCACCCTCTGAGTGAAGTAGTTCCTCCTCATCTCAGTTTTGAAAGAGCAGCCCCTTATTCTAAGACTATGCCCCCTAGTTCTAGTTTCACCCATTATCTGGAACATCCTCCCTGCATCCACCCGATCCAACCCCTTCACAATCTTATATGTTTCAATAAGATCGCCTCTCATTCTTCTGAACTCCAATGAGTAGAGTCCCAATCTACTCAACCTCTCCTCATATGTCCATCCCCTCATCCCCGGGATTAACCGAGTGAACCTTCTTTGTACTGACTCGAGAGCAAGTATGTCTTTTCTTAAGTATGGACACCAAAACTGTATGCAGTATTCCAGGTGCGGTCTCACCAATACCTTGTACAACTGAAGCAATACCTCCCTATTTTTATATTCTATCCCCCTAGCAATGAAAGCCAACATTCCATTGGCCTTCTTAATCACTTGCTGCACCTGCATACTAACCTTTGAGTTTCGTGCACCAGGACCCCCAGATCCCTTTGTACTTCAGTACTTTCCAGTTTCTTGCCATTAAGATAATAACTTGCTCTACGATTTTTCCTGCCAAAGTGCATAACCTCACACTTTCCAGTATTGTATTCCATCTGCCAAATCTCTGCCCACTTACTTAGCCTGTCTATGTCCCCTTGCAGGTTTTTTATGTCCTCCTCACTCACTACTTTCCCTCCCATCTTAGTATCATCTGCAAACTTTGATATGTTACACTCGGTCCCCTCCTCCAAATCGTTAATATAGATTGTAAAGAGTTGGGGACCCAGCACTGACCCCAGCGGAACACCACTGGTTACTGATTGCCAGTCTGAGAATGAACCATTTATCCCAACTCTCTGCCTTCTGTTAGATAGCCAATCCTCTATCCATGCCAGAATATTACCCCCAATCCTGTGATTTTTTATCTTAAGCAATAATCTTTTGTGTGGCACCTTGTCAAAGGTGTTAACTCTACCATTAACACGGCAGAGGAAAGTGTTAAAAAACAGAAAATGTGGGAAATGCTCAGCAGGTCAGGCAGCATCTATGGAGAGAGAAAACTGCTGTCTGGAAAAAAATGGGAACAGTAATTAGGATCTGCAATTGTTCTAAATCTTCAGGACTCAACATCTGAGTGCAACAATTTCAGATTCTAACCACTGCTCCCATTTTGTTCAGACAGCAGGTGCTGGTAATGGTTCTGCTGTTGCTATTTACACCTCCTCTAGACCCATCTTTTGTTTCTTCACTTGTCCCATTACCACCTCCTTTCACCTTGCACCATCATCCCCTTTGTCATTTAATCTCTCCTGCCTTCCACCCTATCGCAGACCTTCCCTTTTGTTCTCTCCTCCCCCTTTCTCTGCCTTTGTACTTGCTTGAAACCTGTTTAAATCTCTAACTTTCTCCAGTTCTTACGAAAGGTCGACCTGAAACATTAACTCTGTTTCTCTAACCACAGATGCTGAGTATTTGCAGCATTTTCTGTTTTTATTTCAGGTTTCCAGTATCCGCAGTATTGTGCTTTTGTGTTAGAGAAAAGTGTTCAGTGCTTATGTCGCTAAAGGCAATTTCAAATCTTACAGGAGAAATGACAGAATTGTGGAAATTTCAACACAGACAGGCCTTTCAGCCAATGGTATTAGTTCTCCCAGCAGAGCTATCAAACCCAATTTAATTTTCTTACTCTTTCCCCATGCCCTCAATATTTCCCTTCAAGTGTTTACCTAGCTCCCTCTTATGGGGCATTTACAATGCGAAGAAATTTCCACTTTGCACCAACACTAAACGATCAGTGTTAATCTGGCATCAGCGCCTGACGTGACTCAGGAGCGAAGTGGAACGAGACTCCAACTGCTTGGGTTTGGAGTGTAAATCCAGTGCAGGATCACATCTGATTTGCCAAGTGCTTACGGGTTTGTTGGGCCCCCTAGACATATTGTAGACCTACCGGACATGGATTTCAATATCTCGAGAGCAGAGATTCTCCCTTCTCCAAGTTCACTCCTAAAACAAGATGGTTAACGTTGCAGCCAGACTGCAGCCAAGCAACGTGAATTAGATTCTGCCTGGCTGGAACCACAACAGGTTAGTTACATCCTCCGAATCTGTGATTCACTCAGCTTCAACAGACACTTGTGCTAATGCATTCCAAATTCCAATAACCCTATGTGAAAACAATCTTCTATGGGCACATTCTGACTGTACTGTGAAGCCTGTGTGAAGTGCTTTCACTCTGCACTGACACTGCATATATCATATAGAGTGGAATGCACTGTCTGAAAGGGTGGTGGAAGCAGAGTCAATAGTAACTTTCAAAAGGGAATTAGAAGAATACTTGCAATGGAAACCTTTGCAGGGCTTTGGGGAAAGAGTAGGGGAGAGTGGGACTAATTGGATAGCTCTTTCAAAGAGCCGGCACAGGCACGATGGGCTGAATGGCCTCCTTCTGTGCTGTATCATTCTCTGGCAGAAAAAGGAGCCTGAATCCAGCATCCTGAAAGAAGTGGAGTAAGAGTTCCTGGAGAAGGAAGTCTCACCGGGCTTCCTTTTGGAGTCATTTCCGGCCGCTGCTGAAACCCTCCTCCATGCCTTTGTTACCTCTAAACTTGACTATTCCAACGCACGCCTGGCCGGCCTCCCACATTCCACCCTACGTAAACTTATGATCCAAACCTCGGCTGCCCATGTCCTAACCCGCACCAAGTCCCGTTCGCCCATCACCCCTGTGCTCGCTGACCTACATTGGCTCCCGGTTAAGCAGCGCCTCGATTTAAAAATTCTCATCCTTGTTTTCAAATCCCTCCATAGCCGCGCCCCTCCCTATCTCTGTAATCTCCTTCAGCCCCACAGCCCCCCTGATATATCTGCGCTCCTCTAATTCTGCCCTCTTGAGCATCCCTGATTATAATCGCTCAACCATTGGTGGCCGTACCTTCTGTTGCCGAGGCCCTAAGCTCTGGAATTCCCTGCCTAAACCTCTCCGTCTCTCTACCTCTATTTCCTCCTTTAAGACGCTCCTTAAAACCTACCTCTTTGACCAAGATTTTGGTCACCTGCCCTAATTTCTCCTTATGTGGATCAGTGCCTAACTTTTTGTCTTAAAATACTCCTGTGCAGCGCCTTGGGACGTTTTACTATGTTAAAGGCACTATATAAATACAAGCTGTTGTTGTTGTTTATATTCCAAGTATAGCGTCCATGTGAAGGCGTTTTGGGTTCACACCCGTAGTAAATTTGTGGAGTAGTAATGCTGGCTAAGTTTAATAAAGCACCCATATTCCCTCTATGAACCTGCTAAAACACTTTTGAAGTCTGAACCATTTTGGTTGACCTGGCAGATCACGTGGGTGTCGTACCATCTTGACGCACAATGAACAGTAGTTGATCTGCTCTGCTTTGATGTAAAGGTTCCGCAACGGTCCGATTTCGTGGCATTTTTCACAGGGTCCGAAGGTCGCAGCAGCAAACGTCTGGTCACACATCTCTCGGGAAGCCTGGCTTGGAATTGCAGAAAGTAAAAAGGAAAATCAGGGAGGAGTCAGCAGATGTGCAGAAGGACATTCGGTCAGTAATGGCAAATCTGCACAGCCTAATCCGATCAGGCACAGCTACACACACACACATTGCCTTCCCTTCGACCTCATTAACACAGGGAGACAATCCATTCAAAGGCTCAGTTGCATTTTGCCAATTTTGTTTCCATAAAACCACATTCCATGAAGGTAAATCTTCTGATATCTTTATTAAAAGAACATCAGCCCAGATCAGACCACTTCCTCACACAATTAACTTCTTCAGTTTGAAGATTGATCTGACAACCAACCCTGATAGTTTATTCATGTGTTTTACTCACATACAAAACACCCTTAAGTCTGTACTAGATTTAGTCATATATAGAAACATGTGGAATATCCACAAGGTTTAGCAGTTAGAATCGTCATTCAGTTTTCATGAACATTTTCCTTGCTGCAGGTTATTTTCTAGCCTTTTACTGCTGAAAATCAAATCATTCAAAATATGTGCAGGTTAGGTTGATTTGGCTCTGATAAATTGACCCTTAGTGTTAGGGGATTAAATACATGGGGTTACAGGAATAGGGTGGGATATGTGTCGGTGCAGGCTCGATGGGCCGAAATGGCCTCTATCTGCACTGTAGATTCTGTGATTCTGTGATATGCTGGAATGGGCACGTGTAAAACAATTATTTACATTTTAAATGTCTGCATTTGAACACCGAGAGCCAAGGTCACACGTACCTGATTATTGTAGGAAGAATACGGATGGGAGGCTGAAGTCAGGCTCCGAAAGACTGAGGACTTGAGAAACAGATCAAATCTAAAGGACCATCCGATAATCTTCTTAAGAGGTTACAGGGTCATTTGAATATTTTTACTGTCACCTTCACATAAGGCTTTACATTCGCTACAACTTTATTATAGAAAACATAGAGGACTCTAAAACCAAAATGTTTTAAATATTTCACAGCCGTCCCGTATATTTAGAACTATTCATAGTTCAGACGATTTAAGGCTCATTTGACAGCCTCAAATAGATCAACAAGTTGGTCACATGGCTTCGTTTGTCAAACACACATCACAATAGTTTAAAACTGTCAATCATTCCTAAAGCTTTTTTAAATAAAAGTTTAGCACCATTAAGTGGAGAGTAAAATAAGTATGGATTTTAATTCAAATGTACAACCTTGGATACATCAAGCAGACCAGGAGAGGTCTTAACACCCATTGTGGGCGAAAGCTGGGTAGAACATTTACATAATGGGATGATCACTCATAAATTATGTTAATTAAAGTTTTACCAAGGTACTCGACCTCCTCAATGTTGGGCACAAGAGAAAATAAAAGGAAAAAAATAACAAATGCTGGAAATCTGAAAAAAAATAGAAACTGCTGGAAGTACATAGGCCAGTCAGCATCTGAACAGAGAAAGGATGGGTTAATGTTTGGGTTAGGGACCCTTGATGTGAACTAAAGGATGCAGTTTTCGGCCCCTGTTGGATATAGTATCTATCCAACCAGCTTCATATGCAAAAGAAACATTATCAGGCATTCTATGCTGTGATGGTTCCTTATTGGAAAAATATCATATTCACCCTGTCACAACATTTTCTGTTGATGTGTCAGAGAAAGATATGTTGCTGGGATTTTATGTGCAGAAGGTGGGGGAATCCTGGTGTTCGATGCATGATCATCTTCTCCCTGCCTCAATACACCCATCTGACACAGGGCTGCATTAAGAGCCACTGTCTTCAAGTTAATTCAAATCTGTGGGGCTACGAGGGTTAAAAGGATTAAAAGCGGATTACAGGAAGTCACTCCTAGACGGTCTAAAGACCAGGATGTGGTATAAATTGTTTTGCTGGGATCTTTGGGAAACGCTGGTATGTAAAGAAGGGTTTTGATCAGACAGTGAGTGATAATTTGTTACCAATTACTGTCAAAAGTCAAAAACAAGAACGTAAGGTGACCTCAGTATAAACATCAGTGAATGTAGTTATTGGGGTTGTCCCAGTGCTCTGCTTTGCGAACTTACCTGGACTCGGTGCCTTATTTTTCTTCCTAAAATCAATTACTCCAATTTAGTTGATAATGTCACTAACAAAATTCGATAACATATTGAGGGTTTTCTGGTTAAGTTCAACTGTCTTTTCCAACGTATTTGTACATTTTATTTAAGATTTGTTGGTGTATGAGTTAAAGATGTGTTGCATTTTTGCTATATGAGTGGCAAAAATGAATATAAGAATTCTCATAAAACTAAAACACATTGTATAGTAAAAAAAATCAATTTGCTTACTTTTACAAACTAAAAACTGATCCTTTTTTTCCAGATCTGCCATTTTGGATTAATGAATGGGGCCCAGAGGTGGATAACTGTGATACCACATTACTATTCTCTTGTAGAATGATCATGTTATACTAATGATGCTACATCAAATGTGGTGTACAAATCTAACTATGACACTAATGTCCTTGAGAGAAAAGATCAAGGAGGCAAGGTTCACTAGACTTCTGTTTGAGATACTTAAATAATTAACAAATGTACATGTGGTATTTTTTTTAATTATTGCAAAATTCAGGAAAGGGAAACTGCCACCCCTACCTGGTCTGGCCCAGGCAATATTCGTCCCACACTACTGGTTGATCCTTAAGTGTCCTAGCAAGCCACTCAATCGCAGCAATCACAGAAAAGCAAAAAAAGCCCACCACCATCTCAGAAACAACAGTTACTGCACTTCAAATGTAATTCATTGCAGTAAGTGTTTTAAGATATTTTGATAAGATGCTATATAAATGCATATCCATACATTATAAATTCCTTCTCTAGTGGTCCAAAAGGACAAAGTTCAGGAAGCCAAGCTTTACAAAACCTGGAGCTGTTGAACCCTGTGACTGAGATCTCTGGGGGCCTGCCATTCAAGTGTGTCTACATCAAATGCTTGAGCATACAGACCTTTAGAGTCAATCCCATTATGAAAGACACCTCAGGTTACCTCAGTTTATACTTTCAGAAGGGCTCAGTGGCCCAATGTTGGCAGGAAGCACTACACTCCTCGGGGGAGAAATTCGGTATCGCCCCGTTTGGGGCGCTAGTATTGGCGGTGCGCAAAGTTTAACGCCAGGCGCAATTTATCGCCACCTCGAGCGATATTGGGTAGCTGCGCCCCTGAAGGTGATTGCGGCGCTAAATCAGGCGCTGCACCATAGTCTTAAGGCGCTAACCCGGCGGCGCGACGCAATTTCTCCACGGGCGGGCGCAGCGCAGGTGCTGACAATTATCGATTTCACCCAGACACTCTGGTGCCAGCCAGCTCTTAAAGGGTCGGATCGATTCTCATCTGCAGCCACACTCTGCGCCTTGTAGGCCTCAAACTCGGCGGCAACCTACCTGTGGCGGGCAAAACTTCAGCAGCATGGAGAGGGTCAGGGAGAGAGCGCAGCGGTTCAGCGAGGGGGCATTGGATGCTCTGGTTGGCGCGGTGGAGCGCCGGCGAGCTGTGCTGTACCCGGAGAATGGCAGGAGGCCTCAACACACCGAATACCGCAGAGCTTGGAGGGAGGTTTCCCAAAGAGTGACCTCCAGCAGCATGGTTCCGAGGACTCCTGTGCAATGCAGGAAGAAGTTCAACGACCTCACTCGGGTCGTCAGGGTGAGTGCCTTTTCCAGAATCATCTTCATCCCTCCATCTGCACCTCACTTTATGGCCAGAGGGTGTGCAAAGCCCCAATGGCCAGCTGTCATCCAGCACCCATGGCCCTTTCTGGAAACACACACGCACATTCAGCTCAGTGCATAATGTAAGGGCTATTCGACCATGGGAGGCATGTCATGCCAAATCAGGGCAACATAATGTAAGGGCTATTCGACCATGGGAGGAATGTCATGCCAGATCAGGGCAGCATAATGTAAGGGCTATTCAACCATGGGAGGCATGTCATGCCAGATCAGGGCAGCATAATGTAAGGGCTATTCGACCATGGGAGGAATGTCATGCCAGATCAGGGCAGCATGTTTCATCACACCCCATCCTTTCTCTTGCAGGCCAAGCTGGCGAGTAACCGCAGGCAACAGCTTCGGACCGGAGGAGGCCGGCCTCACCTGCAGACCCTTTCAGACCTGGAGGAGTGAGTCCACCGGATCGTTGCAAGCTGGATGAGTGGCCCCGTCGCCTCTGGAGATGCCAACCCCATTGTGGACAGCGATGGTAAGGTCATCACCTTTTTGACCTCTCTCCTTCCACTTGTTCCCCACACCAGCATGCTTTTTCATTCTCGAGCCAACTCAGAGCATTGCAGCACTCATGCATCCCTTGCTGCCACCCTGTCCTTTCGCTAAAGCCACTCTTGAACCTCCCTGCTTTCAGATGCTGCATCACCAGCTCGGGAGGCGGGCCCTCAAGCTGCCACTGCAAGTGACTCCGGAGGCGAGGAGGAGGAGGAAGCCGGACCATCCGTACCACCCTCAGGCGAGCCAGCCCATCTCCAGACTGGGGAGACGCCTTCCCTGGAGGGGAGCGAGGGGGAATAGTCTGAAGAGGATCCAGCTCCAGGACCCAGCGGCCTGCAGCAACGCGAGGGGCATAGGGAAGCTCGGAGGCTGTCTCCCCGGAGGGCGAGTCGGGCCGCGAGTGCTGCTGCACAGACCGCAGAAGAGGTGCGTGCCTTCACTGAAATGAGCACCCAGGCTGGGCTGAGGCACACTGAGCTCATGGCTGCAGTGGGAAGGATGCCCGAATATCATTGAGACACTGGCAAGGAGTGTCCAAGACTTCGGCGCAGCACAGGCAAGGAGTGTGCAGGACTTCGGCGCAGCACTGGCAAGGATTGTCCAGGGCTTCCGCGAAGCACTGGCACCTGCCATGCAAGTGCTGAGTGCTGCCACGCAGTCACTCGCTGGTCTCATGCAGACGTAGATTGAGGCCACGCGAGCACTGACTGCTGCCACCCTCGCTGGATCAGGCAGGGTTCCCCAGGGCCCTCGCCGCGCCACAGCAGGCCAGCAATCTGTGCACCAGCCGATTGCTGCGCATGCTGCGGTGCTGCCCCGTCAGAGTGCCAGTGTGTCGGCCGACCAGGGAGCTGCTGTCTGCTCTCAGGATGACAGCATTCCTGCTGCCACCACTGGCACTTCTCCACTGCAGCTGCCACCACCTGTAGGACAGACTGCTGCCGCCCATGCAGAGTTGGAGCAGTCAGCAGCCGGGCCCTCCAGGCCCAGAGCTTGTCCAGGCCGTCCCTCAAGGGCGTCTGCGGTTTTGGCCAGTCAGCAGGCCTCCCCCAGCCTTGCTGCAGCCACTGGGGTCCCATTACGGAGGAGCTGCAGGGCGGGAAGGGGTCAATTCCGAAAGGGAAGCAGATCACCAGCGAGGGGGGAAAAGTAGAAGGTGCTGCTGATTCCTGTGATTTGTTTCATTCAAGGCCGAGGATGCTGGTCTGAATGTTAGTTATGTTTTGGACAGTCTCCCGGGTGTGACAGTTATGTTTTGGACAGTCAGTTTGTTTATCTTTTTGTTGCCATTGCTTTGTCATGCGGGAAGGAAACACATTTTGTTAAATAAACAACTTTCTTTATTCACAATGGCCATGTCTGTTCTTTGTACAAATTTTGCCCTTGACCGGCTTAGGGGTAGCAGAACGGTTCCATTCATGTTCTTGGAATGGCAGCAAGCCTTCCCTGAGAGGGGCCTAGAAGCGACTTGCTATAAACCTCTGACGGATGACCCTTGCAGTTTGTGCCTCCCTCCCGTCTTGGTGCTCCTCCTCCTCCTCCTCCTGCTCCTCCTCTGCTGGTGCTTCAATGTCTGGTGGCATTGGCTGGGTCCTGAGGATTGCCAGGTTATGCAGCATGCAACACACAACCACAAAGCGGGAGACTGGCTCAGGTGAGTACTGAAGGGCTCCTCCGGAATGGTCCAGACAGCGGAACCGTTGCTTCAGCATGCCGATTGTGTGCTCAATGATGTTCCTGGTCGCTTGATGGCACTCATTGTAACATTCTTCAGCAGGGGTGCTGGGCGAACGGAGCGGGGTCATTAGCCAGGGGCACAGAGGATAGCCCTTGTCCCCAAGAAGCCAGCCTCCTGGGTGAGCCGGGGCCTCGAAAAGGTCTGCCACAGAAGTCTGGCGCAGGATGAAGGCGTCGTGGCTGCTGCCTGGAAAGTGGGCATTCACAGCGAGTATCAGCTGTCGGTGGTCACAGACCAGCTGCACATTCAAAGAATGGAACCCCTTTCAGTTGCGGAAATCCTCCGCGTTCTCTAGAGGCGCCCGCAAAGCCACATGCGTGCAGTCAGTGGCGCCCTGCACCATGGGGAAGCCCGCTATCCTTGCGAAGCCCTCTGCGCGCTCTCGCTGCTTGTCCGGGGTCATTGGGAAGGAGATGTACTGCCGTCTCCTTCTAAAGAGGGCATTAGTCACTTGGCGGATGCAGCAATGCACTGCGAACTGTGAGATGTTGGCAATGTCCCCAGTAGCGGCCTGAAAGGAGCTGCTGGCATAGAAGTTTAGAGCCACAGTGATCCTCACAGCCACCGACAGAGATGTCCTGCACCTTAGCTGAGGCTGCAGATCTGGCTGAAGCAGGTTGCAGAGCTCAGTGACCACCTCCTTACTGAAGCGCAGCCTTCGGAAACATTGCTCCTCCGACATGTTGATATACGAAAACTGTTCGCGGAAAACCCTGGCAGCGTAAAGTCTCGTGTGGCGACGTCTGTAGGCCCTCCTCTGTCTGGCCATGCCTGCCACTCTATCCCTGCGTCTCAGTGCCCTGTCAATATGATTGAGAAGGACGACGTTCCCATCCAATGCAGCCCCCATAGTAAGTGCGCACTGAAAATTATGCCACTTGAGAAGCTTACCAACTGCAAAGTGATGTTCAGAAGGCTAAAGTTCCTCAGCCAGCGCTGGCTCACTGCAGAAATGGCTCTCCGTGTGTCGCTGAGCAACTCTCTCTCTCTCTCTCAAAGAAGTTTTGGTCCAAAAATGGCTCCCACTAATAATCCAGGAAGATTCCCCTTTAAATAGTGCCCCCCCAGCCCGACAGCAACTGGGAAACATTCCAGGTAACCTGTCCTTGTTAGCGCCAGGCGGAACGGAGGGGGCGCCACTGAATTTCCGGTCCGGGGCGCCCCAAGGGCGTTGCACACTGAAATGATGTCATGATCTGCGTGCGCCGGTGAGCGGGCGCTACGGTTTAGCGCCAGCGCTAAATGTCCGCTCAATATGGGAATAGGCGCAGGGTTCGCTGCGCCCGGGCGCTAGTTGGTTAGCGCCCCACTTCTCCACCTCTTTAGGCACTAATGGGTGACACAACCAACCAAATTATTCCCCCCTTGGATTATCAATTCCTGAATGACTCACCCCAAAATTTATACCGCAGTTACAACCCCACTGATAGGGTAGACTTCGCTCCTCTTGACATTTTGGATTTGAAGTGGTCGTCTTGGCAATAATTACTGACTCTAAGAGGGTCAATCAGATTTATTTTCCAAGTTAGCAACTGATTATTAAATTAAAAATATTAGTAATACCCATTGGGAAGCTAATTAGCTGATGAATGCTTAACTGTGTTCCAGTTATAGGTAAGTCAGCACACTATGCCACTGTAATAACGTGATGGGATGAATAAGAGGGCACTCTTTTGTTTGGTCCCAAAAAAAAACCAAAACAAATTGGACTGTAAATTAACAAAAGTTCAACTAAAACTTAACAAATCAAATTAAAATTTGGTTTTCCAGGTTGATGATGCACTCCAGTCCCCGCGGCGCCCACCGGTCGCGGAAAATGAATAAGAGGGTAGAGCCAGTCAGTCCATGAGGACAACAATAACAACTTGTATTTATATAGCGCCTTTAACGTAGTAAAATGTCCCAAGGTGCTTCACAGGAGTATTAAAAGGCAACAAATTTAACACCGAGCCACATAAGGAGAAATTAGGGCAGGTGACCAAAAGCTTGGTCAAAGAGGTAGGTTTTAAGGAGCGTCTTAAAGAAAGAAAGACTTGCATTTATATAATGCCTTTCACGACCACCGGACATCTCAAAGCGCTTTACAGCCAATGAAGTACTTTTGAAGTGGAATTACTGTTGTAATGTAGGAAAAGCGGCAGCCAATTTGTGCACAGCAAGGTCCCACAAACAGCAATGTGATCTGACCAGATAATCTGTTTTGTTATGTTGGTTGAGGGATAAATATTGGCTAGGACACCGGGGATAACTCCCCTGCTCTTCTTCAAAATAGTGCCATGTGATCTTTTACGTCTACCTGAGAGAGCAGACGGGGCCTCGGTTTAATGTCTCATCCAAAAGAAGACAACTCCGACAGTGCAGCATTCCCTCAGCACTGCACTGGAGTGTCAGCCTAGCGTTATGTACTCAAGTCGCTGGAGTGGGACTTGAACCCACAACCTTCTGACTCAGGGGCAAGTCTGCTACCCACTGAGCCACAGCTGACACTGGAGGAAAGAGAGGTAGTGAGGCAAAAAGGTTTAGGCAGGGAATTCCAGAGCTTAGAGCCTTGGCAACAGAAGGCATGGCCGCCAATGGTCGAGCAATTATAATCAGGGATGCTCAAGAGGGCAGAATTAGAGGAGCGCAGGTATCTCAGGGGTGGGGGAGGGGGTTTTAGGGCTGAAGGAGATTACAGAGATAGGGAGGGGCGAAGCCACGGAGGGATTTGAAAACAAGGATGAGAATTTTGAAATCGAGGCGTTGCTTAACCGGGAGCCAATGTAGGTCAGTGAGCACAGGGGTGATGGGCGAACAGGACTCGGTGCAAGTTAGGACACGGGTAGAATGTGGGAGGCCAGCCAGGAGTGCATTGGAATAGTCAAGTCTAGAGGTAACAAAGGCATGGATGAGGGTTTCAGCAGCGGATGAGCTGAGGCAATGGGCGGAGACGGGCGATGTTACGGAGGTGGAAATAGGTGGTCTTAGTTATGCTGCGGATATGTGGTCGGAAGCTCATTTCAGGGTCAAATATGACACCAAGTTTGTGAACAGTGTGGTTCAGCCTCAGACAGATGTTAGGGAGAGGGATGGAGTCAATGGCTAGGGAACGGAGTTTATGGTGGGAACCGAAAACAATGGCTTCGGTCTTCCCAATATTTAATTGGAGAAAATTTCTGCTCATCCAGAACTGGCTCTCGGACAAGCAGTGAGACAATTTAGAGACTGTGGAGGGGTTGAGAGAAGTGGTAGTGAGGTAGAGCTGGGTGTCATCAGCGTACATGTGGAAACTGACGCTGTTTTCTGATGATGTCGCCATGGGGCAACCTGTAGATCCTTGGGGGACACCAGAGGTAACGATGCGGGAGTGGAAAGAGAAGCCGTTGCAGGTGATTCTCTGGCTACGATTACATAGATAAGAATGGAACCAGGCGAGTGCAGTCCCACCCAGCTCGATGATGGTGGAGATGCATTGGAGAAGGATGGAGTGGCCAACCATGTCAAAGGCTGCAGACAAGTCAAGAAGGACGAGGAGGGATAGTTTACCTTGTCACAGTCATAAAGGATATCATTTGTGACTTTCATGATAGCCGTTTCAGTACTGTGGCAAGGGTGGAAACCTGATTGGAGGGATTCAAACATGGAATTACGGGAAAGATGGGCACGGATTTGGGAGGTGACAACACGTTCAAGGACTTGAGAGGAAAGGGAGGTTGGAGTTGAGGTGATAGTTTGCAAGGATGGAGGGGTCAAGGGTTGTTTTTTTGAGAGGGGTGATGACGGCAGATTTGAGGGAGAGGGGTACAGTACCGAAGGAGAGAGAACCGTTAACGATGTCAGCTAACATGGGAGCCAGAAAAGGAAGTTGGGTGGTCAGCAGTTTGGTGGGAATAGGGTCGTGGGAGCAGGAGGTGGGTCTCATGGACAAGATGAGCGTGGAGATGTCATGAGGGGAGATCGGAGAGAAACTGGAGAAAGATGCAAGTTCAGGGCTAGGGCAGGGGGGAACCTTGGAGGAAGTTTTGCACGGTGGGCTAGGGGAAGGAAGGGAAGTGGTAGAGGCAGCTGAACGGATGGTCTCAATCTTAGAGACAGAGACAGGAGAGAGGTGGGGCCAGGTCCATAGTGCTTGAAACTAGATAGCATCAAAGTACTTTCCAGAAAACCGTGGCTAGTTTCAAACCCAGAACAATGTCTTGCTCTACTTGTGTGGGAAATTTTAATCTTTTTGCCACAGAGAGATGAATCATCATGGGATTGTTGTGCAGGGGAATGATTTAACTCTCTGCACTGGGTTCGCTTCTGCAGCAAGTCCTTTCTTATAGGGTACCTCTTGCCCTTGGATCCAATCCTGCGGAGTGTGTTGAGAATTGAGGCAAATTTGATACAATGCCATGTCGTGCTTTCATGATAGAAACCAAAGGCATGGGTCATGGTCACCTGGCATTGAAAAGGCCCAGGTGTAGATAGTGCAATGCTTCAAAGTGCAATGCTTCAAATGAGACAATGGCTTCGAAACATTCAACAGCTCTACAGGAACATTTCAGAAATGGAGAATATGTTGAACAATGTTGAGAAAACTTTGAAGAAGATTGAAAAAAAAAGTCTCGAGTGGGAACAGCAGCAGAGTTTAAAATACAGGGCGCGATCTTGCCAGTCCTGGGGAGGCGGGTTTGGAGGCAGAACTGCCTGGAAAATGGCAGAATCTGGGGGCGGGTACCCATCCCACCCCTGTGCCATCTTCCCAGGAGGCGGGTAGCCAATCTGCGCCGGGTCCCATCTCCTGGAGGCAGGAAGGGGATTACAGCCACTTAACTGCCTGTTAACAGGTAGTTAACAGGCAGTTAAGAGGATTATCCCCATTTTTCCACCAGAGGCGCGAGCTTCCTGACGTCGGGATACCCCGGTAGGGTCACCGAGGCGAGCAGTGGGTCTGCGGGGGTTGGAGGGGTGCAAAAGTGTGCTGTGGAGGTGAGTGATGGGTGCAAGTGTGGAGAGGTGAGTATGTGAGGTGAGTGGAAAGTGATAGAAAATGTTTACTTACCTTTGTTTCTTCCTGCAGGCTTCAACAGTTGGGGATGCGGAGAGTCTCGCATCTCACCGGCAGAGATGACAGATGGCTGCTACATTCTCCAATGCAACAACCATCTAATTTCTGCGCACAAAAGAGGTTTGATGAGTCTTGAATACAAGGACTCATTGTGATGAAATATTCCATTCATCACTGCCTGTGACTGTGGTCGGTTTCAGGTTTCTCCTCACCATTGTATTGTATATCACTGCCTGTGATTGTGGTTGGTTTCAGGTTTCTCCTCACCATTGTATTGTATATTGGAATGTATGGAATGCATTGTGTGTAGGGCTCCGCCCATACCTGGCCCCTATGTAAGCAAGTAGTCTGGCCTCATATCCAGTACTGCAGACCTCCAGATGGAAGATACCTCTCTCCACTGCGTGTTATCTTCTAAGTTAATAAAAGCCTTGTTTTGTTTCGCTAACATCGAGTCTCGGAATTATTGAGGCGCATCAATTTTATTAACTTATTTTTCAACACAATGGATCAACTCCTGAAACCCGAACGTTTGGATTTGGATCAGCATGCTCCGGACGCATCAGCACGCTTCGGACACTGGTTTATGTGTATGGAATTCTTCCTGGACAATTCCGCAGCCGTCAAAGACGCTACAGACGCTGCGAGGATGAAATTCGGAATTCTGCGGAATTGGGTAAGCCACCGGGTTTACCCCCTCATCCAAGACGCCGACACGTACCTGGCCGCCTGCGACATCTTAAAGGCGCATTACCAGCAGCCTACGAATGAGGTGTATACTAGGCATCTGCTCGCCACTCGCGCACAGCGACCTGGGGAATCGGTGGAGGAGTTCCTAGGCACCCTGAAAATGCTTGGCAAAGACTGCAAGTGCCGAGATGTAAAAGCCGCAGTGTACACCGACGAGCTTGTTCGCGATGCCTTTATCACAGGCCTCAGCTCCACTTACATCCGGCAAAGACTGCTGGAAAAAACGGGATTGGACCTGAAACAGGCTGCGGACACCGCGCGATCCCTGGATGTGGCCCAGAGAAACTCGGACGCCTACTCTTCAGCCCGCGCCGTCCACGCCGCCACGTGTGCACCAAGGGCGCCGCCATCTTGGAAGGCATCTTCCCCGCCCGGCAGCCCGACACCGTCGGGGCCCCGCTCTCCCCCCAGAAGCCCTACGACAGCCGCGACGCGTCGGGGACCCAACTGCTACTTCTGCGGGCAGCCAAAGCATACCAGAAACCTGTGCCCGGCGAAAGGCACCACCTGCTTTAAGTGCGGTAAGAAGGGACACTTCGGGAAGGTGTGCAGAGGGAACCCCGCCGGAAAACCAACCGCCGGAAAACCCGCCACCGCCGCGTGCGCGCCGTGGGAGCGGCCATCTTGGACGCCATCTTGCCCGACCTCGTGGGGTCCACCATCTTATGAGCAGACAGCGTGGATGCCATCTTGTCTCGATCAGGGCCCTACAGTGGCATCGGTCACAGTGGACCAGACCAGGCCGCACCCGCTATCCAAATCAATGGTGGACATCGAGGTAAACGGGTGCAGGGTTAAATGTTTAATTGACAGTGGAAGCACAGAGAGTTTTATCCACCCTGAACTGGCACAACAACTCTCCCTAAAGGTGGTCCCTACTCAGGGTACCATCTCTATGGCTGATAAAACCCAAACATCGACCATTCTGGGTTACTGCACGGTACAATTGTCCGTTAACGGAACTGTTTATGATAATTTTAAAGTATTAATCATGAAGAATCTATGTGCGAGCGTGATCTTGGGCCTGGATTTCCAGTGCAACCACCAAAGCATCACGCCCCTCACACTGTGTGGTCTGGCTACCCTGAAGGTAAAGCCGCCTTCGCTATTCGCGAACCTTACCCCTAACTGCCGGCCAATAGCGACCAAAAGCAGGAGGTACAGCTGGGAGGACAGGCGGTTTATCGCGACCGAGGTAGACAGGCTCCTGAAAGAGCGCACTATTGAACGCAGCAACAGCCCGTGGCGCGCCCAAGTGGTAGTGGTAAGGGGTAGCGAGAAGAAACGGATGGTGATCGACTATAGCCAAACGATCAACAGGTACACCCAACTAGACGCCTACCCGCTACCCCGCATATCAGAAATGGTGAACCAAATCGCCCAATACCGGGTGTTCTCCACCATCGACCTTAAGTCAGCATACCACCAGCTCCCTATCAGACCAGAGGACCGCCCGTACACCGCCTTCGAGGCGAACGGACGCCTCTACCAATTCCTCAGAGTCCCCTTTGGGGTGACGAACGGGGTCTCGGTCTTCCAGAGGGAGATGGACCGCATGGTCGATGACCACCACTTGCAGGCAACCTTCCCCTACCTCGACAACGTCACCATCTGCGGTCACAACCAGCAGGATCACGACTCGAACCTCGAGAGGTTCCTGGAAACCGCACAAAAACTCAACCTCACCTACAACGAGGACAAGTGCGTTTTCAACACCACGCGCCTCTGCATACTAGGCAGCGTGGTGGAGAATGGGGAAATCGGACCAGACCCCGACCGATTGCGCCCCCTACGGGAGCTGCCCCTGCCCAACACTCCCAAAGCCCTGAAAAGGTGCCTGGGGTTATTTTCTTATTATTCCCAATGGGTCCCCAACTACTCCGACAAAGCCCGCCCCCTCTTGAAAGCATCCTCTTTTCCGCTCTCTGCTGAGGCCCACGCCGCCTTCAAAAGCATTAAGCAGGATATTGAGCGGGCCACGCTACAGGCAGTGGACGAGAACACTCCATTTCAAGTGGAAAGTGATGCGTCTGACTTCGCCTTGGCGGCCACCCTCAACCAGGCGGGGCGGCCTGTAGCTTTCTTCTCGAGGACCCTCCAAGGGCCCGAGATCAGACACTCCTCCGTGGAAAAGGAGGCCCAAGCCATCGTGGAGGCAGTGCGCCACTGGCGCCACTACCTAGCCGGCAAACGCTTCACCCTACTTACCGACCAGCGGTCGGTAGCGTTTATGTTCAATAATAAACAGAGGGGGAAGATTAAAAATGATAAGATTCTTAGGTGGCGGATCGAGCTCTCCACCTTCGAGTATGACATCATTTACCGGCCAGGGGCCCTTAACGAATCCCCTGACGCCCTCTCACGAGGGATGTGTGCCAGCGCCACCGGGGATCGGCTACAGACCCTCCACAACTACCTCTGCCACCCAGGGGTCACGCAGCTGTTCCACTTCATAAAGTCCCGTAACTTACCCTACTCGATTGAGGAAGTTCGGTCTCTGACCAGGAACTGCCGCACTTGCGCTGAGTGCAAGCCTCGGTTCTACCGCCCAGATAGAGCCCACTTAATCAAAGCTACACGGCCCTTCGAGCGGCTCAGCTTAGATTTCAAGGGCCCCCTCCCATCCGTCGACCGCAATGTTTACTTCCTGAACATTGTGGACGAATACTCCCGGTTCCCATTCGCCTTCCCCTGCCCAGACATGACCAGCGCCACGGTCATTAAATGCCTCAACAGCCTGTTCTGCCTGTTCGGTATGCCGAGCTACATCCATACGGATAGGGGGGCGTCCTTCATGAGTGAAGAGCTACGCCAGTACATACTGTCCAGGGGGATCTCCACGAGCCGTACCACCAGCTACAACCCCCGGGGTAACGGCCAAGTGGAGCGAGAGAACGGGACAGTATGGAAAGCAGTCACTCTAGCTCTAAGGACCAAGGGCCTCCCTATCTCCTGCTGGCAGGAAGTCCTCTCGGATGTGCTCCATTCGATACGGTCGCTATTGTGTACTGCCACTAATGTCACGCCTCATGAACGAATGTTTGTCTTTCCCCGGAAATCCACCTCAGGCGTATCCATGCCGTCATGGCTCTCCACCCCAGGTCCGGTATTCGTGCGAAGGCATGTGAGGGGCCACAAGACGGACCCTCTCGTGGAGCCAGTGTACCTACTCCATGCCAACCCCCAATACGCATATGTCCGGCACGCCGACGGAAGGGAGGACACCGTGTCCATAAAAGACGTCGCCCCAGCCGGTAACGACAACAACCACGGCGATAGCAGCGACAACGATCGCAGCAACCCTTACCCACCCACTACTCTTTCATCACCCCCGGAAGAACATCGACCAACGGCACCCCCACCAACTACCCCTTCAACAACCCTGGCGGCACCCCCGGCAGAGACCCAGGAGGCCCCCGGGGACACCCAGCCGACACCCGCGACACCACATCAGCCACGTCGGTCGCAGAGGACTACCAAACCCCCGGACAGACTAAATCTATGGAAGGGGTGAATGTGATGAAATATTCCATTCATCACTGCCTGTGACTGTGGTCGGTTTCAGGTTTCTCCTCACCATTGTATTGTATATCACTGCCTGTGACTGTGGTTGGTTTCAGGTTTCTCCTCACCATTGTATTGTATATTGGAATGTATGGAATGCATTGTGTGTAGGGCTCCGCCCATACCTGGCCCCTATGTAAGCAAGCAGTCTGGCCTCATATCCAGTACTGCAGACCTCCAGATGGAAGATACCTCTCTCCACTGCGTGTTATCTTCTAAGTTAATAAAAGCCTTGTTTTGTTTCGCTAACATCGAGTCTCGGAATTATTGAGGCGCATCACTCATCAAACTACAGAGAATGTCCGTGTTTGACAGCTTCTCTGTAACCGGCTTCCCCTTAATTGGCCTGCTAAGCCCACTGGGCGGAACAAGGTCAATCAAGGGAAAATAGCGTGGGTTGGCCACAAGTCGATAGAGGCGGGACTAACCTGACAAGCAGCAGTCTTGCCTTCAACGCGCCCCCATTGACAAAATTGACCCCAGTTTCAAATGATAGCCACAAAGAGCTTAGGTGCCGTACACTTGAATCCTTGCAATGGCAAGAACTATAGCTGATCCGACAAGAGAACCTGTATGTAACAGACGACGACAACAGACTAGGTAAGCACCGGAGGCACCACTTCTTGTTTGTGAGACTGCTCTATTTAAATCACAGCCTCACAGCGCCAGGGACCCGGGTTCAAATCCGGCCTCGGGTGACTGTCTGTGTGGAGTTTGCACATTCTCCCCGTGTTTGCGTGGGTTTTCTCCGGGTGCTCCGGTTTCCTCCCACAGTCCAAAGATGTGCGGGTTAGGTTGATTGGCTATGATAAAATTGACCCTTAGTGTTAGGGGGATTAAATACGTGGGGTTACGGGGATAGGGTGGGATATGTGTTGGTGTAGGGGTTACGGGGATCGGGTGGGATATGTGTCGGTGCAGGCTCGATGGGCCGAAATGGCCTCTATCTGCACTGTGGGGTTTCTGTGATTCTGTGAAGAGGGGATAGGGGCAGAATGCAACGATGGCAACAAGAGATGCTAAAGGCGCTCACTCTATTTTCTCAGCAGGAGGGATAAATTAGGAGTTGCATGATCTAAGTTTGTAAAATTAGAAAGGGAATTAAGGTGGGTGAAGAAAGGAACCAGGAGATATGATTATTGGAAGCTAAGAAAGCGAAATGTAATTTAAGGAATGTATTTCTAGAAAAAAATTGTACACTAATGGAATATACTGCCATCTAGTGCATGCAAGAAAGAAGCATACAAATTTTGATTTAGCAAGAGTAGAGGGTTGTGATAGTCCTGAAGCAGGAGGAAAACAAAAATGGTCTGTGGCGAGGATGTAAATAAGGGGCAAAGTGGAAGTACTGAATAACCTTTTTCCCTCATACCTTATGTTCTCAGAACGTTAACAGTTTATTCAGAACAGGTTGAAAGTAGATATTTCATGGCATTTAAGTAACACACACACATACAGTTATGGTTATCTAATGCGGCAGCAAGACTTCCTCTCTGGCCTGCAACATAATAAATGCAGTCATGACAATCTTCCTGTTTGGCACTTCTAGCCAAATCATAAGCAAATTCTTTTAGGAATACTGAACAGAGGAAATCTTCAACATATTTACAATGTCACTGAACATAGTGGGTTAGATGCATTCTTACCCTGTGGTGTCTAAGTTTCAGACATCTGCTAAAGCTTCACTACAGATTCCGAGTTCCTACAGATCTCCAACTATTTACTTATAACCACCATGTTTTACATTAAATAGCAACAATAGAAAAATTAATTTCATAAAAGAACAATTTAATTAAGTTCAGGTTTGTGTTGGTAAATACAACCTGTTTTTATCAGTTGCCTGTAGTTAAGAAAGAACTTGGATTTATATAACACCTTTGATGACCTCAGGACATCCCAAAGCGCTTCACAGCCAATGAAGTATTTTGAAGTGTAGTTACTGTTGCAATGTAGAAAGATTTGCCAAATTGCACATGGCAAAGTCTTACAAACATTGAAATAAATGACAAGATAATCCGTTTTAGTGATGTTGATTGAGGGGTAGAAGTTGGCCAGGACACCGGGGAGAACTCCCTGCTCTTTTTCATATAGTGCCTTGGGACCTTTTACCTCCGCCTGAGAGGGTAGATAGGACCTTGGTTCAACATCTCACCATGCTCCCTCAGTACTGCAGTGAATTGTCAGCCTAGATTTATGTGCTGAAGTCTCTGGAGTGGGGCTTGAAGCCACAACTGTCCGACTCAGAGGCCAGAGTGCTACCCACTGAGCCCAGGCTGACACTTAAAATAATAAAATTCATTGCAGCCATGACGTTTATCAGGAGGTTGACAGCGAAGCACCAGTTGGGCAGTAGTTACCTTTGAGAAAAGAATATCACTTCTGTTCAGTACTAAATCAAACAAAATATGATGAAAGCCCAGAAACTAAAACAGATCTTCAAGTTTATGTAACTGCTGTTAAAAACTGTAAACTGTTATGTTGTTCTGAAACATTATAGATAAATAGTTCACCGGTTAGATGATTTTAAAAAGTGCCATTATAGCACTAGGTAACGTCTAGGTTAAAGAAGGACTAGACGACCCATGGGAGTGAATGCATCTGAACATTATTCTTGGATTGCAGTCAATAATTACCTTCCTCCTCTTAAAAAAAAAGTATTTTGTAGCACATCATTATTGTAGCCATACACCAGCAAGATTTGTAATTAAAATGGTCAATATAATAAAATAGTACAGGTAGACTATCCTTTATCCGAACTTCCGAAAACCGAAAACCTCTAAAAACCGAAAGTTTTTTCGTTCAGCGTAAGTCGTGCGCACGACCCCCACCCCCTGCCGACCCCCCGCCGATGCCGACCCCCGCCCTCCCCCGCCGACCCCCACCCCCGACAAATTTCCCAGTCTTATAAAATACCTTCTGAAATCCGAAATTTTCCGAAAACCGAAACACGGCTGGTCCCAAGGTTTTCGGATAAAGGATAGTCTACCTGTACATTATAAAGGGATGCACTATAATTTGATAAAAATGATAGTAAAGTTAAATATATTTTTTGACAGCTGTGTGGTATTAACGAGTTACAAATTTATGTCACTGCCCGAGTGTTATGTCACTGCCCGAGTGTTATGAACAGTTCAGTTAAAACCATAATAACAACAGAAAATGCTGGAAAAGCTCAGCAGGCCAGGCAACATCCGTGGAGAGAAAATAGGGTCATCGTTTCGGGTGAAAACCCTTTATCAAGACTAAAGAAGCACAGGAAATGAAATAGATTAAGAGGCCAGGCTGGGAGAGAACAAAAGAGAAGAGACATTAAGAGGTATTCAAAACGAGACGAGGTGGTGATAGGACTAGTGGAGACAAAAGACGGCCCTTTTCCAGCATCTGCAGTATTTTGCTATCGTACTAGTTAAAACCATTTCAGGTTAGTCACAAATGGCTGACTCCATTTCCTCCTGAAGTCAAGTAGAAGCTGCGGTACTTCATTTTATGGCAAAACCAGGTCTGGACACAGTCGAACAAGTGACTCCAGTCTGGTAACAGTTTAAACCAAGTTGAATACAATATGGACACTTTCAATCTAGTTCCATACTGCAGAATTCTTTTTAAATAGATTACCATGTGACAACAAGACACTTGAAATCAGGAGAGGGAACTGGCTGATCAGCATATTGCACTTCAATTCCTTTGTTTCCTGCCAGCAAAATTTGGAACAGCACTTGATTCATGCCACAAGGAGAACTCTATCGCGCAGACAGATCCACCTTTGTAGGATGATGTCTAGTTGTATGTAGCCTTGGGGGAATGGGGGAGGAGCGGATCAGATGGAATACAGTAAAAGAGGCAACTGCCTTAATATGCTGTGAGCAGTCTGCAGGAAATTATAGGGAGGCAATAGCCACAGTTGTTTATGTTTTTACAAAGCAATGCATTCATAATTTATGATAAAAAAGAGTTTTTCTTTCAATTTTACAATGTGCAGTGAAACTTCACACAGAAATCAGACAGTGCTGGCACAATTGTTTTTATTTTGCTTTTTTGAACACTCATGGTATAAAGATAAAATATATTCTGTACACAGGAATCAATGTTGTGATAAATAGGTTCATTAAGTGGTGTTCCTATTTTTTTCCTTTGGCTCTAAACATGCATTAATTTTCTATGTCTATTTAAAAATATCTGTACAGCCCAAACCATTTAAAAAAAACCACTAGTACATATTGTTGGGAGAATAATTTATCATCAACATTATGAAAAGCATCACTCTGCCTTCATCTTTATGCTAAAATTTATGCAACTTAAGTCTGCAGCTGCTGGTGAAAGACTTCCACAAATTTGTTTTAGAAGAATTAAATACTGTAATTGTATGAGCAACCAATCCAAACTGAGCATGTTTGAAATTTTGTAAAAATAGACTGCATTATTTTTTTAAAAATGCACAATATAAAAATGTACTTAAACTCAAATAAACCATTCATTTTGGCACTTATTATGAGGATAAAAAGAAATAAACACCCAATCTCCACAATCCAGACCATCAATCAATGTCTTAGATATTCATTTCCAAAATAACTCTCATCTTCATTCAAAGTTCACCACAAATATTCTATGCAGGAGCATGCTTTAGATCCGAGTAAGGAAGTTTAGTTTGAAGCTGTTGGGAATCTGGATTTTCTCCAGCGCCTGCGAAGATGGACTGAATGGAAAAGTCACTTGAAAATGATATTTGGCATCGATTACTAACGTTGAGCCATCTTCACGACTGTTCAGTTGTGACTAAAAGAAAATAAGAACAGTGAGTTTTACTTTTTAAATAGTTTTATAATTTTTCCCTTAACTTCTGTCTCCAAACCCCTGCTTGGGCCTTGGCTCTCCAATACTGCCCTCTTCCTCCTTGGCCAGAAACGCATGGGTTGTTGCTATCTCTGTGGGTAAGATCAATCCCACTCACTTATACTCGATCTAGAATTGTCTGCAGAATTATTCATGAAAGCGGTAGTGTTGAATTAATTCCAAATTCACCCACAATATTTCTAACCAGAATATCTCTTAACAAGTCTGTCAGTCTTTAATATACCACCTACTTAATGCCTTGTTGAAAAAATTCTTCCAATTCGATTTGCCACTATCAATAATTTGCTTTATATTGTCCTTTTGCCCCTTATATTATTCATTTTAATTATACTGACTTTTGCATTACTGCAAGTCACATTTCAATATTTCGTGTGTCTTTAAGTTACTGTATTTTTGTTCTTGCTATTGATATTTTTCTCCTTACAGAAAGCTACATGGAACATGCACACAATAAACAGAAGACTTCCTTTTGAAATGCAATACTTTCTGTAACTTGGTAACTTCAGCCACCAATTCTACGTTTACACTAGATTTAGTGTCATTTTCACAGATGATACAATCTTGCTTACAGCTTATACCAAGGGATGTATTTGAACCACACAGGTAGGTTTACCTGCAGCAGATGACTTGATCAAGACTCATGAAGCTAGCCTTCTAGGAGAAGCTAGAGCACAAATGTCAGTGAAGACTATTGAAGGACGTGACCCTGCTGACACTGGTGAAGCTTCCTCTCTACTGGAAGCAAATGCATAACTCAGTTGAGACGAAGATTTTAACTCTCTTAGTTAGGGTTCCAAAACTCTATAACTATAACTATTAGGCACCTCAAATATCTGTTCTTAGAAAACTATTTTATTTTGGAGGAGGAAAAATAATGCATTTAACAGTCATCAGGCAGAAGCTTTCATCTCATCTATCTAGACTGAATTTACAAGTGTCCCATTATGGGAAAGGAAAGTGTTCTAATCAACTGTACTACATGACTTCCAAATCAATATATTTAATCTTTTGCACAATTAATACCTGCTGCACAAGTATTTTATATTCAAGTAATCCTTTCTGTTTATACTAACTAGTAGACCACCTCTGGTGCTGCTCATAGTGGTGAGTGAGTGGCTCTAGATTTAGCTTGAGTTGGAGACTGTTGCAAAACAAAATCAGCAAAATGAAGAGTTCCAAGGCAAGAGCTTTATAATTACCTCCCCTCTCAATGTTCTAGGATCTCTGCTAAGTATGTGATTGATAATACCATATGGTTAGTAAAGACCAATCAGAAAGTCAGGAGGAACTCTACCACGCGCATTCCTACAGACACTAAGCTTATTAGCAAGATTTATTTGTGTGTGGACTGTGAAATTAGGTTTAACCTCTTAAAATATTATTTTTGCTCACCTGAACTTTGCGTACAAAGGATGGAGCCAAACGTTTCTCAAAGTCATCAATTGGCGTGTAGGAATTCAAGATCTTGACAATCTGTTGAAATAAAGTACTGAAACGTGGGACAGAAATTCCACAGAAGACACTCCCTTAGTCCATAAAGGTATTAGCCATTCAATATGAAAGAACTACTACTGAAAGCTGGTTAATTTGGTGAACTGAACCAATTAAGACAAAATCACAATATTGTATGTCCCTCTATATATATTGTGTAATGGTGAGGATAGTACAGCAACAATCCTTCACCTGACTCTTTCTGATAGAAAACCCATCAGAAATGTATATTATATTAGAAGTAATGGTAAACCAGAGGCAATTATACAAAGGCATGTTGGAATGCAGATGATCAAACCAGAAACCGAAATAGATTAAACCAAATCAGGCAAATAAAAATTACGGAATGGCACTTGATCTTATAAAATGTCTTATCTAATTAACTGATCAGAAATACAGAGATTGAGACAGAAGAAATGAGAGAGTAGGGGGACAAGCAGAAATACATTTGGAGAAAGTGAGAGAGAGAGAGAGAGAGAGAGAGAGAGAGAGAGAGAGAGAACAAACTTAATAACATTTGTCTGACAGCAATCATGGAGGTCAACCAGTAATAATGAAAGCTAAATCAGACCTGCACAGCGGAAAGAGATGAACATCTTTTGCATATTTCCTTAACATCATCATCTGTTGTTTTGTTGACCTGAAGTAGCCAGGCAGCCTGAGAAAGTGGCTCCAGGGTCTCTTTTGCATTGCTACTCAAAATATTCTTATCCTTCAGCCACTCTTCTAAGTAACTAATATTACATCTGTATCAAGAATAAAATAAATTATTCATTAAAAATACGCTGCAACTAGACATGTTAAAAAATTACTGATAGTATCCAACATTGGCACCACAGTGTGAATGATGTTGAACTAAAAATGCATTGCAAATAATTCCATTTAATACACAAAGAATGTGATTTACATTAGTTCCATTACTTTAGTAAGATGCCATTTAACTTTGCAAGTTTAATGTCCTGTACACATTTCTCCCCTTCCCTTAGTCTCCTCGCTAAATGGCAGACATCCATGTTTGTGTCCAGTTTCACTCGTGGCAACAGTGCTCTATTACCACCTGTAAAGCATTACTTTTTATTGTTTAGGTGAATAAGGTAATAGAATGCAAGTTGGAATTAGTGTTTACTGAAAAATAGATATTTTTTCTTACACATTAATTATTCACATTTGTGGTGTTCATGAGTTATGCAGTAGGTGTCGTTCAGTGGTTTATTTTTGCAAACCTGCAGTCTCCATTAAAGCTTATGTCATGTTTACCGCGAGTACATAATCCTGAAAAGGCTAGCACAGTTGAACATAACAAATGCACTCAGAAATCTATGTTTTTTTTTAGCCTTGGCTCACTGGTAGCACTCTCACTTTTGAGTCAGAAGGCTGTGTGTTCAAACTGGAGACCTGAGCACATAATCTAGGCCAACACTTTGGTGCAATATTGAGGGAGTGCTACAGTGTCAGAGATGCTGTCTTTCAGATGAGACATTAAACCAAGGCCCCATCTGCTCTCTTAGGCAGACCACGGCATGATTCGAAGAATCTCTTGGTGTCCTGGCTAACGTCTAACCTTCAACCAACACCATTATAACAGATAATCAGGTCATTAATCTCATTGCTGTGTGCGAGACCTTGCTGTGAGCAAATTGGCTGCCGTGTTTCCCCACATTACAACAGTGACTACAATTTAAAAGTATTTAATTGGTTAAAAAACACTTTGGGATGTCCTGAGGTTGTGCTATATAAATGCAAGTTCCTTCCTTTCTTCCAAGTCCTCTGTTCAGCTTTCAAAGTAAGAGAGACACATAGGGCTGAATTTTCCGTGGTGGTAGCGGGCACGATCAGTGGTGGGCGGGCGGCGAGATGGCAAGTTGGTTTTTTTGACAGTGGGTCGGGGACCCGCTGTTAACTCGTTCCCACGTGTCTTTCCCACAGGTGCGTCTGTCAGCGTGGAGCCGACCCGACCTGCAGCAGCGGGGGACCCAATTGAAATCATTATGAGGTACTTTAAGGCACTTAAGAGCCTTTCTCCCCCCCTACTTTTAAAATTTCCCTGCATGGCCACGGGATTCACACAGCTCAGGAACCCCGTCTGTCAACCTGAGGCGGGAGTTCCATGGCCATTGCTCCAGCTGATTACTGGACAGCATGGAAAACAAACCAAAATAAAAACATGTTGATTACATCAGCTAACAGATTGATGGAGACTCTGTACTACTTGGTAAATGTTAATTTTTCACTGGCCATTCTCGGCTGTTGCCTTCCAACTCAACAATAATTGCAGTGAATTGATCTGCACTGTAAAAAATGACATATACCATTTAAATAAATGTTTGTGTTGTTTCTGGTCAGGCTTTTCTCACAGTATACTGTGATTGTCCAGTTACACATTAAATCAAGTCATCAACCGTAACAATTTCATTCTCATCACTCATTCCACTGGTTCAATTTGCTTTCAGTCCCTGAATATAACTAATTTAATTTTTCAGTCTGAGACTTTAGGGTGAATTTCTGTGAAGCTTCTCTCACTTGTCCATTGTTAACTTCAATGGAAGAGCTACAGAAATCCCAGAAACAAATTGTAAGCACCAATTACACTGTTTGTCAGGGATTCTGCTGCTCTTCCGCTGAACTTGCATAAGATTGTAAATCCACCCCTTTGCAACTACATTTAAAATCTGCTTAATTTTATATATTACCTATACACACACATCTTTTATTTGTACCAGTTACTGATACAAAGTTTATAGATTTGTGATTAAAGCACCAAAAACTTCACAATTAATGTACTTTTTTAATTATGTTCTTGATCATATTTGTAGATGGGGTCATATTACTTAATGATAATTTTATTTAAATATTTGTCACTCATACATAACTTTTATGATTGTACAGTAAAGATTCAACACTCACTATGTTAGATTGAACTTAAAATTTAATGTGGCCAGGGTCCCTTTAAGGATCCCGGCTTAAAACGAGTCATGAATGACATCACCAGACCCGCTCCATCTCATTGGGCCGGGTAACGCGCTGGGCGGGCTTAATAGGCCCCATTAAGGTAAGTTCATTTTCTGCAGTAGGATGGAGCCAGCAGCAGGGTTGGAACCCGCCACGGACATCGACCGCACCAGACCCGCCAAGGTAAGGAAGATTCGGGCCTTAATCTCACCTGGGGTTATATCTCTCACAGATTAAACACAACTCACGCTTTGAGAGGAAGTATTGAAGTACAATGCCTACTCCATTTCCGATTTTACCTTATCTGCATTCCTTTTCTGCACGAGCACATGTCCTTGCGCAGGAAGAGATTATTAAGGGTGATTGCTCCAATCAGAAAAAATAGCTGTTTAACTGACTGTTTGATGAGCTCTGTGTCCATACCATGCTGGCACATTGTGGTAAAGTAATAGCTGAGTTGCTGCAAAATGGAAGATATGGTGTACTGGTCCATTTCTTCTTGAAAGCTTGAAGATCGTTTCCGAAATCCAGTTGGCTTCATGCTCGAAATGCCTTGAAGACTTTCATGTTTGAGCATTCCTGGTACTAAAATAGAGTAATAACAATTGTGTATCAGCAAAGGGGGACCAAGAAATTGATAAAGAAAGGGAAAATGGAATATGAACACAAACTAGCAAAAAATATAAAAACGGATTGTAAAAGCTTCTATAGGTACGTTAAAAGGAAAAGATTGGCGAAGGTAATTGTAGGTTCTTTACAGTTAGAGATGGGAGAATTTATAATGGGGAATGAGGAAATGGCAGAGAAATAAAATAAATATTTTGTTTCTGTCTTCTTGGAGAATGACACAAAAAACCTCCCAGAAATACAAGAAAGCCAAGGCTGTGGTGAGAATGAGGAACTTTAAAGAAATTATTATTAGTAAAAAAACAGTACAGTACTAGCAAAATTAATGGGACTAAAAGTCGATAAATTTCAAGGACCGGATGACCTACATCCTAGGATTTTGAAAGAGGTGGCCATTGGTTGTCATCTTCCAAAATTCTATAGATTCTGGAACGGTTCCTGCAGATTGGAGGATAGCAAATGGCAAATGTAACCCCGCTATTTAAGAAAGGAGGAAGAGAGAAAACGGGGAACTACAGACCTGTTAGCCTCACATCAGTAGTTGGGAAAATGCTGGAATCGATTCCAAAGGATGCAATAACTGGGAACTTAGAAACTAATAGAAAGATTGTGTAGAGTCAACATGGATTTATGAAAGGGAAGTCCTGTTTGACAAACCTATTGGAGTTCTTTGAGGATGTAACTAGTGGAGTAGACAAAGGAGAACCAGTAGATGTGGTGTATTTGGATTTTCAAAGGCCTTCGATAAGGTCCCACACAAGAGGTTGGTGAACAAAATTAGGGCACATGGAATTGGGGGTAATATACTAGCATGGATTGAGAATTGGTTAACAGACAGGAAACAAAGAGTAGGGATAAATGGGTCTTTTTCAGGGTGGCAGGCTGTGACTAGTGGGGTACTGCAAGGATCGGTGCTTGGGCCCCAGCTATTCACAATCTATATCAATGATTTGGATGAGGGGACTAAATGTAACATTTCCAAATTTGCTGATGACACAAAGCTAGGTGGCAGTGTCAGTTGTGAAGAGGATGTGAAGAGGCTTCAAGGGGATCTCGACAGGCTCAGTGAGTGGGCGAGAACATGGCAGATGGATTATAATGTGGATAAATGTGAAGTTATCCACTTTGGTAGAAAAAACAAAGGCAGAGTACTTCCTAAATGGTGAAAGATTGGGGAATGCAGATGCTCAAAGGCACCTGGGTGTCCTTGTACATGAGTCACTGAAAGGGAATGTGCAGGTGCAGCAAGCCATTAGGAAGGCAAATGGTACGCTGGCCTTCATTACAAGAGGATTTGAGTACAGGAGTAAAGAAGTCTTAATCCAATTATATAGGGCCTTGGTGAGACCACACTTGGAGTACTGTATACAATTTTGGTCTCCTTACCCAAGGAAGGATATACTTGCCATAGAGGGAGTGCAACAAAGGTTCACGAGATTGATTCCTGGGATGGCGGGACTGTCGTATGAGAAGAGATTGAGTAAACTAGGCCTGTATTCTCTTGAATTCAGAAGAATGAGAGGGGATCTCATTGAAGCATACAAAATTATTACAGGGCTTGATAGGGTGGATGCTGGGAGAATGTTTCCCTTGGCTGGGAAGTCTAGAACCAGGGGCCACAGCCTCAGGATAAAGGGTAGGCCATTCAGGACTGAGATGAGAAGACATTTCTTCATACAGAGGGTGGTGAATCTTTGGAATTCTCTACCCTAGAGGGCTGTGGAGGCTCAGTCATTGGGTATACTCAAAACAGAAGTCGATAGATTTCCGACTAGTAAGGGCATCAAGGGATATGGCGATAGGGCCGGTGAATGGAATTGAGGCAGAAGATCAACCAAGGTCTCATTGAATGGCGGAGCAGGCTCAAAGGGCCGAATGGCCTACTCCTGCTCCTATTTCCTATGTTCTTATTAGCATTTCCAGTAAAAGACTAACAGGGTGCTTACTAATACAATCATTAACAGTATATAAAAATCCACAGACAAACACAAACAGGCAAACCAGCCATGCATACCAGGGCTAGTGCCATCTCTTCTTTGCACCAATTCGTACATGTACATACCAGTCCGTTTACAATTGCTATCTCTCTTACCCGCCATACGCACTCTAATCATATACATGCATCACAGAAATATAACTGGAACCTTATCCGGTTTCAACTGTAGTACTTGGCATGAGCATAGACCCCAAAACACAAGTTGCATTTCATCTAAGGTTACCATTCTATCTTGTATTTCTTGCTGAAAATCTGGGGTGTATTTTGAATGTGACGCCATAAAATTTTCTGAAGTGATCTGAATCTCCCATCTGATGTACAAGCATTGATAGTTCTAAAGTTGATGAAATAGAAATCATCTTTACCTATCATTGGCTGAAGATCATCTTCCATCACTTGAATGAACTGTTGGTAGATGTGAATGGTCAAGTCACTCAGAATCTGCCTGTACTCAGACAGGTCAAAGTTCTTCAGACACTGTTTATTTTGTTGAGGATTGTTGTGCTTCATAAACTCCTTGATTAAAAACAATAAATATGATGTTAAAATGCACCAATAGTAGTAACATCACAAACAATAAGTCTCTCACATTTTTACTTTTTGAAAAATTTAAAAAACTCATAATCCAGCTGCCAATGGACTAAAGCATTCATTGCTCAAATTGTCACTAAGAACATGACATAAGAAATAGGAGCAGGAGTAGGCCATTTGGCCCTTTGAGCCTGCTCTGCCATTCAACAAGATCATGGCTGGTCTTCTACCTCAACTCTACCTTCCTGCACTATCCCCATATCCCTTAACTCCCTTTGTTCCCAAACATTTATCGACCTCTGTCTTGAATATACTCAACAGCTGAGCATCCACAGCTCTCTGGGGTAGAGAATTCCAAAGATTCGCAACCCTTTGAATGAAGAAATGTCTCCTCATCTCAGTCCTAAATGGCCAACCCCTTATTCTGAGACTGTGACCCTGTGTTCTAGATTCCCCAGCCAGGGGAAACATTTTCTCAGCTTTAACCCTGTCAAGCCTTGTAAGAATTTTATATGTTTCAATTAGATCACCTCTCATTCTTCTAAACTCTAGGGAATATACGCCAAGTCTACGCAATCTCTCCTCATACGGCAATCCCCTCCTCAAAGGAACCAGTCTAGTGAACCTTCGCTGCACTCCCTCTAAGGCAAGTAGGTCTTTCCTTAGGTAAGGAGACCAGAACTGTACACAGTACTCCAGGTATGGCCTCACCAATGCCCTGTATAATCGCAGTAAGACTTCTTTACTCTTATACTCTAATCCCTTTTTAAACAAAAGCTAACATACCATTTGCTTTCCTAATTGCTTGCTGTACCTACATGTTAACTTTCTGTGATTCATGTACAAGGACACCCAGGTCCCTCTGAATGCAAACATTTCCCAGTCTCTCACCATTCAAAAAATATTCTGCTTTTTTGTTTTTCCGACCAAAGTGGATAACTTCACACTTCCCCACATTGTATTCCATTTGCCATGTTCTTGCCCACTCAGTCAACCTGTCTATATCTCTCTGCAGCTTCTTTGTGTCCTCCTCACAGCTTACTTTCCCACCTAACTTTGTAACATCAGCAAACTTGGATACGTCACACTCAGTCCCTTCTTCTAAGTCATTAATATAGATTGTAAATAGCTGAGGCCCAAGCACTGATCTTTGCGGTACCCCGCTAGTTACAGCCTGCCAACCTGAAAAAGTCCCGTTTATTCCTACTCTCTCTTTTCTGTCCATTAACCAATCCTCAATCCATGCTAATATATTATCCCCAATCCCAAGAAATCCTAGGGGGTGAAATTCGGTTAAGCCCTGTTTGGGGGCGGTAACCGAATTAGCGCCTTATATTCAGCACCTGGAGCGGAAGTACCAGCCCAGCGGCGAGGAAGTGGAGCGCTATCTTGGGTGCTCCACTTCCTCTCGGGGTGGGGCGTTGGGCACAAAGTGCGGTAGCGCTGGAGCACTACGCGGCCACTCCGCGTAGCGCTGATGCTTTACTGCGCCCCTCTCCTTCCGTTAAAGGGGAGGGCCGCTGCGCACTCTGCAGGCCGTTTGATGGCCTCCACTAGCCCACCAGCACGGTGTGGTGCCATGGCCGCAGCCCGGCACAGAGAAGCGGTGCTGGACGGCACGATGGCAGCCACGGATCATGCCTAGGGCCGCCAAGAGGGGCCAACCTGGAGGTTGGCCAAAATAAAAAATTTCGGTGCGGCGCGCAGCCAGACCACCCCTTTAATTAACACCCTGCCAGCAGTGTGCGGCCCACCTCATGACCCGCGAGAATTTCGGCCACAGGGCGCTAAGAGGCCGCAGCAACGTGTCAAGGGGTTGCGTCACTCGGCGATGACGCCATCGGAGGCGCTAACGGCGGGTGCAAACGAGGCAAATTTGGCCCCCCCAATTTTGTGTAAGAAGTTCAAATTTTCAAACTCTACTGCTTTTATATAATATATATATATAAATAAAACTGATCAGAAATGTTTGGGTTCCACTAGGACCACTCGGCTCCAGACCGCATTACAGGTTTGGTCCAAACATGGAAACAGGAGCTAAATTCCAGAGGTGAGGTAACAGTGACTGTCCTTGACATCAAGGCAGCATTTGACCGTGTGTGGCACTAAGGCCTAGAAATTGAGTTTGCGCTGCGCCGGGGCTTAACGCCGGAAATTTAGCGCCGGTGCTAAGTCGCGCTGTGCGCGCCAAAAATTCAGTAGCACTGCGCCCAAACGGCTGCCGGCACTACTGAAGGCTGTTTGCGCCTGAAAACTGGCGCTACGCGCCGCATTGCGGCGCTATTCCGGCGCTGCGGCACCCGATGCGGTGCGGCAGGCTCGGGAAGTGCAGGCCTCCTCCTTCAGTTGAGGAGGAGCTGCCTGCACCCGCCCGCTGGCCGGTTAAATCGCCACAAAAATGAGCCCGGCACCTCGGGGAAGTGCCGGGCTCGCAGCCGAGAAGCATCTGTTCCGCGGGGGGGGGTGGTGGGGGAGTCAGGGGAGGGAGGTGCGGGCAGGCGGCCGGTGGGAAAGCGGCCGGCCGCCGCTCCACCTTTATGCGCCGGCGCAAAGTCGTGGAAGACTCTGTTGCCAGAGTCTTAGTTGCGGCTGCCACGGGCGAGGCGGCCGCAACTGAATTTCGGCGCTGGGGCCCGTCACCACGGCAACCGGGACGCTGCGCACACCGATGACGTCATCGGTGCCGGCGCAGCGCTACCGGTGTAACGCCGATGTTGGGCCCTAGTCAATTTCAAAACCGGCTGTAAGTCCAGCGCAATGCCCTCTAGCGCCGCAAAATGGGCGCTAAGCCCACTCAATTTCTAGGCCTAAGGACCCTAATAAAACTGAAGTCAATGGGGATCAGGCGGAAAACTCTCTAGAGCCTGGAGTCATATCTAACACAAAGGAAGACGGTTGTTAGAGACCACTCATCTCAGCCACAGGACATTGCTGCAGGAGTTCCTCAGGGCAGCATCCTCAGCCCAACTACCTTAGGCTATTTAATCAATGACATTCTCTGTATCAGAAGTGATGCTGCTCGCTGATGATTGCACAGTGTTCAGCTTCATTCATAATTCCTCAGTAACGAAGCAGTCCAGGCCCCTGGACAACATCCAAGCTTGGACTGATAAGTGGCAAGTAACATTCACCAAGTGCCAGGCAATAACCGTCTCCACAAGAGCCTAAAATCACATTCCCCTGACATTCAGTGGGATTACCATCACCGAATTCCCACCATCAACATCCTGGAGGTTACTATTAACCAGAGTCTCAACTGAACAAGCTTAAACATCCACTCTCTCCACCGCTGGTGTACCAGTGTGTACTATCTACAGGAGACACTGCAGCAGGTCCTTCCAACAGCACCTCCCAAACCTGTGACCTCTGCCACCTAGAAGGACAAGGGCAGCAGATGCCTGGGATCACCATCACCTCCAAGTCACACACCACCTTGACTTGGACTTATATCGGCCGTTTCTTCACTGTCGCTGGGTTAAAATCCTGGAACTCCTTACCTAACAGCACTGTGAGAGTACCTTCACCACATGGACTGCAGCGGTTCAAAAAGGCGGCCTATCACGTTCTCAAGGGCAACTAGGGATGAGCAATAAAATGTCGGCCTTGCCAGAGACACCCATTTCCCGAGAATGAATATTAAAAAATTGTTAACAAAGATATAAGAGGAAAAGTCGTGGCCAACAGTAATGTGCAATAGGTATCTCAAAAGTGTGCTGAATATGTTAACAAATAAATTATAAAACCATGAATGATTTTAGTAAAATCTCATTGCAGATTAGCACATATTGGGGGGAGAAATTCAGTATCGCCCCGTTTGAGGCGCTAACTTTTAAAAGTTGAAAAAATTAGCGCCTGTTCAACTTTAAAAAAATTTGGGGATTGTGCTCCAGGAAATGGAGCGCTAAATCAAGCTCCACTTCCTTCCTGGAGTGCAGCAGGCAGCAGGCGGGATGGTAGGTGAGCAGCGCTACACAATGGGCCGTGCAGCACTGCCGCGTTGGAAGGCACCTTCCCTCCCTTCAAGGGAAGGGCCATCACTGCAGGCTTTGCAAGGGGAAAACTTACCTGGTCCCCGACGGCAGCCGTGATCTGGCCTGATCAGCCTGATGCACTGCAGCAGAGTGCCGGGCTGATCGATCGCTGGAGAAGTCAAGGGAAAAAAAAAAGAGCATTTCATAATTTTTTTTTACTAACCTCGGCCACCTCGCCTTTAAGTATCGCTCCTGAAGCGGCCGGCCTCCTGATGAATGCCTCCTGCAGCTGCCGGCATTTTCACCCGGTATTTCTGCAGGGTGCGGAACCGAAGTTCGGGTCCGGGGCGTTACGCACGCCGATTACATCACGATCTCCGGGCGAAGGAGATCGGGCGGGGTGCAACGCCATACCGCCTCTGCAAACCTCCTGCTGAATATAGCGAGTGTCGATCTTCTCGCTGCGCCCGGTCAATAAGTGCTTAGCGCCCCCCCCCCGGGAGACGCTAACCAGAGGCACTAAGGTGCCCAATTTCTCCCCCATTGTGTCAGCCGTGACTCAGTTGGTAGCACACTCGCCTCTGAGTCAGTAGGGTGTGAGTTGAAGTCCCACTCCAGAGACTTGAGCACATAATCTAGGCCGACAGTCCAGTACAGTACTGAGAGAGTGCTGCACTGTCGGAGGTGCCGTCTTTCGGATGAGACGTTAAACCGAGGCCCCATCTGCCCTCTCGGGTGGATGTAAAAGATCCCATGGCGCTATATCGAAGAAGAGCAGGGGAGTTATCCCCGGTGTCCTGGCCCATATTTATCCCTCAATCAACATCACAAAAAACAGATTATCTGGTCATTATCACATTGCTGTTTGTGGGAGCTTGCTGTGCGCAAATTTGGCTGTCGCGTTTCCTACATTACAACAGTGACTGCACTTCAAAAAGTACTTAATTGGCTGTAAAGTGCTTTGTGATGTTCTAAGGTCATGAAAGGCGCTATAGAAATGCAATTCTTTCTTTTTAAATTTTTTTAAATATTAATAGGAAACAAATGTGTTTTGTCACAAAATTTGGAGATATGAAGAGCAAATCCAGAATTCCCAGATGAAGCATGTTCTTACCTCCTCTCCACTGTATTGTTTTAAACAGTTAAGAAAGTGGACACTGTTTGAAAGCCAGAATGACAGAATTTCAAAATCTTCATTGTGATTCTGTGAAACAAGGCAAGATTTGAAAGAATGAATATTAACAATTACAGAATTTTCTCCCGACTTGAAAAAGTTATCTTTCATATATAAAAAAAAAATCACAGGAAAATGTAACATAGTTTTGGTATACCGATAGTATCCATAAACCACTGTAGCCGTATCAATATTTCTGATGTTACCTAAACTTTAAGTACGTTACAGGCTTTTTTTGGGGGATGGCAGCTATTTTCTATATCAAATATTCATAACAAATTCTAAAAATACATATATTCTCATTTGTAAAAGCACAAGACACTTTACATGAAACACCTCATATTTTAAAAGTTCATTAAAAAGTAATAAATGTTGTATTAAACACTTCACTTCTGGAGGTTTTCTTACCTTAGTGACTTCTTTGATGCCACCAAGCAGGGCATTCATCAGGGATTTCAGCGTTTCAGCATTATTAATATCATCAGCATAGCGCACACACATGAACAGGATGTTTGCTGGCAGTCCTGGAATCATATTTACCACCACACCTCGTGGTTTAAGGTCTAAAAGTAAAACATAACCATATACATAACAATATATAAGAGTGCTATACACAAGTACAATAATAATTTAATTAATACTTGACGTAAGAAAACTACTAGGCACTTGGTCTAAGCATTAAACAAAGCTTTAATCAACTCTTTTACAACATGGAAGTCTAGTTGTGTCCTTCACTAGTTCCTGTTAAAGAATGTTCCGAGCAAGCTGGGCCCATGCCCGAGTATTTATACTCTCCCTGGACAGCACCACCAGCAGGCCGCCCAGTATTATTTCATAAGTCATTTCCACATGAATGACAAGATTCATGTCAATACTTTTATAGCCAACGCCACAATCGAGCACTGTAAAAAATAAACGACTGCAATTAAAATTGATATGTGACATGAGTGATGGGGGGGAGAATTTGAGTTATTTCCGGGAATCTGTGTAAAATCAGTGACATGTTGAAAACACGCCTGAAGACAGAGGCATGAGGTTCACTTCGAATAGGGGCTCGGGTCTCATCTTCATAACAGCAACGAGCTAGGGGCGCAAATCGGGCATCCCTATTGCAGCTCGCCAGTCCGGGCCTTCCCAAAATCGTCTGGCTTAGACACCTAACCGGCCTAGAGGCAAGTCCTGGGGGGGGGGGGGGGGGGGGGAGGGGAGAGAAGGCGAATGAGAGGGAGACGAGTACGGTCCAGCAGCAGCCTGCAGTATTGCATTACGGTATGTGGAAACCGAAAAAGGTACCTATTATTAGGCCGCCGTATGACCGGGAAAAACATGAAACAGGTGCGATACACACTCCACCCAGTTTTTGCCCGATTTGCTATTGGGGTCCTGAAACGGGCGGCAGGCCTCTGATTAACATATTTAAGGGGCCCAACTCCTGGGGCGCCCTGGGCACTCAGAAGTCACTGACTGCCAAATTAGCAGCTGGTGAACTTCCAGGAGGATCAAACGTGGGCGACTGTGCCTGGAAACTGGACCCCCCCGCACCACCACCTCCATTTCATGTCCAAAAACAGGCGCAGCAGGTACCAATTCCCACCAGAGCGAATAACTTAAACCCAGCAATCTGCAGCTACTAAAGTATTGTTTTTGATACACTAGCAGAGGTCTCATGGGGCTGCGCATCGTAAATTGGGGATTTAATGTTTTCTCAGGACAGGCACATTTTACCATGTACCCAGGAAACTTTGGTTTATCCGGAGGTTAAAAGTCCGGAAAGCTCTATCTACCGGCAAAATTCAGGAGCCGTTTCCTTTAAGTATTTTTACTTCTCGTTGCTTTTTTTTTCCCAGTCAGGCTCTGCAAGGTCTGTAGCTAAGCCACAGCTTCAGCTAGAGACGCTTTTAAGCTGCAGTCGACTGTTTTGAAGCTGTTGCTAAGCAACAGGGTTTGTTGATTCACACGGAGCTGAAAATCTCCGTATGTTTCAACATGTCCGGCAGTTTTGATCTAACGGCAACAGCTCGGTCCCGTCGGTGCCGGATATCACAAAGTTTCCTGTAGCACACAAAGTATTATTTTGCTGATAAAGTATACAAGTACTTTCTTTTAATGCTGATTGCTCCTAACAGATTCTCAGGTCAATCAGAGACCAGATAGGTTGAAGAGGATAAGCTACAAAAGGATTTGAATATACTTGAGAATTGGACAGACGGGTGGCAAATGAAATTCAATTTAGAGAAATGTGAAGTGCATCACATGGGGGAGAAAAATCTCGGAAGGGACCATTAGCCTTGTATCATGTGGCTGCGAGGATGGTAGAAGATGAATTTGGTGGACCTTGGTTTTTTTGTCTACCAATTCCTATGTTTTAAGTCCTTCAGAAATCACAGAAATTGTCTTGAAAAACAACTTTACCCAAAACTAGATTTTTGATGAGTTTTTCTTCATCTTCAGTTTTACATTCCAGCATTCCCAGGTACTCCTTCCTCACAACTTGACTCGGATTCCCATTGGCTTGATTAACTGTTTGGAATTATAAACACATTTGCGTACAAATCAGATTCTTTCTGCTTTCAAAACCACTTAAATCTTCAGACTCTCAAGTATAGCCACAAAAGTCTGCTCTATTCTTTTTAGCTCATATATTTTTGAAAAATATATATATATATGTTACATCAAATGTCAGAGAAATGTGGTCCTTTTGTAAATTAAATGATTGCTCCTTGATTATAAGTGTTAGGATTTGGGTTTAACATATTGCTATCTCTACTACATATCAACACTTTCGGCCAAAAACCACTAATTACGGACAAAGTTCTAATTACATACCTTTCTCAATTGTTTTGGTGAAGGACTTAATCTGATCTTGCAACTTCTTTATTTGCTTTTCTTTCTGGTCAAGTTGTTCCTCAAGATCCTCCAAAACAAAACAGGAACAGAATGACCTTTCTGCTGATGTCGGAGTCCGGTCAACTGATTGTCAGTGTTACAAAGTTCTGTCGCTGGTGCAACGCCACTAACTAGCTTTTTTAAAATCATGCCACAGAGTTCTTTTAATAAGAGAAAAAACTGATAATACCGCCAATCAAGTATGAAATAGTCAAGTAAATTGAAGCATGTAGATCATAAAATATGAGTTTGACAGATTATTTCAACCGGCTGCATCTAACATTAATGTTAACAGGACATGGTCACATCAGGGTTCCACCGTATACAGACTTAACCAAGAAAGTTTTCTGCTTAATTTTTTAATTTCCCTTTAGATCCCGACGACAAACCTCCAATTCCTTTTCCTTCTTTAGTTTAGTTGGAGTACTGTGCAATTTTTGTTCTTTTTGAGCCACCAAATTAAATTTTATATGGGGAGAAATCTAAATGGCATAACACTATGTACGAATTATTTCAAAACAAAAGCAAAACTATTTTCCTATTTTTCACCAGCACCAAGGGGCCTGTATGAGTTACAAACCTCATATTGCCGCTGTGGCGTCAACCAATTAAAAAGGTGCATTTTCAAGGGAACGGCTCTTTTAAGCTGCTCTTTGTCACTGCCTCATATCTAGTGGCGCGTTTTACCAAGTCGCCCAGCTAAGCAATATCAGCTTATCCGTAACAGACATTTCACGTTCAAATATCAATTAACACTACGATCAAACTCAGAATGATCTCTGTGAACTCAATTCTCTATCACTGGAGCTGATGATGCATGTTCTATGTTGTTGATGGAGATATTGAACATCCCCATTGGAGGCAGTCAAGTTTGGATGCCCTCAAGACGAGTATTCAAATTCAGGCGTTCCAGTTCAGTCTTAAGCTAAAGTTGTTAGACTGCCGTACAAAGATTGCATTTCAACAATATTCAGTCCATTTTCGATTTTAAAAGATGATTTGCATCAGCCGACATAAAAACCATTGTAGTATTTTAAGGATGGCATTATTCCAACACTCACCAAGTTTTCCATTGTTAATTGAGATGCTTCTTGTTGTATTCTGTTACTGGCTGCGCTATCAGTTTGGGTCCGATTCAGTAGTTGGTAATTCTCATTTTGAAGTTTTCTGACTTTAGCAAGCAACTCCACATTTTCTTTTGCACAGTTATCTTTCTGGGACTCTAACAATCTATATATTGTTAAGAAATTGAGAACATTTCAATGGCAAAACCTGTTACTGTACCACTGTCAACCACCAGTGCTGACATTTTTTTTATTTGGAGAGGAGCATTGGGGAATTTGCTATTCAATTTGAATATTAAGTGTCTTGGTTTAAATTCACAGAATCACAGAATCCTCACAGTACAGATAGAGGCCATTTCGGCCCATCGAGCCTGCACCGACACATATCCCACCCGATCCCCGTAACCCCTACACCAACACGTAACCCACCCTATCCCCGTAACCCCACGTATTTAATCCCTCTAACACTAAGGGTCAATTTTTATCATAGCCAATCAACCTAACCCGCACATCTTTGGACTGTGGGAGGAAACCGGAGCACCCGGAGAAAACCCACGCAAACACGGGGAGAATGTGCAAACTCCACACAGACAGTCACCCGAGGCCGGATTCGAACCCGGGTCCCTGGCGCTGTGAGGCAACAGTGCTAACCAATATGCCACCGTGCTAAATTCTGGAAACTTTCCAGCTTTGCTATAATTAGAAAACAGGAATGGTAATTTTTTGTTACTGTTTGGGGCTTTGTTCAGTTATAAACTAATTGTAAATAAAGGGACCTTTTCTTTAGATAATCAAGATAAAAATAATTATGACTCTCTATGGTTTTATTCTCGGCATTGCCTCTTGCAAGCCAACGGCAATAAGTACGGTCTATAAATCATATCTAATTTTATAATTATTCTTCTGGATGGGGGGAAAAAAATCTATAATTGCATTGGTTTACAAGTCATTCCTTATATGTGGAGGACAGGCATGAAAGCAACTTGTATACCAGATTTTACAGTAAATTTACTGGAACTTGTTCAAAAATCTTAATGTAATTATCTTGTCCAGCTGCAAAAAAAACCTAGTGCTTTACACAGTAGGAGTCACGCAGCAACAGTTTCACAGATTATAGCTCAGAGCAGAAACGAGAATTAAAACTATAATATCGGAGTAATGAGTAGCCTTGGAAATATTTACTTTTTCAAAATATGACATTCAATTAAAAAATACTGCGCAAAATATAGTTTGGATAACCTGCTGAGTGTTTTCTTCAGTAAAGGCAGGAGACTGGCTCAGTTCTAATGGGAACAAAGTAAGTCATATTTCTGGGGTTTACATTACATAACTGAATAAACATTCTAACAAACTTGAGTGTCATAAATCTGTTCTCATCTCAGACATTTCAAATTGTTCAAGGTATTCAAAATGGAATTTAAAGAAAATAACTGAATAACACACTGCCTGATCCTTCTACATAAGGATAGCTGACTGCTAATGACTGGAATAATGATCACATTCAGCAAATCAAAAATATTTAGGACTAAGGCTGTAGCAATAATACTGGTCAATTCAGTTAACATTATTTATCACACAATGTTGATGATATACTGCACTAAGCAGTAGAATTCTGACTGTAATTCCCTTATCATACTGCACAGTTGGTGCAACAGCAAAACATGCATTAGAATTCTGGTGATTAACAGAAATTAGAAGCTTGGCACCAGTGGTTAAATAGTTGGAGGCTGGTAACTAATACTCTGTTCCTGCATTTCAGTACGCACATCCAGAGCTCTGCCTTCCTGATGCATAACTTTGGCACCCTTCTCGCATTTCTGTTAAAGAGAAAATCTGCACCAATTAGTGCAGTAGAACTGATCATAAACAAAGTTAGGCCCTGAGGGAATGTACTAATATTAGAGTTTTCACACCTTCTTTGGAATCCTTCTTCTTCAAGATTGCCTTGTAATTGATCAGTAGCTTCTTCCATTTTTTCTGTAAATTGCAATTATTTAATCAGTGCACAGATTTTCTTTCATATAATGTGCATAACCTTCACAGTATCTTCGATGAGAGAAGTTAACTGGTAGCTTATTCATTACAATGTTAACAACATAATTTATCAATGCTTGCAAGGTAATGTGCAATACATGTAAAGCTGCAATTTTTCCAGAGAGTACGACAACTGCAAAAACCTTTATTAAACTCTGAAAATCAACGAAGCACACTTCATTATTTGTATGCTTTTAGATAAATGCTACACAGCATACATAGTCACCTTTCATTTCCACAACCTGTCCCTGTAAGTGGCTCTCAATGTCTTGTCTCTCTTTATGCAGCTCTAAGATTTGGAGTTTGAGTTCTGGAATGACCTGAGTGTACACAAAAGTGGTTTACGCCAATGAAACAAATTTCAACACCATCAACAACATGGAACATGCTGCAAGCTCAGTGGCATAAATGAACCAAAGCTCAAATAGCATCAATGAGAAAGATAGCTCAGCATTAATGGCAGGACACTTGGATGTCGCCGATATCTGCCACCATAAAAATGTTGGGGATACATTCCCCATATTTAATTCTTTAACCCCCCCACCCTCTCCTGCCCGTCCTGTGGAGGAGGCCTAGATGTCTATTTCTTGAACCATTATTTTCTCCTCTGATGTCAGAATATAGTTCCACTGGTGTGGGCAGTTCTCCGATACCTCATCCAAATGGTCATTCTTTATGTGTGAATCTACTCAGTGACACCTGGGGGTTCCTTCTGATCTTTTGCCGTAACTTTGGCGGAAATCCAGGAAAAACTGAGGCCATTTCTCAGGGGTTTCTGGCAAAGTGTTAGCGGGAGATCAGGAGAACTCCCACGGAAATTTTGCCTGAGTATCTAGCAGGCAATTTGATTGTGGGGCGCATCACAGCTGGGCCCAGTGCTATTCTAGCCAGTTGTTCAAAGCATCCATACTTTCCAGCAGAGGACCATTAGACAGCAATCAGAAGAGGAACACTGGCTGATTTTCCCCCACCCGAGCCTAAAGTTACTGATAGTAATTACATAGATACATAGATACATAGAAGATAGGAGCAGGAGTAGGCCATTCGGCCCTTCGTGCCTGCTCCGCCATTCGATGAGATCATGGCTGATCCTTTAATTCAGTATCCCGTCCCCGCCTTCTCTCCGTAACCCTTAACCCCTTTTGCCCGTAGAAATATATCTAATTCCCTCTTAAATATATTTAATGAGCTGGCGTACACTGCCCTCTGTGGCAATGAGTTCCACAGGTTCACCACTCTCTGAGTGAAGAAATTCCCCCTCATCTCTGTCCTAAATGGTTTAGCCCTTATCCTTAAATTATGTCCTCTAGTTCTGTTCTCACCCGCCAAGGGAAACATTCCTTCTGCATCCAGTCTGTCTAGACCTGTCAGAATTTTATACACTTCTATGAGGTCCCCTCTCAATCTTCTAAACTCCAGTGTGTACATCCCTAAACTACATAGTCTCTCCTCATAGGTCATTCCCGCCATTCCTGGTATCAGCCTGGTGAATCGCCGCTGCACCCCCTCCATGGCAAGAACATCCTTCCTCAGATGAGGCGACCAAAACTGTACACAGTACTCGAGGTGTGGTCTCACCAGTGCCCTGTACAGCTGCAGCAAGGTATCCCTGTTCCTGTATTCTAACCCTTTTGCTATGAAGGCCAGCATACCGTTTGCCTTCTTGACCGCCTGTTGCACCTGCATGCTCGCCTTCAGTGACTGGTGTACAAGAACACCCAGGTCTCTCTGTACTTCCCCCTCTCCCAATCTATTGCCATTTAAATAATAATTTGCCCTCCCGTTCCTGCACCCAAGGTGGATAACTTCGCACTTGTCCACATTATAGTGCATCTGCCATTTATCCGCCCAATCGCCCAGTCTGTGCAAATCGCTCTGGAGCTTTCTGGTCTCTTCCTCTGAGCCCACCCCCCCTCCTAGTTTAGTGTCGTCTGCAAATTTGGAAATGCTGCATCCGACTCCCTGATCCAGGTCATTAATGTAAATTGTGAACAGCTGGGGGCCCAGGACAGATCCCTGTGGTACCCCACTTGTTACTGCCTGCCATTCAGAAAATGAGCCGTTTATTCCAACTCTCTGTTTTCTATCTGACAGCCAGTTCCCTATCCACGCCAAAACTTTCCCCTTTATCCCATGAGCCTCAATTTTCCATGCTAATCTTTTATGTGGGACCTTATCGAAGGCCTTTTGGAAGTCCAGGTACACCACATCTACTGGCTCTCCCCCATCTATTCTACCAGTTACTCCCTCAAAAAATTCCAATAGATTAGTCAAGCACGATTTACCCTTTGTAAATCCATGTTGACTCTGTCCTATCCTGTCCCCATTTGCTAAGTGCTCCGCTATTTCATCCTTAATGATGGACTCCAGCATTTTGCCCACAACTGATGTAAGGCTTACAGGTCTGTAATTACCTGCTTTTTCCCTACCCCCCTTTTTGAATAGTGGGGTAACGTTAGCTACCCTCCAATCCATCGGCACTGTTCCCGAGTCTAATGAATTCTGAAAAATCATCCTTAGTGCATCCGCTATCTCTAGGGCCACCTCCTTCAGTACCCTAGGATGCATGTTATCAGGCCCTGGGGATTTGTCCACCTTCAATCCCTTTAGCTTCCTTAACACCATATCCTTAGAGATATTGATTTGCGTCAGTTCCTCCTTTGCCAATGTCCCTATTTTTCCCGATATCCCAGGGAGGTTTTTTGTGTCTTCCTTCGTAAAGACTGACCCAAAGTATGCATTTAGTTGATCTGCCATTTCCTTATTTCCCATTATATATTCCCCCGTATCTGACTGCAATGGACCAACTTTGGTTTTCACCAGTCTTTTCCTTTTGATATACTTATAAAAGCTTTTGGAGTTAGTTTTTATATTTTCCGCCAGCTTGTTTTCGTAAGCTATTTTGCCCCTCTTGATTATGCCCTTTGCCCTCCTTTGCTCTATCTTAAACTGTTCCCAATCTTCCGCTCTGGCGCTTTTTTTGGCTATTTTATACGCCCTATCTTTGGATTTTATGCTGTCTCTAATTTCCCCTGTTATCCACGGTTGAGTCACCTTTTTAGATTTCCTTTTATGCCAGATTGGTATAAACAATTTTTGCAATTTTGTCATTCTATCTTTAAATGTTTGCCATTGTTTATCTACCTCCAGTCCTCCCAGGAACGTTGTCCAATCAGACCTACTCAGTTCCCGTCTCATGGCATCATAATTCCCCTTGTTTAAATTCAGGACCTTAGTCTCTGAGTCAATTTCTTCGCTCTCCATTTCGAGTGAGAAATCGATCATGTTATGATCGCTCTGACCCAAGGGTCCCCGTACAACAAGATTACTGATTAGTCCCTTCTCATTGCACAGTACCCAGTCCAATATAGCCTGTTCCCGAGTTGGTTCCTCGACATATTGATCCAGATAACCATCCCTCAAACACTCAAGGAATTCCTCCTCCTCATTATTTTTACTGATTAGGCTAGTCCAATCTATATGTAAGTTAAAGTCACCTATGATGACAGCTGTGCTCTTATTGCACGCTTCTCTAATTTCCCTCGTGATGCCCTCCCTAACCTCTATTTTACTATTTGGAGGCCTATATACCACTCCTATTAATGTTTTCCGCCCCTCGCTATTTCTTAGCTCCACCCATATAGATTCTGTATTAACTGAGTTAATATCCTTCCTTTCAATTGCATTTATCCCCTCTTTTACTAGCAATGCTACCCCTCCTCCCTTTCTTTTTTGTAACACCCCAACTGGTATGGCCTCAAGTTTTCTTTTTTTTAGCCTTTTCCAGCAGATTGGTTGATTGCGGGAATGAGTTGATCATCTAGATGGGACAGGCTTGCTGGACCAGATGGTCTTTTCCTGTCCTTTTCATACGTTTGTATATGTTACTGCTGCCCTGGCCGAGACCAGATAACTCAGAGTATAGCAGGAACTGTCCCCGTGAACTTCTGATCTGTATGGCTTAGTGCTGCACTGGGGAAGCCACACTCTAGATGGTTTGATAGTTACTGAGCTACTGAACTTTTAGTCCATTAGTAAACAGTGCTTCAAAAATGTAGAAATATTGAAAAGTTAGTTGATGCCAGTACTAATTTGCATTCAATCTGTGGTAGAAGTAGAATTCTCTCTGCCATTTTTTCCTATAAGTACTATTGAGGGAGACCTTTATAGTTCAATATTATTCCACAGTTACTGATTGTATACCTTTTTATATTGCAGTTGATTTCTATCAGGTACTCAACTAACCAATCTTGGATTTTGCTTACGTATGTGGGAGAGAAACAGTTGTAATTCACAGCACGCAAGATCTTAATTTTATTGTACCATATTTTCGTTAGCCAGTCTGGTCAGATCCTGCCGGATGTTCTGATTAGTATTATTCTCTGCTTGGAACTTCTGCTGTAGATATGTTGTCTCTTCACAGAGATTATCAATTCTGAAACTGAGTTCCTCGACTTCCTTTTCATAACTCTCTTTCTGAGACTGGATATGCAATTCCATTACTCTACATGATACAGAAGTGCACAATTAATAGAATTATTGCAGTCACAATAGGCACAAGGTTCTTTGTAAACATAACAGAAAATAAAAAGCCACTAGAAAAGTCACTAATTGGCACACATTACTGAAACCTTTGGCATTCTGAATTGTTGTTTGTTGAACTAAAGAGAATTAAATATTTACTAGTTGATTTCCTGTGCCACTGCACATGGATAGTCCAGAGGAAGGCCACTATTGAAGACGGGAACAGACCTTTCCACAGCCGAGTTCGGCGCAGCTGGGGGCTGAGGGGCTAAGCCTGCCCTGTGTCGACCCCCAATTTCAGCTCAGCTGAAGGGAGGGAACAGACCTTCCCACTGGCAACTTCAGCTCAACAGTGGAGTAAAGGGGCAGGTAAGTGGGGGGGAATCATCAAAAAGAGGTCTGCAAGAAATGAACACAAAGTCAAAGACACTCTGATTACCATGGGGCTGGGTAGATGTGATCAGGTTGGGGAGAAGCAGTCAATGGAAGAAGTCATGTGGAAGAAGTCAAATAGGGGCCAGGAGAATCAGAAATCAGGCTTTGGAAGGCCAAGAATGAACCGGGAGATGCGAACAATGGGCTGGGCGAGGTGTAGATCGGGGCAGGAGAGGCGGGGATCAAGTCATGAGTAGTGGAGAATGGCTGCAAATGGGCAGAAAACAGCGATTGGGAGAATGAGTGTCCAAGAAGGGGCCTACAGCTAAAAAATCAATCAGTTAGGGCACAAATGTTGGGCGCGATCGTGCCAGCTCTGGGGAGGCAGGTTTGGAGACTGCCGGGAAAATGGCAGAATCTGGGGGCGGGTGCCCATCCTGCCCCCGTGCCATCTTCCCAGGAGGCAAGTACCCGACCTGCACCGGGCGGGAAGGAGATTACAGCCACTTAACTGCCTGTTAACAGGTAGATAACAGGCAGATAAGAGGATTATCCCCGTTTTACCCCTGCAAGTGTGGGCTTCCCGAAGGCTGCGAACCCCGCCAGGGTCACTGAGGCGAGCAGTGGGTCTGCGGGGGTTGGAGGGGTGCAAAAGTGCGCTGTGAAGGTAAGTGACGGGTGCAAGTGTGGAGTGGTAAGTATGTGAGGTGAGTGGAAAGTGATAGAAAATGTTTACTTACCTTTGTTTCTTCCTGCAGGCTTCAAATGTTGGGGAACCGGAAACTCCCCACATCTCCATGGCAGAGATGACAGATGGCGGCTGCATTCTCCAATGCAACAACCATCTAATTTCTGCGCACAAAAGAGGTTTGATGAGTCTTGAATACAAGGACTCATCAAACAACAGAGAATGTCAGTGTTTGACAGCTTCACAGAGCTGTCAAATGATGACAATTCATCTGTCAAAAATATATGACAGATGAAACGTCATACGCTGAAGTTCTCTGTAACCGGCTTCCCCTTAATTGGCCTGCTGGGCGGGCTTAACAAGGTCAATCAAGGGAAAATAGCGTGGGTTGGCCAGAAGTTGATGGAGGCGGGACTAAAACCTGACAAGTGGGAGTCCCGCCTCCAAAAGCTCCCCATTGGCAAAATCCAGCCCGCTGTAATCTCTAACTTCAGGAAAGGTGGCGTTCAGGGTCAGTACTATGGGGCTGTCACAAAACATTAGGTGGTGCTCCATTGCTTTCAATCGGTCATGTAACATTATCTTTACAATGTCACCTGCTCGTGCAGCACCACTGAAATCTCGAGACCACTCACTTTTAATATATAATAGATAGCAAGGATAAAGTATATACAAGATAATTGTGCAAACCAGGAAGGATATCCATGGAGGTAATAACCAGTGCACTGTTTAGTCTTAACAAAAATGTCATTTACATATAATACTGAGAAAGGGACAGCATCCCCTTGTTTAATAATTTTGTCCTTAAAAATTGTGATTCAATTTTCCCATAAACATAGGTTTACTTCTCCAACAAAAGGGCTGGCAATTCGCTCTTCACTTCCTGGGTTCATTTTTGTCCAGCTTGTATTTAAAGCCCAGTAATCAATACAAGGCTGGCACTACAGTGCGAGTATATATCAAAAAGATAAAATTCTTACAACCACCTTACAAAATGCATGACAGTAAATTGTATGAACATTAATATAATTTGAAGCACTTTAGGAAATCCTGAGGGTGTAATAATTTACTAGATAAATGCAAGCTCTTTTCTTTTTATACTTTACTTAATAATTCTATAGCAGGTGACGCAAAATATATAATTGCAATACGCAGATATCAAGACTGTGCTGCTGTAGGGAACACCCACACACAAACAATTCTGCAGCATTGCCAGTATAAATTTAAACAAAATAGGACTTAATTTATTTTCCATCACCTGGTAGCTCTTTTCAATCCTTCGTATGCCAACCAGAGCTCTCCATCTTCATTTAGCTGTTCCATGTCCTCTGGAGAAAGCCTTAAATGAAACATTATTTAAAAAATATATAACCTAACCAACTATTGCCACATTTAACCTACTGCCAATCAAACTTTTATTTGAAATATGCAACAAGTTTTTGTACAGATACACTAAACTAGGAGAACATAGTGGGGTGGCACCACAGCAAACTGCATGTTCCAATTATACCTTTATTTCACTTTTATATCTTGCTTTCACTTCGTAATGCCATAAGACTAGAGTTCCATGTTATCACGTTTGAATGTGCAAGTGCAAATCAGGCTCCTTCCCCACTATCCAACTAGATGGTAGATTTATACAATCTTCCTTATGTACAGGTTACTCAATTATAAAGTCTTCCCATCACAATTATTTAGATAGATTTAGAAATTCCCTCTCTGAGTGAGTGATTTTTTTTTAATGACTCTCCTCAATCCATTGGCCCAGATTTTACTGAGTGGCGAAGGAACGGCTTTTGCCGTTCACCTCACATACAGCTACCCACAGACTTTTAGCAGGCTCGTCAGCGCAGATTTCCAGTCTTCCGGCATCTGTTTGAATTCAGCGCCCTCTACAGGTGATCTGTGGCATCTGTGAGCAGGTCGAGCAGCAGGGAAGCTGCTCAACCAATCAGATTGAAGAATCCTCACAGACGGCAAAGCGGGAAGTAAAAAACAGGAAATATAGATTACAAGACTGTCAAATTTTCTAATAAAAGAACAAAATTGTTGATTTGGCCGACAAAAGTGATTGATTTGCAGCATTTTTCTAAAAATGTTGGCTTTGCTATTTGAATAGCTACTTCCAGGTGACGGCCTTACAGCTTAAATAAGACACTCACATTTTTTTTCTAGGTGTATGATTTTGTTCATTCTACTGGGCTGAAGCATAATGTTGAGCAAGGTATGCTGGGCTTCAGAAACCGGAAGCCAAGGTGGGAACCTTCAGATTGAGCAGTGCTTGGTTTCAAGTCTCATGATAAAAGCGAGCCAAAATATCAAGTTCATTAGAGTACGCATATTATTGAAATATTAATGTTACTAATATATAAGCAAGCAGCAAAAGATCAAAAATAACAATAATAATCACAGTAGTGAAACTTTTTCTAATGAAGTTCTCTCGTATTGATAATAGGCTAATGAAAAGCAACATCCGAATACATACACCACAACGTACATGCCAGAGTGTGTTACAATACAGCAGACAGCAACATATTTAGCAGTTTAGGCATCATAGAGAGAGTGAAGCTTGACTGGTTTATTAATTTCATATCTACCCAAAGACGTCTTACTGACCGAAACAGACCCTAGCAAGTCTAGACACAAAAGGCATCAAGGGGTATGGGGAGAGAGAGGGAATATGATATTGAGATAGAGGATCAGCCATGATCGTATTGAATGGCGGAGCAGGCTCGAAGGGCCGAATGGCCTACTCCTGCTCCTATTTTTCTATGTTTCTATGTTATTTGGTAGAATATATGGATGTCACTTAATAGGGTGGTTTTATTACACTGCCAACAAGCCATTTTGTTTTGCCTGCAAGTGGGTGTTGTGGTGAACAGCAACAGATGGCAGACTCTCTCAGTCAAAACCCCATGATTTGAACTGAACTGCTGTTCTGCCACTAATTTGACTTGGCGTGAATCCAAGTTTTATTTCACTGCATATTAAAAAGGGGAATTGTCATAAATCTCATCATCGAGAAACTACCTATGAAATAACACTGGACGGCCAGCTGGTAGCGCCGTCCAAGGAGTATAAATACTCGGGCGTTGGCCCCAGCTTGCCAGGGACATTTTGTAAAGACAAGGAACTAGTGAAGTACAACTAGACTTCCATGTTCTGAAACAAGTTGATTAAAGCCTTGCTTTATGCTCAAACCAAGTGTGTAGTGAGTTTTATTGCGTCAGGAATATCACCCCGTGTAAAATTGTTTAGCCCAAACACTAACTGACTCAGTCAGTTCCCAAACCATCACACTGCTTTAATAACGTAATGTGATAATTATTGGTAATACTGCCAAATCTAAGCGAGAGAATTCATACCTCTTTCGTAACTCCTCTCCCTCTAACCCTCCAAGGAGCTGTTTTGTAACTTCTTCCACTTTTTCTGTTAAATTGTAAGATGTTTGTACAATTTTAAAATACTGGCTGTAGATTGTAACTGCTTATATCACATGCTACAGGATGTTAAGACAGTTCAATTATTCCCAAATCTGCTAAAGGATTAGACACAGCTAGACTGAGCTCTGCCCACACAATTCCAACTTTGTGCATTAACCCGAAAATCATAAGAATATGAAATTCTGACCCTCCCTGCAATTTCATACTTCTATTTCCAAATTCTACACCATCTATTCTTAAAGGGAAACTCTGGGCTCCAAGCAACTTGTATTTAGCTGCTTTTATGTTGGGTTTAGTGGGGCGCTAGTGCCGACAGCTGTTGTTGCCTCAGCTCTTCCGCACTGTTGGCAAGCTTAGCGGCTGGTCGCTAGGAAGACACATTTACATTGCAGTTGTCACCAGTTATGAGACCCCCCCATATCAGCATGCACCAGCACCGATGCCCACTAAACTCAATACAGATTAAAAATAACTTTTAACACACCAAAAATATTCAATGCCTAGCACTGGTCCATTTTCGCATAAACAGTAAAAGAAAGCTACAATATTTCACACTGAATGGTCAGCCATTTACTGCTGTGGAGAGATTGATAGCAGCAATTTGTTCGCAGGCAATGCCATATTGCTGTTGGTGGCTGAAAAATAAAGATTTGCATTTATATAGCGCCTTTCACAACCACCGGCATCCCAAAGTGCTTTACAGCCAATGAAGTACTGTTGAAGTGTCAGAAGGTTGTGGGTTCAAGTCCCACTCCAGGGACTTGAGCACATAAAGCTAGGCTGACACTCCAGTGCAGTGCTGAGGGAGTGCTGCACTGTCGGAGGTGCTGTCTTTCGGATGAGACGTTAAACTGAGGCCCCGTCAGCTCTCTCAGGTGGACGTAAAACATCCCATGGCACTATTTCGAAGAAGAACAGGGGAGTTATCCCTGATGTCATGGCCAATATTTATCCCTCAACCAACATAACAAAAACAGATTATCTGGTCATTATCACATTGCTGTTTGTGGGAGCTTGCTGTGCGCAAATTGGCTGCTGCGTTTCCCACATTACAACAGTGACCACACTTCAAACAGTACTTCATTGGCTGTAAAGCGCTTTGAGACCACCGGTGGTCGTGAAAGGCGCTATATAAATGCAAGCCTTTCTTTCTTTAGTATCTCCTATGCATTTTAAGCAGCATGGGGACAGCATCTGCAAAAGGCTGCTGAATGTTCCTTGATGGTTTAGTGGGCAAATCCAGTGAAATAATGAGCCATGCATTCAGTCTGCATGACATGTATATCTATTGGTCCTTACCAGACATTTTGAAGTGTCTTAACAACTGACTATTTACTGCAAATATGATTTCAGACCAGACATTTCTCTGAATATATGATTGATATAATCATGTATACATGTATTTAAAAAATATTAGACTAAAAGTCTAGATGGTGCAGTAGAGCAAAATTTAAACCCATTATTTCTGCAATTTTTGTTTTTAACCTGTTGATACATATTGAGTAAAACACTGTTCTCTCCAATGGTTGTAAAGCCCTTAAGTAAAATTACTTTTATGGTATGGAGTCTAAAACAAGAACCATTTATGTTTTGATAGTCTGACTTAGAAAAACCATCAAAGCGGTGTAGAAAACCAAAACAATAACTTGGTATATTTGGGAGTGTTCTAATGTTGGAGTTGAGGAGCATTGTTGGAGTGGTGTTCTGCGTCTAATTGTTGTCACAGGAGCTAGGAAGGCTTGATGCTGACATGAGTTACATCAGCGCCCCTTTACCCCAGTGAGCACCATTTCACCAAAAACAACAGCAGTTTACTTTCTCTTCTAGGAAGTCAGTTAATCTCCAAAGTTATTTAGTAATGAAAAATACAGGGAATTTTATTAACTTGACTTGAAATTTCCCCTGATGGCTCAGCAAATTTCCTTAGTTAGCTGAGCCTTACAGAACTGAAAAGTGGCGAGTTCAAAGCTCCGTTGGTGCCGAGTTTGCTGATTTCATGTGAAATCACCGAGTCACCTGCCTGCGTTAATAGCCGGGTTGGGAATAAAGGTCTAGAAGGGGAAAAAGTAGGGGAGAAAGGACAAGGAATGCATACTTAAGTTTTCCAAAGTTTTGTTCATATAGCCCATAAAAGGTGACACTAGATAGGAGTAGCCCAGTGCCCAATATTTACTGCATATTTCCAAGTACATTTTATTAAAATGTTCATAGTATACAATGTTCAATTACATGAGCAGTCAGTCAGTTTTACCTCTCATTTCTTTTCTTAGCTTTTGCAGGCGCATTTCTAAATCTTGTCTCTTCATTTCAAGAGTTGCAACGTCCCCTTTAAGTTTTGGAATTACCTGTGAAAAGATGCATTACCTATTATTTCATATACAGGTTATATTAACTCCAATAGTCAGCCACTGTCATGTGCAGATTGATAATTGGGCCAAGATTACTGATGTAAACATATATCTTAACTGTACAAATATTTTTTTAAATTGCAAATAATGGAAATCTAAAACAGAAACAGAAACTGCGAGAAATACGCCACGTGAGTCAATATATGTAAAGAGAAAAAAAGTTTAATATTTCAGGTATAATTGTCAGAATTCAATGGCCCAGTAATTCCGGTCCCAACGCGTGAGTATGGACGGGGTACTCACGCGTGGGCCTGTTGGAAGTGCCGGATTTCAGTATGCGCGGAAAACCAGCATTTCCTCTCCTCTGAACCAAGGGGTTAAGAGGCGGTTCCCTTGCGACGTTTGAGGCAGCGCGTACGCGTTGAACTTTGTTTTTTTTGACAGGTTTGTCCGTGCGTGAAGGCCTCCACTTTTTACGAATGTAAAAAGCAGACGTAAGGACTTAGTTTTATAAGGTAAGTGGTCTAATAATTAAAGTTAGAATTTTTTTCCCACAGGTTTATTATTTTTAAAGAATTTACAGTAAGGTAAGTATTTTTGGACCCGATTTCTTGAAAAAAAATTTTGGCAGAAATTTGAATAATTGTTTAAAATAGTTTTTTTTAAGTTATTAATAGTTAATTTAATTATTGGAATGTTTTTTTTAACTTTTATTTAAAATTTAAGTAGTGTTTTGGGCGCCCGGACTTTTCATGAGTTTGACAGATCTTATGTCTAACTCATGAATGGACTTTTGTAAACTCCCATTGGTTGCCCAGTGCTCACGTGATCCCAGCCGGCTCATCGCACTAAGTACGCTGCTGGATCACGCACGTACAGCGCGCCGGGAGCTGAACCGGGCCACAGACCGGAAATCCACGCAGGCCCAGTCTTCAAATGTCAGCGCAATATGTAAGTGTAGGTCGAGGGCTTGCACCCGCGGGAAGCCCCCGACCCGAATTTCTGGGCCATTGTATTTGTAAGAAATAATATTGCCATTCCAAGATTTTTGACTGTTGAGAGTGACAGGGGTTCTTAAACCTAACTTACTTTATTGGGCCGGATTTTGCGACCCCTACGGGTGCTTACGTGTCCGTAGAGGCCGCGCAAGTGCTGGTTTCAGGCATGCGAAGCCAGTGACAGATCATCCGTATGGCCAAGAAAAGTGCCTCTATGGGTAGAGAGTTGCGATTTTTGCACAACTTCCGCCTGCTGAATGACTGTCAAATTCTTACGCCTGGTAAAAGCTGGCATAAGGCAGCTTCTACCAGCTTAAGAATTTAAAAAAGTAGAAAAATGAAATTTCATAACTCATTTATAAATTAAAAATACTCTTCAAAAAGGTAAGTTTATTTTTAACCCCGTAAAAAATTAATTTTCTTCAAAAAAATTTATTTGTTTAAAATATTTAATTAAATGTCATTTTAATTAATTTTAAATATGTAATGTTTTTCAAAAATTTATTTAATGTTTTAGTGTGTTTTTAAATGTGATCCTCATTCATACTTCTGACAATTCTGTGCGTAGAGAACTGCCAAAAGTATGAAGGGGCATTCCCTTCTTTCATTGGTTCGCCTGGCCCACGTGATCCCAGGGGCGCTTGTGAACCGCATGCGCCCCTGGGATACCTGGGCCTCTGCGCATTTCGAAGAGGAGAGTCCCTGGAGCGGAAGCCTCGGGATCTACGGAGCCAGCAGGTAAGTTCGTAGATGTTTTCCGATTGGAGGCATCCGCCCACAGGAAGCCTCCGATCGGAAATTCAGGGCCATTATATTAGTTGGAAGGCATGTACACAATTGCTTTCAATACTTCACTGTAAAACTGACGCTCTGCATGAGCTGGTTTTCTTTGAATGATTGCTCTTATTTTTCAGGCACATTAAACTAGAATTTTGTGCAACTCTTACAAAAAAAAACTGGTGTGAAAAGCACGCATAGAAACATCTGTGGGAGAGCAAGCAATAAAGCTGTCAAACAGTAACAAAAACATACGCAATTTTCAAACATTTAGCATTACCGTAAATACATTCTCTAAGGCAATCATACATAACAGATGGACAAGTTTCACAAATCTCATCCAGTACCTGTGGAGAAGAATTTACTTGAATATGTATGTTAATGAGGTCACCATTGAGTGATTATAGCAAGTACAATTTCCAACTTGCTTAATATCAAATGAATTGCCTAATGAGAGCAAAGACTCTTGTAAAGTTCCCGAAAATCTAATGTAGACATTTTTGAAATTACATTAGTGACAAATTAGTTTTCAAGTAACAGTGTGGAAGGGCCCAGTGCAATCTTCCCTCTAATTTCTTTTTTGGGTGCACGGCCCCTTAAATTTCCGCGCATGCGCGGTTTTTACATTCAAAAGCCGGTGACCGTCCTGCGCGAGACCTCCAGACCGCTGCGCAGCTTAACGGGGACATTGGCCCAGTGTACTGACAGCTATTTTTGAATGGATCCACTGTTCATAAAAGTCACAATGAGTTATTGAAGTGGCACATGCTTTCTTGCAATCTTACAATTGAATTTTGTTAATTGTACATCAGGCAGCGAAGTACAAGAGTGCAGATGGAAGCAAGTGTTGTGAGGGCAAATGTCTCACAAAATAACCCTTAGATGACAGAATGACTGGAAGAATTCATACAGTGTGCCAGTGGGCAAATAACAATATGTGGCTGAAAATCTGGTCACATGCAAATCTAAACCATCCAAATCGCTTCCATCAAAAATCCACTTTCTGATTTGACCTTGTATTTAAAAGTGAGGCTTTACATTTCAGAGGTAAATGGTTAAAGATGTTAGGATGGGCACAAGAAGAATTGGCAGCAGACCCTTGTACAAACAGAAATGGGAGGACACATTGAAAGTTCAGTTCAAATAGATGATTCATTTTTCTTCTCCACCTCTAATTTCCTCCCGTTGACACTGCCCCAGTAGCTCTTGTTGAGCTTAAATTATCATTCTTTTGCTTGGACAGTGAGCATCAATAGGTTACTCAAGTTTGATGCCCATCAGAAAGGAGTCCAATCGTGTCTTCACTTGATGTTCACACGTGCACACTGCTAGAGTCATAACGGCACAGAAGGAGGCCATTCGGCCCATCGAGTCCGTGCCAGCTCTCTGTAGAGCAATCCAGTCAGTCCCATTCCCCCGTTCTATCCCCGTAGCCCTGCAAGTTTATTTCCCTCAAGTGCCTATCCAGCATCCCCTTGAAAACATTGAGGGGGAAAAATTCAGTATCGCCCCGTTTGGGGCGCCATTATCGGCCGTGTGCAAAGTTTAGCGCCTGGCGCTAATTATCGCCTCCGACAGCAAACTTGGCTTTTATCGCCCCTGGAGGTGATTGGAGCGCTAAATCAGGCGCTTCACACCTGTCTTAAGGTGCAAAGGCCAAGGAGCGAGGCGCTACCTCAGAGCGCTGGCGAAGCAAGGAAGGGCAAATCAAAATAAACCTGCAAAGTGCTGCTCAGTACTCAAAACCCCTTCACACAGCGTTGAATCTCTCCAGAAGTCTCTCTCTCTCTCTCAGAATGCGTGGTGCAAAAATGTCACCGACAAAAAAAGGCAGGAAGCGGTCGCCTTTAAATAGCGCTCCCCTAGTCCCTTTCTGACAGCATAACGCTCCCCTCAACCTGTCGTTGCTAGCGGCAGGCGGTAAGGCAGGGGGCGCCACTCAATATCCGGTCCGGGGCACTAACGGGGCGTTGTGCACTCGACTGACGTCACAATCTGCCGGTGCAGGAGAGCATGGCGGTAGTGTTTAGCGCCGCTGCAAAATGTCTAGTTAATTTCGCGAGCGGCACAAACATCGCCGCGCCCAGGCGCTAGTTGCTTTGCGCCCCATTAGCGCCCTCTTAAGGCGCTAACGGGAGGCGCAAACAACTGAATTTTTCCCGAGTGTCTCCGCTTCCACCACTTCAGTCGGCAGCGAGTTCCAGGTCCTCACCACTCGCTGCGTAAAAAAGCTCTTCCTCACATCCCCCCTGGATCTCTTGACAAAAACCTTAAATCTGTCTTTGTGCCATCAACTAGTGGGAACAGCCTTTCCCCGTCTAGCCTATCCAAACGCGTCATAATTTTGTACACCTCTATCAAGTCAGCCCTGAACCTCCTTTGCTCTAATGAAAACAAATCCAGCTAGATTAAACGACTACACAAAAAGGGGGTTACCTGGTCTCTAGAAGCAGAAATAAAATTTGCCAGACCTTATGGGGACAGTTGTTTAGTATATAATTAGAGTTACGGTCTTTCAGGATGTTATAACACAAAAAGTTTATCACACTTACCAATGCTTCATTGGTCAGTTGTGCCACCTCCTTCCGTAGACTATCATTTACCAGGTACTCCTCCTGAACCTGTTCCTGCAACTGGATCCTTTCCTCTTGTAGATGTTTTACTTCATCAATCAGTGCTTCTATTTGCTTTTCATAGTCCTCTTTCTGGATCTGAAAATTATTCTCCAATTTTCTGAAAAGGACAGAGCAGAAAAATTACTGATTAGCATCAAAAGTGCATTACCCCACAGTTGTTGCTAAATTCCTCCCTCATGCATTTGCCCATTTTGCATATGTGTAACTTTTGATTCCAATAACTTCTTCATGGCATTGGACCTAAACATATTTAGATTTTGATAACAGAGGTCCATTTCAGGAAGAAATAGTTTGTACATCTCTTTGCTGTTCCTAATTGAATTTTTCCATTCTATTAGCTATTGCTTTCTGCTTATAATTCCCAACAACCATGCAGCCAGAATCCAGAGAAAAAAATCATAAATGTACAATTTTCTGAAATGATCATGCATTGTGAAAACTGAAGATATATCTAATGGTAATGCCAAAAATAAGTGACTTCTACAACAAAAATAATGATGCTGTGAGACTAATAGGGCATTGTACAATGAAAATGAACAATGAAGCTCGTTCTATTATGCTAAAGTTTAAACATATCCATAGTCTTTCACCATAGAAAATTTCTAAAATATTTGAATGGAAAAAGTTGGTATTTTTATATTTGAAAAAGAACCTTTTGAAGCACAGACATAGTGCTGTTGCGTACAGAAATAAAATTCTGCCCAGGCTGTTCTTGTGATCCTACAACACATAAAATATTTCCCAAAATGAACAGTTAGGGCATCCTATACCTGCTGGCTTTAGCCATATTAAAAAAGGAGAAACATCAGTAAAAAAAATTTTTTATATCTCCAAAGTGCAATTTCTTTTTAATAGAATAATAGTTGGATTGTTCCCTGTGCTGTCAAATGCTATAAAGTGTGAAATGAAAATAACTGACAAATCACACAGAATTTAGAAAAATAGTGCTAGCAAGACAGAAATGATTCTTCACTCACGAGACCTATAAACTAGCTGCAGATTTCACATGGGATTATAACAAATTCTGAAGCTGGGAAACAGTAACTTCTGTCATTATTTTTCTTTTCATCCATTTACTTGGCCGATATGTCAGTCTGAAGTTTTGGATCCAGGGATTAAGTCTGAGTTTGAATGAGGAATCTGAATCAGAACATCAAATTAGGAATGGGGTTTTCCATGTTCTTGATCTTATGTTCAGGCTTGAATTCCTTTACCAACTTTCCATAGAGCAGCTTCAAGTTTATTGAGTCACTACACTTGTATTCAGAAACACTCGAGATGCACTCAACCAACTCTACAAACTATCTGGGCTGGATTTTACCAGCCCTGAGGAGGCGGGTTTGGAGGCGGGACTGCTGGCAAAATCAAAAAGAATGGGAGCGGGTCCCGAACCCGCCTCCAAACAATCTTCCCGGGAGTCGGGTCCCCGATCTGTGCAGGGACCCGATTCCTAGCGGTGGGAAGAGGATTATAGCCACTTAACTGCCTGTTAACAGGTAGTTAACAGGCAGTTAAGAGGCCTTTTTCCCATTTTGAGACTTCTGCTGCGGGCTTCCCGACGTCAGGGAATCCCGCCAGGGTAAGTGAGGCGTGCTGTGGGTCTGTTGCAATGTTTGTGTATAGATGACAGCTGCAGAAGTGGTGTGAAGGATCCAATGGGTCACTGGTGAGTGTCAGAGGTAAGGAGATGTTGGGAAAATCATTGTTTAATGTGTTTAGATTTTTCTGTAGGTGACGAGCTTTTAAGTGTTTGTGTGACCTCACCTCATTGGGAGAAGTGACAGATCGCTTCTGTAACCTCAACTGCAGCTGCCATCTGTTTTATCCTAAGGAAAGAGCCTGGGTGCAAGGGCTCACCTTTGTACAGTGACTGTCAGTGTTTGACAGCACCTCAATGCTGTCAAACACTGACAAATCATCTGTCAAAAATAAATGGTACATGTCCCTTTAAGAAAACCGGCAGATGAAGTGTCATCAACTGACGTCATCTGACACCGGCTTTCCCTTAATTGGCCAGCAAGCCCGCAGGGTGGGGCTTAACAAGGCCAATCAGGGGAAAATAGCATCTGTGTGTCGGACGTCGTTGGGGGCGGGACTAGAACCCGGAAGGCAGCAGTCCCGCCCCCAACTCATCTCAGCAGGTAAAATCCAGCCCTCTATATCCAAAAGCATTAGAGAAAGTAGTGAATGAAGCTGTAATGGTTGATAAGAAGTTATCTACTCTTTACTACCAGGAACCACCATCTTTGATCCTCTACACGAAAATATTGCAGGTGGATTTGTTACATGCTTACGTTTTAATTACCACCCAAGCCTCTTCGCCCCTCCACTTTCTCTGAGACCCTCATTAAAACCCACCTCTTTGACTAAGCTTTTAGTCACGCCTTCTAATATTTCCTTTGGTTCAGTGCCCATTTCACTTGCTTATGCCCCTGTGAAGCACCTTGCGACGTCTTTCTGCATTAAATGCAAGATGCTGTTGTTTTGTAGGCATAAACTATTAAAGGGAAGTGTTGTATTCTAAATGGCTGCAAGGCTTTTCAGCGGATGTGCATATAAAGATGAGCTACTATGTCACCAGGGTAAAAGAAGTTCCTTAATTCAATAAATAAACTCACAAAAGTACATTAAGTAGTTTATCTGCCAGGAGATATAACATCCGCTTGTAGCTTAAATATTCCCAGTAATGAATATCTAATGTGGGATTCAAACTGATTTGGTGAAGCAGGCTGTTACTGAAACCCAGCCTGGCCCAGAAATCCTGAAAACTACAATACTCCATTAGAGGCTCACAGCTTGGGCTTTCTAATAACATTTTGTTCAGCACATGTCGATTAGAGAATCAGTAGCATTGCTTAAAAATGCTCGGCAGCTTTCCCTTCACAAACTGTGCACAAAATATGCAGCAATTTGTTAAAGTACATACAAATATATATCTGTGCATGTGTTTAAATACTTTCCCAGGAGAGTGATATCAGTTAGTATGACACTGCCATATTTTGTAACAGTTCCTGAATATTAACAACTATGGAAAAAGTGCACTGTAATTTTATGCAATTGCATATGCATAAAACCAAGCCCAACATTACATCATGCAAACGGCACAGGAGATTTAGCCAATTTTTGCAGATTTGGCCTCATTAATTGTATGGTTAGCACCTTAACAAGTGGATCAACATTATTGCAGGTGCATTATCTGCCAGTGCAGATAGTCCTTGTTCAGGTTAGCTTTTCATTGGCTAATCTATCTTAATACTGGAGAAAACCCAAATTTTATTTGGAAAATGGAGTAAATCTCAAACATGGCAAGATACAAATATCACGAGGTTTTTGTACCTCCTCTGCCGTTCTTCCCTTTCCAGATCACCAAGATGCTGCTGTGTGATTTTATCCATTTTTTCTGTGAACAAATATAAATAAACAAACAAATATTCACGGTGTAGTAAGTATACAGCAGGACCTTAGATTTCTGCAAAAATTGATTATCTTGGTACAGTTCCAATAATTAGTTTCATAAGTCAGCATTAACAGCTTTGAAGCTCTGCAAGGATCTGTGGAAGAAATTTCTCAGTTTTCTTTGTTACAGCAGTACTTTCACAAAATAAAGGTGGTGCCAATTTGGCTCAGTGGGTAGCACTCTCTCCCGAGTGTGAAAGTTGTGTGTTCAAGTCCCACTCCAGGGTTTGAGTTCATAATCTAGGCTAACACTACAGTGCAGCACTGGGGGGCTGCTGCATTGTCAGAGGTGCAGTCCTTCAGATGCTATGTTAAAAATAGGTTGCAATGCCTGTGCAGATAGACAGATAAAGATCCCATGGCAATATTAAAAAGGGACAACAGAAAACGCTGGAAACACTCAACAGGCCAGGCAGCATCCGCGGAAAGAGAAACAGAGTCAACGGCCCCGATTTCCCCCCAGCCGTCGGGCGGGTTTTCAGGCGTGTTGGGGGGGGGGGGGGAATCCCGAATTTGGGGGTCCCGACACCGTCCCGCCCAAATCCCTGTCCCACGTAAGTTTCAGGGGCGGCGGGTACCCGCTCCGCACTGGGACCCGTCGAAACCAGGCGGGAAGGGATTAGTGCCAATTAACTGCCTGTTAACAGGTAGTTAACAGGCAGTTTTTAGCCTAATCCCTATTTTGAGGGGTTTCGTGTGGGTTTCCCGACGGCTCCAAACCACGCCAGGTTAGAGCAGGCGGGCCGCCGGGTTAAAGGAGTTGGAGGGGTCGCGATGTTGGCACTCAGGTGAGTGATGGGTGCATGAGGGTAAAGGTAAGTGTGTTTGGTGTGTCTAAAGTGTGTAAAGAACTTTTACTTGCCTGTACTTACCTTCACAGCCTTTCTTTCTGTAGCCGTCGAGAGCCCATCACTCACCCGGAACTTAAAGCTGAACGGCTGCGATCTGTCAAAAGTGACAGCCTGCAGCTTTGAGTGCTGGTAAGAGTTCTAACTGAGTCTGTGCAGAATGACTCATGTCAGAACTCAGACTGTCAGTGCTTGACAGCTTCAAACAGCTGTTAAACACTGATATTTCATCTGCCAAAAACTCTTGACAGATGAAATTGCAATCTGTGACGTCACCTGTTGCCGGGTGGCCCTTAATTGGCCTGCTGAGCCCGCTGGGCGGGCTCAACAAGGTCAATCAAGGGAAAATCGCGCGGATTGGCTGGACGTCAAAGTAGGCAGGTCAAAAACCCGAAAGGGGAAGTCCCGCCTTCTTCCCGACAGGTTCGGGAAAATCTACCCCAACGTTTCAGGTCTGGGACCCTTCATCAGAACTGGAAAAAGCTGGTGATATAACAGATATTAAGCAGGTGCAGAGATGGGGGAGGAAGGAATTGAAGGAACATACTGTGCTTATGTAAGAGGCAGGAAAGATAAAATGTTACAAATGGGAATGGCAAAATCATAAGCATGAAAAATGGAGGCAGGGGTTATAGTTTGAAATTGTTGAGCTCAATGTTGAGTCCAGAAGGCTGTAAAGTGTCTAATCGAAATATGAGATGCGATTCCTCGAGGACAGCACGGATTTGCTCCTACAATCACTATTTCAAGACAGGCTCCTTTTTCTTTGAAAAAAGTAACCACAGTTGGCATTGGCACCATGCACACGGGCCTTTTGGGTACATTAGGTCTCCCACACTTTTATCTCAGCCAATCAGTATATATATAAAAATGTCATGCAAACTGCACAGGAGATTTAGCCAATTTTTGCAGATTTGACCTCATTAATTGTATGGTTAGCACCTTAACAAGTGGATCAACATTATTGCAGGTGCATTCTCTGGCTGGCTCCTCATTATAATCATTTGCAACAGATCCAAGGCAAGCACTAAGTAGAGTTGTCAGTATTACAAAAAAAGGGAGTGAAACAAACTCTTGCTCAACACACCTTCAATGCAATTTTGCTCCATCACCAAAATAACCTCCTTCCACTTCTAACATCGCCCGTCTCTGCCCCTGCCTCAGCTCATCTGCTGCTGAAACCCTCATCCATGCCTCTGTTACCTCTAGGCTTGACTATTCCAATGCACTCCTGGCCGGCCTCCCGCATTCCACCCTATGTAAATTTGAGTTCATCCAAAACTCTGCTACCCGTATCCCAACTCGCACCAAGTCCTGTTCACTCATCACCCCTGCGCTCGCTGGCCTACACTGGCTTCCGGTCCGGCAACGCCTCTATTTTAAAATACTCATCCTCGTTTTCAAACCCCTCCCCATCTCTCTAACCTCCCCCAGCCCGCCGAGATCTCTGCGCTCCTCCAATTCTGGTCGCTTGCGCATCCCCGATTTTAATCACGCCACCATTGGCAGCCTTGCCTTCAGCTGCCTCGGCCCCAAGCTCTGGAATTCCCTCCCAAAACCTCACTGCCCCTCTCCTCCTTTAAGACGCTCCTTAAAACCTACCTCCTCACCTGTCCTAATATCTCATGAGGCTCGGTGTCAAATTTGTGTTTGAGAACGCTCCTGTGAAGCATCTCAAGAAGTTTCACTAGTTAAAGATGCTATATAAATGCAAGTAGTTGTTGTTTCATACCATTAGTATTAGATTTTACAGTGAGCTACCTCCTACTACAGTGAGTGAAGACTTATTTTAGGAATTCAATAATAGATGATTAAGTATAGGAATATGGGTGGTCACCAAGGCAGGAAGGATATGATACTGGGTCAGAATTTGGGGTCGGAGGCTTCCCACGGGCAAACGCCTCCAAGCCGTGAAAAAAGTACAAACCTACCTGATGGTCCCAGAGGTTCGTAGACTCGCGCTCCTGGGCCTCTACATGTACGCATGCGTAAAGGTCCACGTATCCCCGGGGCGCATGCAGTTCGCAAACATCCCTGGGATCACGTGGGCCAGGCCAACCAATCAAAAAGGGGGATCCCCATTATGCTTATGGGCATTCCATTTACTTACAGAATCCCCATAAGCATGAATAGGAATCCCCTAAAAAACACAATTACACACCAGTTAAATAAAAATAAATCATTACATGTTCAAAATTAATTAAAATACAATTAAATTAAACATTTATACCAAAAATGTAATTTTTTGAAAAATAAATTTTAAATGTTTTAAAGGGGCTAAAAGTAACCTATACCTAAATTTATAGTTTTTTTATGTTTAAATAATTTTAAAATTATTTTAATATTTATTTAAACACTTATACTGGTAAAAGGCGGCCCTATGCCTGCTTTTACCAGGCGTAAGGGTTTCACGGGTATTCGCCCAACTCTCCACCAGTGAACGTCCATTTCTTGGGGATGCGGATGATCTGTCAAACTGAAACTTGACAGAGCGCAAGTTCGGGGTTTTCACGCATGCACAATGCATGCGGAAACCCAGAACTTGCGGGGCAATTATGGCCACGTACGCGGTCACGTACGGGAAAATCCGGGCCAATGTTTTTTACGCGTCCTATCTACACAATTATTCAGATATGCGAAATGTTCCTTTTGTAATCTGATTTTCTTGCATTTTTCTTACGTTTTAGCGTTAGGAGCTGCTACCTTCCATTAGTGCAACCAGGCAATCCCATTTGACAAAACGAGGGACTATTTTACACCTGGAAGTAACCCTGAGATACGAGATCCACTCACAGGGAGAGACTTTCACAGAGGTGCTAACACTACTATTCATGTGTTGCAATAACATAGTTTGAAGGTTTAAAATCAGCACACCTCAAATGAGACTAGAGGTTGGAAGAAACTTTCGCCCATCAACTGAGTAATGGATATGTGAAACAGACACCGAGCAAAAGAAGTTGATGCCAAGGCAATAGTCGCCTTTAAAAAAGAAACTTATCTGCTTGCAAATGGAATTGGTAATTATAAGGATTGGTATCAAACAAGGATAATCAAATACTCCATGGGACACACTGGGCTGGGGCTGGGGGGACAACAGATTACAATTGATTAGTGAAGATGTGGGGCTGAATGAATATTGCAGAGTTTTGCTGTGTTATCTTTGGGGATCAGGGAACATTTAGATAAAACTATCCCTCAGGAGATATAAAAAGGTAGAATAGATCCCATAATTAGGTAGACTGCACATGATGGGCTGGATTTTCCTAAGCCCCTGGAGTCGGGTTGGAGGCGTGCGGGCGATAAAAATCGGAGATCCGGGGGTCCCGACCCCATCCCGCCTCCAACCCGCCTCCATGTCAATTTCATAGGAGTCGGGTTGCCGACAAGCGCTGGAACCCGACTCCCAGAGGCGGGAAGGAATTAAAGGCTATTAAACTGCCTGTTAACAGGTAGTTAACAGGTAGTTTTTTGCCTATTCGCGATTTTTATTGCTGGTTTGTGGGCTTCCCAACAGCTCCAAACCACGAAAAGTTTTCGAGGCGGGACATGGGTCTGAGGTCTTGGAGGGGTCGAGATGCCCAGTGTTCAGGTGAGTGAGGGGTGCAGGAGTGCAAAGGTAAGTGTTTTGCAAGTGTTTAAAGTGTTTAAATAAGTTTAACTTACTTTTACTTACCTTTACAGGAGTCCTGCATTCCGGTGTCAGGAGTCGGCTGCAAGAACCACAGAAGCTCCGATTTAAAAAAAAAAATCAGCTTCTTGGTTTCTGCAGCAAAATGATTTTAAAGTTATCCTGAGAAAGGACTGAGGCTGAATTAGCAGTTTTTCAGTGCTTGACAGCTTCAAACAGCTGTTAAACACTGATATTTCATCTGCCAAAAGCTTTTGACAGATGAAATGTCAATCTCTGACGTCACCTGTTGCCGGGTGGCCCTTAATTGGCCTGCTGAGCCCACAGGGCGGGCTCAACAAGGTCAATCAGAGGAAAATCCAGTGGGTTGGCCACATCTCCATGGAGGCGGGACAACAAGCCCGAATGTGGGTTTCCCACCTCCAACCCGCCCCCGTAGCAAAATCCAGCCCGATGTGTCGGCTTGATGGGTGTATCATAGAATCATACAGCACAGAAGGAGGCCATTTGGCCCATCGTACCTATGCCGGCTCTTTGAAAGAGCGCTGCAATTAGTCCCATTCCCCTGCCCTTTCCCCATGGCCCTGCAAATTTTTCCCCTTCAAGTATTTATCCTTTTGAAAGTTGTTACTGAATCTGCTAACACCACCATTTCAGGCAGTGTATTCCAGATCATGTGTAAAAAAAATTAATCCTCATCTCGCCTCTGGTTCTTTTGCCGGCTTACTCTTTTCATGCTTTCTTATTATTCTTAACCCAAAGCTAACTAAATCCACTCAGTGTCGTTGATATTAGCATGAAAATGCGATTTCTACAAACAACACACCTTTCATTCCTTGGGTCTGTTCCTGATGTTGCTTCTCCAGCTTCTGGTTTTGTGCTTGCAGTGATGAAGTTTGCTTTCTAAACTCCGATAATGTCTGTGTGAATTGCAAATGGAGGAATGAATAAATTGGATTTGTGAATATTTTAGTAAAAAAATATTAGGTTCAATTCTCCCCTCTGCTTCCCCATCAAAATGGTCATATTAGATAAAACTATTCCTCAGGAGATATAAAAAGGTAGAATAGATCCCACAATTAGGTAGACTGCACATGATGTGTCGGCTTGATGGGTGTATCACAGAATCATACAGCACAGAAGTAGGCCATTTGGCCCATCGTACCTGTGCGATCTAGATTCAATGTAGTGTTCTACAAACAGAAATACCTGCTCAGTTTCCCCCTTGGATTTCTTCACTTGCTCCTCAATTAATTTCTTTTGTGTCAACGCTTTCTGAAACTCTTCCTCAAGTTTCTGAAATTTGCCTGTATCAGCAGAGTGAACTGCAGACAGATGTGTCAAGCGTTCCAGCAACCCTTTGTTCTCTTTGCTCTGGTTACAGAAAATAAATACAGATTAACATATATTTAGAGATCATTTTATCTGTCCTGCACATTTTTAGAAAATTAATAAACTAGTAATTTCAGTGCATCAAGCTAGACAAGGAGGAATCAAATCAATACAATTAAAAAAAATATTGTATTCAAATCATTTTTCTAGGTTGTGCAATTAAACTTGATTGATCCATTTCTAAGACATAACCAACTTATCATAACATTCCAAAATATTTTATCTAAAATTTATCTAAATTTTAACCTGACAAATCATATTAATTCTTACAAATAGACTTTAACCAGAGGTATCCTAGTTAACCATGGAAGCACCCTGAAACAGCTAGTCTGTGGACTACTCTTGCTAATCAATGCATACTTCTGTCCTTTCCATTATTTCTAAAAAATTATCACCTGTTTTACAACATTTCTAAAATTAATACAATTATGTAGAATTTTACAACATTCGGCCAACAGGTCTATGCTGGTGTTTATGCTCCACACAACCCTACTTCATCTCACCTGATCAACATATGCTTCTATTACTTTCTCCCTCATGTACTTATCTAGCTTTTCCTTAAATGCTAATCGCTTCAACCACTCCATGTGGTCTCAAGTTTTCACATTCTCACCACTCTCTGAGTAAAGAAGTTTCTCCTGAATTCGTTACTGGATTTATTAGCGATTATCTTATTTTTATGGCCCGAAATTTTGTTTATTTTCCGATGGACTTGTAACCCACCTGCTCATCCAGTTTCTTGTGGAGCTGTTTGACACGGAAGGAGAGCTGGATGTTCAAAACAAAGCGCCGTATACTTTGATATCTGCGTCTTACCAACCAGGCACGGACATGCTTTTGAATTATTAATGCTTTTTGATCTTGCACCATCTAGAAGAAATGTTGAACAAAGTAAAGGCAGATGTCTTCTATGGTATAAGATTGGTGACCTCCAGTAACTATAGAAAAAACCTATTCAACTGGTTGCTTAGACTAAATCATTAAATCTAAGTACTTCATTGATCAGTTATGAATACTAATCTTGTAGGTAAATTGCTGCATTTGCCTACCAGCCCACAGTGACTATATTTCAAAAAGTAATTCATCATCTCTGAAGCACTTTGGGTTGTCCTGATGTGCTATATAAATGCAAGTTCTTTCTTTGTTTCTCAAGAGTATGTAGTTTTGATACAATTCAAGGTCAGAAGATAGATACAGAAGAAGAATTTTATTCAGCCCATATTTGCTCAGCCACCAAAAACTGCTTACAGATGATTGTTAAAGGATTCCAGGGTTTTCACTTCAAGGTGAGGTGAGAGTGACTGCCCTTGACATCAATGCAGCATTTGACCGAGTGTGGTATCAAGGAGCCCTCGTAAAACTGAAGTCAATGGGAATCGGGGGGATAACGCTCCACTGGCTGGAGTCATATCTAGCACAAAGGAAGATGGTTATGGTGGTTGAAGGTCAATCATCACAGCTCCAGGACATCGCTGCAGGAGTTCCACAGGGCAGTGTCCTAGGCCCAACCATCTTCAGTTGCTTCATCAATGATTTTCCCTCCAACATAAGGTCAGAAGTGGGGGTGTTCGCTGATGATTGCACAATGTTCAGCGCCATTCACAACTCCTCAGATAATGAAGCAGTCAATGCCCGCGTGCAACAAGACCTGGATGACGTTCAGGCTTGGACTGATAAGTGGCAGGTAACATTTGCACCACAGAAGTGCCAGGCAATGACCATCTCCAACAAGCAAGAGTCTAACCACCTCCCCTTGACATTCAACAGTATTACCATCACCAAATCCCCTACCATCAACATCCTGGGGGGTCACCATTGACCAGAAACTTAACTGGATCAGCCACATAAATACTGTGGCACAAGAGCAGGTCAGAAGCTAGGTATTCTGTGGCGAGTGTCTCACCTCCTGACTCCCCAAAGCCTTTCCACCATCTACAAGGCACAAGTCAGGAGTGTGATGAAATAATCTCCACTTGCCTGGATGAGTGCAGCTCCAACAACACTCAAGAAGCTCAACACCATCCAAGACAAAGCAGCCCGCTTGATTGGCTCCCCAACCACCACCTTAAACATTCACTCCCTGCACCACCGGCGTACAGTGGCTGCAGTGTGTACCATCTACAAGATGCACTGCAGCAACTTGCCAAGGCTTCTTCGGCAGCACCTCCCAAACCCGCGACCTCTTCCACCTAGAAGGACAAGGGCAGCAGGCGCATGGGAACACCACCACCTCCAAGTTCCCCTCCAAGTCACACACCATCCTGACTGAGAAGTATATCGCCGATCCTTCATCGTCGCTGGGTCAAAATCCTGGAACTTCCACCCTAACAGCACTGTGGGAGTACCAACAGCACTGTGGGAGTACCTTCACCACACGGACTGCAGCGGTTCAGGAAGGCGGCTCACCACCACCTTCTCAAGGGCAATTAGGGATGGGCAATAAATGCTGGCCTTGCCAGCAACGCCCACATCCCAGGAGCGAATAAAAAATAACTGCCCCAACCAGAAGTCCATTTGATGTGCTCGCTCTTTGTGTGAAGAAGAACTTCCCGACAACAATCCGAAATTTGCTTGTCCTACTATCACATAATTTATTTGAATTTGTGTTCTAGATTTACCTATTTTCAAAACCATTTACTATCTTTTATACCTTCATAAGATTACATCACACTCATCTTCTTTCAAGGCTAAAAAGCCCAAGTTTCTTCAGTGTTTTAACAGTCCTCTGATGCTCAGGATCAGTCTTTTCTCTAGGACTTGAACAGTGTCCTTGTATCTCAATGACTGGACACATTAGTGAAGGTTTGCCTTAACCAGGGCACTATAAAGTTTAAGCATGATTTTCTCTGACTTGTACTCTAATGTTTTGGCTATATAGCTCAGCGTTCCAATTGTTTTGTTGATCGCTGCTCCACAGTGATTGGACATCTTGAGCATCGAGTCTACTAAAACTCTTTCAACTTCAACTTCACCTATTTCAACACCATTCATGGAGTATATGTGTTGCCCAATTTGTCCTATGTCCTAAAGTATAGTACTTTACACTGGTCAGTGTTAGATTTTATCTGCCTTTGGCCAGGCCCAGGCCCCATATTTAGTTTAACGTATTTTGTAGTTTTAAAGCTTGTTCCCCAGATTCAACTTTCCCTCCTGGTTTGCTATCTTCTGCAAATTTGACCAGTTCGCATTGAGTTTCTGAATCCAAGTCATTAATGTAAATTAGAAACAGCAGAGGACAGCTAATTCCTCATTCTCTCCACTCCAGCACAAATCCTCTAACACGTACCCACTGCTCTCTATCCTTCAGAACATATTTTTTTATCCATCCCAGATTTTCTAACCAATGCTTCAAACTCAAATATCCTTTGTTGTTTATTGCTTTTGGAAATCAAGGTGCATCACATTGTAGGATTTCTACAGTCTACTTGGAATATTACTTCCTCAAGAAAGTCAATGAGGTTGGTCAGGTTAGACATTTTCTTTCTGAATCCAAGCTATTTAATAGATTATCACATCGGCAGTCATCGAGTTTTCTCCTGATAATTGATTTCATTATTTTACTTATTAATGATGCAAAACTAATAATATGCAGTTGCCTGAGTCTGTCTTGTCACCCTTTTTGAAAATAGGCACCACTTTATCCTGTTTCCAATCTGGTAGTAATTCCCTGGAGTTCACAGACTCCCTCAGAACTTCTCTTCTCCTAGATCGTCAAGGACTGCCAGCTCATTTATATTGAAGGCATTAATTCTACTTGGGCTATCGTTATTTAGGGAGAGGAAGTATTCATGTTATGCATTTTTCCAGGTCTCTCTTTAGCCACCTGACCACTCTTTACTTTCTCCTTTTTACACTGTTAGTTCCTTTGATATGGTTCTGTTGTGGTTGCAGCTAGAGTGTGTCTCCACTTTGTGGCAGTGATAATAAGTAGGTATTCTCTTATTTTGGAGTTGATGTATCCGTTAGGTTGCATCTTTATGATTTAAATCTTACCTTTTTATATCGCCTTCTTGCTAGCCAGCCACGGGTGTATGATTGAATTGTAATGCTAGCCACCAGAATCAGCTGGTAAAGACGACACACTAAAAATCGCCGCCAGTATTTCTGGATGATAACCGCAGCCCAAGCTTCTTTTAGAGTAGTAGCATTCAATACGTGTCTTAAATTAAAATCACATATATATTAATTACACATTAAGCAAAGCATTTGTAATTATTCTGGATAGCACACGAGATGGGTATTGCATTTTATCCATAAAATGAAGTCTAATGCGTAGCGAATAAACAATCTACTCCTGCAGTCCTTCCACAAGGAACAAAATATGAGCCATGACCATGTTTTTTTTTTGACAATATCCATAAGAGTAACTTGATGCAGCTCCAGGTGATGCAATCTTTATTTCCACAATGAAGTGATCCCATAATTAATGAGCAAAAAAGTCTAAATTAAAAATGGTCAACTTAACAAGTGGAAATAAAATATGAAACATGTCCCACAGAAGAATCTATTTTTTGCCTCAATTTAATTTTTCTTTAGGCTGGGAAAGTACACAGAATGTTGGGCTGGATTTTCATTGAGGAGGCGGGACTACAACTTTCGGTGTTGTAGTCCCGCCTCCATCAAGTTCTAGCCAACCCACGCGATTTTGACTTGATTGGCCTTGTTGAGCCCGCCCAGCGGGCTCAGCAGGCCAATTAAAGGCCACCCGGCAACAGGTGACGTCACAGATTGATATTTCATCTGTCAAGACCTTTTGACAGATGAAATATCAGCGTTTCACAGCTGTTTGAAGCTGTCAAATACTGACAATCTGTACTCTTTAATTCCTTCCTCTCAGGATGATTTAGAGATCTCCCTGGAACAGAAAGCTGAATGCTGGAACTTTTGACAGATCGCGGCCATTCTGCTTTCTGTGCTGGTGAGATGAGGGACTCCCGAGGCCTGAGGGAAGGAAGGCTGTAAAGGTATGTAAATGTAAGTAAAACTTATTTAAACACTTTAAACACACCAAACACACTTGCCCCTGCACTCATGCACCCATCACTCACCTGAACACCGGACATCTCGACCCCTCCAAGCCCTTCATCCCGACGGCCCGCCTCACTAACTTGGCATGGTTTGGAGCCGTCGGGAATCCCACATTTCAAGAATGAAAATAGGGATTAGGCTAAAAACTGCCTGTTAACAGGCAGTTAATTGGCACTAATCCCCTTCCTGCCTCAGGGAGGCGGGTCCCAGTGCGGGTCGGGTACCCGCCTCCTTTGAAACTGGCATGGAGGCGGGTTGGGGGCGGGATGGGTTCGTGCCTCCCGATTTCGGGATTTTAACCCCCCACACGTCTCCAATCCCGCCTCCACGGCCCAATGAAAATCCTGCCCGTTATCTTGTCACTATTATGCAAAAAAAGATTTTTAATTTCACAATTCTGTGCCATTACGGATGACACAAAATGAGGTTGTGTGAATTTTCAGTGTATTTCTGATCTAATATACATGACAAATAGGTGTAGGAATCCTGGAATAGTGTATTCGTAACACAGTCATATGCAGTTTCTGATTAAAAATTAAAAATAAATGAATAAATAAAGTATTGTTGCATGGTAGCAATGGAAACCTGAAGTTTATCCCCAGTGAGAACTCTACACATGGAGTATGATCAAGCTGCTGGCTAAGTATATTTTCTGGTATCAGTACAACTTCGCAATCAACAGAAAATTAACTTTTTAAGAGCACTGGACACTTCATTCATGTCAGTGAGACATTACAGTGGTTAGTCGTCTCAATTTAAATCACAGACCCAGATGGAGAATTGCACTGTAGAAATAGAATTATTGGCCCCTGGAAACCTGAGAAAATATCAATAAAATTTGATGTATGGTTTCACATCCTAAAATGTCAATTCAGCTGTGAAATTACTTTTAACTTGGTTATGTGGGCAACTTGAGTATATAAATTGGTCACCAATAGCAACCTCAGCTTTAGACCAGGAGATAAAATAGCATTTGAAGGATCAGCTGAATATATTAGGATATTACTAAAAATATTATGATTAAACACAAGACACCAACAGTAAGTCAACCTTTTAACACCGAGTGGTGGAAATGATATCATGGCATATTAACTCCGTCTCAATCCCTAGATATATTACCTGGTTTGGGATACGTTCCACAGTGTTATTCTGAAACAATCACTTTTTACTGTTTTCTCTGGTGTTTGATGGTTGCATGTCATGGAAGAGAGCCATGGATGGCACGCTCTCAAATCAAATCACACAACTTGACAAGCAATGATATTAGGCAATGTGACTTGACAAGCAGATATAATCGGGATTAATTTTACTGTGTCAGCTTGGCTCAGTGGTAGGAATTTCACTTCTGAGTGAGAAAGTTGTGGGTTCAAGCCCCACTCAAGGACTTGAACACATATAGAAACATAGAAGATAGGAGCAGGAGTAGGCCATTCGGCCCCTCGAGCCTGCTCCGCCATTCAATGAGATCATGGCTGATCATCCAAACTCAGTACCCTGTCCCTGCCTTCTCCCCATATCCCTTTAGCCTTAAGAAATATATCTAACTCCTTCTTGAATATATTTAATGAATTAGCCTCAACTGCCTTCTGTGGTAGAGAATTCCACAGGTTCACCACTCTCTGGGTGAAGAAATTCCTCATCTCTGTCCTATCTAGGTTGACATTTCAGTGCAGTCATGAGGAAGTGCTGCATTGTCAGAACTGCCTTATTTCAGGAGACGGGGAACTGAGTCCCCTGTTCAAACTAAAGCAGGGGGTTCTCTCAATGTATTGGGCAACACTTATCCCTCAGCCAACCTCACCAAAAACAGATTATCGAGCCATTTATCTCATTTGCTGTTTGTGGGATTGTGTTGTGTTCAAATTGGCTGCAGCATTTGCCTATAAAACAACAATGAAATGTTTCAAATGTAATTCATTGACAGTAAAGCACTATGGAACATTCTGAGGATGTGAAAAGTGGTATATAAGTGCAAGTGGCAACTTTACTGATATATACAAGGGTATATTGCAGTTCCATTACATTTATTAAACCTTTTCTTTATATGGGACTGTTTTATAATTTCAAAGCACTGTAGTAAATTGCAGTGTTGTAAGAAGCGTTATTACCGTATGACACGCTGTCCACGAACATATTGTTGTATGATAATAGCAGCTTGTTTCATCTCAAGGAATTTTCTGCGCTGAATCCAGCAACGTAGATTTTTCTGTATAGTGACTGAAGCTGCCCTAAGTTTATCTGCTCGCAGTTTTTCCAAATACGCCACTTGTCCCGCTCGGAAGAAAATCTTTGTTTTACCAAAGTGATATTGGTTTGGATCCTGCAGAAGACAAAAAGGTCATTATTTATTCATTGTAAAATAACCAAACCAGGGACCATCGTGTCTGGATTGCATAGTTTTTCTGTTGATTGATAGATGCAGAGATAAAAGTATATTGGCCTGGATTTTGTAGTCGGTATGGCGGCGTACTCTCAGAATATGCCGCCATACCTTCTTTGAAATCCACCGCAAGTTCGGGATTTCTGCCTGCGCTTGGGCATAGGCGAAATCTGGAACTTGTAGCCTGTCGGCGTACGCGTCGACAGGCCATCTGTGCGGACCACAAAAAAGCAATCGCTGGCACAGAGTTGTCTATTTGCCCAGTGACTGGCCAGCAATTGTGCACGTAAGTGTTACGGTTGATTCAAATAGGCGCAGGGCCTGTATGCATCAATGTAAAGGGATATCGAAGCCATTAATTAAACATTTTCAGATCGTAAATTATACACATACACTGTATAGAATGAATTTCTACAAATATTGGCCCGGATTACAATTTTAGTGATGTCTAAAATTATCAAAAAATTTAATTTTTAGTGAGGTTGGTGGAATGAAGTTAATTACCGAATAAAATTCTAATTCTGCAAGTTGTAATTAGATTAGATTTCGGGATTCCGTTACATCTCATTAGGGGATTCCCTTCGTAAAAGATTAAAATAGAATTCTGCTTTGTGATTGGAGGACCAGGCCCATATGTGATCCCAGGTACACTGCCCTGCGCCTCGAGCCTTAGACCGTAAGTTTTCACAGCCTTGCCACCAGCAGGCAGGTTCGTAATTCTTTCGCGGGTTGGAGGTGTTCTCTGGAGGTAGGTACACCTCCGACCGCAATTTCTGGCCCATTGAGTTAACTATAGACATCTGAAGTTACACATATCCTCCATGAATTGATTTCATACATTTTTGATTGCGTAGCTTATTCCAAACCATAGCTATGTTAGCTCCATAGGATCGCTCTTAAAAGTATAATATATTACTATCTATGGAGCTAAAAAAAGTTAACAATTGTTATATAGTTTACATTACATATTCAAGAAGGCGGCTCAACACCACCTTCTCAAGGGCAACTAGTGATGGGCAATAAATGCTGGCCTTGCCAGCGATGCCCAGATCCCATGAACAAATAAAAAAAAATATTGGTGTTCCACAGTAATTTTCTTGTACATACACAGTGGAGGAAGTAAGAATAAAATGTGTTACCATTACAGTGTTATCGATTGATTTCAATGGACCAGGGCATTACAGCATTGCTTATTGATTTCAATGTACCAAATGTCAGAATTGTGACAAACTGATAAAAAAAAATATATAATATGTATTGACTAAGGCAGAGGATGACACCAAGTTGGACAATAGTGATTTAGCTGTACTGCCTTAACCTGCTGACCTGAATTAAACGTTTCAAGACTTCTTTGCAAATCTGTTTCTTATTGTTTATTGCAAGATCTTGTTGAGACATCAAAATGAGGTAACGACTGAAAAACTCAAAGTAAGTCCACCTGAAAATAAAAATCAATATTTAATGCTACGTAATGCTTTTCCAAACCTTCAAGCTGTAATGAAAGAACTACAAAAAGCTCAGGTTTACCTGGAAGGATAACTCTGTGCACTGATCCTAATAGTTTCCAGAACGCCACAGGCTCGAAGCTGTTGAACAACTCTCTTTGAATCATATCTAAAAATAGAAGCTTACAATGTTGCACTCTGAAGAAATTTAAGTTATTAACATGATATTTTCTTGGTTTTATAAGAACAAGTAAATATTTTCAGCTGGGAAGTTACGGTGATAAAGTAAGAAAACTTACTCAAATGGGAGCTTCAAATCATTCGGCTTAATGCAGCGCACATAGTGAGGTGTTGTAGCGTTAAGGGTCTCCATGAGCAAATGCAGAGAACTGCGGAACTGTAATCAACATGATTCAAGTAAGGTTAGTAATGCAATTTTGCTTTGCAACAATGTTAAAACACCTCAGCGTAGAAAATGACTCTCTGCACGATTATACCTTATTGCCAACAGTTGTCCGGTGCTCCTTGTTAAAGGGTTTAAACCCTGGTCTCGCAGGCCTGACTTTAATGTTTGCTTTCAAGTTCCCAGTGGATGATTCATTTTCTTGAAAGAAATCAGCTAGGAGGTGCAGCTGTATAGTTAAAATTAAAAAAAACACAAAGACTCGATTTATTGCAATATACATTAAGCTTTCCATACCACAATTCCGTATTTCTGAGCTTTAACCTAGTTTTGTACTTTGCTCTAGGTGTTTTGGCCCATTGTGGTTAGAAGATCTTTTCCATGTTTTTTGGTAAGTCATGTTTACAACTGCTTGCTGTAGTTCCCATGTACACCGGCCGATTTGTGATGACCACCTTTTTTTTCCCCCTCTCCTTTACTGGGTGCAGTTCCGCAGGCACCATTCATCCTCCAGTACCTCACCTGAGTGGTCATTACTCAAGCATGAGCTTCGACAATTAAGTGCCAGAAAGCTTCATGTTTGATCCTGTGCTTGCTCAGTGTCCACATGCGCACTCAATTTCAACTATGCAGCAGTTAGAAACTGGGCAATTTTACTTTCCCTAACTAGGAGCAGTGTGGCTAAGTCTATTGTCCCTCTGCCACCCCATCTCAGATTAGCTAATTTAGCACGGGCCAGGAATCAAATCTGGGAGCTTCCTGCTGTGTATGGTCCAGAAATGCTGACACGGTGGGCTGAATGGCCTCCTTCTGTGCCGTAAACCTCTATGATTCTATTTATCTGTGAGCCACTAGGGGAGCAGTAGAAATTTTGGTTTGTGTGATCCATCAACACTGAACTGCGTATGATAACTGTATCAAGTTTTTAGTCTTTGTGATTAGAATTGGTGTTTGCTGATTCATGTGTCTGTATCAGACCCAAGTTCTATTGGTGCTGTAACTATTGGCAATAAACACCAGTTCCTCAATCATAGCAGATCATATCTTGCTCTCAAACATTATGGGGTAAAATTGGGTAGCGCCCCCTAATTTTAGCGCCCCCGCGGCTGATTTTCCCAGGTAGCGCCCCGAGAGGGAGGAGGGGTGCTACTGGAAGCGCCCCGCATCCCTCTTGGGGCTCTGCGAGCCAATATCGTGGCGCTACTGCAGGCCTTCCTCCCCTTATTAAAGGGGAGGGGCCTGGCGCAGCACGTCCTGGCGCCCAGCTGGGCCACCAGGGATTGGGAGTGCCGGCAAACGAACCTGGCACTCAAGAGGATTGCCGGGCTCACGGGGGGCTTCGCTAACAGCGCCGTCGCTAATCTCCCGCTGAATTTCGCAGGAGGCATTAGCGTGCTCAGGCACTAGTTGATTTGTGCCCCACTGGCGCTAACGGGAGGCATAAATCAACCGAATTTAGCCCCCTAAATTTCTTACTACTGTAACATGCAACTTACCTGCTTTACCATATAAATGGGGCGGGGGGGGGGTGAGGGAAAGAGTCCAGGGAAAAGGAGGCCGAACCTTTCCTTGTGAGGCCCGGAGGAGCACTCCTGCACTCCACAAGGCAAAAAAACAAAGGAAAACCACTTGCCTTTTTGGGCCTCTTCTGGCCCCGGCTCCTCTTTCCACTACGCTGGCAGGGAAGCCACAACGGCTCCCCATGCAGGCCTCCACTTAAAATTACAGTTGGATGCTGATGCGGAGTCCGATCTGCATATTTAAAGTAGGATTTCGCTGCCTTCTGGCAGCTGTCCCTCTCCCCTGCTCAGAACAGGTTAAAACTGGAATACACAGGAAGACAGCGAGGCCTCCGAGAGCAAATCCCACAGGGGATTTTAACTGCCCATCCTGGTTTCTGCTGCACGGGTAGCGTTAAAATGATCCCTTAGTAAACAGAGGAAAACATACTCTTGGGGCTGGATATTAGCTTCGAGGCAGGGAGGGGGCGGAGGGCTATTTTGAGGTTGGGAAACCTGGAAGTATAGGTTTCCCTGCAACTTAAAAAAAAAAAATTGTAGGTTTCCCCGTCCACAGCCAGCCTGATTGACAGGCTGGCTGCTTGTCAGGTGGGAAATCCTGCAGCACAAGGCTGCAGCCGAGCTGGCCTGAGAGCAGGTAGGTCTAGTGGGGGGTGGGAGAGATCGTGGGGGGTTCCAATCGCAGGATGGGGGGCAGGTGGTAGTCGTCAGGAACAGATCGCGGGGAGAGGTTACTGGGCAGCTTGTTAGGCCTGGAGGAAACACTCCTGCTCCTCCTGGCCCACAAGCAGTGCTGTAAAAGGCACTTACCTCATCGATTTAGCCCTTCTCACCTCCTTTCACCTGCCGGGTTTCCCAAGGCCTGGGAAACCCAGCCGACTGTGGTTAAAAATAGAATTACTGTTAAAATGAAGGCACGCCTGATTAAAATATTTAAATAATAACCAACCGCCTCCTGTGAGCGGATTGGTCGCCCACATATCATCCTGCCTCTATTAAACCGGAAGTGGGCAGGTTGGGTTCCTGTTTCAGATATTTTGCTTTTTAACTTCCCACCTGAACCAAACCCACACATTTTTGGACGTTAAAATTTCCCCCTTTAGTCTCAGCTTTTATCCATCATGTACTATAGCTGAAAATATTTCAGTTTACATTAGCAAGAGCACATTTAGAAAGAAATAACTAAGCATGTCATTAACCTTACTGTTCTATTCCAGCTGATCTATTTTAAATAATAAAAACTTCAGCACAGGGCATTTTATGTGGTCTTTTCTTTACAAAGTGCTACTGCCAGCAAATGTAAAAGTAACCGGTTGCTGACAGCCCTTGTACTAGATACATCAATTTGCTTCTGGCTGCAGATGGGCTGTACTCTCAGGTCAGCCATAGGTTTTTGCCATTGTTGACCTGTACAAGTCTTCTCCAGAAACCGGAGAAAGTCTGTAACTAGCACAATAAAGGCATAAATGCAACCATGTTGTAACAGTGCATTGGCAAGACTTGGCAGCTATTATAATGCTGCATATTTGAGCCACTGTGCAGACTCAAGTCTTGCATATGCAATGTTCCACTGTTGCTTAATGTGTCCTACAATATACAGGAAACTTTAGTTTATCCAGAGGTTAAATGTCCGGAAAGCTCTATCCACCGGCAAAATTCAGGAGTCGGTTCAGATAAGTTTTTTTTCTTTTTGTTGCTTTTTTTCTCCAGTCGTGGCTCTGCACGGTCTAGCTGAAGCTGTTGCTTAGCTACAGAGACGCTTGCAAGCTGCAGCCGACTGTTTTGAAGCTGTTGCTAAGCAACAGGGTTTGTTGCTTCACACGGAGCTCAGAAGCTCCGTATGTTTTAACATTAGCGCTGGTTTCGACGGCAGTTTTGATGGGACGGCACCAGCTCGGTCCCGTCAGTGCCAGATACCAGAAAGTTTCCTGTAAATGGAACAGATTCAGCTCCAAAAGGAACTGGTGTAGTTAAGATTCCACTGGAAGCTCTGTAGAAAAAAAAGGGACATTAAAGGAGAATTAACCCCTTTTCAGCTGCAGGACAGTCAGTCCCACATAGTGCACAGTCATCTTGTATGGAATTATTAGTACAAGAGGGGAAAAGAAATGGGCTCCTATATGGGGAACAACACTGCAATAACTAGCTACAGCAGGTAAAAGATTATAGAGAAGAAATTCCGCGATGTTTTTGTACGAAATAAGTAGGTTAACAGAACATAGAAACATAGAAGATAGGAGCAGGAGTAGGCCATTCGGCCCCTCGAGCCTGCTCCGCCATTCAATGAGATCATGACTGATCATCCAAACTCAGTACCCTGTCCCTGCCTTCTCCCCATATCCCTTGATCCCTTTAGCCTTAAGAAATATATCCAACTCCTTCTTGAATATATTTAATGAACTGGCCTCCACCGCCCTCTGTGGTAGAGAATTCCACAGGTTCACCACTCTCTGGGTGAAGAAATTCCTCCTCATCTCAGTCCTAAATGGCTTACCCCTTATCCTTAGATTATGACCCCTAGTTCTGGACTCCCTGGCCATCGGGAACATCCTTCCTGCATCTAGTCTGTCCAGGCCTGACAGAATTTTATAGGTTTTGATGAGATCCCCTCTCAATCTTCTAAACTCCAGTGAGTATAAGCCCAATCGACACAATCTCTCCTCATACGTCATTCCTGCAATCCCAGGTATCAGCCTGGTGAATCTTCGCTGCACTCCTTCCATGGCAAGAACATCCTTCCTCAGATAAGAACTGAATGTGGAACGAGCATATTAAGCGAGCGTATGAGAACAGCAGCGATGGTCATTTCTACCCTTATATCTGTAAACAAACTTTTAAAATTGGTAACTTTTCTTACAAGAAGCTCTATAGATGATCATTACATGACAGAGATGGTCACAAACCTTACTTTTCTTCAGTACATTAATCAGTTCTTCATACAATGTATCTCTGTTCTTCTCGAGGAATCCCTCACATTCATATTGCACCTTGACAAGGTGAAAAACTAAAAGTAGTTTATTGCAAGACACCAGTACTATAAATCTCAGCTTCCACAGTTATCAGATATGTCGTTAATAATGGAGAAGTTCAAGGACAATGCAGAACAGAACTGCTCAGATGGTATCTTACCTTGTCAGCAAAGTGCAGGATGATGAAGGCCTTGCTCAACATTCTAGGCATCTCAAAGAGAGGGTTTTTATTTAAGTAATTATTCTGTAGTTTCTGAAGCCAGTTTTCCTCTGTTCCTTGTGGCAGCTGTATAAATAATGTTAAAAAAATCAACTTGATATTTATTATCTACTTGGAAACTACCTTCTTATTTTTCTGTGATTTTTAATGTGATACAGGTTGAGCGTCCTGAATCCGGCAACCTCGGGACCGAGGCCGAGCTGGTTTTTCATGTTTTTCCGGACGTCGGAACGTGTTTCTGATGTCCGAAGTCCGGAAATATCGCAACCTGGGCTCGGGCGTTTCCGGACTTCGGACATCAGAAACACGTTCCGAAGTCCGGAAATGCCTGGGCCGCTCCGTGTAGCGCTAACGCGTTTCTCCGCTCCCCCTCCCCTTCTGTTAAAGGGGAGGGATGCTGCGAGCTCTGCAGAGCATCTGATGGCCCACACTAGGCCACCAGGGCGGCGTGATGCCGTGGCCGCAGCCTGGCCCAAACACTTAGTGGAGCTGTGCAGGTTAAGGAGGATAAAACACAACACTAGAGTTTTATTGCATCGCTCGCATTTTTCATAGGATTTTCAAAAAAAAGACAACAAAAGTTAATGGCTTTTTGAAGTACAGGTTGAGCGTCCAAAATCCGGAGTTACGGATTCCAGAACATTTTACGGATTCCGAACGACCCTGCCACCAATCGTCCCGGAGTCCGGAACATTCTGGGACTCTGGATTTTGGACGCTCAACCTGTACTTACAATTACTTTCTCGCTCACATTAGTAACCTGAGTAATAATTATCCACTCATCTCTATTTCAGATACTACAAATGTAGAGCAGGTGCACGTGTAGCCAAGCTCTATGAGTCACCGTATGGTTATACAGCCAACTGAGGCACAGGTTAAAGTTTGGAAACACAACTTCAATTGCACATCCCTGCCCACCATAACAAAATCTCTGTTGTCAAAACAGCATCTACCAAATCCCCCTCGTCCCCCTTTATGTTATACTTATTCTGAAAATATCCTAAGGTAATTGACTATCAAATATGATTAATCAGTGCCCTTTTGTATTTTTCTTGTACTGGCCTCCCATTGTCATAAAGTTTCCATCTTGGAAAACCAATGTCTGGTAGATGGGCAAACAGGCCAATTGTGTTTTATATATTTTACTATTAATAAGCCAGATACGCTACTATCTAATTCTAGAAAGGTCAAGCTGATACACACATTGCTAAGTGCTAAAATAACACGAATGATCAGGAGCACCACTCATTATCTGGCTTTTAGGCTTCATAGCAGTTAAATAATAGTTAAATGAAATGTGGGTCATTTCCACTACTTAAATTGTAGGCACGACTCTCATCTAAGACATTATTTGCTATTCATACTCTCCAACAGACTACCCTGGTTACCCTGATATACGTTCATCTTTCATTCTTTATTGAATTTCAAAGATTCTTGAGTGACCAGAATAATGTACTACTTGCTCAATTTAAAGTTGTATCATTTACACAATAATCTACTTCACAATGAAAAGTAGTGTGAACTCATAAAACTAAGGAAATACAAAACTCCCCTTTATTCTTATTTGTCACTATATGCACTGCATAAAGAGTAGACAATTAAAAAATTGGAATCCTTTCAAAATTATTTTCAATAAAAACAAGATGATTTAAAAAAAAGCAAAATAAATGTAATGGACTACTGCGTTTGTGAGCTGATCTCCTCAATCTGAATTCCAGGTGTATCTTTCATTGCAGGGTGAAGGATCGGCTTGGACCTAAATGCTCATCAACAGTAGGCAATTATTTGAACATTTCATTCTTACCAGGCACTCCTCATCCAGTAGCTCCAGTATGCCCATCTTAGCTTCGATCAAATCAATGCAAGGCTGATTGTCGTTGAATTCTATCAATGTCCACGGAATGTCTTCCTTCATGTATTCATCTTGTTCCAGTTTAAACACATGCTGGAGAGATTTTATATCTACAGTGTTTAATTTGCATTTATTTTCAGGATAGGAAAGATAACCTAGCAGAGGATGGTTAAGTTCCGATACTGTACTGCTATCATTCCACAGAGAGGGTTAAAATTATAATCAAAATGATCGACAGACAATAGAATTAAAATGGCAGCATGCTATTGAAATACTTACCAAGTTAAATTGATGTTGCAGTTTTTCATTGGCATAATTTATACAAAACTGTTCAAAACTATTCACGTCAAAGGTTTCAAACCTAAATGGATATAAAATAATGATTTTGCTTGTCGTTTAAATGAATTTTCTGTAATAGTTTACAGGAAAAACCTATGCATAATAATTCTAAATAACACCATCAGCTTTATCTCCCTGATGGCATAATGGATACATTTAGTACTAAACCTTTCAGATTCCCGGTTTGAGTACCAGTCTGTGATGAGTTAGCTGATTTCATCCACAGCAGCAATTGGGATACTACATTTGACCTCAGTGCCCTGGGCTTGAGAAGAGAAATAAAATCATGCAGGAGTTTAACTCCATAATTCAGTCTAACGGAATAATACCCAGTCATTATACCTCTCAACTGCCCATTGTAATGGGAGATCTCAACATTAAGCAGTGCCACCAAGAAAGCACAGAAGATTCCCAAGCCAGTAAATTCAATTGATTTGCTGGTTCAGAAATCACAGAATCCCCACAGTGCAGATAGAGGCCACTTCGGCCCATCGAGCCTGCACCGACACATATCCCACCCTATCCCCATAACCCCACGCATTTAATCCCCTAACACTAAGGGTCAATTTATCATAGCCAAATCAACCTAACCCGCACATCTTTGGACTGTGGGAGGAAACCGGAGCACCCGGAGGAAACCCACGCAGACACAGGGAGAATGTGCAAACTCCACACAGACAGTCGCCCGAGGCCGGATTTGAACCCGGGTCCCTGATGCTGTGAGGCAACAGCGGTTGTACAGAAAACTGCTCTCCTGCCCCAATCCCAAACTGAATTCCCCCCTTTCAATTGTAGGTTTGAGGCGTTAGGTCAACGAACCCCTGCTGGAAAGTGTAGTGATGTCGACTTTGGATGAAGACAGGATTAGACTCAGAGGTGGTGCTCACCACAGTTGAATAGCTTACTGATACCATCAAGGGCCACATATGAAAAATGGCCACCTGGATCAGGTATCAGAGAGCCGTTAGCATTCGTTGAACTGGAATCAGTGGCTTCTGGAGACTTTTTAAAAAATCAATTTATTCTTTTATTATTGAAACATAGAAAAATAGAAGATAGGAACAGGAGTAGGCCATTCGGCCCCTCGAGCCCGCTCCGCCATTTAATGAGATCATGGCTGATCATCCAAATTCAGTACCCTGTCCCTGCTTTCTCCCCAGATCCCTTGATCCCTTTAGCCTCAAGAAATATATCCAACTCCTTCTTGAATATATTTAATGAATTGGCCTCTGCTGCCCTGTGTGGCAGAGAATTCCACAGGTTCACCACTCTCTGGGTGAAGAAATTCCTCCTCATCTCAGTCCTAAATGGCTTACCCCTTATCCTTAGACTGTGACCCCTGGTCTGGACTCCCCGGCCATCGGGACAATCCTTCCTGCATCTAGTCTGTCTAGTCCTGTTAGAATTTTATAAGTTTCAATGAGATCCCCTCTCATTCTTCTAAACTCCAGCGAATATAAGCCCAATCGACCCAATCTCTCCTCATACGTCATTCCTGCCATCCCAGGTATCAGTCTGGTGAATCTTCGCTGCACTCCCTCCATGGCAAGAACATCCTTCCTCATTATTGATGCACACTTTTGTGTTGATTTTCACTTGATTCGCCTGGTATTAACAGGGTGATAACAGACTCAAAATGGGGACATAGCATTACCACCATGTTAACCCTGACTATGCAGCCGGATCCATATTGAAAGGGGCCTACCGCCAAGCATCCAAAGCGCCAACCTGCTTTAGTCAGTAGTCACCTTCTAATATGCAAATCGGGGTCCCTGCAACATAAATAGGATCCCAATTGCCATTTTTAGATTGGAACTGGTCGGGGCCGAGCGCCTTGCTGGAATGCTCCCCTGGTCCACAAAAATAACCTAGGCTGCCTCCACCCCGGGACACAACCCCGCCCCACCCCACCCCCCCCTCCGCAATGGCGACGACCCCACCTAACTCTGGCCGAAGCGGCCCAATATTGGTAGGCCTCAATCCAGCGAACTGCATCGGGACGTCCGTTTGGCGCGCCACAACTCACTGGCCCAATGTGAATGAGGCAGGGCCTCAAAAATCACAGCTGCCTCTTCGAGTGCGGGCGACAGGTCGGCACGTTCCATCATTTGGTCGCCCAAAAGTCAAAGTGAACCCCATTGTGTAGAGTTGAAGTTTTAACTTCACAATGTTTCTTTACTTGTAAAGTGATAAGGAAGTGCAGTTTTCACTTGTCTATAAACACTTTGGGGGTGATTTTGCCAATGGGGGCGCGTTGGAGGCGGGACTGCTGCTTGTCGGGTTTTAGTCCCGCCTCTATCGACTTGTGGCCAACCCACGCTATTTTCCCTTGATTGACCTTGTTAAGCCCGCCCTGTGGGCTTAGCAGGTCAATTAAGGGAAAGCCAGTTACAGAGAACGTCAGCGTATGGCTTTCATCTTTTAAAAATGTTTGACAGATGAATTGTCATCGTTTGACAGCTCTGTGAAGCTGTCAAACACTGACATTCTCTGTTGTTTGATGAGTCCTTGTATTCAAGACCTCATCAAACCTCTTTTATGAGCAGAAAGCAGATGGCTGTTACATTGGAGAATGCAGCAGCCATCTGTCATCTCTGCCGGTGATATGCCGGAGTCTCCGGTTCCTCAACTGTTGAAGCCTACAGGAAGAAACAAAGGTAAGTAAACATTTTCTATCACTTTTCACTCACCTCACATACTCACCTATCCACACTTGCACCCATCACTTACCTCCACAGCGCACTTTTGGACCCCTCCGACCCACTGCTCGCCTCGCTGACCCTGGCGGGGTTTCCTGACGTCGGGAAGCCCGCGCCTCTGCTGGAAAAATGGGGATAATCCTCTTAACTACCTGTTAACTACCTAACAGGCAGTTAAGTGGCTGTAATCCCCTTCCTGCCTCCAGGAGACGGGACCCGGCGCGGGTCGGGTACCCACCTCCTGGGAAGATGGTACGGAGGCGGGTTGGGGGCGGGATGGGTACCCGCCCCCAGATTCTGCCATTTTCCCAGCAGTCCCTCCTCCAAACCCGCTTCCCCAGGGCTGGCAAGATCGCCCCCTTTAAATTTAAACTAAATTTTAGTCTTCATAACTTTAGCTAAACAGACAATTAAAACCCCCAGAACAAGTACCAACATTTTACTGAAAAATTAACACTACATTATTTGATATTTTCATTACCCATAAATGTCCAGAACACCAATGAATGTATGCTGTTTGCCAGAAAACTGTAAAGCCTTGTTAATGTTATCCACAATGCAGCTGAACAGATGAGCGTAGATGTGTTTGGCCAAAGCATCCCTGGCATTGATGGCTTGAACCTTGGTCATGGGTTTGATCACTGTGTCTGAGGTAGTAGCAATTTTTCTGTGGCACAGCCCATAAGCCATCTCCTGCGGCTTTATCTCAAGGAGTTCACAAAATACTTTCAGATGATTATCATCATGCTGTTCAGGGAAAACAATAAAGTGGAATGAGAATCATTACGGGTTAATTCTTAAAATTAAAATCTCAGCAGCTGAGCATACTTTTATTCCTTAATTAATTTAAATGTTATTGTATAAAGGTTTTATATTTCTGACTTAGCACAAACAGTTCATAGAATCATAGTTAATACAGGAAACTCTTTTTTTACCAGCACCTAAATATCCAGAAATCTCTGTTAACCGGCAAAATTCAGGAGTAGGTTCAGGTAAGTTTTACTTCATATTAGTGGCAGTTCCTGGGTCTGTGGCTTTGTAACTGGGGTTCGTGCACTTGTTGCTAAGCAACAGGGACGCTTGGTCTGTGGCCGGAGTTCCTGCACATGTTGCTAAGCAACAGGGAAGCCTGGATTTGTTGCTGTGTACGGAGCTCTCGTACCTTTTAACTATACCTCTCTGTAATCCGGACTTTTTGATAAACCGGCACCACGCCGGTCCCGTTGGTGCCGGATAATAAAGAGTTTCCTGTATATTAGTGGCCGTGTAACCGGGGTTCCTGGATCTGTGGCCGTGTAACCGGGGTTCCTGCACAAGTGCTGTGTAACTGGGGCTCCTGCACCTATGGCCGTGTACGGGGCTCTCGTACCTTGGTAAGTATACCTCTCTGTAATCCGGATTTTTTGATCAACCGGCACCACGCTGGTCCCGGATAAAAAAAGTTTCCTGTAATAGCACAGAAGGAGCCAGTTGGCCCATTGTGCCTGTGCCGGTTCTCTGGAAGAGCTACCAATTAATCCCACTCCATCACATTTTCCCATAGCCCTGCAAATTTTTCCATTTTATGTATATATGCAATTCCTTTTTGAAAGTTACTATTAAATCTGCTTCCACCACACTTTCAGGCAGTGCATTCCAGGTCATAACAACTCACTGAGTAAAAAGCATTCTCCTCATCTCCACCCTGGCTTTTTTGTCAATTATCTTAAATCTGTATCCTCTGGTTACCGATCCTCCTGCCAGTGGAAACATTTTCTCCCTATCTACTCTATCAAAACCATTCATAATTTTGAACACCTCTATTAAATCTCCCCTTAACCTTCTTTGCTCAATGGTGAACATTCCCAGCTTCTCCAGTCTCTCCACATAACTGAATTCCCTCATCTCTGGTACCATTCTGGTAAATCTCTTCTGCACCCTCTCCCCTTTCATCTCCTCAATCAGCTGTTTATTAATGTACCCTCTGTTAAAACTTTCTTATTAAGGGCAGAAACAGCATGAATACAATCAAAAACTGAATTAAAATATATATTTTTTAAGTATAAAAATGTTAAGCTAGAATGATTTTTTTTTTGATTTCAGGAGCTCCTGGTAAGAATGACTACGCTGAAAATAAAAATAATGGAGGATCACCAATGTAGTGATTGTAATTTTGAGCAACCTCGCGTTGTATAATTACTGTTACTGAAATGAAGTATAAGATATCACAACATACTGAAGATTTGAAAGCTGCAACTTACTTTGACTGAAGATTTATCTTCACCCACAGCTTTTATTCCTACATTTCCTAAGTGCAAAATCCCTGCCAATACTTTGAAGACATCCATCTGAAATTTTTCTTTCAAGCCTGCAACACAGATTTACTTTCAGTTAAATGCACCTTGGGTTTCTTGGGTCAGATTAGAGGATTTTAATTATCGAAAGTTGAAGTGATACAACATTAGCCTGGTGACATCACTGGACCAAGAGAGAGGGAATGTGTACAAGTGGCAGAAAACAAAATTAAGATAAGAAACAAGGAAAATTGTTTTTTTATATAGATATACTGTATACAGAATCGATTATCAAGCTCAGGTGTAAAAGTTTGAAAGTTCAATCCAGTTTGCCATTTAAACTTTATATTGTACTATTGATGGCTAATTATGATGTATTGTAGGGCCAGTCTTTTATTTCCTAACTTCAGTTTTAATTTTATTCTGTTTTTTCACTGCTGTGTTTTTACTAGTTCATTAGAAATACTGACCAGTTGAAATTTTCCCATGTTTATGATATCGCCATACATGGTGACTGGACGAAAATACCTTCAGAGGCTTTTAAATCCTAAGCTTGACGTCACTTAACCAGTACTTCCTACTTTGCCGTATCTTCTCTTTTTGTCTTGTACTATAAGAGCCTTGGCCTTCTACCTTTTTTTTAAATTAAAAAGTTTCCAGTGCATTTGCGGTACAAGTATATTTGCTGCAATACAGAAAGGCTGTGTCTATTAAATTGGTAGATCCAATAACTGCGAGACTCTGCTCCTAGTGAGGAGTCTTACTCAATTGTAGTAAAAATCGGAGAACTGGGCGGGGAGGTCGGCACACCCGATTGGTGGTGCTCCCAATTAAAAACGATTGGTTGGAGAATTTAGAGTGCCAAGAATTCGGCAGATGGATCGCCGTGCGGTCCTTTAACATTAACACAGAGGCTACACTTCAAAAGTGCATCATTGGCTATGAAACGCTTTGGGACATCCCGAGGTCGTGAAAAGCGCAATATAAAAAATGTAAGTTCTTCTTTCTTTCTTTGATTTGCATCCCCATTGATCAATCGGAGATCGGCAATTCACAGCACAGCTTTCTGACTTGAAATATCAAGGCCTAGAAATTGGCCTGAGGCGCTCAAGCAGCGCAAAGTTCGCTTGTGCGCTGGAATTTGCGCCGCGATCGCCGCATTAGCGATCGCCGCAAATTCAGTTGAAGTGCCCCTAGAGGGAGACGGGGTGCGGCTCGAGGCGCTCCGCATCCCTCTTAGGGCGCTGAAAGTGAATTTCGCAGCATTACGTGCCGCAGCGCCACACGCTGCGGTACTGCAGGCCTTCCTCCCACTGTTAAGGGGGAGGGGCCTGCAACAGCACGAGCCCCGATCGCGAGTGCCGGCAAAAGAGCCCGGCACCAAGGAGAAGTGCCGGGCTCTCGGGAAACAGCCGGCAATGCCGCAGGGGGGGGACCAGGAGGCCGGGGACGGAGGTGCTGGCAGGCGGCCGCCCCGCACCTCCACCTTAACTTGCGCCTCTGCCGGCGCAGCAAGGCCCCGTGAACCGGGCGCGGGTAGCGAACGGCGCTACAGCGGCGTTCGCTACCAAATATCGCGATCGGGGCGCTGCGCACACCGATGACGTCATCGGTGGCGGCGCAGCGCAAAAGGCTAACGCCACCATTAGCGCCCCTGCTGAATATCGCGGGAGGCGCAGCCAGTGGCGCTACAGCCACTGACTGCCTCTTTAGGCACTAACAGGTGGCGCTACTCACCCAATTTTTCCCCCCAAGTGTTTAAAACTGGAATACTTGTAGATTAATTCCTCTGTGCAATTGTTGCTGCTGTGGCAATTAGTGCAAAGGAACAATAAAGGCTTCTTGAAATAAGTAGTCATTTGAGACATGTAACATTTTATTTAATAACAAATGTAATCTACCAAAATAGAAAGAGCAGTAGATAAAATACTATTTATACATCTCATTACATTTTGCATGTCACAGCATCAAGCCAACTTTAGAATTAGTAGAGAGCTTTTCTTGCTGCAAATTCAGTGCAAACTGATCATTTTAAAAGAGGATTTGTCTGGGATCTGGTCCAATTTAAAATGCATCAGCGACAACTGCCTAGTTTAAAAACAGTTCTACAATTATGGCAATGTACATAACATTTAAGCCCTGATTTTAACTTCCAGCCGGGAATCGTGCGGGTGAGGACCGAGGCACTCCACAGCGCGAGGAGATTTTAACTCCCAGGCCCCATCTGCATCAGCTTTCCGGCCAAACCTGGACGGACGTGGTGGCTGGCTGGCAGGCGAGTGCAGGATATCAGGAAGGAGGAGGCTGCCGCTGGGGACCTGGAAGGCACAGTCTCCGGCTCTCAGGTAAGTAGTTTGGAGGGGGGGGTCGGGGAGGGGGAGGGGTGCCCATGGATGAAGACGCCCAAGGTTTCATTGTGGAGACCAGTGGAGCACTGCTGCTCCTCCTGCCCCACTTTGGAACTAAAAAAATTAACTAAAATCCACTTACCATTTTGGGCCTCTTCTGGCCCGCATCTTGCCGCTAAGTTGGCCTGGCGGAGAAGCCTCAAGGGCTCCCTCATCCAAACCTCCAGTTAAAATTAATGTCATCGGAGCCCGATCTGCATACTTAAAGTACGACCCCTCCACCTTCCAGCGGGTGCTCAGAAGAGCAGATTAAGATTACAAACCACGGTAAGGCAGCGGGATTGGTGCAGTAAGATGTAGGGACCCTTTTACCAGCCTACCTTTTAAAAAAAATTTATTCGCTTATGGGATCTGGGCGTCGCTGGCAAGGCCAGCATTTATTGCCCATCCCTAGTTCCCCTTGAGAAGGTGGTGGTGAGCCGCCTTCTTGAACCGCTGCAGTCCGTGTGGTGAGGGTACTCCCACAGTGCTGTTAGGGTGGGAGTTCCAGGATTTTGACCCAGCGACGATGAAGGATCGGCGATATACTTCTAAGTTAGGATGGTGTGTGACTTAGAGGGGAACTTGGAGCTGATGGTGTTCCCATGCGCCTGCTGCCCTTGTCCTTCTAGGTGGAAGAGGTCGCGGGTTTGGGAGATGCTGCCGAAGAAGCTTTGGCAAGGTGCTGCAGTGCATCTTATAGATGATACACACTGCAGCCACGGTACGCCGGTGATGGAGGGAGTGAATGTTTAAGGTGGTGCATGGGGTGCCAATCAAACGGGCTGCTTTGTCTTGGATGGTATCGAGCTTCTTGAGTGTTGTTGGAGCTGCACTCATCCAGGCAAGTGGAGAGTATTCCATCACACTCCTGACTTGTGCCTTGTAGATGGTGGAAAGGAGTCAGGAGGTGAGACACTCGCCACAGAATACCTAGCCTCTGGCCTGCTCTTGTTGCCACAGTATTTATGTGGCTGGTCCAGCTAAGTTTCTGGTCACTGGTGACCCCCGGATGTTGATGGAGGAGGATTCGGCGATGGTAATGCCGTTGAATGTCAAGAGGAGGTGGTTAGACTCTCACTTGTTGGAGTCAAACCTGCCTGGTTTCCGCTGGACGGACAGGGTTAAAATTGGTCCATTAAATTTCAGCACCATTAGAAATTATATATACCACACAAAAAAGTCTGAAATATATTTTACTCATTCATTAGTGAGCCATTCATAAATCTCTTTTAATTTTGCCTCTGCGTTTCTCACATCTCCATTTCCTTGGGTATTGTTGCACAATTCTGGCAGTCCTTTGGTAGCTCACTTGAGTGGTTATTCTTCTTGTGTTTTCCTAGACAGTGAGCTTTGACAAGCTATTCAACTCTGAGGGGTCGGGGAGGGGGGGGGGGGGGGAGGCGGGGACACATTATTGCCAATTCGATGCCCAATGTCCCAATACTCATTCCACATATAGGTATCCACGCTTTCCTGGATAGTGATCAGGAGCAGGAATCCTAGCTGGTTTTCACCTCCATCGCCCCAGGATGCTGACTCTCCAGCTGAGAGTACTTAACCACGCACAGAACCTTTGCGGTTTGTGTGGCTGAGTACCAGGAACAATTGGAACATTTACAAACTGAGCCATTTGGGAAGCTGTGCCATCGATTCGTCATCACTTACCCAGGAATAAAAATGTTTTTTGCGTTTCACTGAAGTCTGTTCGGTCATTAACCCCATCAATGACAGAATTTCCACCCATGTTCACGTAACTAAAGTTTTCTGCAGCAGCTGTAAATAATTGAAAATATCTAATCATAAAATATGCAAGACAACTGTTGCGTTCAAGAAAAATCTTATTTCATAGAAATTGACCTGATTAAAAACTTGTAATACAGACTCCCCATCAGTAGAGTACGCAGACTGGTAAAGTTCATATAAACAGAAAGCTATTAATAGACCTACCTAATTTCAGATGCTTGAACTCCGGTCGATTAGCGGAAGCGCAAAGCTGGTAGAATATATGGTAATTTCTCTCATTTTCAGTCTAGATTTAACAAATAGATGTTGCAATGTAAATTACAATAGGGCGAATGTAATTAGAGCATTGGTATGAACTGATGTTAGATAGCACAAGACCACATTTCACAAGGAACTTGAAATAAGATTTCTGCGGAAAAGTAGGATACAGGCGGCTAACAAGCGATTGTGCACAATGTTTAAATACAAAGCTGTGGAAGAAATTAGATTATCCAGCTGTGAGAGTGCAAGAGCTGCACAACAAAATCCTACTTCACTCAGCATGCTGGTCCTGCTAGATTCAGCATGGTTCAACTACTTATAAATATAAATAGATTAATACTCTTAGGAAAAAAAAAGAATTACAGGAAACTCTCGATTTACCGGCACCCAAACAACCGGAAATCTCGGTTAACCGGCAAAATTCAGGAATAGTTTCAGTTAAGTTTTTCTTCATATTAGTGGCCGTTTCTTGATTCTTGGCTGTGTAATCGGGGGTTCCTGCACTTGTTGCTAAGCAACAGGGACGCTTGGTTTGTGGCTGGGCTTCTTGCACCTGTTGCTAAGCAACAGGGAAGCCTGGATTTGTTGCTGTGTACGGAGATCTCGTACCTTTTAAACTATACCTCTCTGTAATCTGGACTTTGATAAACCGGCACCACGCCGGTCCCGTCGGTGCCGGATAAAAAAAGTTTCCTGTAAAATTATTTCTATTGCCGATAGGAGTGTCATCATCAACACCTTAAAACCAGAAAAACCTGATCAACCGAACAGTATACGCAATGCTCACTTCAGAATGTAACTTCCTTCATTCTTTTTTTGTTTTAAAACTGATCTATCTAGCTGATCACCCGAGTCAATAGAATTTGCCTCAATGCCCTCGGCTAGGGCGCGGGGGTGGGTGGGCATGGAAATAATGTTCATTCAGGGCCGTCCAATAACCCTTAGAGGAGGTGCATGTGACCATCAGTTTAACAGTAGTCTCATGAATTCAGAATTAATTTGTAGAATAGTTACAATTATATGAGTGACTCACGAGTTGCAGAATAAATGTCAATATTTAAATCACTGAAAAAAGACTTTGGGCGCGATCTTGCCAGCCCTGGGGAGGCGGGACTGCCGGGAAAATGTCAGAATCTGGGGGCGGGTGCCCATCCCACCCCCAACCCGCCTCCGTGCCATCTTCCCGGGAGGCGGGTAGCCGACCCGCGCCGGGTCCCGTCTCCTTAAGAGGCGGGAAGGGGATTACAGACACTTAACTTAGGCAGATAAGAGGATTATCCCCATTTTACCCACACAAGTGTGGGCTTCCCGAAGGCTGCGAACCCCGCCAGGGTCACCGAGGTGAGCAGTGGGTCTGTGGGGGTCGGAGGGGTGCAAAAGTGTGCTGTGAAGGTAAGTGATGGGTGCAAGTGCAGAGAGGTAAGTATGTGAGGTGAGTGGAAAGAGATAGAAAATGTATATTTACCTTAGATTCTTCCTGCAGGCTTCAAACGTTGGGGGTGCGGAGAGTCTCGCATCTGACCGGCAGAGATGACAGATGGCTGCTGCATTCTCCAATGCAACAACCATCTAATTTCTGCTAAAGAAAGAAGTTTGATGAGTCTTGAATACAAGAACTCCTCAAACAACAGAGAATGTCAGTGTTTGACTGCTTCATAGAGCTGTCAAACGATGACAATTCATTGACAGATGAAACATCATACGTTGACGTTCTCTGTATCCAGGTTCCCCTTAATTGGCCTGCTAAACCCGCTGGGCAGGCTTAACAAGGTCAATCAAGGGAAAATAGCGTGGGTTGGCCAGAAGTCGATGGAGGCGGGACTAAAACCCAACTAGTGGGAGTCCCGCCTCCAAACGCTCCCCATTGGCGAAATCCAGCCCAGATTTATTACTTAACTGAGTGCTATATATACATGAACATGTCTTAGAATCACAGTACTTCCCTCTACCTAATGTAATTCTTACCTGAAACACCACCCTCGACTTTTCCAGCAGGTACGTTCTCATGTTTGCACCAATGATTCGATACCGGTTATCAAAACTAATCTCAGTGTATTTACCAAAACGACTGCTATTGTCATTTCGTGTCGTCTTTGCATTTCCAATAGCCTGGAAACAAGGACACATTGCTACAGGTCTCATGAGGCAGAACATGCATTAGGTAATCCTGCAATCAAACCATTTATGAATATTTATTGGGAAACTTTAATACCAAAACTTTTATGCGAATCTGGATTTATGGAAGCTTTATTTCTTCATTTTGATGATGGAATGTTTGAATTAAGACACTAACAATTACAAATTTAACAAGGCCAATTTAACAATTTTCATTTAATATAACTATAACTTTTAATTTGAAGTTGCTTAATTGAAATTATCTGTTAAGTTGAATTCAAATCATGGAACAAAGGCATCCTGTTCTGTATAATGAAAAACTGCTTAATTTATACTGCAGGATTATTTTTAAAAATTCACAGCAAATAAAACTACTTTGAATTAAGAGTAGAGAATAATGTTACTTTGCACAATGTATACAGAGGAGTATTTATCCTTCCCAATATCTATTACCAGTATCATCTCCAAAGTTAATTTTAGTTAGTTTTATGCAATATTACCTGGACATAGACTGTGTGAGGAACTGGCTCCAGCAATATCATCATAATCACCACTGTGTGAATATCATGGTATAACAAGCACATAGATTATGTAGACAATTGGAATTAACACCAATAGCTCCTGATTGCATAAAATGTTAGCTAAAACAAAACTTCACAAATTTGAAGCACTACGTGTTATAAATAGCAACAGATAGCATGGAGTAATTTCAAGGCTGTAATTAACCTTGGGATGGAGAGGACGGTTATGAACTACTCAAGTTTTAGTGTCATGCTTTATATCTTCTGCACGCCTTGATTACTATTCCCAGGTATTATCTTTCTTAACTATCACACCATTTTGTTGCTTCTTACCTCTGTTATAGGGTTTGATGCAAGGACTTTATCTTCTACACAAGCCTTGCTACTGGATTTACTAACAGTGGCGAAGTACCTCATCGCATATCGAGCAGATACGGTCTTCCCCGCACCCGACTCTCCACTTACAATAATAGACTGGTTCCTATTCTTCCTAACATTAGGAGACATAGGATGAGGACATTATGCAACAGTTCTTCTCAGGTACCTTAATCTGATTTATATATAACTAAAAATAAAGCTACTTATTACTTTTTGAGGAAGGGTTTAATAAATTAAAGACGGAAACAATACAAAATATGGCAAACTGGAGCATGAACAGCATAATTTAATTTAATCTCATACGATTAAGGTTTTTGCTTTCTTTTTTACTTGTAAATGGCTTGTGGATTTGTACTGTAGCTAGAAATAATGAAATGGTTAAAGTTGTTCATTCCCAGGATGCTTCAGGGTTTAATGTGGCGGGGTACGGTTTAGCTGACTATGCGGTTTCGCATCTGCTGAAAATGCAGGATGTGTGATTCGTGCCTGTTGACTTCTTTTTGTCGCCACATTGTGAAACGTGATAGCCAAGATAGTCTTGAGATTGGAAGGGGACAATAAGGCCAAGATAATTAGTTATACACTTAGATGATAAACAAGTTGGCATCTGGTGTTTTGTAGGAACTATCTCAATTTTCAATTAGCTTTAAGATTAACAATGAATCACTTTATTCTAATCTCATAATAATCAAAGTAATTTTATTTGACTTAAAAACTACACCAGAATGAAATTTTACTTAGTCAATAACTGGCTTCTTTATCATGAAATATCATTTTTTCCACAGGACTGTTTTTATACCATAGACCTAGCATGAGATTATCAAAAGGTTCCTACAGACTATGACAGAACAAACAAAGGACACTAAATACTCCCTCTGTGCAAGAACATACGCGTTTACAAAAAAAAGTGATGCAACCTTCGTCGATCCTTTCGATCCCGACACACACTACAAATTGTTACGGAAAGCTCAAGAACTTTATAGGCCTCTAGTCACACACACTGTCCTAGATGATTCATTATATCCTGGTAACAATTATTGTGAATATGGCCCCCAAAAGTGAGGTCGTTCCTACAAAACACCAGATGCCAACTTGTTTATCATCTAGGCGTATAACTAATTATCTTGGCCTTATTGTCCCCTTCCAATCTCGAGACTATCTTGGCTATCACGTTTCACAATGTGGCGACAAAAAGAAGTCAACAGGCACGAATCACACATCCTGCATTTTCAGCAGAAGCGAAACAGCATCGTCAGCTAAACCGTACCCCGCCACATTAAACCCTGAAGCATCCTGGGAATGAACAACTTTAACCATTTCATTATTTCTAGCTACAGTACAAATCCACAAGCCATTTACAAGTAAAAAAGAAAGCAAAAACCTTAATCGTATGAGATTAAATCAAATCCTAACCCCACGTATATATATATATACACAACTAGGGTATCCTAGGGTACAATATGGGGAGCAGAGTTTTGGATGAAGAGGTTTATGGCGGGTGGTAGATGGGAGACCGGCCAGGAAAGCATTAGAATAGTCGAATCTGGAGGCAATAGAAGCATGGATAGATCCTTGGGGGACTCCAGGGGCAACGGTGCGGGGGCGGAAAGAGAAGCTATTGCAAGAGATTCTCTGGTTACTACTGGATTGGTAAGAGTGGAAGCAGGCGAGGGCAATCCCAATCAGCTGGACAATGGCGGAGAGACGTTGCAGGAAGGTGGTGTGGTTAACCATGTCAAAAGCTGCAGACAACCTGATACCACAGTGGGGAAGTAAAAATCATACTACAATGTAGCTAAATACCAGAAGATGAGGATTGTCACACAGTGAAAATGAGACTCATCACATGAGATGTAGAAGTCTGTTAAAAGTATTATAAATTAATTTTTGTTTGTTGCATATAACCAGGATTTTCATTTAATTGTATCACTATTCTTTTTGATAGTGAAATGTATATGATATTAATGCTGCCAAATTGCGATTTTATACAACAAATTTATGTGAAACCACTGCTCACAGACATGTATACATTTCTATTGAACCAATGGGTTGGAAAAATTGACCTGGCCATTTGTTTGTAAGCTTCTTCAGCCACTGCAAAGATATGAGGATCCATATCGCCCATATTCTGTCCACTGTAAGCATGGATGATGGCATCTCCATAGATTGGTATCTCTTTGTATGGGTTAATAGCCACAAGAATAATACCTATAAAAAAAATCAGAGACAACAGTTATCATTACTGAAAGCAATCAGAGTTAAGTCCAAATTTCCATAAAGGTGATGTGAAATGTGTTGTGTCTTTACTTCTTACCACAATAAGTGTAGATGAGTTTGGAATCCACAAAGCGCACTTTGAGGTTATGCATAACTGCAGGCTCGTGCAGATAGCTGAGTGCCGTGAGGTCATTTTCACCCACGAGTATATCAGGGTTCCGTAGAGGTGGTAAAAGTGTCTTGATTGGATCAACTGGATATTCCAATTCCTAAAATATTCCAATTAAATGAAAAAGAGAGTGTGTGACATTTACCTTTTAAATGTGCTTGCAACTATTGGACACTGAAGTAGATTAGGCTGCCCTACGATGGTAGAAGAAATATACTGTGAAACCAGTTACAGGAAACTCTCGTTTAAACGGCACCTAAATAGCCGGAATTCTCTATTAACCGGCAAAATTCATACTCCGAAAACACCTCAATAACCGGAAATGTTGCTGAGTCCGAATCTCCCGCGGTGGCCAAGTTAGTCAGTGGGGGTAGTTCTACAAACTGCCACTACTCGGCTTCTTGGCGCTGTCAGAAGTATAATTACTGTATATGGCACATTGCTTGATTTTTTAATTTTTGTTTGTTAAAAATAGCCTCGGTAGATAACCCTCTCCATCATCCGGAATTTTTAATCAACCGGCACCATCCCGGTCCCGTCGGTGCCGGATACCAAAGAGTTTCCTGTACTTTGACAGCATGAACTATGGGATGCATAAAAAAGTTTTATTACAGTGTTGTCTTACTTGACAGATGAAGAATGTGTAATTTTTAAGCTGCAAAAGCAGATAATTGCTGACTGATAATAATCAGTTACCAAATATTTGTGAGTAAATGCCATATAATTTATTTTACTTATTTTTATCTTCTTTTGTATTTCACAAACATCCCCTAAGCAGCAATAGTACTGTACGAGCAAATTTGGTTTCCAGGAACTATATCATTACAGTGGGTACACAGACAAATCCACGTATAAAAAAAATAATAGATGCCATTTATAATGCAAAGTAATTACAATTAAGTAAGGAAATAAAAGATTTATTTCTCACTGAATGGAACAGTAATTAATCTTTATAATGAGTTAATAAGTTACAAAAAAAAAAATATTTCTAATTAGTAATGTTAGCATTTCTAGGAGCACTAACATTCAAATTAAACACAGCAGTTCATGTCAAGTTATGCTCTTGGGCGCATAAATTAGAAACCAAAAAATGTGAACAGCGTTTCCTCCTGCATTGTCAATCCATGTGAAAGACTCGAGTTAAATAAGGGAGAGCAAGAAACAGGAAGAACTTGTTTGACTGGTAACTGCGTATTTGGGTACTGGATAAAATGCTGTACACGGTTTGAACTTATGAATTAAATGATCAGACATTGCTTCAGTGTTTTTGGAATATTTTAATAAGCTTAAATTACAAACAAACAATAAACTGAGTGATGCATCAGAATCTACTGTCTAACTTGCTTTGTGAAGTCATTTAGAAGAAGCACTAAACTGATGCTAAATAAATATCATTCTGGAATAGGTGTGTTGATCCTTTTCCTTAATAAATTGTCAGGTATCGTTGTGATCATCATAATCATCTAACTTGCTTCAACACATAGGGCTGGATTTTCCAAGCCCCGTGGAGGCGGGAGTGGTGGGAAAATTGCAGAATCGGGGGGGCACGAACCCATCCTACCCCCAACCCGCCTCCGTGCCAATATCCCAGGAGGCGGGTACCCGACCTGTGCTGGGAGCCGCCTCCCCGAGGCGGGAAGGGGATTAATAGTTAACAGGCAGTTTTTTGCCTAATCCCTATTTTTAGCCCTGAAGCGTGGGCTTCCCGACGGCTCTGAACCACGGCAAGTTAGCGAGGCGGACTGTCGGTCTGAAGGGGTTGGAGGGGTCGAGATGTCTGTTGTGCAGGTGAGTGATGGGTGCATGTGTGCAGAGGTAAGTGTGTGAGGTAAGTGTAAAGTCTTTTAATAAGTTTTACTTACCATTACTTTCTCCTGCAGGCTTCCTCCCTTCAGTTCTCAGGAGTCTCTCAGTTCACTGGCACAGAAAGCAGAATGGCCGCTGAAATGTCAAAATCTGCAGCATTCTGCTTTCTGGTCTGGAGAGATCTCTAACTGAGTCTGAGTAGAAGGACTCAAGTTAGAAGACAGATTGTCAGTGTTTGACAGCTTCACAGAGCTGTCAAACGCTGATTTTTCATCTGTCAAAAGCTCTTGACAGATTAAACGTCACTCGCTGACGTCACCAGTAGCCAGCTTTCCCTTAATTGGCCTGTTAAGCCAGCTGGGTGGGCTTAACAAGGTAAATCAAGGGAAAATAGCGTGGGTTGGGCACAAGTCGATGGAGGCGGGACTAAAACCCGACAAGTTGGAGTCCCGCCTCCAAAAGCTCCCCATTGAGAAAACCCAGCCCTATGTGCTAAAGCAAGTTAGGTGATTATGATGATCACAGCAATAACTGACAATTTACTAAGGAAAGAACCCTCTATTCCTTTCTCCCTCATATGCTTATCTAGCTTCCCCTTAAATCCATCTATACTTTTCACTTCAACCACTCCCTGTGGTAGTGAGTTCCACATTCTCGCCACTCCCTGGGTAAAGAAGTTTCTTCTGAAATCTCTATTTGAATTCTTGGTGACTATCTTATATTGATGACCTCTAGTTTTGTTCTTCCCCACAAGTGGAAACACTCTCTCTGCATCCGCGCTATCGAAACTTTTCATAATTTTAAAGACCTCTATTAGGTCACCCCTCAGTCTTCCCTTTTCAAGAGAAAAGAGACCCAGCCTGTTCATCCTTTGAGTCTAATCAGCGCTTGAGTGCTAAACCTGCAGGTGTCTGTTTTAGCGCCTCCAGGCAAGTTCAAATTATGGTAATCAGCAATTAGGACCAAAATTGTGTGCTAAATCCAGACTTTCAAACAGGCGTGTCTTATTAGCACAGCACACATTTAGCGCCTGTTCTCACCCTTTCACTAAAATAACCTCCATAGTCTCTATCTGACCAGCTACTTTTGTTAAAATATTCAATGTTCTTATAACCACCTGTGTGAAAAAAATCTTCTAATGCTAATCTGCCAACACCACCAAAATAGATTAACTTGTTATTTATCTCATTGCTATTTGTGGTTTTTTTTAAATGTGCAAATTAGCTACAATGTTTGTCAACATAGCAGGGGCTATACTTCAAAATAATTAATTGGCTGTGAAGCACTTTGAGATGTCCTGAGGATATGAAAGGTGCTATATAAGTGTTAAAATTGCTCCATGGCCTCGCCCCTCCCTTTCTCTTTAACCTCCTCCAGCCTGACAACCCTCCGAGATCTCTGCGCTCCTCCCATTCCGGCCTCTTACGCATCCCCGATTTATGTAGCTTCTCCAGTGCCTTCAGCTGCCTCGGCCCTAAGCTCTGGAATTCCCTCCCTAAACCTGGCCACCTTTACGCCACTCCTTAAAACCTACCTCTTTGGCCAAGCTTTTGGTCACCTGTCCTAGTAGTCCTTTACGTGGCTCGGTGTCAAGTTTTGTCTGATAACACTCCTGTGAAGTGCCTTGGGATGTTTTTACTACGTTAAAGGCGCTATATAAATGCAAGTTTTTTTCTTGGAAGTGTCTAATTAGCATAACCATTCTGATGACGGGCACATACCCGAAACGACGTAAGCTGTCTTTTGTTCTTTACAGGTGCTGACCAATTTGCTGTGTGTTTCCAGCATTTACACGTTGAAGCTTTTATTCCAAAATCTCTATGAGCAACCTCTAATCTAGTTTGAAGTAATTCAAACATAACATTTGAACAATAGTGCAATTGTACTCTTGTCAAGTTTGCAGTTTATAAAAGCTCTTGGCAGCTCCGAACACAGGCGGTTAACACTACATTCGCTGTGTTGACAGGACAAAGGGTACAAAGTGTACTGGAAGTACTTTGAAAGAAAGCTGTCGAGTATACCTCGACCACAAAGTGTAAGATAGTGAACTTACTTTTAAAACAAAACTTATAAGTTTTATATTTATGTTTATTAATTTGATATTCAACTATATTTAATAGAGAACCAACAACATACAATGGAGCTTTGTACTCATATTTCTAGGTTATTATTTAAGGGCCAATAAATGAAAAGCAGCTTCAAGGAACTTCATAAATAAAACTGAATTTTCAGTGTTGTGGAATAACGTTAGCTGCAGCCAACATCAGAGTGTATCCAATTGTGTAAAAAAAAGTGTTCTATTCCTCTTTATTAGCAGTGATGCATGGGGTAAGCAGTAGTATAGTTAAGCTCCAGTAGACTGTTGCAAAGTCTAATATAACCACAACCAAAAATGTGCTTTGTGTATTAACAGTGTACAGCAGGACAAAATGCAAACATCTAATGAGAAAAACGTATTAGTTAAATGATTTTGCAAGCTTTTTGGAAAAAAGTGCATAAAATAAAATCAGCTACATTTTTCTTTGTATTTTTTTTCAACTTACAGTGCCATCTTCTAACTGCAGAAATAGTACTTCACATCCCTTCTTATAGTCCTTGGTGATCTCCGCTGACTGCCAGACTTCATCAGGGTCAGGAATCCAAACACGATTGTACTGTGAAACAGAGTAAATAAAGCCATGTTTTCCATTAATGCAACCGATATGCTCAGCAAACTCCATCTTCTTCTTTTATTATTGCTCAATATCCATTTCTGCATTTGCAATGCAACTTGAGTCAATTACTACATTAAAGATGCTATATAAATACAAATTGTTGCTAGTGTTTCCCTCTTCCCGTGTGAACTAACTAGGTGTGGAGGATAGAAAGTATACCATTACTACTGCTAAAGCGGAGTTATCACCTGGGATTGTGGCGTACTGTGGTAATATTTGGGCATAACTTTACCTCCAGAGTCCCAACAAATGGGAAGCAATCCATTATTCTCCTGTGCATCTTAAGAGCAATTTTAAACTTTACTTCCCAGATGTCTGCCTGATCTATTCACCTTAACTCCACGACAATTGCAGGACTGCGCAGCAGCACGGACTAATCCCAACACTATATACACCACCCCCACACGCTAATGCTGCCATTATACTGCATGTACCACAGTTATCTGTGTATTACTCATCTGACAGACTAGAGTTATTATATTGACTGCACTTCATTCTGAGTTGCATTCTACTAAGCCAGGAGACACCTCTGCATGTGCATGTTTGTATGTACAGAGTTCTGCTCCCAGGCCGTTAATTTTTAATGTTAGGAGAGCACAGGCACTTTCTCCTTACATTAAAAAATTCCATATGAAAATCTGAAAAATACTCAAAGCCACTTGGGCACCTGTTGAAACTACTGACTCGATGTGGTCTTTAGTGCGCTCAGAGTCATTGGCCTGACTCCCAAGAAATGCCACTGCCTTCGAAGTAGACCCAAAGCCATTTTGTGTTGGTACGAAAGTAATATTATAAAGGAAGCCTAATCCCAGCAGGCCACAATCAAGGTTTGCTCCTCAACTGACTCCCAGTGAGAAGAGGCTCTGGATACTCAGCCCCAACAGAATGATGCAACAATTTACCTTGTGGGAGATCCAGATACTTCTACATTGTCTACATGTCTACGTTTACTGTAGACACCTTTTATAAACATGCACGATTGCGTCTTAACAATTTGGTTAACTCCCTCCTTTAGTCAAAGGCTGTTCCTTAAAATTAGCTAATATATTTTATGTTATCACTTCCTCTTCTCACAACTGTGTGCAACAAGGATGATGTGTTTTATGGGTTTAGACTGCACTCCATTACAGAGTTATGGCTTTCCTATAGTTACTTAAAAGGTTACAGGAAATAAAGGCTATGCCACCTGACTCAGTATCTTATATTTCCCTGGTAAATGCCAGAGGTTCAGTTAACTTGCAGATCCTCCTTGATTTCTTCTGTTGGGTACCGCTTAATACTGTTCATCCTCAATGGTCCTCTTGAAGACTGGAGCATGGCTTCATTTACCATTAGAAGTACTTGGGCAGTCAGGTAATTCCCAATGTGACCTCAAGTTACCAGACATTTCCATAATTAGTCACTGACTTCTTCAGTAAATAGGAAAAACTGGTATCCACATTTTACAACACTGAGATTCCCCAGAATCTATTGATTATTGTAGGTGATATATTCAAGTGCCGGGCTCTTTTGCTGTTCAGCACCATTCGAGACTCGTCAGATACTGACGCAGTCCGTGTCCATATGCAGCAAGACCTGGATAACATTCAGACTTGGGCTGACAAGTGGCAAGTAACATTCGCACCACACAAGTGCCAGGCAATGACCATCTCCATCAAGCGAGACTCTAACCATCTCCCCTTGACATTCAATGGCATTACCATCGCTGAATCCCCCACTATCAACATCCTGGGGGGTTACCATTGATCAGAAACTGAACTGGACCAGCCATATAAATACTGTGGCTACAAGAGCAGGCCAGAGGCTGGGAATTCTGCAGCGAGTGTCTCACCTCCTGACTCCCCAAAGCCTTTCCACCATCTACAAGGCACAAGTCAGGAGTGTGATGGAATACTCTCCACTTGCCTGGATGAGTGCAGCTCCAACAACACTCAAGAAGCTCGACACCATTCAGGATAAAGCAGCCCGCTTGATTGGCACTCCATCCACCACCTTCAACATTCACTCCCTCCACCACCGGCGCACTGTGGCTGCAGTGTGTACCATCTACAAGATGCACTGCAGCAACTCGCCAAAGCTCCTTCAACAGCACCTTCCAAACCCGCGACCTCTACCACTTAGAAGGACAAGGGCAGCAGACGCATGGGAACATCACCACCTACAAGTTCCCCTCCAAGCCACACACCATCCTGACTTGGACCTGCATCGCCGTTCCTTCACTGTCGCTGGGCCAAAATCCTGGAACTCCCTTCCTAACAGCATTGTGGGTGTACCTACACCATATGGGCTGCAGCGGTTCAAGAAGGCGGCTCACCACCATCTTCGCAAGGGCAATTAGGGATGGGCACTAAATGCAGGCCTAGCCAGCGACGCCCACATCCCATCAATGAATTAAAAAAAAGTCCGAATGCGGTAATTACAGAGGAGTTTCCCTGCTATCTGCCACAGGAAAAGTCATCGCAAGAATCCTCCTCAATCGCCTTCTCCCAGTGGCCGAAGAGCTCGTCCCAGAGTCGCAATGCGGATTCCACCCACTAAGGGGCACAATGGACATGATCTTCACCGCACGTCAATTACAAGAGAAATGCAGGGAACAGCACCAACCACTGTACATGTCCTTCTTTGATCTCACAAAGGCCTTCGACACTGTCAACCGTGAGGGATTATGGAGTGTCCTCCTCAAATTCAGCTGCCCTCAAAAGTTTGTCACTATCCTCCGCCTGCTTCACGACGACATGCAAGCCGTGATCCTGACCAACGGTTCCACCACAGACCCAATTCACGTACGGACCGGGGTCAAGCAAGGCTGTGTCATCGCACCAACGCTCTTCTCAATCTTCCTTGCTGCAATGCTCCATCTCACCCTGTGGAACCCTCAGTAAGCTCCCCGCTGGAGTGGAGCTAATTTACAGAACAAACGGGAAACTGTTCAACTTCCGTCGCCTCCAGTCCAGATCCAAGGTCGTCCCATCCTCTGTCGTCGAATTACAGTATGCAGACGATGCTTGCGTCTGCGCTCACTCAGAGGTCGAACTCCAAACCATCGTAAATACCTTCACCGAAGCATACAAGAGCATGGGTCTTACACTAAACATCCGTAAGACAAAGGTCCTCTACCAACCTGCCCCCGCCACACAGTGCTGCCCCCCGTTTATTGAAATCCACGACAAGGCCTTGGACAACGTGGACCACTTTCCATACCTCGGGAGCCTACTGTCAACAAGGGCAGACGTCGACGACGAAGTCCAACACCGCCTTCAGTGTGCCAGTGCAGCCTTCGGTCGCCTGAGGAAGAGAGTGTTTGAAGACCAGGACCGCAAACCCGGCACTAAGCTCATGGTCTACAGGGCAGCAGTGATACCTGCCCTGCTGTATGCCTCAGAGACATGGACCATGTACAGCAGGCACCTCAAAGCACTGGAGAGGTACCACCAACGCTGCCTCCGCAAGATCCTGCAAATCCATTGGCAGGATAGGTGCACCAACGTCAGTGTTCTTGCTCAGGCCAACATCAAAGCTCTGACCACGCTCAATCAGCTCCGATGGACGGGTCACATTGTCTGCATGTCCGATACGAGACTCCCAAAACAAACGCTCTACTCGGAGCTCCGGCACGGCAAGAGAGCCCCAGGTGGGCAGAGGAAACGCTTCAAGGACACCCTCAAAGCCTCCTTGAAAAAGTGTAACATCCTCACCGACACCTGGGAATCCCTGGCCCAAGCCCATACAAAGTGGAGGAGAAGCATCCGGGAAGGCGCCGAACACCTCGAGTCTCTTCGCCGGGAGCAAGCGGAAGCCAAGCGCAGGCAGCGCAAGGAGCGCACGTCAACCCAAGCACCCCACCCGCCCGCCCCTTCAACCACCATCTGCCCCACCTGTGACAGAGACTGTAGGTCCCGCATTGGACTCATCAGTCACCTGAGAACTCATTTTTAATGTGGAAGCAAGTCATCCTCGGTTCCGAGGGACTGCCTAAGAAGAAGAGAAGATTTAAATAAAGGAGGCTGGGGCAGGGGGAGAGAAACAGCAGCTGAAACTTTTCTCACCAGAACACTCAGTTCATTTAAACTGAGTCAGATGCCATTACATACAATAGCAAAATACTGCGGATGCTGGAAATCTGAAATAACAACAGAAAATGCTGGAAACACTGAGCAGATCAGGCAGCATCCGTGGAGAGAGAAACAGAGTTAACGTTTCGAGTCGGGGACCCTTCGTCAGAACTGGAAAAGGTTAGAGAAGAAAGATTTTTAAGCAGGGGCAGGGAGGAGGGAAGGAAAGAACAAAGGGAAGGACTGTGATAGGATGGAAGGCAGGAGAGATTGACTGACAAAAGGGATGATGGTGCAAGGCGAAAGGAGATGGTAAGAAACAAAAGATGGCTCGAGATGAGGTGTGAATGATGATGGCAGCAACATTAACAGCTACCATGTGAAAAAACAAGAGAAAAAAATAGATAAAGAAATACAGGGGCCGAGGTTATGGTCTGAAATTGTTGAACTCGATGTTAAGTCCAGAAGGCTGTAAAGTGCCTAATAGAAAGATGAGGTGCTGTTCCTCGAGCTTGCGTTGAGATTCGTTGGAACAATGCAAGAGGCCGAGGACAGAGAGGTCAGAGTGGGAGTGGAGGGGAGAATTAAAGTGACGGGCGACCGGAAGCTCGGGGTCACGCTTGCGGACTGAACGGAGGTGTTCCGCAAAGCGGTCACCCAATCTGCGTTTGGTCTCCCCACACGTCAGGCACCAGATGATACACTGTTTTAACTGTATACTTACTGGAACCTATCAAGAACTCATTAAAATAAAATAAGCCTTTTAATTTTTATTTTTTTTTAAGTACAAAGCTTTAAAGGTTTAAGCTACTACCCAGGGGATAAAAGCAGAGTGTCCTAAAATATGAATCAAGAGATAAAGGAACATGAAGGAAAAATAATGCATCAATGCATCACATATTTTGCATAGAAATTAGTTTGTTTAGAAATTTCAATTCATTTTAATAAAAAGTTGCAGTCAGTTTAATCTGAAGCTGTAGTTTTGATAAATCCAGGAGTTCAGAAAAAGGAGTTTTTTTTTAAGTCATACATTGCTGAGTAAGCATTCTACTTTAACACAATTTCATTTTTTTCTAAGCTTTTTAGTAATTAGTGGATCTCTCATGGCATTACTCATGGTGAGTTAAAAGAAGCAAAATCTTACAATGACAGATGTCTTACACTATGTAACACAATATTTTATAATACAGTTGAGCTCCTGCAGATTATGCATGAAATAAAATCTTCCAGTAACTGTCTCTTTCCTATTCCTTAATCCTTTTGTGTTACTCTCTCTCTCTCTCTATTGATGTTTACATACTTTTCTAATTGCAATGTCCACACCACTATTTTTCTTACTGTTTTTGTCTTGGTCTCTCCCCATCTGTCCTGTCTCTCCTTTGTATATCTCCATTTCCTTTGTAGCTCTTGCACATGCTTCTTTACTGATGTACTCAATATCAGTGTCTTGCCTCTTTTAAGGCCCAAGGTATACAGACAAATACAAGGAAATGTTTACCAGGAAGTTTGCCATAGAGGTGCTGCAACATAGGCTGTTAAAGAGAACATGGGCCTGAGGGTCAGGTCAGGACAGAAGGGACAGGTGGAGGGGACTACAGATGGGAAGAAGCAACAGGTTGGGTGGAAGCATGGGAGACAACCAGCAGAGAAAGGCGAGCTGGACTTGGGAACAATTGTGGTGGCTTGTTGGGCACTATAGGTTCTAAAGTTCATGCTCTAGTTTATTTTGAAATCATTGATATAAACACATTCATAATTGCTATTATAGCCGGAGAAAAGACACTTACAGTTGCTGCATGTTACCCGAGTCACACTGATGCAGGCTGGGGGATGCTCCACACGCCTACACCCAGACTGCAGCTACTGGGAATTCCAGGCACAAATGCTTACCAGGAGTTATAGTTGTTCACTGTCTTCAGCTGTCAGATTGATAGCTCAGGGAAGAATATCAACTCAAACCCTAGGCTTTTCTGACAGGGTGAGGCCTCAGAGTAAAAATGTTAACACAAGTACCTCAAAGGCATAAAGAACAATTTTATTAATATGGTTAATCATGATATTGAAAGAGATAATTTTTCATTTCTTTATTATGCTTAAACATTACTTGAAGCAATATAGATTACTGTTACTGAAAGAAGAAAAATTACAGACAATAGGATTTTGGATTAAAACATTTTGAACAGTACGATTAGTCTTGTCTTCTCTCTTTGCTGGGTCCCACTGACTAACCTTTCAGGATTGGTTGTTTACATACATGCTTAGTAGTTTCCATTCGTAGTCTGAGCTGTTTTCCACTTGTGTGTTCCCTCATGCTACAACAATAGTTATATTTCAAAATTTGCGGATGACACAAAACTTGGCGGTATAGTGAACAGTGAGGAGGCTAGGGATAGACTTCAAGAGGATACAGACAGGCTGGTGGAATGGGCGGACACGTGGCAGATGAAGATTAATGCAGAAAAGTGCGGATACATTTTGGTAGGAAGAACGAGGAGAGGCAATATAAACTAATAAAGAGTACAATTCTAAATGAGGTGCATGAACAGAGAGACCTGGGGGTTAGTGTGCACAAACCGCTGAAGGTGGCAGGACAGGTTGAGAAAGCGGTTAAAAAAGCATACGAGATCCTGGGTTTTATAAATAGAGGCATAGAGTAGAAAAGCAAGGAAGTTATGATGAACCTTTATAAAACACTGGTTCGGCCACAACTGGAGTATTGTATCCAATTCTGGGCACCGCACTTTAGGAAGGATGTGAAGGCCTTAAAGAGGGTGCAGAAAAGATTTACAAGAATGATTCCAGGGATGAGGGACTTCAGTTACGTGGATAGGCTGGAGAAGTTGGGGTTGTTCTCCTTAGAGCAGAGAAGGTTGAGAGGATGTTATTTCAGTTGTTATTTCAGATTTCCAGCATCCGCAGTATTGTGCAATTGTATTAGTGTTTGGTTCACTGCCACCTCTCTTCTAGGAATGCCTACCTTGAAGAAGTTCTGCTCTTCTCTCCGACGGGAGTTCCGTTTATCTATTCAACCTTGTTCATCTTCATTGCTTTCAGTTTCCCTTCTCGTTTTTGAACAGGATGTTCTTTCTACTCCTTCCTCCCCTCCGCACCCCCCCCCTGTCTCTGCACCTGCTTAATATCTGTTACATCTCCAGCTTTTTCCAGTTCTGACGAAGGGTCCCAGACCTGAAACGTTAACTCTGTTTCTCTCCACGGATGCTGCCTGGCCTGCTGAGTATTTCCAGCATTTTGTGTTGTTATTTCAGATTTCCAGCATCCGCAGTATTGTGCAATTTTATACGGTTGAGAGGAGATTTGATAGAGGTGTTCAAAATCATGAGGGGTCTAGACAGGGTAGATAGAGAGAAACTGTACCCATTGGCGGAAGGGTCGAGAACCAGAGGACACAGATTTAAGGTGATTGGTAAAAGAACCGAAGGCAACATGAGGGAAAACTTTTTTACGCAGCGAGTGGTTATGATCTGGAATGCACTGCCTGAAAGGGTGACGGAGGCAGATTCAATCGTGGCTTTCAAAAGGGAATTGGATAAGTACCTGAAGGAAAAAAAAATTGCAGGGCTACGGAGAAAGGGCGGGGGATTGGTACGAGCAGAAGTGCTCTTGGAGAGCTGGCACGGGTTCGACAGGCCGAATGGCCTCCTACTGTGCTGTAATGATTCTATGAGTCTATGAACCTGCAGGCACAGCCAGTGATGGAGGGGTGCAGATACGGAGTCTAGTGCTGGGGCGCCGATCAAGTGAAATGCTTTGTTCTGGATGGTGTGGGTGGAAATAGGCTCCATCTGGTGTCAAAATATTTCTACTGTATATCTTTTCATGAGAATTTTTAACTTGGCTACAGCACTGGGATTTTTAAAACGAAAGTTATGTCTGAAAGTATTTTCTTTGCCCTTTGTTTTAAGAACTGAAGGCAGAACCTCTCTCCTGGCTATGGCAGTTTCATTGTCCCAGTGGTTTCTGAACTAGAGATAACTAAATGATGGATCCTTTGAAGGACGACTACAATTTTATTTGTAGTTTCCAGCCAGACATTTGCAAAAGAATGCAAGTCACAACACAGTTAATATCTCTAAAAAGCTAAGCTATTGAAATCACCTTTGTTTTACAATAGTTCCTTAGCAATGCAGACACTGAGGGAGGAATTTTAACCCCTTAAAACAAGTGGGTTTTGGGTTGGGTGGGAAGTAAAATCTCAAACCCGAACGCAACCCGCCTCGAACCCACCCACTTCCGGTTTTAACGGAGGTGGGACGGGGACAAGCGACCAACCCGCTTCCAGAAGGCAGGTCATTCATTTAAATATTTTAATGAGGCTGCATTCTTCAGATTTTTTTCTGTTTCCAGCTTTAACGCTGGCCAGCTGGGTTTCCCGGGCTATGGGAAACCCGGCAGCTAAAGGGAGGCGAGGACTGCTGTATGGAACAGGGAAGTGCTTTTCCAGCACTGCTTGTGGGCCAGTAGGAGCCGGAGTGCATCCCCCCCGGCACCCGAAAATAAACCTGTTAACCTCCCCAGCGATGCGCCCCCGCCCCCCCCCCCATGATCCATTGCCCTCCCGATGTCCTCCATGGCCCACAATCTCTTCCCGGTACCCCGCCATGTCCTCCATGGACTCCCCCCCCCACCGTGATCTTCTCCCCTCCTCCCCGATCTCTTCCCTCCCTTCTCCCCTGATCTCTCCGACCCCTAATCTCTCCAGGTCCTCCATCGATGCCCCCCCCGCCCCGATCCCCACTCTCTCCACCCCCCCATCGATGCCCCCCACAACCCCCGATCTCTCCAGCTCCCAAATCGATGTCCCCCACGACCCCTCCCTCCTCGCCATGCCCTGGACTGCGGCCTGGTGTCAAAGGCCTACCTGCCCTACTGCCAAACAACCTCTCAATGCGTGGCTGCGACCAGGAAACGGAGTCCAAAAATGGTAATCAGGCCCTGCCTTTAAATTCGGCAGAACACGAGGGAAACCTGTTCTTCCGGGTTTCCCGAATGCAAAACTGCCTCCCTGTTAATGAGCACTGACAGTCAGGCCCTGATATTAACATGGAAAGTAAGCATCTCCCACCATTATTTCATTGATCTGTCTTACATAGAAACATAGAAGATAGGAGCAGGAGTAGGCCATTCGGCTCCTCGAGCCTGCTCCGCCATTCAATGCGATCATGGCTGATCATCCAAATTCAGTACCCTGTCCCTGCTTTCTCCCCATATCCCTTGATCTCTTTAGCCTCAAGAAATATATCTAACTCCTTCTTGAATATATTTAATGAATTGGCCTCAACTGCCCTGTGTGGTAGAGAATTCCACAGGTTCACCACTCTCTGGGTGAAGAAATTCCTCCTCATCTCAGTCCTAAATGGCTTACCCCTTATCCTTAGACTGTGACCCCTGGTTCTGGACTCCCCCGCCATCGGGAACATCTTTCCTGCATCTAGTCTGTCTAGTCCTGTTAGAACTTTATAAGTTTCAATGATTCTTGATTAATAGTTCTGCATCCAGGAGCCTTCTAGGCTGGGATAAATACAATAAGCTTTTGCTGTATCTTTAGGTTTCTGGTTTCAACTGCCAAGATTTATATAACAGCAGTAAGTCAGATGTCCACGGAGCTAAGCACCCATTTTATGGAGATCCAATTCTGAGTTAATGGACCCTGAAAAGTGGCTCAAGAATTTTGAAATGCATTATAATTTCAGAAAATGATTTAAAGTATTTGTGAAAGTTAAATACTATACTGTTCTTTATCTTGTGATTGTGTAAATTTGTATAAATTTATGCCGTACAATAAATATTTTTGTAGTTTAGCCTAAAACAGATAGCCTGTCCGTGTAGTGTTATTCTAGAGTTAGATGAGGAAAGACGGGAGGAGGCTCGAGTGGAGCATAAACGCCGGAATGGACTGGTTGGACCGAATGGCCTGTTTCTGTGCCGTATATCCTATGTAATCCTATGTAAGTATTTTCCTCGTGGAGTGATCAGTTGAAGAGAGTGCTCATCCTGCGCAACTTCCTATTGTGCAACTTGAGCAAAGAATAGTTAATCCTGCAGCACACTAACCATTCACATAACACACAAGGTAAAAAAAGCATCAGTTCTCGGAAGGTGCAGATCTGCTTAGGAAAACTGTATTGATGCAGTTGCGTGAATAAAGAGTATTGGGAGAAACACAAATTATAGCAAGTGCATACTTTCATATGCTTTCCATAGTTCCAGCCTTCCTTTAACGGCAACACCTGCATGTTTGTCCAAATCTAGATAATGACTTATGAATTCGCTCTCAGTGAATGCCAGCTAATTTTCTTGACGTACTGCCTAAATGAAGTGCAGAAACATCATCATCTTGAATATTTGCTTCTAAATGAAGGGTTCAACTGCTTAAGTTAGAGTTAGAATATCTTGGGAACAAAGGTAGCAAGGGTCGTGCTCGTGTGCTTTTGGCCAAGAAAACTGGGAAGAAAAGCTCTTCACTAGCAGAACTCTGAATGTGCAGAGAAAACGGGCACCTTCAACTGGTGAAATGAAAGAAATAACCAACCACACTCAAATATGTGAAGGTCCCATTCATTTGCAAAGTGTTGGGTGTGCTCCTCCACTGGTATGAGGAAAGCTAGTCTTGTGGCATTCCACAGGGAAAGTGGGAGAATGAACGCTGCAATTCTGGAGGACATTGCAACGTCTACCAAGTTCAGTATGTAGTCTTGGTGCCTTTAACATAAAAACATCCAAGGGCACTTCATGGAGGTGTACTCAGAAATAAATGAACACCGTCCCAAGAACGACATACTAGGAAGTTTGACCAAAAGCTTCACCAAAGAGGCAGGTTTTAAGGGTGGTCTTAAAGGAGGAGAGGGAGCTGGAGAGGCAACAGCGCTTAGGGAGTGAAGTCTAGGTGACTAAAGGCACAGCTGCCAATGGTGGGGCAAAGGGGAGGGGGGAGATGCACAGAAGGCCAGAGTCAGAGGAACAGAGGGGGGAAAATTCAGTTGTTTGCACCTCCCGTTAGTGCCTTAAGAGGGCGCTAATGGGGCGCAAAGCAACTAGTGCCAGGGCGCGGCGATGTTCGTGAAATTAACTAGACATTTTGTGGTGGCGCTAAACACTACCGCCACGATCTCCTGCGCCGGCAGATCGTGACGTCAGTCGAGTGCGCAACACCCCGGACCGGATATTGAGTGGCGTCCCCCTGCCTTACCACCTGCCGCTAGCAACGACAGGTTGAGGGGAGCGTTTTGCAGTCAAAAAGGGACTGGGGGAGCGCTATTTAAAGGTGACCGCTTTCTGCCTTTTTTTGTTGGTGACATTTTTGCACCACGCATTCTGAGAGAGAGAGACACTTCTGGAGAGATTCAACGCTGTGTGAAGGAGTTTTGGGTACTGAGCAGCACTTTGCAGGTTCATTTTGATTTGCCCTTCCTTGCTTCGCCAGCGCTCTGAGGTAGTGCCTCACTCCTCGGCCTTTGCGCCTTAAGACAGGTGTGAAGCGCCTGATTTAGCACTCCAATCACCTCCAGGGGCGATAAAAGCCAAGTTTGCCGTCAGAGGCGATAATTAGCGCCAGGCGCTAAACTTTGTGCACGGCCGATAATGGCGCCCTAAAAGGGGCGATACTGAATTTTTCCCCCAGAGAGTTTGGGATGGGGCTGTAGGACTGCAGAATATTACAGAGATAGTAAGGGGCGAGGCAACAAAAGGATTTAAATACGAGAATTTTAAATAGGACGCATTGGGGAACAGGAGCGAATGTAGGTCAGCAAGCAGTAAGGACAGGGGTGATAGGCAAGTGGGACTTGCTACGGGATAGGATACAGGCAGCAGAGTTTTGAATGAACTGAAGTTTACAGAGGGTAGAGGATGGGAGGCCCACCAGGAGAGCACTGGAGTTGTTGGTCTGGAGGTGACAAAGGCATGTTTGAGGGTTTCAGTAGTTAATGAGCTGAGGTAGGGGTGGGGGCCAGGCACTGTTACACAGGTGGAAGTAGGCAGTCTTTGTGATGGAGTGGATATGGGGTTGGAAACTCAGATCAGGGTTGAATAGAGTGCCGAGATTGCCAACAGTCTGGTTCAGCCTCAGACAGTGGCTGGGGAAGAGGAGATGGATGTAATTGGTGGCAAAGGTATGGAGTTTGTAGTGGGGAAGGCAGCCTCCACTGTTTAACTGGAGGAAACTACTACTCATCCAAGACTGGATGTCATAGAAACATAGAAGGAGCAAGAGTAGGCCATTTGGCCCTTCGAGCCTGCTCCGCCATTCAATGAGATCATGGCTGATCATCCAAATTCAGTACCCTGTCCCTGCCTTCTCCCCATATCCCTTGATCCCTTTAGCCTTAAGAAATATATCCAACTCTTTTTTGAATATATTTAATGAACTGGCCTCCACCACCCTCTGTGGCAGAGAATTCCACAGGTTCACCACTCTCTGGGTGAAGAAATTCCTCCTCATTTCAGTCCTAAATGGCTTACCCCTTATCCTTAGACTATGACCCCTGGTTCTGGACTCCCCGGCCATCATAAACATCCTTTCTGCATCTAGTCTGTCCAGGCCTGACAGAATTTTATAGTTTTCGATGAGATCCCCTCTCAATCTTCTAAACTCCAGTGAGTATAAGCCCAATCGACACGATCTCTCCTCATACGTCATTCCTGCCATCCCAGATATCAGCCTGGTGAATCTTCGCTGCACTCCTTCCATGGCAAGAACGTCCTTCCTCAGGTAAGGCGACCAAAACTGCACACAATACTCAAGGTGCAGTCTCACCAAGGCCCTGTACAACTGTAGCAAGACATCCTTGTTCCTGTACTCGAACCCTCTTGCTACGAAGGCCAACATACCATTTGCCTTCTTAACCGCCTGCTGCACCTGCATGCTTACCTTCAGCGACTGGTGCACAAGAACACCCAGGTCTCTTTGCACTTCCCCTTCTCCCAATCTATTGCCATTCAAATAATAATCTGCCTTCCTGTTTTTGCCACCAAAGTGGATAACCTCACATTTATCCACATTATAGTGCATTTGCCATGTTTCTGCCCAATCACCCAACCTGTCCAAATCGTACTGGAGTTTCACGACATCCTCCTCACAGCTTACCCTCCCACCCAGCTTTGTGTCATCTGCAAATTTGGAGATATTACATCCAATTCCCTCGTCCAGATCATTAATATATATTGTGAACAGCTGGGGTCCTAGGACCGATCCTTGCGGTACCCCACTAGTCACTGCCTGCCACTCGGGAAACGACCCGTTTATTCCAACTCTTTGCTTTCTGTCCGCCAACCAGTTCTCTATCCAAGTCAATACCTTGCCCCCAATCCCATGTGCCTTAATTTTGCACGCTAATCTCTTATGTGGGACCTTATCGAAAGCCTTCTGAAAGTCCAAATACACCACATCCACTGGTTCTCCCTTATCTATTTTACCAGTTACATCCTCAAAAAATTCCAGTAGATTAGTCAAGCATGATTTACCTTTTGTAAATCCATGTTGACTTTGTCCGATCCTGTCACTGCTTACCAAGTGCTCTGCTATTACATCTTTTATAATAGATTCTAGCATTTTCCCCACTACCGATGTCAGGCTTACTGGTCTATAATTCCCCGTTTTTTCTCTACCACCTTTTTTGAATAGTGGGGTAACATTAGCTACCCTCCAATCCATGGGTACTGTTCCAGAGTCTATCGAGTTCTGGAAGATGACCAGCAATGCATCTACTATTTCTAGGGCCACTTTCTTAAGTACCCTGGGATGTAGATTATCAGGCCCTGGGGATTTATCGGCCTTCAGTCCCATCAATTTTCCTAACACCATTTCCCTACAAATACTGATTTCTTTCAGTTCCATCCTTTCATCAGACCCTATGTTCCCCGGCATCTCTGGGAGGTTATTTGTGTCCTCCTTTGTGAAGTCAGAACCAAAGTATGAATTTAGTTGGTCTGCCATTTCTTTGTTTCCCATTATAAATTCCCCTGATTCTGACTGCAAGGGACCTACACTTGACTTCACCAATCTTTTTCTCTTCACATATCTATAAAAGCTTTTACAGTCAGTTTTTATGTTCCCTGTTAGCTTACTCTCATATTCTATTTTCCCTTTCTTAATTAATCCCTTTGTCGAATCCTAAACTGCTCCCAATCCTCAGGATTATTGCTTTTTCTGGCCAATTTATATGTCGTCTCCTTGGATCTTATGCTATCCCTAATTTCCCTTGTTAGCCACGGTTGAGTCACCTTTTTTGTTTTATTTTTATGCCAAACTGGGATGAACAAATTCTGTAGCTCATCCATTCGGTCTTTGAATGTTTGCCATTGCCTATCCACCGTCAACCCGTTGAGTGCCATTCCCCAATCAATCCTACCCAACTCGCTCCTCAGACCATCGTAGTTTCCTTTATTTAAATTGAGGACCCTAGTCTCTGAGTCAACTACTTCATTCTCCATCTTAATGAAGAATTTGATCATATTTTGATCGCTCCGACCCAAGGGGCCTCGTACAACAAGATTGCTAATTAATCCTTTCTCGTTACATAATACCCAGTCTAAGATGGCCTGATCTCTGGTTGGTTCCTCGACATATTGGTCCAGGAAAACATCCCGTAAACACTCCAGGAATTCCTCTTCCACAGTATTGTTACTAATTTGGTTGGCCCAATCTATATGTAGATTAAAGTCACCCATGATGACTGCTGTGCCCTTATTGCACGCTTCTTTAATTTCCCTTTTCATGCCATCCCCAACCTCCGCCTTACTGTTGGGAGGTCTATATACCACTCCCACTAATGTTTTTTCCCCCTTAGTATTTCTCAATTCTACCCATACAGATTCCACATCATCAGAGCTAATATCCTTCATTACAATTGTATTAATCCCTTCTTTAACCAGTAATGCTACCCCACCTCCCTTTCCTTTTCGCCTATCTTTCCTGAATATCGAATACCCCTGGATGTTGAGTTCCCAGTCTTGGCCATCCTTGAGCCACGTTTCCGTAATCCCAACCAAATCATATTCGTTTACCTCTATTTGTGCAGCCAATTCGTCCACCTTATTACAAATGCTCCTCGCATTAAGACACAAAGCCTTCAGGCTTGTTTTTTAAATGCTCTTAGACGTATTAGAATTATTATTTACTGTGGCCACGTTTGATTTAAACCGTTGATTTCTCTGACTGCCACTTTTGTTTTTCTCCTTCCTATCTTTTGCTTTTATCCCTGTTTCCCTTTCCTCTGTCTCCCTGCTCAGGTTCCCAACCCCCTGCCATTTTAGTTTAAACCCCCCCGAACAGTGCTAGCAAACCTCCCCGCAAGGATATTTGTCCCGCTCTGGTTCAGGTGCAACCCGTCCGACTTGTACAAGTCCCACCTTCCCCAGAAGCAGGCCCAGTGATCCAGGAAACTAAAGCCCTCCCTCCTGCACCAACTCTTTAGCCACGCATTCATCTGCTCTATCCTCCTATTCCTATACTCACTAGCACGTGGCACCGGGAGTAATCCAGAGATTACAACCTTTGAGGTCCTACGCTTTAATCTGCTACCTAGCTCCCTAAATTCTTGCTGCAGGACCTCATCCCTCTTCCTACCCATGTCATTGGTCCCAATGTGAACCACGACCTCTGACTGTTCACCCTCCCCCTTCAGAATGCCCTGCAGCCGTTCAGTGACATCCTTGACCCTGGCACCAGGGAGGCAACAAACCATCCTGGAGTCACGTCTACGGCCACAGAAATGCCTATCTGTTCCCCTTACGATAGAATCCCCTACCACTATTGCTCTCCCACTCTTTTTCCTCCCTTCCTGAGCAGCAGAAGCACCCCTGGTGCCGGGAAGTTGGCTGCTGCTGCCTTCCTCTGGTAAGTCATCCCCCTCAACAGTATCCAAATCGGTATACCTGTTTGAGAGGGGGATGGCCACAGGGGTCCCCTGCACTACCTGCCTGCCTCTACTGCTCTGCCTGATGGTCACCCATTTCCCTTCTGCCTGTGCAGCCCTTGCCTGCGGTGTGACCACCTCATCAAATGTGTTATCCACGACCCTCTCAGCATCGTGAATGCTCCAAAGCAAATGTCATAAGCAATCTGACAAAAGAGAGGCAGTAGCGCGCTCTGGACAGGTGGTGGAAAGGTACAGTTGGGTGTTGTCATCGTAGATGTGGAAGCTGACACAGTGTCAGTATGTAGATGAGGAAGAGAAGAGTGCCAAAGATAGATCCTTGGAGGACTCTGGAGATAAAGGTGCAAGCTTGGGAAGAGAAGCCATTGCTGAAGATGCTCTGGCTACAATCGGATAGGAAAGAGTGGAACCAAGCAAGGACCGTTCCACAGAGCTGGATAATGGAGCAGAGGCATTGCAGTAGGATGGTCAATCATGTCAAAGAGGTCAAGGAGGGATAATATGCCACAGTCACAATCACAGAGGATGTCATTTGTGACTCTGGTTAGGGATGCACAACACTGATTTCTGTTTCCTACATTACACTGTGACTACACTTCAAAAAAAAAAGTACTTCATTGTAAAGCGCATTGGGACGTCCGGTGGTCGTGAAAGGCGCTATATAAATACAAGTCCTTATTTCTTTCTTTGATGATCCATGATGGTGGTAGCAAATTATATATGTTCCACAGGTAGTTGTTGCTGATTGGTAGGTTGTGCCAGTCGTGCCGTGCCAGTCGTGCCGTGAGAGTCAGATGACTGTCATAACTGGAGTCAATACAATGAATTCCTTCCTTACAAAAGGGGTAGGAATTGGTTATGGCCGGTTTTCAACCATATAACCAAAGGCACTCGAACTGGGAGGCCCGAGGAGCACCCAATTTCTACCTCATTTCAATAATTTGAGTGAGCTTCTGCCACTCATCGCACCTCCAGATGCAGCTTGCCCATTTTAAACAGATCAAATTTGGTCCTCTCTAAGTCGTGGTTTGCCGGTGGGGGGGGGGGGGGGTGGAGACAATGGGACAGGGGACGATTGTGGGCCGGCAGTGGCCCTCAGGAGCACTGTGAAACTGGGAAGACTCTCCTCCCCCATCTGGCCCTACAACAAACTTTTAAAAAGTTACTTGTATTTTTGTTTGCTGTAGTGACCGCTGAAGAATCCTGAATGGGGCAGTCCAGCATCTATTCCACTCAGCACCTTCCAATTTAGAAGAGGGGTCCTAAAACAGATATTAGGCCCCTCATTTAAGATATGTAAGAGGCCGAACGCCTGTCCTAATTTGGGATCAGATGCCCTTGGGGTGTGGGAGACAGCACCATGAAACAATCAGTGCAGCAGGGTCCAATTTATCCCCCAAAGATTCTTGAAGGGATTCCTTGTTCAGTAACCAATACAATGCTTTTAAGATCTGTGTCAAATAAACCTATTGTCTGGGTGCCTGAGCAGGAAGATGAAATTAATTCCACACCCATTTCTATAATAACCAGAGTCAGAGACACTTCTCTGAGGTTTAGCTCACTTGAACATATTTAAATTCTGATTAGCTGAACCAGGACAAAGCATGCAGGTGCAGCAGGTGGTTAAGAAGGTATGTTGGCCTTCATAGCGAGAGGGTTTGAGTACAGGAACAAGGATGTCTTGCTGCAGTTGTACAGGGCCTTGGTGAGACCACATCTCGAGTATTGTGTGCAGTTTTGGTTGCCTTATCTGAGGAAGGATGTTCTTGCCATGGAAGGAGTTCAGCGAAGATTCACCAGGCTGATACCTGGGATGGCAGGAATGACGTATGAGGAGAGATTGGGTGGATTGGGCTTGTACTCGCTGGAGTTTAGAAGAATGAGAGGGGATCTCATTGAAACTTATAAAATTCTGACAGGACTGGACAGACTAGATGCAGGAAGGATGTTCCCGATGGTCGGGGAGTCCAGAACCAGGGGTCGCAGTCTAAGGATAAGGGGTAGGCCATTTAGGACAGAAATGAGGAGGAATTTCTTCACCCAGAGAGTGGTGAACCTGTGGAATTCTCTACCACAGAAGGCAGTAGAGGCCAATTCATTAAATATATTCAAGAAGGAGTTGGATATATTTCTTAAGGCTAAAGGGATCAAGGGGTATGGGGAGAAAGCAGGGACCGGGTACTGAATTTGGATGATCAGCCATGATCGCATTGAATGGTGGAGCAGGCTCGAGGGGCCGAATGGCCTACTCCTGCTCCTATCTTCTATGTTTCTATGTAATTGCTAATTATGCAGCTACAGACAGCGATTACATTCAAAGCTGTGAGTAGCAGCAGTGAGGAGAGACATTAAGACAGGAGCACTGGGAGTGGAGCATGGAGTCCGGTGAGGTTGCATTGAGCAGGGGACAGCAGAAAGCGATGGGGAGTGTGCTCCACCGGTAAAAATGTGGCGAGTCAGATGCACACAGCAAAAAAAGTGTGCAGCACGGAAAAGTTTGCTGAAATAATTTGAATAATAATTGAAGTGAGGAACTGAAACCAATTTTGTTTTGTTACTTTTACAAACTTTTTAAAATAAACATCAGTTTTCCTGCAGATGTGAAGTCACTCAAGCGGGTTCTCCCTTCCTGCTCGGCCACTCTGTTGGCACGAATTATGGGGAGCGTTCAGAAGCAGCTCCATTGTAAACAGCTAGTAGTGCAACATCCTTAAGGGCTGCAAGACCCAGAGAAGCTACGCTACAAGCTGGGACATTAAGGGCTCTTATATCTGTCATCTGCAGGCATGCAGTTCTTGTACCATTGACAATGGCACTCCTGAAAATAAATGACTCGCTCGACTAGTGCTTTGGATGACAGATTGTGTCCATGTCATCTTTTCCCTCTCTCCTGTTTGAATGACAGTTTGTTCATTTGTACGTGGAAGGTGAATAAATAAAGAATACACCTCTTTTATACCTCTTGTACTATGGCGTTACTACACGACTTTAACCAACCGCGCTCTTCAATACGGCTGCCAATTGTTTGAATATTAGGCTTAATTATATCCTCTATTGGGATAACACAAAATATAAACTCCAAATTAGGGTCGTTATAAACTAAACTTTCCTATGGACTCAAAATCTGGTAAGTCCCACATTTTTTAAGCTTCTAAAGCTATACTTTTTTATTATGTTGGTTATTGGATAACACAGGATAAACCAAAGACCAAGATTGTCCTCATTGGTACAAGAGCTACCATATCAGGAGAAACAATTGACACTGAACGACACCGCTCAGTGGTTGCTTTCAGTGAACGGGGTTCTCAGAGCTTTTCTTGTTTTGTCTATAACTATTAGTGCTGCTTGGAATCATCATTCACATTTTAAAGCCAGTACACAGGTACATAAAGCAAGGGGGCTGGAATACAAATGGAAGGAAATGATGCTTCTGTTGTACAGAGCCTGGGTCAGACCCCCATCTGGAGTACTGCCTTCAGTTTTGGGCACCGCACCTCAGAAAAGATATATTGGCTTTGGAGGGGGCACAGCGCAGATTCACCAGAATGATATCGGGGCTTAAAGGCTTAAATTATGAGGACAGGTTGCATAAACCTGGCTTGTATTCCCTTGAGTTTAGAAGATTGAGGGGTGATCTGATTGAGGTGTTTAAAAATGTTAAAAGGATTCGATAGGGTAGATACAGAGAAACTGTTTTCTCTAGTGTGGGAATCAAGAACGAGGGGACATAATCTTAAAGTTAGACCTAGGCCATTTAAGAGGGAAATCAGGAAGCGCTTTTTCCACACAAAGGGTAATAGAAATCCGGAATTCTCTCCTTCAAAAGTTTGTGGATACTGGGACAATTGGAGCTCGCAAGACTCGAGATAGATTTTTGTTGGGCAAGAGTATCAAGGTGTATAGAACTAAGGCAGGTCATTGGAGTCGAGGTTCGGGTCAGCCATGATCGAACTGAATTGGCAGAGCAGGCTCGAGGGGCTGAATGGCCTCCTCCTGTTCCGATGTTCCACACTGCACTTATGTCAGATTTATATATATGTAATAATTACAAAACAGATTTCCAAGCATGGCATGTCAGCTGGAGAGCTTGCAGTACATTGCGATTGCTTTTTTGTTAAAAAGGCACTTGCAAACTGTAGAGGTTCCCAGAATGTTGGCATGAGAAAGTGTGCACCTGTTTCATCATTTTTGTACGGTGCAAATCAGTCACACCGTCCAACACAAAAGAAGCAGCACATTTCACCAACAAGGACATTATTTTCATTTCCCCCTTGAAAGAAAAACTATTTCCTTTGGGAGGGGAGGATCGACTTTCATCTATTCTGGGCAAGTGCACAGAATCTATATCCTGTTACTGCATCCAGGTGATGTCATATTTCTGCACAGTGTGTGACTTTCCAACTATTGTGCAAATACTCGTCAAAACCAAGCGGCACCAAAACACATGTGAAAATGTGATATATATCTGTTGTCAATCCAGTGACAACGATAAAACCACTGTTAAAACACAAAAAGTGATTTTAAAAAATTGCATTAAGACGCCTTCCTTAAGCGGGCCAACAACCACCGAATCGGAAAAGGCGTCTTTGCAAACCGGATCCATATGGCTGGGATTGTCTTCAGCTGGAGGCATTGCTCAGTGACAACTTGGCAAAGCTTTAGTTCACTTGGGACCAAGCACTCGATTGTCATTTTACATTAACAGCAAGGGGGGGGGATATAGATTTAACTGTACAAGTTCCGGCCAACATATATTTCGTCTCAATAAGCGCATGAAGGAACTGTTGAGGAGGATGGGCTGGTTACTGAGTTACCTTGGTGTAGAGTTCAGCCACCGCCATGGCTCGTAGGGGATGCGTTGCTTCAGTGACTGTCGAAGCAGCTGGCCATAACTGGGACACTGAACAGCTCCTGTTCCAGGGTCGCCTGCTCCAACTCCTCTCCTTTCTCTCACACTCACTCACTCAGTCTCTCCCTCTCTGCACGTCCCACCTGTTGTGTACACACACCAACTCGACTTTGCACTCTCTCTCTCCGCCCACTAGAGGCACCTCGTGACAAGGAGTATCTGGAAGCAACTTGTGGAAAAAATAGTAGGCAGCCAGGTGGAAATATGCCGCTTGGGCACAAGGCAGTGAGAAAAGTTGCTCAGATTTAATCTTACGCTTGACCCTTTTACATTTGCCCATTCAATATGCAAGTGATTTTTTTTAATGCTAAACTTAATTTTAAAGTTATAATTTATCCCTTAACAGAACAAAAACAGATTATCTGGTCATTATCTCATTGCTGTTTGTGGGAGCTTGCTGTGCGCAAATTGGCTGCCGGGTTTCCCACATTACAGCAGTGACTACACTCCAAACAAAAAAGTTCTTCATTGGCTGTAAAGCGTTTTGGGACATTCAGTGGTCGTGAAAGGCGCTATATAAATGCAAGTCTTTTAATACACCCCTTTCAACATAACTTTCATTTTATCACACCTTCCAACCGGAGGTCAGTTTTATGATCAAGACTTAGGCAAGTGCCAAAGGCATAAAACTAAATTGTAGATTCAGGGACTACTTTAAGCCCCCCGAGGTTTTCCGGGTATACCAGTAAAAAAAAGTAAGCACGTTTAGAAATGCAGATCATTGTTCAGAAATGATGGGGTCATCAAAACTCTGGTATTATAGCCATTTTTAAAAATGAGACTGACAAATGGAGAAACAAGTCGATTTTAATAAAGCTAATTGTTGCCATTCCCTGCCCGTCTGTTCCTAACACTCTGCGGTCTAGATACGGCAGACCCTTTTCTGTCTGTGGCTCCCTCATCTAACATAACAACATTGTCACAGCCCTCACTCTGGATGACTACAGAAAAAATGATGAGTTGGTAAGTCCATTTCAAACTCAGGATCCTTACTTTATTTTTTAATGCATTTCCAAGATATTTCGATAAAGGTTGTAACAAAATAATTTAATGCTGTTTCTATACTGCACTTGCTGGTGTAAATTCCAAAGCGTATCTTCACTGGCAGTATTGTATGGCAACTTTAGCACCTGCTTTGCAAATCTTGAGACAGTTCCAATTCCAAAGTGCAGTATAACAGCAGCACGCAGTCATCTGTGGTCAGGTACAACAGCAAATTAGGACGACCATCTTCTGATGCCCACTCCACATTGTCAACGAGCCGGAATTTGCTGGAGTAGGGCATCTCGCAGCGTGTCTGATGGGTTAGACTTTTTCCTGCATCCTTTAGCTCAAAAAATCTTTGCCCTGGAAGTGCGAGCTGCTAACGGCGCGGCAAAGGCAACAGGGCATGTGGGACCTTGGTGAATGGTTAAAGAGATCTTCTGTTGGTCCCAATGAGATTTAAGGATTGAAAGAGAGAGAGGAAGGAGTGAGAAGGAAGGTGAATTAGAGTGGGTGAATTCATTGTCAAATCAGGCATAGGAAGAGAAATAAAAAGGAAAGATTGGATTGAGAGAAAGAAAAAAGACAAAAGGAAAAGAAAAAATCTAAAATTTGACATTTTTACAATCACCAACAATTCACTACCTGAGCAAATGAGACTCCACACTTAATTGTTCAATTTCTGGGCCAGAGAGGTTGATTGGCAGTTATTAAAAATCATGTTAAGTGTACTTACGCTATTAATTACTAGACTTAACTTTCTGTGATGAGTTTAATGCAATTAATGTGCAAATGCAGCCATTTCATGAAAACCATGGGGTTAAGGGCAAGATGCCATTTTCGCAAAGCCAACACTAGCGCAGCGCAAATCGTCCAGCAACTTGTGGCGATTTGCGATTCATGGGGTCTCTCTCCCTTACTACAAGTTGCTGGCCAATTTGCACATTAATAACAGCGTGCATCATGCAGACGCTGTTATTTATTTTCGTCAAATTCTGGCCAAATGTTAATCCTGTATATTAGTTAGAGGCTAGCTGGGACTGGGGCGCTGATGCTTACATTTGTACTGTTGCTGGAAACGTAGGTTAGGGCGGCAGGCTTAGACAGATATGAGAACATGTACTACTACTATATGCATTGTCATCAGGAATATGTAACTGTTGAGTTACAGGTTTAAGATGACAGACTAGCTGGAGTAGAAGGGCTAATCCCATTTATTTTCAAAATAAGGTAAGCAAGTTTAATTGACTTTTGTAACCAGGAGGGGAGATGAGACCTAGATTTAGTACCTCATTTGAAGGGCGGCACCTCCAACATTATCGCACTCCTGCACTGGAGTACCAGCCTTGATTATGAATTCAAACTTCTGGCATTGTGCTTGAAATCAAAACTTTCGGACACAAGAGGGAAGAGTTGTATCAATTGAGCCACACAAATACGCAGTTTATGACGTAAAATGCGGTTATCACATAATACTACATGGCATCGTGGAATGATTTTAAAACTAGTCTAGAAATAACCATAGAATGTTGTGTAACTAATGGTTCATGTCCTTTATTCCATGGGAGGATTTTGGAAATTAACCTACACCCGGAGCACTCAAGTTATATATTCAATTACAGACAAATAATGGATCCACTGTCACCAACGTGAGGTCCTGTAAAATTGTTTTACAGTTGAACATATGTTGGCTAAAAATTTGCTTTTTTCCTTCCAAATGATTGTATTGCTATTTTATTTTAATCAAAGGGTGAACACCATTTTTTCCCTTTAGTATCATGTTTTTAAATTAAAAAAAAGTTTTGAGCTATTGTATTTTTTGAGCCACACACCCATGAGAGGGCGGTCCATTCCTTCAGCAATCCCACTTCAGCTGTTCATTAGGAAGTAGAGGTGAAGGCAGTGGCATCAGCAACAGCAACAAAACAATGTTTGATTTTTTTCCCCCTGGTTTCCACTTGATACCTTCCCACGGGATGTAGCAGAGACTGAAGTCAGCACAGCAGAGAGTTCAAGTCTTCAGGCATCTACTTCCTGGTATTGCATTGGTGTTGTAATGTGCTGTGCTTCCACATTGCTTATTCATAATACCAACTGTTTTAAGACATTTGTAATAACAGCATCCACTACTGTTCCATTGATACACTTGAGAAACTCTCGATTTACCAGCACCTAAATAACCGGAAATCTCTGTTAACCGGCAAAATTCAGGAGTAGGTTCAGCTAAGTTTTACTTCATATTAGCGGCTGTTCCTGGATCTGTGGCTGTGTAACTGGGGTTCCTGCACCTGTTGCTAAGCAACAGGGAAGCCTGGATCTGTTGCTGTGTACGGGGCTCTTGTACCTTTTACTATACCTCTCTGTAATCCGGACTTTTTGATAAACCGGCACCACGCCGGTCCTGTCGGTGCCGGATAAAAAAAAGTTTCCTGTAGTAAGCTGTACTACTAATCTTTTGAAGATATGCTACCATTGTTGAGTGCAGGACAATGTGCTTATAAGTGTTTCTCTTCGATATTACTCTTTAAGCGAGTTGTAAAAAGAAATCACAAGATTTTGCAATCTAAGTGCTTCAAAAAACAATAAAATGTTCCACACATTAGAAACAATGCATTGTGTCATTACTTACCTTCATGGTTGCTACTTAAAGCTACAGTGTCCCTTAAACTTGTTAATGTGGGCATAAGGTCAGAAGTAAAATAAGTTCACTTATTGAAGAGGCGTCTTAATATTCCTAATTTTAAAGGATTAGTTTTTTTGGGAGGAGCTAAAATAGCTTTCTCCAATGCTTGTGATCTCAAGTTTGGGCAAGATCACTCCTGAATTGCTCGTCCCTTCCAATCAGAGATGAAGTTTACCTAACAGAAAAACATTAATCAAATGGTTTTACTGGAAAGGTACAGCCAAACATTGGTGGGATGTGGTTACAAAAGTCTGAGCTGTTTTAGCAGAATGACAAATCAAAAATCAGAATTACTGTGATGACAGACATCTTCCAGTGTCCAAAAACTCAGAAACCTGCTTACTCTTTCCGAATCCTAGTTCACTGTTCTTTCAGCCGAACCTTTGCTTTTTTATTTTTAAGTGGTTGCATATTCTCTTAGAAATGTTGATTAATATGGAGTAAACTATAATTAGATGTCATATTACTTTAGGAAATTAATGATGTATCTGTCCTTCAGCAATCATCCCATGCTGAGCTTAGATTGTGCAGCAATGAGCCATGTTGGGAGTGAAACAGAAGAACAATGACCTAAAAGTACCTATCCTGCACAAGAATGGAGAGTTCCAAGAAGCACTGGATATTGGGTCTCGGACCTCATTCAAATAGGAACGGTGGGAGGAGCCCAAGGTGGCGAATGGACGATTGGGCCACTGCTAGCATTGCAGCAGCCCACAGGTAACTGATGGCCTTGGGAGGGCAACAATGGCCCGCGGGATCTGGGAACTGCAGCGATCAGGTGGGTGGTTTAATGTGGAGTGGGGGGGGGGGCAGAGGACCACTCCTGCTCATCCCGGCTCCACATTCAGAGGTAAGTAACTTGCATTCTGAAGGGTTGGTTTCCCCGAGTGCAGGCTGCGATGGCGCTGGCTGCCTCAGGGCACATCAATCTTGCACTGGAGACTTCAAACAGGCATTAGGTCCTATATGCAAAGGGCCTAACGTTTGCTTCAGGCATGGGTGAAGGACGCCTCATTTGTCCTTACCCAAGCACGCGTTTCCTGCCCGCCATTTTGGGGACTTAGCTGACTGCGTCGCACCTGTAAAACGGGCACTACATGGGCCAATTTCTAGGCCGTGGTTTTCAACCACTCTCTAAAGGCAAACAACCAGTTACTGATTGTGAAAATTCCAAACATATGAAGATAAAACCCTTTACATAAACACAAACAACATTGAAATTGGACAGTGGTTGCATCATCACTTTCTCCAAAAAATATAAAAGCTTGCTTATAGTGTTGAAATTTTTATTTGTTTTTACAAGTTGGACATTACCTTAGTACCTAATTCAATATACATTTGCCATGATGCACACATTTACTAATTGCAACAAACAGGAAACGCTAGTGTTTTCAGAACTTCTCTGTACATCAAGACCATACTCATTGTTTGCTAGCTGGTTAAGTACAGAAGTAGTGATCCATGGCCAATATCAGTGCTCTACGTAATATAACAACTGTTTTCAGCTGACCACTGTTGTCGATATTTGAAATATCTCCAGTTTCTTAACACTAACCACTAGTAATGTACTTACGTTTTGTAACATTTTATGATACAAAAAAGTAAAATACAATATAAGCAGGAAACAAAGGACTATATATACGCATAGGGTAAAACTAAAGTGCATAACCAATATTTCAAAGGAAGATTGCCTTCATATTTTCTTAACACCATTATGGACAACGTAACATTTTTTGTTCTATACGCGCTGAGATTCAGAACACAAGTTTTACTTTTGTACCCTGGTTTTTGTGTAAAATTTTAACAACAACAAAAAAACACTGTTGAAGAGGTACAGTATTGATGAGTGACAGCTAGTAATTTGGAGTATATGGATTTCCTAGACAATCTTTCTTTAAAAATGAAACCCTTTTCTGTCTGCAGTGTTTGCCCCCTTCACAAAAAGGCATGTTTTAGGATAACCAAAGCACATTATGCTTTTATTCATTTTGTAATGGGCAAATTAAGCAAACATCTGACAAGAGGGAAAGGTAAGGCTCTGGAGAATTTGATATTTTAAGACATTAATAGATTGAAATGTACAAAAATGCAAAAAAAAAACAAAAATAGGCAAGGAGTACATCACAGATTCAGTAATGTTTCTATCAAAATATTGCTCAACTTTGATTTTTTTTTTTTAAAGACGATAATTATGGAACTTATAAACTACTCTGTAAATTGACAGAGTAGCTTATTAACTTTTACTCTATGGGACCTAGAAATACCATGCCTTTCAATTAAATATTGGGTATTCCAAAAGGACTATAAATAGGCACACATAATACACCATTTAGATATGTAAACTATTGTTCTGAAAATCAAGTTTCTGAAATTGGATGCTTGGTCAATATATTGAATAACTTAAAACATGTAAACAATGAAGGGTGCAACAAGTATATATTTTTTGGCCACCATGACGTGATTATGAACTTACTATTGGTTCTATTTCCAGTCACAGCACCTATTGTCCTTAATTGGGCATATCCATTTTAAGAGCTTTCAGAATTAAATCCACAGTACACTTGCAACATTGGGAGCTTTGGGGGATTGGAGTTGAGGCTTCCCTGTTAGGGTGATGCCGGCATTTTATCACTGCAACCTGTATGAAACCTGACCCTAAGGTCACTAAATACTGTACTGCAAATACTGGAAAAAAAATACTTCTACTCTGCTTTTACAGTTGTCCTCTTTTACCCTAATATACACAGTGACAAACAAATGAAATAATTGAGCAATTCCTGTATTGTAAAGTCTTAAGAGCTTCCAAAATGGGCATATTTATAAAGGAAAATAAAGGTATTACCTCAAATACTGAAAAAAAAAGTTTTGTTCAACCTGCAATATTTTTAATCTGCTGCCAAACATCTTTACAGTTCATCTGAGAATTTAATATTTTGCCCCTGTGTGTGCTTTTGTGCTCAGTCAAATTTTGAACTTAAAATAGCAATAACTACAGATACTTGCATAAATCAAGTTTAAAACTGTTTTGAAAAAAGGTGTAAAGTTGATGTGAAATATTTTTTAGTTAGAGTCACAACTTAACACTTAATACAGCGCAGTGCTAAATGAGTGTAGTTCAGCATATTCAGAGGACACTGGACAGGGCAACTATCATAATGTGCTAAGTAAAACACCAATACTAACAATGTAATCTCTAGATTATATTCTAACAGACCTTTGTATTCTACATCATTTAGATATTGACTTAAATAATAGATATTAGACAAATGGTGCTATATACGACAGTTGTATTTCCCCTTAGTTCAGATTCCTAATAAAGTATGACACAACCTTAATTTACAGTTGTTAAATTCAAAGTATATTCATTGGAACTGCACATTAGCAGTCATCACCAGGTACTTATTGGTGCTTCATGAAAGTGTTGGGCATTCTTTACTTTCGGTGCACATTCCTTTCTAATGCAGATACTTTAACATTACTCTAGCTGTGTGTAGCGAATGGGGATGATTATTTTCTGACCAATGTAGAACTGATATCTTGCTTAAGTGTTCCTCAGACACGCAACAGGAATCCAAGGTTCATGCTGCTTGGAATCTGAATGCTTTCGAGTGCCAAAGAAGATGGATTGAATGGGAATGTGACTGGGAATATGTGTTTTGCATCCATTAGCAGCTGAGGAGAGTCTTTTCGATTTTGTAAACGTACCTAAAGAGTAGGAAAAAAATTATTGGAACATAATTAACACAGTTTAAGTAGAGTTTCAGATTTAAAATGTCCTCAATACTGGAACTAGGTTTTCTGATCGCTGCAGGTTTTTTCTAAATGTGTGCAGTACATTCTTGGAAACATTCATGTACCGACATTGATGCTTACTAGAAAATAAATAAAGCAATCCCGCAACACGCGCTGTTGTTTCTTGTACAGAGGGACCATGTAAAATACCCAAGACCTTCTACATATTTTCCCAAAGAGAGGTTATCCTGGAAGTCCTATACTGGAAATAAATTTTATAATAAGGATGATTACTACCCGTCTGGTTTGTAGGAACACACAGTAACAACGCAAAGAACAAACTTAGCTCAAAGTTGCTCGACTTGCTGAAAGGAACCATGATGAAAGCAACTCACATAACAGAAGCAGCTTTATTACTAAAATATTAACCCTTTACTACAAAAGTAGAGACTTAAAATGAAATGCCATATTCCAGTATCCCCACAGTAAGTTCCCAAAGATAAAATTGTTAAATGCACATGAAAGGAGGAGGGGGGGGGGAAATATATGGACTAAACAATCTTTATTGCTGATAATTGTTCTTTTCCATCGAAAAGTAAGAACGATGTTATGCTCTTAAAGTCTTACCTGAATAGTACGGATGAATGAGGCAGTTACACGCTCTTCAAATTCATTAACAGGAGTGTATAAATTTAGAACTTTCACAATCTGTTTGGCAAAGAAAGAAAATGCAGTTACTATTATAAGCTTTCACTACACAAGTTCGAAGCCTGTTGCTGTAATTTAATTTGATGTACTTGTACTACAATGGAATCCAACACTATCTGATGATGTTGTCATTCAAGAAATACTCACTTAATGCAATTCTAAAGGTACACTATTCCCAACATGAATTGATTAGCCCAAGCTGCTGCCTCTATGTGCAGTTAAGCTTTTTTTATTAATCACCTCCAATATGAAGCTAACAAATACATCTTAATGCTTTTTCTTGGATTCTTGTACAAATAGCATGATTGATAAAAACCACTGTCAATATAATGACCTAAAGTGTCAGCTGTGGCTTAGTTGGCAGCACCCTCACCTGTGAGTCAGGAGGTTGTGGGTTCAAGTCCCACTCCAGAGACTTAAGCACAAAAATCTAGGCTGACAGTCCATTGCAGTGCTGAGGGAGTGCTGCACTGTTAGAGGTGCTGTCTTTTGGATGAGACGTTAAACCGAGGCCCCGTCTGCCCTCTCAGGTGAATGTAAAAGATCTCATGGCACGATTTCAAGGAAGAGCAGGGGAGTTCTCCCCAGTGTCCTGGCTAATATTTATCCCTCAATCAACATCACTAAAACAGATTATCTGGTCATAATCATGTTGCTGTTTGTGGGAGCTCACTGTGCACAAATTGGCTGCCACGTTTCCTGCATTACAACAGTGACTACACTTCAAACAGTACTCCATTGAGTGTAAAGTGCTTTGGGATGTCCGGTGGTCATGAAAGGTGCTATATACATGCAAGTCTTTTTTTCTCTTTAAAGTAAACATTTATTTCCCTACTCCTCCCCCTCCCCCCCCCCAACCCCCACCCAAGTATTTAGTTGTGTCCTTCTGTGTTTTTCACAAAACATTTTTAATTGGTGGAAGGGGTGGGTAAGCTTATACCTAGAACATCCTGCACTGAAGGCTGCGTGCCACTATGTCAGTCACCACAACAAGTTTGCATTTTCAATAGAAATTTGTTTCCACTAAGTTTTAATGTTTTGTCTTAAACTACAAAAAGAATGTACTGTTAGACATGTCACCACACTGGTGATTGTGTCCTTACAACCATCTCTGGGTGCAAGAGACACTTTACCACAGTAACATTGATCCATTTTAAGTTTGAAAATAGATAATATACATATATGACCACAATTCTGTGAATGTACTAGATGATTTGATTTATTAGTATTTTAGAAAGCTGATACTAATGAGCAGAAAGGTCCCAGTTTCATATTCTGATCCGTACTGGGGCAGCAGTAGCGGCTCTGCAGTTGGGCTTAATGCCCCTGTGTTGGGGAAAGGGTAATTGATCATGGTTTCTGTTTCTGATTGCTATCCAACAGACCCTGTTGGAGATGTACAGGAAACTTTCTGGTATCCGGCACTGACGGGACCAAGCTGGTGCCGGTTGATCAACACTGCCGGAGAAACCAACACTAATGTTAAAACATACGGAGCTTCTGAGCTCCGTATCTAGCAACAAACCCTGTTGCTTAGCAACAACTTCAAAACAGTCGGCGCAGCTTGCAAGCGTCTCTGTAGCTAAGCAACAGCTTCAGCTAGACACTTGCAGAGCCAGAAATGGAGGAAAAAAAGCAACGAAAAGTAAAAAAGGTTATCTGAACCGACTCCTGAATTTTGCCGGTGGATAGAGCATTCCGGAGATTTAACCTCCGTTTAAACGAAAATTTCCTGTACTTGTGTGGACGTTGGGCGAGGACTGGATCGGGTTCAGCTGCGAGGCCTCGGTCAAACAGACAGCAAACATTTGCCGTCGAGACTCAGACATGAATGATGGCCAATTGGCCAGGGTACCAGAGGGTGATCAGTACCTGTGGAATTGTACCCCAGCAAAGAGTCAACACTTTCCAAAAAAAAAACACACACACACAAATTTGGCAAGAAAAAGGTTTTAAAAATTAATTTGATATGGTTGTTATCTATGAATGTCCACTGAAACGCAGTTTATTTTTGCAGCATACCTGAGCAGTGGTAAGGGCACTGCACATTGAGCAAATGGCCTCTGCGTCCTCGTCCGTCTTCTTCTTCACCTGCAATAGCTGTGCAGCCTGAATTAAAGGCTCTAGAGTTTCTTTAGCACCACTAGTCTGCAGATTCTTGTCCCTCAGCCACTCCTCAAGTTGGCTCACATTGTACCTGCAGAACCAAGAACAAAATCAGGTTAGATTGGTTTCAAATACAGAGCGCCGATAGATTAATTTGAAATTAGGACATACTCCATAACTACTAAACAGGTTAAACATAGAAACATAGAAGATAGGAGCAGGAGTAGGCCATTCGGCCCCTCGAGCCTGCTCCGCCATTCAATGAGATCATGGCTGATCATCCAAACTCAGTACCCTGTCCCTGCCTTCTCCCCATATCCCTTGATCCCTTTAGCCTTAAGAAATATATCTAACTCCTTCTTGAATATATTTAATGAATTGGCCTCAACTGCCTTCTGTGGTAGAGAATTCCACAGGTTCCCCACTCTCTGGGTGAAGAAATTCCTCCTCATCGCTGTCCTAAATGGCTTATCCCTTATCCTTAGACTGTAACCCCTGGTTCTGGACTCCCCGGCCATCGGGAACATCCTTCCTTATGCACAAATAGTTCAAGCAACATAAATTGACAGACCAACGTTAAATTGGAGTTAACACATGGATTTTTGTGGTGGGGAGGAGGGAAAGAGAAGTAGCCAGGTTCATTTCACCTCGTGTACCAGGAAAGAATGGGGAGGGCAAAAAAAAAATTAACAATTGGCCTAAAAGCCTACAAAAACATAACTGCCATCAGGAAATACATCTATAAAAATTCAGAACAGCCAAGAAATAAACTATAAGCACTTTACCTAAATCAGTGAGCTTCTTAAAGGCCCTTCCACCCAAAAGGTGCCCCCGCCCCACCCCAAGCCCCATTCCTGCCAGGGCTGTGCTGGGAACTTGGTCTCCAGCAGGCCTCCCAGCTACTTTTGAATATATAACGAAGCTTCTGCCCGCTTCAGATGAGAGCTTCCAACACCAGCCACAGTCCCAACTGGAATTTGGTGCAGTGACAAAATTAGGTGGCAATCTGGCAAAACTCAATTTCTGCCAGATTTCACTGCCCAGTACACCCTGCCTGCACCGAAAAATGGGCATGGACAAGGCATACTGGACACTGAAATCAGTTCTCAAATGAGATCCAAACCTAAATCCTTAGGTAAAGAACTTTCTCCTGAATTCCTTATTGGATTTATTAGTGACTATCTTATATTTATTACCCCTAAGTTTGGATTCTCCCACAATTGGAAACATCTTTACCCAGAGAGTGGTGAGAATGTGGAACTTGCTACGACACGGTGTAGTTGCGGCGAATAGTATAGTTGCATCTAAGGGGCAGTTTTAAAAATATATATATTGTATTTAAAAAAACATTTCTTATGCATTTTGTTTTGTTTTTAAGAGAAACTATTTGAATTGGGTTTTGGTCTGTTGGAAATGTTTGTTAGAAAGTTATTTCTGGTCTGAGCTGATGGCTGAAAATAAGTTGAAGAATATGTTACTCTTTACTAACAAACGACGTAGCACTCTTCTACTGCTGTCTAAAGGAGTTCATTACACAAATTTAGTCTACATCTGAATGTTGTGTGTATTAAGAACTAATTATCATTCAATATTTTTCCACACTTTAGTCTAAATTTTTCAGATTTAAGGAGATAAACAAGAAACAATCTAAACCATTTTGAAAATGAATTATTTTTGCGTTTTTATATCATGTTATTGAAAATGCAAGCCATTACAAGTGATAATGTTGTATTATGCAACAGTACTGCAGAGTACTTGAACTTTCTAACGATTTTGGATGGGTCACTCACCTGATCTGCATCCCTTTGCTCCAAGAACACATGTCCTTGCGAAGAAGCAGGTTGTTGAGGGTGACAGAGCCAATGATGTAAAACATCTGCTTGACGATCTGTTTGATGAGCTCTGGATCCATGCCATGCTGGCACATTATAGAATGGAAATTATTCAGCTGCCGAACAATGGAATCTAGAGTATAGGTTCCTTCATCTGCAACGCTGGAAGTCCTCTTACGAAATCCTGTGGGCTTTAGCCCGGATACTCCCTGAATAGTCTCATGTTCCAACATACCTGAAACTATTTCACAATACAAGAAAGTTAGTAATATAACTTTCAATCCAATTTTCTCTTTGTAGCAAGAATGAAGATTAGTAGCAGCCCTTTATGGTGGACAAGTTAGTCTTCCTCACAAAAAGTTCAATATATTTTAGAACTCTGTTCCTTCAAACAGAGACATTACCAATGAAGGACTGTTACTTTCTGTTTGAGAATAATGTGGGAAAAATTGGAATTTAGTTGTTACAGCCCAATAAAAATGCTCAAAGTACACAATAGATAATCGGGTTTTAACTTGACAGATAAAAATAGCTTCCATCTTAAAATACTGTTTTTTGTTTTGTTTTTTAAGCAATTTCATATTGTAGTTCCAAAAGAATTGACCTGACTAAACCCATTCGAGGCTAGAGCTTTGATTTATTGTAATCCTGAATGAGTGAATACTCCAGTTTGATCAGATATAGAGGGCGCTAATACCTTTTGATAGTGAAAACACTTCACCCATATACTGAAAATTGACTTTTGGAAGATAAATTCCAATGTTGAAGGTGGTGCTTCCTACAGTGAACAATAACAGAAATATTGTGACCTGAGATGGAAGAAGAGCCTGAAACAAGGAGTCAAGATCCTGCTGGTGGAAAGCTGGAGAGAGGGGAAGTCTTTCGGAACTACAACAGCAATATGAAATTGCTTAAAAAAAGCCAAATACAATCTCTTATTTCTTTGAATGTTCAATAAACTTGAGGTTCAGCAACTTCCTGTTTTCACAAGTTAGAGGCAATGGTTTTTTTCTGAAGAACAGATTTATTTTCTTAATTCTCATCATCTCCAAATACTTACCAATCATTGGCTGTAGGACATTCTCCATGACCTTGGTGAGCTGCTGATATATCTGAATTGCTAGATCACTTATGACCTGTCTGTATTCAGCAAGGTCAAAGTTTCTCAAGCAATGATCATTCTGTCGAGGACTGTTGTGCTTCATGAATGCCTAAAATAGTAGGCAAATTACATTAGTGAAACAAAAAACTTGTAAAGGAGCATGAAAGCTGTTTGCACTGACAATCCACTCTTCAGCAAGCTACTCAACTAATAAACTAAAACAAAGAAAATGTATCACAGGCTATGAACGTCAATAAAATAATTCATCAGTAGAACAATAGAAGAAACCTCTGACTACTTTCGATGCCAGTGTTATTTTAAAACTCTATGGGATCTAGTTTTCATTGGTAGTACAAGGTTTATCTAATCTGTGTGTTAATTTAATGCAGTCGTTAAGCCATTTTAATTAACGGACATAAATGCCATGACCTGGTGGGCCCCTTAAATTCCATGTCCAGTTTGAAAACGTATGGAATAGTAAGTCTGGATTAATGTACCAGGCCACACCTCTAAGATTACTCTGAAAGAGAGAGAGTTGAGAGCTGACTAAAATAGGCTGTGTATTCATTGTTAGCATATTAATACATGGCTGAGTATAATCTATATTCTGATCAGATTTTAAATCTAATTAATTTGACAGGAATTTAGAACAAATTCTTAAATCACCACCATTTAATTAAAATGTTACGTCAATTTATCCTACAAACTTTGGTCATACTTATTGTAAGCAAGACGATTCAATGGCAGAAATGAGCTATTTGAGCAAAGTAAAGTACTTGGCCATCACACGGTGCCTGATTTTGCTTTGTCCCCTCTTCCAGCATTGAACCTGCTGGTTCATTCACAACAAAAGTCTCCCAAGTCTTCGAGAACTTCAAAAAGTGTTTCTACATCAAAACAACAATGCTTGGAAAATTGCGACTTGTTTCTGTGGTACCACACACATTTCTTGAGTTATCTTTTACCATTTTTAACATAATGTAAAAAAAGAGCTAGAGTGATGTTTGCAGTTGTAATAAGAAGGAAAGGTGTATATTCTGTAAGCTACAAAAGGATGACAGCAATGAAACACATTTATAAGATAACTTTTCCATGAGAGACTGTACAAAACTGCACTTTACCTCTTCCCCACTGTATTGCTTCAGACAATGCAAGAAGCGGCACGTGTTGGACAACCAGAATGACACAATTTCAAAGTCATCACTTCGTTTCTGCAATAAGAAAGGGGGTGGGAGAAAGCAAGAACATCAGGAAAACATGCCTAAAGTAAGCGTAAAGAAAAATATTACCATGTGAAAATATTTTAACACTAGATTACTGAGTGCTCAATTTACATATTCAATATCTGCTCAATCTGTTCCAGCAAAATAGAACCAAGTTTGGATGGGCAGGTAATCTGTGCAGGCGTTCTGGATATTGAGCTAAATTTGTCTTATGACACACTTCATGACACACACAAGCTTTGTACTTCGAGATAATGATTGTATAAGTATCGTCCTAAATGCTGTCACTAAATAGACAACTCCTAAAATATTTACCTATTAAGAGACAAGAGAACTCTATTCTAAAATTTAAGGAGTTCAACAAGCGTGCAAATTCAGTAGTAAAGGTATACCCAAGTTCAGTGCTGATTCCCAACAGAAGTTATTTTGCGAATACTCTCTCAGCAAGTGATAATTTTAGGACCTTCATCTCACCAAAAGCCTAAAAGTACTGCTTGCTGACAGAGTCCTGCTAAAAGAAAGATTTTGTGATTCATTGTTAAGCTCAGTGTTGAATTTGGATCGGGGTATTACAGTCAGTGCTCAGCCCCCCAAATGGCACACGATGACACAGTGGCACCAAAACCTTCCAAAAATGAGTGTGGAAACTGTGTAATGGTTGTGTAATAATAAAGGAATATGAAATGGTTTCAAGAAAAGATTAGGTTAAACTTACATTTCCCATATTGGTATCTGACAGTCTAAAAGAGAAAGCTTGCAAATCCTTTTTGTTTTGATCTGCCACTGAACTAATGATTTAACGATGGTTGATAAACCACACTGTTTTTGGAGCTCTTCATTCACATTCCCCACATCAGAATTAAGCTCCTTCAGTCTTTTTTTTTGGTAAAGTGGCCTCAGAAAGAATATATTTGAAAAACTACAGATCTGGCTTTGGTGCATTTATAATGGGGGGGGAAAAAAAATCTATAAAAAGTTCACATTACTTTGTAGCTGTTTAGAGTTTCCACCCCAAGCCACGAACCCAGCTGCTGGAATTTCTGACAAGTTAATACTGTGGACTGCATTTTCAGGTATACCACTTTATAAAGCTTTTTTTTTGTTCATCCATGGCCGGGGAATTGTGCTACTGATTTCAAGTGCTGTTCCTAAGTGACTATTCACTGCACATATTGGCATACTATAGAACAAACATTACCTTGACAATCCTACGGAACTGCTGCATCATAGAACTTTGCAGCATAGATGATGGCTATTTGCCCCATGCCGACTCTGACAGTCGCATTTCCCTTGCCCTTTCCCCAAACCCTTTTAAATTTTCCCTTTTCAAATATTAACCACCTTCCTTTTGAAGGCTATTATTATGGATTCTGCTTCCACTACTGTTTCTGGGACAGCATTTCATGTCCTAACAACCCTCTGTGTTAAAAATTATCTTAACCTCTCCCTTTGTTCTCTTGTTGTGATCTTAAATGTATGCCCTCTAGTTACCGACTCACTAACCAGGGGAAATGTTTTTCCCCCCGATTTCCTTGATCAAAAGATCTCAGAATTTTGAACATGTCTATTATATCGCCTCTTAAAACTTTTTTTTTTTTTTGCTGTGGTCCCACTTTCCTTAGTCTTCCCTCATAACTAAAGCTTCTCATTCGTGGTAGTGAATCTCTTCTGCACCCTCTCCGCCCATTACTTCTTTCCTAGCCAAACTGGACACATTATTCTAACTGCAATCTAACCAATGATTTGTATAGATATCATGAGATCGGAATGTATTGTATTGGATAGATTCACTATTATTTATATTCATTTTAAAATTAAGTTGCGAAAGCTTTACTCACATTTAGTAAACAAACTACATGCCAACTGGATACAACAAACCTAAGCAGACCCAACATCCTAGAAACTCATGACTGCATCATTCATGTTATTTAGTATGTTCCACCTTTTGTACAAATATCATATCTACTGGGTTCCTGCCATGTATTTCTCTGTCTGTCATATCTATGATTCTATGTATCCTTTATTTACCATTTACCTTTCTCTCAGGTGCAGTGTTGCTGGATGGTGTTTAAGGTGATCTTTACTTGTTCCTTAAAATACTCTTTCTCTTACCACCCCCGCCCCGCCCCTGCCCCCAGTTCTGGTGGTCACTGCTTGTATATAAACACAAGATAAATGATTTCTAATTGTACAACATTCTCTAAACAAAGAAATTCCTGCTAGATTGATTTTATTGGTCATCGTAAGGGAGTATTCACGTTAATGGTCTGATTACATATCAAGGATATATTCAACTTGAGATCAATCTGGGTTGTGAGGTTGGATGGTGTGACTGCCAGTTCTGACGAAAGGTCATCGACCTGAAACGTTAACTCTGTTTCTCTCTCCACGGATGCTGCCCTGGCCTGCTGAGCTTTCCCAGCGTTTTCTGTTGTTATCTCGGATTTCCAGCATCCGCAGTATTTTGCTATTGTAGTCAATGTATTGTGCTTCATTGTGGAGCAGGTCCAACAGCAGCACATTGAAATCATACCAGTGCCAGAATCTACCCCATGCAGTAGATCGAGGTATGCTTAACTCACAGTAAACACAAAACAAATATACATATGTACTATGATGATATATTTTTAAAAATACAAATGCCGTAAATCTGAAATAAAAATGCTGGTCAATCAGCAGAGAGGAAAAATAGGTTAACCTTTTGGGTAGAGAACCTTGGTCAGAACTTCCGACAAAGCAGACTAGATTTTACGATCAGCGTTTTTATAAAAAAACACTGGCTTTATTTCAATTATTTTGAACAAGTTACCAATTGGTAAATTTAGGCCGAGGTCTCTAACTGAAATGTTAAACAATCTTGACTCTTTTTCACATACTGATGGACCTGGTATATATTTCCAGTATTTGCAGTTATTTCTTCTTCTGTCCATCAAGAATTAGCTTGAGTCGAGTACAACAGCTGAGTGGTTATGATACTGGATCGGCAAACTAGAGAGTTCAAATCCCATCACGGCACAAAGTAACTACCATCCGTTGTATCTGCTGATTCTAGGAGGTGCACTTGGGGGAACAAAAAAGTGAGGTGGATCATTTCAATATTTTTATTTCCAGATTCGTACTACCCTTGAAAAGAACAATCATACCTTCAAGATTTTCTTGATGCCATTAATAGTTGATGTCAGCAGGGATCGCACTCTTTGATCATCATTAATGTAATCAGCATGGCGTACACACATAAACAGGATGTACGCTGGCAGTCCGGGGATCAGGTTGACAGCCACACCACGAGGCTTTAGTTCTGGGGTTTAAACAGAGTTTTATTTTACTTTCAGAAAGGCGGTACAAGAAAGTACTGACTAAAGAGCTACAGGCCAAACACAAGCCAGACCTAGATTGCTGCTTGCCTATCGACTGCAGGCACATTCCGCAGGGCTCTCTCCGGCACAGATCATCCGCCAACTAAAGAAGAGCAGACATGGAGTTCTCCACAATCTTGAGGATGCTGCTCAAGTCTAAACCAACGTACAGCAGAGGCTTGGTGGGAGAGCTGGAGCACAGGTTCATCCTCTCCACCCACACGCCAGGGTGAATGCTAGCTTACTAATGCCACGAAAGCGATTCTCATTTCTGTGCAAGTGATAAATGACTGGTGGTGACACAGCCACGTAAACATCTAATGCAGTCACTCAAATGGTTCCTCAGTGGTCATAACTGAAATTTTCTTAATAATGAACTGAGAAAATAGACCAGCTCTTTGCGCCGTTACAAATCAATATTAGGCAGAAATTTATATTTTTGCTTTCGGAAACAGACAGCAAAAATCTCCAGCCAGCTGAACAAATGAGGCTGTATTCCCTGCTTTCGCCCCATAAACCTTGATCCCTTTAGCCTTAAGAAATACATCTAACTTCTTCTTGAATATATTTAACGAATTGACCTCAACTGCCTTCTGTGGTAGAGAATTCCACAGGTTCACCACTCTCTGGGTGAAGAAATTCCTCCTCATCTCAGTCCTAAATGGCTTACCCCTTATCCTTAGACTGTGACCTCTGGTTCTGGACTCCCCCGCCATCGGGAACATCCTTCCTGCATCTAGTCCTGTTAGAATTTTATAAGTTTCAATGAGATGCCCTCTCATTCTTCTAAACTCTAGCGAATACAAGCCCAATCGACCCAATCTCTCTTCATACGTCATTCCTGCCATCCCAGGTATCAGTCTGGTGAATCTTCGCTGCACTCCCTCCATGGCAAGAACATCCTTCCTCAGATAAGGTGACCAAAACTGCACATAATATTCAAGGTGTGGTCTCACCAAGGCCCTATACAACTGCAGCAAGACATCCTTGCTCCTGTACTCGAATCCTCTTGCTATGAAGGCCAACATACCATTTGCCTTCTTAACCGCCTGCTGCACCTGCATGCTTACCTTCATCGACTGGTGCACAAGGACACCCAGGTCTCGTTGCACTTCCCCTTTTCCCAATCTATTGCTGTTCAGATAATAATCTGCCTTCCTGTTTTTGCCACCAAAGTGGATAACCTCGCATTTATCCACATTATACTGCATCTGCCATGCATCTGCTCAATCACCCAACCTGTCCAAATCATACTGGAGTTTCTCTGCATCCTCCTCACAGCACACACGCCCACCCAGCTTTGTGTCATCTGCAAACTTGGAGATATTACATCTAGTTCCCTCATCTAGATCATTAATATATATTGTGAATAACTGGGGTCCTAGCACCAATCCCTGCGGTACCCCACTAGTCACTGCCTGCCACTTGGAAAAAGACCCGTTTATTCCAACTCTTTGCCCCCTGTCTGCCAACCAGTTCTCTATCCAAGTCAGTACCTTACCCCCAATCCCATGTGCTTTAACTTTGCACGCTAATGCGGGACCTTATTGAAAACCTTCTGAAAGTCCAAATACACCACATCCACTGGTCCTCCCTTATCTATTCTACCAGTTACATCCTCAAAAAATTCCAGTAGATTAGTGATTTACCTTTTGTATGATGTGCCCACTTAATTTAAATGTATCTCTTGGGGTGCTCTCCATATCCCAGCATTTGGGCATGCAAGACATCGAGCCAGAATTTACCGAAAACCTAATGGTGCATCTATGGCGTATGCTATTATGAAGATGCAGAAATTCCAGGGAATTATGGCATGAGTGACTTATGCCATTATGTGCACCACACCCTAATTTTCTGGGACTTTTGCGCTGCTCCACAGACACCCTCGCCGAAAAGGTTGAACAGCAAATTATCATAGCTCCGCTCCCATTAAAATCAATGGCGAGATCGAGTTTGCTGAATTAACGCCACTGAGATCACCACAGCCGCTTAGACCATTGCACAATGATACTGGCGGGCTCCGTATGTTTGGTCAATCAGAGGAATTGTAGTGTACCTTTTAAATTAAGAAAAAATTGTGTTTCCCTCATTAGATGCTTTTTTATTATTCAGTGGTGCCGTTCTGGCAGTATCTCGGGTCACTGGTGCAAAGTAACAGAAATAACTATAGGAGCAGGTTGCTGGTCCCTCGCCTTAAACTACTATAGATCGAAATTTGACTTTTTGAACGTGAAATTCTGACCGTTAATCCTACACGCTGTGAATGTGGTCGTTATTGATCAAAATGTGTCCATTTACACCATATTCAAACCCAAGTAATAAATCAGAAATAATACAGGGATTACAGACTGCTTGAGCAATGTTTCTATGAAGACTAAAAGCCTCTGGTTTCCGAGTTGTTTGTACAACCTCAATGGGAAGTGTGGGGTGGGGGGGGGGGGGGGGGTGGAAAATCACTATTCCATCTAGTGAACTAACCAAACAGATATAAAAAAAACAGTCCTCAAGGTAAATCAGTTCTCTATAATTTGAATTTGCACTTTTTTCTGCTCATCAGTTCAACCTTCAAGGACATTGCATCTGCCATGCAGCGTAGGGCTAGCACATCCAGTAACTTTAATAGTCAAGAGTGGCCTGAAACTTGGCTCTACCTCTTTTCAGGTATGGTGTAGTGTTGACCTATGGGGATGGTAGCATGGAATGGCACACCTACCTCATGCAGCTTCATCTCTACTCCAGCAGCCAACAAACAGGGGTTGGGCGCTGGGCTATTCCATCACTTGCCTACAGACGCGTGTCTGCAACTGGGGTTTCTTTCCCTTCATTTTTGCTGGTCACTTTTAGTCCCTTCCTCATTCAGTGTTAGCAATTTCTCCAAATGAGTGAGCCTTTCTAAAGGGTTTGGGAATTTATGTCCCTTATTTAGATATACATTTAAATTTCACGTGCATACAATTTTCTGCTCCCACCACTTGTGTGTTCCCCATACCCATTCAAATCTACACTTTCTTTTTGTTTGTTCTGGGGATGTAGGCAACAGTGGCAAGGTCACATTTATTGCCCATCCCCAGTTGCTCTGAAAAGGTGGTGGTGGGCCACCTTCTTGTATAGCTGCAGTTCTCGTCGTGCTGGGGTTCCCACAAATGGTGTTCGGGAGGAATTTGAGGATTTTGATCAGGTGATGATGTAGAAACAATGGTATATATCCATGTCAGGACGGTGTGTGACTTGGAGGCGATGGTGTTGAAGGCAGGCAAATGAGCAATTCTTGGAAAAATTGGGTGCAAATGGCACGCTTCATTCCGAGTCTAAGCTACTGGAGGAAGATCTAGGTGATGCTTTCCCCGTGGCTGTTAACCTGCTATGTTTCTATAGGGTACTGAGTTTGGATGATCAGCCATGATCTCATTAAATGGCGGAGCAGGCTCGAGGGGCCGAATGGCCTACTCCTGCTCCTATCTTCTATGTTTCTAACTACAGTATCACTCCAAAGTTGGCTTAATTCAAGACCAAGTGCATTTTCTCAAAAATAATTAATTACTCTGCAGAAACCACATGCCAAATATTACACTTGCAGAACAGTAGAAGAAAAAGTGCTTAAGTTTCAAATGATAAGTGAGTGAACAGAGCCAAGACTACAGAAGTGTATACTTGCCTAGTATGAGATTCTTGATAAGCTTAAGCTCATCATCCTTCTTGTATTCCAACATTCCCTGGAAATCCTTTTCTTTCCTTGGAATGTTCACAGGACGGATGGGTTCATCTGCTAGCTGAGCTGGCGATACATTCTCTGTCTGACCCACTATTACAAACAAAGACACCATGAACAGACAAATCTTCCAAGTGACCTGTTTATGTTCAGTATTGCACACAAGTCGTACAAGGAGGAACAGGTCTTAATTACTTTACAAGGCATTACTTTGGCAAAACATATGAACTGTGAAACAAGTTCTCAAAATACTAGGGTAAAACTACATATGCATCATAAAGTTGCTTAAATGGGAGCACCAATCGATACTCCCACCTTGCAGACGGCTATTTTACATTTTATAAAAAATATTAATTTCTGCACGATCTCTTAACTGAGCAACGCAAGTTGCACTTAAAACCATACTGCACATCATCTGTATAATATAAAATATAAATTGTAAAATATTAAGTTGAGATAGGAAGGAAGCATTTTAGCATCATTATGCAAACAGATACTACATCTAATCCACAGTAAGACCTTTTCAGGCAAGGGGGCCACAAAGTAGAAGTCACTGTACATTTGTGCACCTTTTTCATTGTTGTTACCTAGTCGAAAATGAGATTGTATGGTTTCAACTCAGTTTTCTGAAAAAAAAACGTCATCTTACCCAAGCAAACGATACAAAGAATATTGCACAGCAAGATTACAGAAGCATTCATCATACTCTGTTCAAAGGGACTGCAATAAGATTCCGCTTATTTTACTCACGAGCAACTATTTTGAGAGAAGTTTGTTTTCAACCGATATAACCATACCTTCTAGTTCACCAATTTTCTTTGCAAATACTTTAAGCTGCTTTTTCAGCTTCCGGACAGTCTTGTCCTGTTTCTCCAGCTGCTCCATTAGATCCTGTAGCAAAGGGCAAAGAGAACCAAGACTGAAAATACTGAACTCTAGCGCTACTGAAATTATGTTGCTGCAGGTGAAAATTGCCAACACTCAAGATTAGTAGAATAGCATGATGCAAGGAAAGTGTAGACAGCTGACATTAGCTGACATTAACTGATTAGCACAAACAAGCGTAAATCACAGTGCAGCTGGTGATTGATTGATGCAGTTTCAGAGAGGTGTAAACATGGCTGACAGAGACAAAGTCTTTACAGACTAATTTGCTGGATTACCACGAACGACGGAAGCAAAATCTCATCTAGAATGGTCAGCCTGATTCAGTGAGTTCGGACAGTTTTTGGTCATGTACCTGTTGGGCCAGACAACTCTGGGGGAGCGTACAGCTGGTACAATCAGCTTGCCCCATTGCACCTGCGCCTCCTAGCCTAAGAAGATGAAACTAGCTGGGTTACATATGCTTGAGCAAAATGCATTTTTAGCTCCTCACAGTGGACGTACACATGTGTTCTTTATGGATTTTAAGAATTAAATTGTCTTGCACATGAACAACTGCGCTATTTTGAGACTTCAATCAAAAGTCCATTCCAAATCAAAAGGTGTAGGTTCAACCCAGAACTGATGAATCTCTCTACTTCAGATGAGCTCATGTTCCAGAGCACCTCCAGTGGCCTGGGTAGTGTCATGGAGTCATCCATGATCCGGTGTCCTGTCTTCCCCGCTGAAGTATGGCTGAAGTAAAGTAACAAATTGCTTCTGGTCAGAAACATAAGCAATTGCTCGAGTTCTAAGGAAGTCTGTCTAGTTGATAATGCAACGATGCACTGAGTAAATGCTTTCCTTAATTTGTGCAAGCTGGGCAATATACTTGAACGGAGCAAGTGTTGAAAAAAAGTGACCACCATCTTGATTATTCGGTAAATTAATTTAAGAAGCGGTAGCGAAGTTAGCAAAAAAGAAATGCTAAAATATATTCTCTGACTTGTACTCTAAACAAATGACTTTGTTCCATTGAGATTAAGACAATAGAATTAACAAAAAACTGCAGTGAAAGTACATTGCTGCACTGTGTTAAAAGTGATGGCAGTAAAACAGTAAGGCGTTGTGTAGCCACAATACATAGAAGAAAACATGGACTTTTCTTCGCAGGTGCAGAGGCAGGTCATTCTTCTGTTAGTGCTCCAGAACAGTGAAACAGTGGAAAGAGAACAATTTAGGCCATACAACAATGGTTTGATCTACATACAATGATCCGTTTGTATAGCGAAATCCTGTAGAACTGATACTTCATGGGGTCATCTGCATATAGCTCCTCATAATACTGCAAAAATAGTGGTGAGATTTGTGCTATTATCCAAACGGTTTAGAAATTATGCCAGTAAAATGGGAAATAGTCAGTAGTTGTTTAACAGGAGTGCATGTGTTCTATGGTCTTCACTTTACCTGTGTGCATTTCTTTTTTAAATTCAACCTGCCAAAAGTCCTTCATATTTCATTGGTCAAACAACTATCCTTCAATTCCGAGCTGCACCATTAAATAAACTGAGTTTGTACTCTTGACTTAACCTGGTCATCATGCAGAGTTTTGTATGGCCAGCAGGTCATGTACAATGCAAGAAGACAACTTGCATAGTGGATGATCAATAAGACCGCTACTCAAAGCTGCCAAGGGCCTCAAATGAATTGCTGGAGTTTGCCTGTATGTTTGAAGAAGCATCACTGCATCAACTGACTGCTCAAAAGATTGGTCTGTTAACAGCAGGAAAAATTATGGTGTGTTTTGTTATCTGCATGACTAATTTGCCTCTGATAAAAGTCTAGTTTAACATTGTGTGAGATGCTATCATTGCTATACGATAGAGTACGGAGCACAGTGACTGGTTGCCATTGTACCTCATGAATAGTATGTTTGAACAAGTGTTTGAACAAATTAAACCTAAAAGTTACTGCTCATCCATTTCCGCAGCACCTCCTGTTAAACAATTTATCAACTTTCATTGCAGTAAACAATTTTTCTTTAAAGTCTCAGTCTTGATATTACATCTCTTTGGAGAAAACGTTTGAAGTATACCAGGAGAATCGAGTGCACTTATGAACTGTAATGTGATTTTGGTAACGGCACGTGTCGCAAGTACAATCTTTCCTCCAAACGGAAACACACGGCAAAAGGATTAATGTTGCCAAATTTCCTACAGCCCTGTGTCCTACAATCTTAGATTGAAGACGTTCCATTTGAAATAATGCAAACATGGGGGGAAAAAAAGGATCAATATTTGAAAATAAAATATTGAAATAAAAAGAAAAAAATGCTGAAAATACATAACAGATCAATCAGCATTTGTAAAGAGAAAATACTGTACATAGTTCTGCCATTTTGAGTGTGTACCCTTCATCAGGATTCACTCATAACCAATGCTCCCCCTAATTTTTTTTTTGGGTGCAGGGCCCCTTCACAGTTTTGCTCCTGCGCGAAATTTAACACTGAGAATGCCAGTCCCAGGATGTGAGGGACCAGCAGAGAGCTGTGCTGACACGTGGATCAGAGGGAAAGTTGGCCACAACCTGCCTTTGCTCTTTACAGATGCTGGTTGGTTTGCTGTGTAACACCAGCGCATTGGTTTTATTTTTAACGGATATTCAGCGTTTGCAGTGTTTCCTTTTTATTTAAAAAATATGGTTCTGCATTTTGGCGTGCCGTATTTCAATTTTACAGCAGCAGCTGTATACATTGGTGATGGGGATTAGTTCTATTTAATTGTAATGAACACTTCAGAAGCTTAGAGAGTGAGCAAATCTAAAATGTGAATCACTTCCGCCCGTTACTTTTTACCCCCATACACTTTCCACAATTTTCTTCCCTCTCCTGAAGGTGATGGCTTTAACCGGGTACAAATTCCATTGGTGCCAGACGGCATTCTTTGAGAGAGAGATGATATGATGTCTATTTGACCATCACAGCCAAGCTTTACCCTGTCCTCACTGGACCCCCCCCACAAAATGCACAATTTCGAACAGAGGCATTGGGTGGCAATGTAGGTGTGGCTGATGTAGGTGTGGAGCAACAACTAGAATTTTACATTTCGGTGGTTAAGCCAGATAATTGCGTCAGAGTAGCGGAGTGAATCGCGGTGATGCCTCCTCCGTATTTGTGAATCGGGCATTGAGTCGTTATATGTTCCATGATCTGTTCTGGGTGGCCACAAGTCGCACACTGGAGAGTTTTTAATTCTCCGCTTGTGCATCAAGTATCTGCATCTGCCGAGGTTTGCGCGGATGCGATTTAGGGTTGCCCATAAGCTCCGCGGAAGATCGAAGCCAGGGATCTGCCGCGTCAGGTCTCTCACGAGGTGTTTGTTTGTGATTTGGGTGGCAATGAGCAGCAGTAACCCTGGCTAAATTATCCCCCTCCCAGAAACGGCAAGGCCAATTTGAGAGTTCCCAAAGATGCCCTGATCTAGATCTGTGCTCAAATTAGGGACACAATACAGTGCATCTACTGACAGAGCCATCAGGGAGCCCAGACCATTTGGAGCCGTACTTCCTTTTGGGTTCCACTGTATAACTTTTAAAGTTGCACCTCTTCAGTCTAGAAACCTGAACTGGTGTGGCTATGTTTTACTCTTCACCTTCACATTTAGAAGCCAATACTCTGACATATACTGTCAAGCATCTATCGGTTTGTCTTTGCTATCTGATACATAAAGAGATAGTTGATTCCAGTCTATCCGCCATTCCCTTTTATTTATTTTTTTGTCCTCCTCCCCTATGCCACATATTACTCTCTGGCTGAGGGAAGCCCTGCTTCAACCAATGCTGCTCTCAAGGTGACTTGCTCTTTGGTTTTCCCATCGAGAGGCACCAAGTCTCCATTAAAAGCCAAGATCTGTCACGTGAGCACAAATCCTCATCTCTGGCACAACATATTGGAGCACCAAAGCTTGGTGCGGGCAACTAGTTAATGATAAATAATTGAATCAGTTTAGTTAGTGAACAAGAATAGATTTACTGTATTAAGTTGAAGCAGGTTTTCAGTTAGATTCCATGTTATGCATCAATATTAATTCGTTCATTTGTAAAATTGTAGCTAATGTTGTTGGAAGCTATAGTGCCACCATCCCATTTTCCTCAGATACAAATAGGAGGTAAAGAGACCAAACTACCAACTTATGTTTGTTCTCATCCTGTCAGCTTTCAAGGTATTGCATTTAGTTTTTATATTGGGGTGGGGGTGGGGGAGTGCAATCAGGCTGCTCGCTGATACTCGCCATGTCTGGATTCTGCAATTAGCGATAATCATTTTTAAAACGTCAATGGATAGAATTTGAACACTGCTCTCCTGCTCTCCACGCACCCACCCCACAGGTAAGATTTAGTTAGATGTGGAGAAATGTAAAACTTGGGATGGGGTAGGCACTGATTTAGTGTTATAAATTATTGTATGAGGAAATGCCAAAATGATAGATCCCCTTTTCAGTATGAATTGGTTGTATTGCTCGTTGCGGAGTAAGACATAATATACCATTTAGAACCAGCGACTGTTGGCCATTTTAGTCAGGAAACTATTTTTAGTGCCTCAGTCAATATGTGCACAAATGCACTTACTCAATCTGAATGGAAGAATCATCATGACTAATGGATCATCTCAGAAATGACAACAGATCCATTTCAGGTCAGACAGAAATGTTACAGAAGAAGTAAAGTCCCCACAACCAGGATACCAGCGATTAAATCGTGCTTTGCCAAGATGCTGTGCCCTAAATAATTGCATGCATAATTCTAAAGCAAAATGAAGAGTTTCATGTTGCTGGTCATAACAAGAAACCATACAAGCAATCATAACATGCCAGAACTACTAAAAATTATTTCACATTCTGTGCGTAATGCTGAATGACTAAAAATGACCTCTTTCTAATGGTTACATTTAAGTAAATCATCGTCTTCAGTTTCATAATATATGCACATACACTATAAAGACACTGCTCATCATTAAAAACATACATTTTTACTCTAACTAAACTCTACACCTAACCCCATTATTAAACTGTAATATTTCACAATGATGGACCAGCTACTTCAATAGCATGCCTGCTTTTCTCAGATCGAAAGGTTTGAGTAAATAATTCTGCTAGCACTATGCATATAATTATAGTTGTAAACAACACGCACCTAATCATTATGGCTTGTAGCGTGTATATGTAGAATAGTGCCAAAAAAGAAATGGGCTTGCTGTGTTAACTTACACCATCACGTTAGTCTGACAAAGCAAGGTAATACTTACAAGATTTTCATTGGTTAACCTGGTAATCTCATGTTGCAGGCTGGCCTCAATTCGGGCCTCAGGCGGCAGTTGCAGATTCTGGGCCAAGAGTTGCTGCTGACGATTTATCTCCTCCTTGAGATTCTGAACCTCCCCACGTAAAATCTCCAACTCATTCTCATAATTCTTTCTCTGGCCCTGAAGCTGAGATTCCAGCAATCTGCGGGAAAAAGGGCATTGTAAAATTGTAACGGCCCTCCTCCAAGCCAACATAGCTCCAGTAGAAATAACAACAGCAAACGCTGGAAAAACTCAGCAGGCCAGGCAACATCCGTGGAGAGAGAAACAGAGTTAACGTTTCAGGTCGAAGACCTTAGGGCAAATGTAAAGGCACAACATCTTTTAAACCTTGCAAAGTGGTACAGGCAAGTGGATGAAAATATTCATAAAATTATTTTTCTTAAAAAAAATATAAGGATGAAATTTGACAGTGTCATCACCTCTTTTTAAGTTTCACAACTATTGAACACAATGATGGCCTTAAGTAACTTTAATATCAACACTTGTGAATTGAAGTACAGGAAACTTTCGATATACCGGCACCTAAATAACCGTAAATCTCGGTTAACCGGCAAAATTCAGGAGTAGGTTCAGGTAACTTTTATTACTTTTTTTACTCCATTTGTTGCTGTGCAAGGGTGTGGCTGCAGCTGTTGCTAAGCTACAGAGACGCTTGCAACTTGTGCCCATTGTTCTGAAGCGCAACAGGGTTTGTTGCTTTATACGGAGCTCTCAGCTCCGTATCTTTTACTATAGCGTTCAGTTATCCGGAATTTTTGATGAACCGGCACCATGTCGGTCCCATCCGTGCCGGATTAAAAAAAGTTTCCTGTAACACTTTGTGAAGGTTTAAATATGTAAAGCAGCAACATGACATTAACAGTAACAGCTACAAGAAACAAGCTCCTGAAGGCACATCGAAGATTGTGCCTTGCAGTGGTTTCAGTTGGCTTAAAAACATTAACATGGCTATAGCGACAGGTTACTACTGCGTTTCCAAAACAGAGTTGAGGAACTAGAGCAGCCCAGGCCAAGTGTCTGTGTATAGCTGCCATTTCTTCTCGAAAGTACGAGATTGAAAAGTCTATCTGCATGCTGCCCATCTTCAATGACTGAAAGTTTTTTGTATCTTCATTTTTTTCCTCACTTACATGAAATTTTCCACTCATCGAGATAAGGGACGCTAGCACTGAGGAACCTTCTAGTTATAGCAACCCATTATCAGGGTATAGCAGCACCAGCTACAGAGCAAGGCTCCCTGACGTAGGATAACTACTAGGCACTTGGTCTAAGCGTTAAACAAAGCTTTAATCAACTGTTTTACAACATGGAGGTCTAGTTGTGTCCTTCACTAGTTCCTGTTAAGAATGTCCTGCGCAAGCTGGGACGTGCCCGAGTATTTATACTCTCCCTGGACAGCGCCACCCGCAGGCCGCTCAGTATCATTTCATAAGTCTTTCTTTTATGAATGACTGATTCATGTCACTCCCTTTACTCTACCCAATCCAAGTGCCTCAGTGTCAAACTCAGAACAGCTCCTCCCAACTGTACTGGTGGAATATTTACATTTCCCGCACAGGACATTCTTGTGGCCTGTCCAAGTAGGATTATTAATTAGGCACAATTTCATGTTGTGGGCTCGTGCCCATTAGAAACTGAGTTGAGCTGGCCTCATTTCACAGAGAGCCACCAGTCTTGGCTAGATTTCAATGCAGGCCCAGGAGTGACAGGATGGTGTCCTCACACACAGCATCAACTGGTCCTCTGCATTTCAATCTTGGCAGCGAAATCAAAATAAATTCTCTATCACCTGATCTTTTTCCATCACTACTGATCTAGAAAAAGGGAATACTAAAGTGTTAAGGTTTCAAGAGCTGCCACCACCAGATAACATTTCACAATGTCCTCCTTATTTCTGTTATTCTACAAGTAGCAGTATATACCCAACGTTAAAAAGGATTACATTGCCACCAAGCAGAAAATGTGCATTAAAAAAATCTACGTTGAAGTTACTGTAGAGCAGCCACAAAAAAGTTAAGTTAGAATTCACCGCACACTACTACTGGATGTGATTCTAAATAGCAAATATTGACATTTTCTGGTCTAAGCTTTGTTAACACAGTAAGTATAACTCTAGGTGCAAGAGTTTGAGTAGTTTTCACTAACATTAACACTGAAACGTGCCAAAGCATATTTCTGTAACGCAAGTGCACAGCAAAGGTCTCTGGTTAGTGATGAACAAAGTGCAGACGTAGAAAGGCCCTAGGTATAAATGTGGTAACCTGCTGGTTTGTTTTAACCCTTGACAAGCCATCCAAAGCTCTCCATCCTCATTCAGCAAATGGCAGTCCTGTGATGGTCTTCAATGAGAACAAAAATGCAAACAGAAAAAAAAGGGACAAATAATGGGAATGAGTATGAAATGTTAATGACAATGCTCACAAATGATGGTAACATACAAGAGGGAGACACATTAGGACCATCTGAGACTACACCATTCAAACATTAACTGTTTATGAACTTATCTACTATTCATTTTAAATTTCATTCTGCTTTTGAAATCAAACAAGTTTAACCAATAATGCTCTACTGACAACTTGCATTTTTCTAGTTCCCTTAACAATAATTAAAAAAATCAAGGTGCTTCAGAGGCGTAGTCAGACAAAAAATGGACACCAGTCCAAAGAAGGGTGCTCGGTCAAAGAGGCGAGTTCTTAAGGAGGGTCTTAAAGGAGGAGAGGGAGGATAGAAAGGCAGAGGGGTTCAAGGAGCGAATTTCAGAGCCTGGGGCCAAGACAGCTGAAGGCACGACGGTCAGCAGCGGGGAGAAGGGAAGGGAGATGCACAAAAGGCCAGAGTCAGCGGAACGGAAAATTCGGAGGGGGAGACGCTGTCGGGGTGGAAATGGTTACAGAGTTAGGGAAAAGAGAGGCAATCAGTAGGTAGGTGTTAGATCATAATATAGAATTAGAAATCATCACACAAATTTCAAATAAAGAGCTTTGCTATCGTCATCGATATCCAAATTTAACAAAACATTGTTTTGTATATGTCGACCAGTTGGGATGAGGGTGGGGGGGAAAATCAGTAGTTTCACAGAACCACTATATTTCATAAATATTGTTTCTATCCAACCCAAACTTAATTTGAGAGAACAGTGAGGTGCAGTCATCCTCTGGGTATGGGTTGGAGACTCTGCTCCAGCTGGCCACCTGTGGACTTTGTAAAGTTTGCTTCATATAGACTATGAGGGAAGGAAAAAAAAAAGTTTTGCTCTGAAAATTACTGAGCATTTTCAGTTTTTCAAAATTTATTTAAAAAACTTAATTGAGCCCCAATTTTTGGATAATTGTGGATCTCACCTATTTGCAATTTGTCCTAATTTCTAACAGAAACCTAAAACAGCATAGTAAGAATTGCATTTGTCTGGGATTACAGTGTTACCAGTATTCTACCCTTGGTTACATTGAACACCCTGACAACCTATGTGATTTTTTTTGGTCTAGGAATAACAGTAGTAATTGCCATGGTGACTATTTGCGATTTGTGTCCAATTACAATATTTGTTTAATTAAATGCTGGAGATACTCCATTTTGAACAGTTAAAGCATAATAATATGAAGGCTCACTATCCATCTTCTACAGAAAGTAACCCTCTTATTCTCAATTCATATCGTCTGATACAATATTTTTGCAGTTCAACTGCTGTCAAAAACAAAGTGTCACAAAAATCAGGATCCTGGTGTGTGTGCTGGCTGCACTTTATGCCACTGGTTGATTAAAGCTTCCTTGAAAAAGTGCAACATCCCCACCGACACCTGGGAATTCCTGGCCCAAGACAGCACAAAGTGGAGAAGAAGCATCCGGGAAGGCGTCGAACACCTTGAGTCTCTTCGCCGGGAGCAAGCGGAAGCCAAGCGCAGGCAGCGCAAGGAGCGCACGTCAACCCAAGCACCCCACCCACCCGCCCCTTCAACCACCATCTGCCCCACCTGTGACAGAGACTGTAGGTCCCGCATTGGACTCATCAGTCACCTGCGAACTCATTTTTAATGTGGAAGCAAGTCATCCTCGGTTCCGAGGGACTGCCGAAGAAGAAGACGACGACAAGTTTAGAAACAAGAGGCCTGAAGTTCTGACATGTGTGGGAGGGAGAGTGGAATTTGGGTGAATTACCCAATACCCATAGGGGGTGCCGAAATTTGGGGTCGAATTCAGATCCACTGGGTTTCTGCCCCGTTCATTCCACAGCCCAAATTCCAGTCTGGGGGGAGCGAGGGGGAAAGGGATTGCTGGCCAGGTGAGTCTTCTACCAACCCTCCCCAAGTCTGCTTGAATCTTTGGGGCGTAACTGGGGGAGGAGGCATTCCCTAGAATTTCACCTGGTACACCACCAATGGGGAAGAGTTAACACAGCCCAAGAGAAAAGTTCGGTCCCAGAGGAAAGGGGCTTACCTTTAGAAATGTAGCCATTTGCTCTCTTAAAAGCAGAAAAAAAATAATCCTTTTTTCTTCAGCCCTTCCTAGGCCTTGGGGTCCTCCTATCCAAGTAGCTGGGTGCCACTTCGACATTTACTGGCACAAGGGGGCAGGCACCCCTGATGTGCCAATACAGGCCGCCTGTGCCAGTTATGGAAATGACCCAGTGTCCCCGTGACACGGGATGGGGTTTCGCCTGTGGAGCAGGGACCTCGGAATTTCAGAGCCAAGGTTTGCACATTCCGTACAAATCTATCAAATTCTGCAGTTCATTTCACTATGAATTAAAATCACTCGAGTTAATTATTAATTCAGACAAATCGCGGCCAGGAAAGGAAGGCAAGAGATTAATGTTCTCGGTTACAAGATCCTCAGAAGTTGGAGCCTTTCACAAAGCAGGTCACAAATTTATTACATTTAAAAAAAAATTCATTAATCCACCGTTAGAAAGAATGGACTTTTAACGTTTTACTCCACAGGGTTAGTTAGTCAAACATCAGCTTATCTTTGACCCTCTCCTGTGGAGCTTCATTTTGAGCATTATTATATTCTGTTGTTTGCCATACAGCAAGACAAGGGGCTGCAATTTACAGGCTCATCTGAAATGCTGGTATGATCCCTGGCATCCCTAAAACAGTACCTTTTCTAAATAAAATAGGAACATTCTAGTTTAATACTTCTTTTTCCCCGCTCTTTCCTCTCGTGAAGGCTTTGATTCCTTTCTAGGGCACAGTTCCATGAGAAGTGGTTGCCTTCTGGTACGTCATCCAAGTGGCAAGCCACATATGAGCCTCGACAGCAAGGGTCAGTCGTGTCAGCCAGTGGCTCAGTGAGTAGCACTCTCATCTACAAGTCAGAAGGTTGTGGGTTCAAGTCCCACTCCAGGGACTTGAGCACAAAAATCTAGGCTGACACTCCAGTGCAGTGCTGAGGGAGTGCCGTGCTGAGGGAGTGCCGCACTGTCGGAGGTGCCGTCGTTCGGATGAGACGTTAAACCAAGGCCCCATCTGCAAAAGATCCCACGGCACTATTTCGAAGAAGATCAAGGGAGTTATCCCCGTGTCCTGTCCAATATTTATCTCGCAATCAACATCACAAAAACAGATTGCTGTTTGTGGGAGCTTGCTGTGCCGTGTTTCCTACACTTCAAAAGTATTTCATCGGCTGTAAAGTGCTTTGGGATGTCCCGAGGTCGTGAAAGGCGCTATATAAATGCAAGTCTTTCTTTGGGGGAGCGCACCACAGCCAAACCCGATCCTGGTCTCTCACAACATCCACCCATGTGCATTGCCAGCATGAAGTATCAGGAGCGAGATAGTTTTTCCCTTCCCTAACCCAGGGTCAATAGGTCCCCTACTGCTGCCCCACAACACAAACCAAGGTTTGAACCTGGGTTCTTCCTGGTTTGTACAACTCATCTCAACAAGATCTGCCTTCTCCAAATAAAGGAAACTGATTACTAGCTTTATAGGCACATCATAAACTAAATTAGATATATATTGCCAATAAGTAAATATCTTAATAGGATAGCCTTTATTTTAGAATATATCCACACAATTACACTCATTGTGCAGCTGGTGTTTTGAAAAATTCTAACTAAAAGATAATTATAGTTTTGCTTTACGCCTCTGGTCAACCTGCGTGCCACTTGCATGAGTCATGGGTGTAGCTATCAGGTTTTTAAATGTTAAATTCAAATGCTGATCAAACAAAGTTATAGCAACTAGTGTACAGTGACTCACAAGATGAAAATTTGTGGGGAAATATAGTCAAATTGGCAAGATAGTTTTCCAATTATCTGATTTTGTAAAGGTTATCTGGAGGCAGGTGGCAAGAATCCCTGCCCCAGTGACAGGTCTACTCCTTCGGGTCCCATTACCGAGCCAGACAATGTGGCTAATTATTGACAGTACCCTGCAGTACCACCCACTGACCCTCCTGGGTCAAATACTGAATACGCCACAGCGGGCTGACTCCGATCCAATCTTTCAATGCCTGGCATGCCATCTTGTTGAGGCATCCTCTTTCAACACAATATTACTTTCTAGGTTAAACACATTTCACACCTAGAAACTGGTATTGCTGATTCTCCTGTTCCTAATGGATTGTGTCAGAAAGCTGTATTTATTTGCGACACCTTCCTCTACATTTACTCTGAGGCCAGCAGCTAATTAAAAAGCTAGTATCAGTAATGGTGACCATGAAACTACCGGATTGTCGTAAAAACCCAACTGATTCACTAATGTCCTTTAGGGAAGGAAATCTGCCGCTTTTACCCGGTCTGGCCTATATGTAATCCCAACCCCCAGCTATGTGGTTGACCCCTGTTCCTGGGACTAGGGACAGGGTCACTGGCAAGGCTTGGAAGCTAAGCAGAGCCAGGCCTGGTTAGTACCTGGAGGGGTGACCTTCAGGGAAGACCAGGTGCAGAAGGTCACAGAAGGAGCCCCGAGGAGGGGCGGTTGGTGAGAAGGTCACGGAAGGAGCCCCGGGAGGGGCGGCTGGTGAGCAGGCCCGGGCGTTGGGCTGAAGATTGTCGGACAGGAGGAATGGTGGAAATGGAATGGCGGCGCGCACAGACGCAGCGGCTTTGCTTCTCCCAGGACGGTGCTATTTACGTTTAATGTTAATGTTATTTGTACTGGACTCATGGGAGCTTGCAAGATCACATTTCGTTGTGCATTGTACAATGACAATAAAGTTGAATTATTATTATTAGAACTACCCTCTGAAATGGCCCAGCAAGTCACTCCGTTGTACCAAACCACTGCGACAAAGTCAGCGCTGCGGGAGTACCTTCACTACGCAGACTGCAGCGGTTCAAGGCGGTGGCTCGCCACCACTTTCTTAAGGGCAATTAGGGATGAGCAATAAATGCCAGCCTTGCCAGCGACACCCACAGCCTGTGAACAAATAAAATTAAATGAAGCCTGGAGCTCTCCAGGAAACCTATGAAAGCACTGTCTGAATATTCCTATACTTCATCAAATTCTTAGGCCTTTTGCGTGAGAGCAGTCACCATCCCGATCCTTTTCATAGCTCACATCAAACCAGTGATTTTCACAGTCATCTACCTCGTCCAGAATCACAACCAGAAGGACGACCAGAAAACTGGGATGATAACTAGACCATATTAGTTCGGGCACTCGTTGACGTAATGGACTGTTAGGTGTGAGAAGGTGGTACAGCTGCTGTAATCCTTGAGCAGTTAACAAGTATCCTCCCTATTCCATTACGTGCAAAAAGCTCCTGCAAGATCTCACTCAAAGACTTCAGTCTCCTATGAGTCATGAAGGTAACAGTTAATTCCAGTTTGGCAGCATCTACAGGTACTTTGGAACGTGTGATATCCACAGGTACAGTTCCACATAAGACAACCAAAAACAGACCAAACTGGTTATCAACGGATTCTGCCACCACCTGCTGCACAAAGAACTCTTAGTACATCTATCTGCCAACCCTTCCTCGTCATCTCATTGTTTTAAATCACTTTGATCGCTCCCTTCTCAGTTACTTGTTTTTGATGACGGGCCTAAAAAAAATTTAGTCCAAGTCCTTTTCCTCCTACTGGTTTAAGATAATGGCAGCCAAATTTGGTGACTGCACTAGGCCATGCCAGAGTACTGAATCCAAGAGGTGGGCAGATTTTAGATTAATCTGTTTTGAGGCCTTGCACAAATCTACAATATCTCCCTCCCCCACAAAAAAAGATAGCCACAGGTTGTACGTTATTCCTTTTACCTCACAAATTGTTTGTTTCTGGTTCTCAACTAATCATTTAGGTAGTAAGTAAAGCTGCAATTGAATAAAACTATGCCAGGGCATCTGACAGTCTTTGTAATCATTACCTGCACCTCATCATGCACGAGTGCTGGTTGTATTGATATTAGGGAACAGTTTATAAGGTCGCATAGCTTTTTCTTCCTTTTGTCTGATCATACCATCCTCCAAAAGTTTCTTTTTGGTTTGGTCAGCTGGATGCCTGACCTTTATGGAAACCTATTACCACGTCGAAGAGTTTCCAAACCAAACTACTGAGAATTCCACAAAAGGTAGCGTTTCCTTTTGCTTGATATGGAACACGCACTCGCTTCTCATAGGGACACATGCCCTTATCCAAGTGCAGAGTGTTCAGGCACAAGAACCAGCTTATCGATCCCCAAATGTGTGTATTGGCCAAGAAAGCATCAGCCCCTACTAATCCAACATGAGGTATTTGTAAAGTTGCAGGGAACGAAGGATTTTAATTATTGCTTTCCTTCCCTCCACCCAAGCTGTTCACCTAATTATTATGGGATGGGGAGATGGGAAGACTACCAACAGTTCAGATCTGTGGCATTGCATTGGGCATAATTACACCCATCAGTAAAAGCCATCACATTTCATCCTATCTTCATGAAAAGGTTCCCAGATTTAAAGCACATTTACCAAACGTGATTTTTACAGCAGGACTTTGAAATTTGCTGGATCTCAAATACAGAGCATTACAGAATAGATTCAAATCGTGTGGTTACTGGAAAAATGCTCACCGCACCACATATCTAGCCGATACATCCGAACCTGTAAATAGTTCTAATGCTTGCTGTTAAGGGCTTCTTTTAAACCAGGTTTGCAAATATATTAAACAGATCAACAATCATTTACCACATTTCAATTCACTAAAATAAATCACTTAATAGCTACCTGATGCAAACTGGGGAAATGAAAGGCAGAAGATAAGCTCTATTTTCTGTCACAAGCTTCACCAAAACTGGATCCTTTAACTTTCCCAAAACAACTAAATTTCAATTAAATTAATTTATCAACTCACAAAAAGTATCCTTTAATATTTTATATCACAAGTCTAGATCGAAAAACCATCAGCTGATCTTTGGCTTTCTGGTGGTGTTTGATTATAAACATTATTACATTCTGTTGGCTGCATTTTATAGGCACAATGCAATGCTGTTATGATTCACAAGAATCGCTAACATATTACTTTTTTCTAAAAGGTCTAGTTATGATTTTGATAAGTGCGTCTTAAATAAACATGAAAAACCATTACTGTAGCAATTTCAAATGGGATATCCTCAAATGGATGCTGCCATAGACGTAGTGAAGGAGGGGGTAGTGGCGACACTTGATATGATAAAAATGGATAAGGAGGTATTAGAAAGGCTGGTTGTACTTAAAGGAGATAAATCACCAGGAGCGGATGGGATCCATCCTAGGACGCTGAGGGAATTGAGGGTGGAAATCGCGGAGGTACTGGCCATAATCTTCCAATCCTCCATAGATACGGGGGTGGTGCCAGAGGACTGGAGAATTGCAAATTGTTCAAAAAAGGGTGTAAAGATAAACTCAGCAACTACAGGCCAGTCAGTTTAACCTCGGTAGTGGGAAAGCTTTCAGAAACAATAATCAGGGACAAAATTAACAGTCACTTGGACAAGTGTGGATTAATTAAGGAAAGCCAGCTCGGATTTGTTAAAGGCAAATCGTGTTCAACCAACTTGATCGAGTTTTTTGATGAGGTAACAGAGAGGGTTGATGAGGGTAATGTGGTTGATGGGATGTACATGGATTTCCAAATGGCGTTCAACAAAGTGCCACATAATCGGCTTGCCAGCAAAGTTGAAGCCCATGGAATAAAAGGGACAGTGGCAGCATGGATACAAAATTGGCTAACTGACAGGAAACAGAGAGTAGAACGGTTGTTTTTCAGACTGGAGGAAGGTATACAGTGGTGTTCCCCAGGGGTCGGTTCTGGGACCACTGCTTTTCTTGATATATATTAATGGCTTGGACGTGGGTGTACAGGGCACAATTTCAAAATTTGCAGATGACACAAAACTTGGAAGTATAGTGAACAGTGAGAGTGATAGACTTCTGGAAGACAGACAGGCTGGTGAAATGGGCGGACACGTGGCAGATTAAATTTAATGTAGAAAGAATGGGGAGAAGACATATAAACTAAATGGTACAATCCTAAAGGGAACAGAGAGACCTGGGGGTATGTGTGCACAAATAGTTGAAGGTGGCAGGGCAGGTTGAGAAAGTAGTTAAAAAGGCTTACGGGGTCCTGGGCTTCATAAATAGAGGTATAGAGTACAAAAGTGTGGAAATGATGATGGTTTGGCCCCAACTGGAGTATTGTGTCCAATTCTGGGCACCACACTTTAGGAAGGATGTGAAGGCTTTAGAGAAGGTGCAGAAAAGATTTATAAGAATGATTCCAAGAATGAGGGACTTCAGTTATGTTGATAGACTGGAGAAGCTGATGTTGTTCTCTTTGGAGCAGAGAAGATTGAGAGGAGATTTGATAGAGGTGTTCAAAATCATGAGGGGTCTGGACAGAGTAGATAGAGAGAAACTGTTCCCATTGGCGGAAGGGTCGAGAACCAGAGGAGACAGATTTAAGGTGATTGGCAAAAGAACCAAAGGCGACGTAAGAAAAAACTTTTTTTTACTCAGCGAGTGGTTAAGATCTGGAATGCACTGCCTGAAAGGGAGATGGAGGCAGACTCGATCTTATCTTTCAAAAGGGAATTGGATAAGTATCTGAAGGAAAAAAAATTGCAGGGCTACGGGGAAGGGGCGGGGGAGTGGGACTAGCTGAGGTGCTCTTGCAGAGAGCCAGCACAGGCTCGACGGGCCGAATGACCTTCACTGCACTCTATTACAGCTACTATATAGATAGCATATTTGAGAAAACCTGAAAAATAGTTTTTTTTAAATTAGATATTAACTCAATCTCTCCCAAAGGTGGTTCTGTTTTCTACAAGTTGCTCTAAGGAAGAGTCTCAAAGGAACTCTACAAGGGCACTGGAGGTTCAACATGCTGCAGCTTTGAGTTTCTATAAATGTGTATTTTTATGATGTGTAAAGCTGTTTGTTTGAGAATTTGCACAGATTTAAGGTGATTGGCAAACGAACCAGAGGCGACATGAGGAAAAACTTTATTACGCAACGAGTGGTTAGGGTTTGGAATGCACTGCCTGATAGGGTGGTGGATACAGATTCAATAGTAGCCTTCAAAAGGGAATTGGATAAATACTCGAAGGAGAATAAATTGCAGGGATATGGGGAAAGAGCGGGGGAGTGGGACTGTTGTTCGGGCGCAGACTCGATGGGTTGAATGACTTCCTTCCGTGCTGTACTATTCTATGATTCTATGAATTCTGGTAGCAGCGTTGGTTTTATAAAGTAATATTTACCCTTCTCAAAGGCTTTTTGCATTAAATAATGTGTGGTTCTACCTCGGGTTAGACCACAGGTAGAATAGCGTGTGTAGTTTTGGGTTTCCCCATTACAGAGAGCAGGCAGTGTAGATTTGCCAGGATGATGTCATCAGGGATGGGAAACTATAGTAATGAGAAATGATTGCAAAACTGTGACTACATCACTGGAGTAGAAGGCCAAAGGGCATCGGTGATGAGGAGGTCATCAGCTTAAAATATCACAAAAAGAGCAAGGAGAGAAGTTAGGAGAAATGTTTTTATGCTGAGGGTTGTTGCGGCCTAGAACGTTTTGCATAGGGAATGGTTGAGCCAGGGACCATTGCAACTTAAGGAAAGAATGGATAAATGCTTGAAGTAAAGATAAGGTGCTATAGGGAGAGAGCAGGGTAGTGGGATTGGTTTTGGATTCCTCTAGTAAAGAGCCAGCACAGACACGATGGGCCAAATGGCCTCCTCCTGACCTGGAAGCTTCTAGGTGTTGGGAATAATAACAATGGAAATATTTTAAGGTTTCCTTTCAGGAACAGAGATTACTTTTCCACTGGTCTCTTTGCAATTACAGTACTCACTCTTACTAAACGAATTCTGATATATCTTGTCTATGCGCACAAAACAATTACTTGGGGATTGCCTTTAAATGCTAATGTCAGGACCCTAGACAAAATGTCTCAATGAACAACGCCAGAAGTTATTACAGTCAACTATAGTTACAGAAACCGCACACACTGTGCAAGATAGAATAGCAGCCCAATGCACCTTTTTATTTTTGCCATTTTCAACAGTACTAATTATTCAGGGATTCCTCACCCAATGAAAAATTACCAATGGACTCTCAAATTGATATAAACACTGCAGTCTCATCTGAACTAGTCAAATAAATCTACAAGCGAGGACAAAACAGAGGTGTTCATTTAAACAGTTACAGGACTCTTGCTCAAGTTTTAACCTCAGTATTTCTTTCAGGCATTGAGTGACAATCATCCTTTGCAAATTATCGAATCACTAATATCAAGTCATTTAGCTGTGAACTTTATACATCTGTTCAAGGCAAAGGATAAAGGTGGAAATACCCATTAATCCAAGGGTATCTATTCCTACCAAAGTCACATTATCAAACTCCCAGATTAGCCGTTAACATGAGTGAGATGGTTAGATTTTTAAAAATTGTGATTCTTACAAGTCAAAATAATTCATCTTCCCATCAAATCAGGGCACATTAGTTTTATACTAACTGCACAAGCACAGCATCTTCTTGCAGATTAATGAACCAACAGAGATGATATGACAATTACCAGATCGGCATGGGGATAGATGGTAATTACACAGGATACTCTCGATTAGAAATCATCTTTGCAGCCAGATCATTGTTTCCACATGCTGTAGATTACTCCCTCTGATAAAATTTTAAAAGCATTACTGCGTAACTCAATCGCACTGCACTACAGTCATATATATTGGACCCATGAGAAAGATCTCTCCACGATATGCAGTCCTCGCTCACAACTGTTCCAGCCATTTGCCTCACTCTAATAGAAGTTACACCTGTATGCATTACCAACCCCACCTACAGATTATAACAAAAGGACATCAAAAACAGTTTGATGAAGGTGTGATGACTAATGGAAGCACATAAATGATGGGAATGTTACATGAGCGCACACAAACACACACTTTTTCACCAGTGACAAATGGAAATGCACGGGACTATTACCTGTTGGTTTCCTTGAGGCCAATGTACGCTTGGGTTATTTCGCCTTGATCCTTCATCTTGCGCACATCCTCCAAGAGGCCCATCGGCTCCGTCATTGTCTCCTGCAACAAGAACGCATTGAGAATTCCAGCAACATTCACAATAACCACTTCAGGATCCCTCTGCTGAACAGAGCAGTTTCTCCAATACCAAATAACCATCAGCATTGAACAGGGCATCTTTGGGGAGGAGATTCCTTTATTAATGAAAAATAAAATACTCTTAACACTTATTTTCTAATAGAACACAAAAAAAAGCATTCATGTAGGAGTAAGAATTTCAGTAGCAATAGTTAAGTCTGTCCTATGAAGTGGTGGCTTTAAGGCATGCACACTTGCTGGGGACAATTTGAATTTTACTTGTCTGGTTTGTGGTATAAATGCATTATTCCAGCCCCCAAATGAACACCATAGGGTCGATTCAAAATTCTCATCCTTGTATTCAAATCCCTCCATGGCCTCGCCCCTTCCTGTCTCTGTAATCTCCTTCAGCCCCACAACCTCCCCCCCACCCCCGAGATATCTGCGCTCCTCTAATTCTGCCCTCTTGAGCAGCCCTGATTATAATCGCTCAACCTTTGGTGGCCGTGCCTTCTGTTGCCTAGGCCCTAAGCTCTGGAATTCCCTGCCTAAACCTCTCCGCCTCGCTACTTCTCTTTCCTCCTTTAAGACGCTCCTTAAAACCTACCTCTTTGACCAAGCTTTTGGTCACCTGCCCTAATTTATTGTCTTAAAATACTCCTGTGCAGCGCCTTGGGACGTTTTACTATGTTAAAGGCACTATATAAATACACGTTGTTGTTGTTGTATTCCCTCTCGGTCACTAAAAATGAGCAAAAAAGGTTCGTGTTTTTATACTTGCACCAACATTTTGGCTCAGATCAGCAATTAGAGGAAAATGTTCTCATTCTGGAGAACAGAAAGATGACAACCTCATTATTTTTAGTCACAGTCTGTACTTACTTCCTTCTACTGTATCATGAAACCATGATTGAAACAGGCCTCTAAATAAAATGTCACTCTGCCTAATGCTTTCTCATGTGCGCCTCTCCATTGAATAATTATTCCAGCAATGGGAAGAGGAGAAATTCCATCACAGTGTCGATCATCCCTGGTTTCCTGTAATCCATCACACTCCAACTCCGCAAATTTCCTCAGCCACCTGATTAGCCATCGTACCTTGGGCACAGGAATCCCATTTCCACTGTTTATCTAGGGTTTCTGCCAAAGTTGCAGTGGCTGATCAGGAGGATCCCTGAGGAAATTCCGACGCAAGTTTTCAAACTTTGCCCTCCCACTCCCGCATCAAAGGTGCAACGAAGCAATTCAGGGTTTAAAATGCTGCCGTTCTCAACCCTTTAAGTTTTCTTTTCTTTTTTTCAGGCATTCACAAAGGAATGGAAATGCATTCGGTCAACAGGTGTTTAGTGTCGATGAGCATCGTCGGGTGGATTTCCGTAAAACCCCAACTGGTTCACCCCTATCCGTTAGAGAAGGAAACCTGCCGTCCCTACCCGGTCTGGCCTCTATGTGACTCCAGTCCCACACCAACGTGATGGACTATCGACTGCCCTCTGAAGTGGCCACTAGCAAACCACTCAATTGTGTCAAAACAGCTAGAAAGTGAAACAAGGATCAAACCGGACGGACCGCTCAGCTGCGACCTCGGCATCGAATCAGGACAGCATCGTGGGAGCCCCTCCACCACGTGGACGACAGCGGTTCGGGAAACCCACCACCAGCACCTCCACCTGCTTAAGGGCAGCTATGGATGGGCAATAAACACTGCCCTTCCAGTAACGCCCACGTCCCAAGGTGGAACAGAAACAATGTCAGGAGGTGTAGAAAGTGTAAAATTCAATCTTCATTAAAACACCACGGTATCACAAAGAGAAACAGAAGACATGCAGAACATTTACCTTGTTTTCCTAGAGGCGAGTGTGGGGTTCAGAGGAAAAACACAAAACAGGGTGTTAGCAGCATTAAAACATTACTAGAAAACAGTAATATAAACCAAAATTAAAAACAAAAAGTTGACTACAGAACATTACTGGATTGTTAAAGCACAAGTCTTTTTTCTGCATTGATTTAAAAGAAGCAAATGAATAAATAAGTGCAAAACATTAAGTATTTGTGCGTATTTTCCATCTATCGTAGGGTGTTCGTGTACCTTACATGCCACAGCTTCCTTTTGGCTGACGAGTTGGGATCGCAGAATGAGAACTTCCTCTTTACGAACCTCCAGCTCTTCACTCGATGCATTCAGATGGTCGAGCAGAACTTTGTAGGCGGGAGAACCAGGGGCTGTAACTTGTGGGGAGCTCTTCTCGGTCAGAGCTCTGTGCAGTTCATTCAGTTCGTTCTTTAATTTCTTATTCTCAGACTCCAGTTCTTGCCTCTGTGGAACGAAACATGGATTGATCAATTAAAAAGATAAAAGTCATCTCCACTGAATAAATTCATGAAAATTGAAGGAAGTCATTTCCCAAAATCCAGGGACTCAACACTTGTGCAGTCCAAGGAAACAGTTCCAATAATTCTCCAAAGTTCATTCTCCCTCCAATACAAAACGCTGAATAGCTTTATATGAGCATCTGGTGTGGTGGGTGGCTGCTTTGATTGGAGCGCATTTGGTAATGTAAAAAAGACTCAAAGAGCGAGAGCTTTAAAGATCCTTCCATTTCACATAGAATAGTGAAAAAATCCAATTGGAATGAGTTCAATATTCTGCATACTTTGCGAGGGATGGGACTGTATTGATCTAATTTCATAGTTCAGAGATCAGAAGTGGCAATCGACTCTGTACTGCACTAGGTGTTATTTAAGCAGAAGCTAATGTTCATGTGAAGTACTATATTTGCGGAGTGCCACATGATCTGTGCAGCAGCAATGTGGTTTTCTGCCACTAGGTGGAGGTGCTAGTCGCCTTTCACAGAACCTTCACCAAACTCCATCCCGTTTCTGGAACTGTGGCGATGCCATCGGCAGCACCTTCAAGCTGGCATTGAATCAGCAGCCCAGGAATGGCTGTCATGAACAGTGCCCTCCCCACTCATGGCAGCTGGATTATTGGCAGCAAAGGGCTCGAGCCAGATGGGATTCACGCCTTCAATCTTATTTCCCCATAGTTAGGCTGCTGCCCGGTATGAAGAAATACAAACACTGAAGAAAAACTTGAAACGTTGGGGCCTGTTTTCATTGGAACAGGAGAATATGGGGTGATTTTAACATTATAAAGGGATATTTCTGATTTTGTTAAAGGTGCAGAAAGTTCTCTCTCCCGGCCAACAATGCACTGCATGCAGGGGTGCGGGGAGCTGCAAAAACAGCACGCGAGACTACCTCTAAAACTGTAGGTAAATTGGACTCTAATGAAGGTAGTTCAGAGGAACAGGGGTTCACAGGATTTTTACAATTCGCCATTTTCAAAATATCAGAGACTGGAAACGTTCCATTATCAGAACCGTCTGGTCTATTTCAGGTGATTTCATATTAATTCATGATACATTTCTCTTTCAATCCTGTAAGCTCACTGGATCCTGAACAGTAATCCTGATTAAAATCTGTATTTTCTGTTCACTCCCTCCATTTCTTGGAAATGAGAGCAGTTTTGCAACAAATGTTGATCCACTCGACACAGGGAAAAGGCAAGTGCAACTCATGTTTGAATATACGTTGGTGCCACAGTTCAGAAAACTGTACTGAACGCCAAATGTGAAGAAACAGCTACAACTGCTTTCTATATTGGTGTCACATTGGAGACATAGGATATAGAGTCATTAACAGCACAGAAGGAGGCGATTCAGCCCATCGAGTCCGTGCCAGCTCTCTGCAGAGCAATCCAGTCAGTCCCATTCCCCCGCTCTATCCCCGTAGCCCTGCAGGTTTATTTCCCTCAAGTGCCTATCCAGTCTCCCCTTGAAAATATTGAGTGTCTCCGCTTCCACCACTTCCGTCAGCAGTGAGTTCCAGGTCCTCACCACTCGCTGCGTAAAAAAGTTTTTCCTCACATCCCCCCTGTATCTCTTGCCCAAAACCTTAAATCTGTGCCCCCCCAGTCCTTGTACCATCAACTACTGGGAACAGCCTTTCTCTGTCCAGCCTATCCAAACCCGTCATAATCTTGTACGCCTCTGTCAAATCACCCCTCAACCTCCTTTGCTCTAATGAAAACAAATCCAGCTTCTCCAACCTGTCCTTGTAGCTAAGATCCCCCATCCCGGAACCATTCTAGTAAATCTCTTCTGCACCCTCTCCAGGGCCTTCACATCCTTCCTAAAGTGTGGTGACCAGAACTAGAAGCAATACTCCAGTTGTGGCCTAACCAGCGCTTTATAAGGGTTCAGCATAACTTCTCTACTTTTGTACTCAATGGCCCAGAAACTCGGGTCTCCACGGGTGAGTACGCACGGGGTACTCATCCGTAAGCCCAATGGAAGTGCCGGTTTCCTGCACGCACTGCGCATGCGCGGGAAACCGGCACTTCTGTTCCCCTGAACGAAGGGGTTCAGAGGTGGAACGTGTGTGCAGGAGAGGCAGCGCGTGCGCATTGAACTTATGTTTTTTTCCCCAGGTTTCCCGAGAGGGTAAGTCTCCAGAAGTTAGACATGTAAAAAGCAGTCGCAAGGCCTGCTTTTTACAAGGTAAGTGGTGAATTAATTAAAATTAAAACATTTTTTCCACAGGTTTATTATTTTTAAATACTTTAAAGAAAGGTAAGTTTATTTTTAGCCCCGTTAGAAAATGTAATAAATTTTTCAAAAATTTAAATTATTGTTTAAAATAGTTATTTCATGTAATTTATAGTTTATTTTAAAAGTATGATTTTTTTAAAAAATGTATTTGAGGTTTCAGTGATGTTTTGGGGCTTATAGTATTTATAGGTTTGATAGCCCTTCCTGTCAAACTTATGAATGAAGCATTCCCTGCTACCATTGGCTCTCCATGGCCCACGTGATCCCAGGGGACGCATCGAACTAACTGCGCCTCTGGGATACGCAAGCACTGCGTGCCGGCAGTTGGAGGAGGCCCAGGATCGCAATTCCACGGGGGCTCACAGCTCAACGGCCAGCGCGCAAGGTAAGTGCAAGTCGGAGGCTTGCACCCACAGGAAGCCTCCAACCCGAATTTCTGGGCCAATACCTCTATTTATGATATCCAAGATCCCATATGCTTTGCTAACCACTCTCTCAATATGTCCTGCCACCTTCAAGGACCTATGCACGTTAACTCCCAGGTCCCTCTGTCCCTGCACACTCTTTAAAACTGTGCCATTAAGTGTATATTGTCTCTCCCTGTTCCTTCTGCCAAAATGCATCACCTCACACTTCTCTGTATTAAATTCCATCGGCCACTTGTCTGCCCATTCTGCTAGCCTTTCTATGTCCTATTGCAGTCGATTGATATCATCCTCACTGTTTGCCACACCCCCAAGTTTGGTGTCATCGGCAAATTTAGAAATTCTACTTTGTATTCCAATATCCAGGTCATTTATATATATCAAAAAAAGCAGTGGCCCCAGCACTGACCCTTGGGGAACACCACTGTCTACCATCCTCCAGTCTGAAAAAGAGCTATTTACCACAACTCGCTGTTTTCTGTCCTTAAGCCAATTCCTTATCCAAGCTGCCACTGACCCACCTATTCCATGAGCCTCAATTTTGTTAACCAGCCTTCTATGTGGTACTTTGTCAAACGCCTTCCTAAAATCCATGTAGACAACATCCATTGCATTCTCTTCATCGATCCTCCCTGTTACTTCATCAAAAAATTCAATGAGATTAGTCAAACATGATCTGCCTTTTACAAATCCGTACACGGCACAGAAACAGGCCATTCGGCCCAACCAGTCCATGCCGGCATTTATGCTCCACACGAGCCTCCTCCCGTCTTTCCTCATCTAAATCTATCAGCATAACCCTCTATTCCCTTCTCCCTCATATGCTTGTCTAGCCTCTCCTTAAATGCATCGATACTATTCACTTCAACCGCTTCCTGTGGTAGCGAGTTCCACATTCTCACCACTCTCTCGGTAAAGAAGTTTCCTCTGAATTCCCTATTGGATTTCTTGGTGACGATCTTATAGTGATGGCCTCTAGTTATGCTCTTCCCCACAAGTGGAAACATTCTCTCTGTATCCACTCTATCTAAACCATTCAAAATTTTAAAGACCTCTATTAGGTCACCCCTCAGCCTTCTTTCTTCAAAAAAGAGACCCAGCCTGTTCATCCTTTCCTGATATGTATACCCTCGCATTTCTGGTATCATCCTTGTAAATCTTCTCTGCACCCTCTCCAGTGCCTCTATATCCTTTTTATAATATGGTGACCAGAACTGTACGCAGTACTCCAAGTGTGGTCTAACCAAGGTTCGATACAGGTTTAGCATAACTTCCCTACTTTTCAATTCTATCCCTCTAGAATTAAACCCTAGTGCTTGGTTTGCTTTTTTTATGGCCTTGCTAACCTGTGTCGCAACTTTTAGTGATTTGTGTATTTGTACTCCCAGATCCCTTTGTTCCTCTACCCCACCTAGACTCGCACCCTCCAAGTGATAAGTGACCTCCCCATTCTTCCTACCAAAATGTAATACCTCACATTTATACCAAGACCAGATCTACAGGGAGGAAATAACACCATTTCGGAAAGGTGTACTGCTTTCAAAAGAACTGTTGCTTTCTTTATTGGGGGAAAAGGAGACAAGTAGGTTGTAGTAGAATTAAATAAATTCTCTGAAGAACTAGATATTTTAATCAAGATACAGCACAGACCACAGCAATTGGCAGCATTTCTCCAGTGGGAATGGGTGACGTGGGCTCACTCTCTTCAGGCTGCTGAGCAAGGGACATTCGTGAGCTTTCCCGCCTGGGGGAGGATTTTATCGATGCGCTATTTGTAACGAAATAAAAAGAACAGGTGCGGAACTTTCCGAAGCTCCATTCCAGAATATTAAGGGAATCAAGGGAAATGGGGATAGGAAGGGAAAGTGGAGTTGAGGTAGAAGATCAGCCATGATTTTATTGAATGGCGGAGCAGGCTCGAGGGGCGGTATGGCCTCCTCCTGCTCTTATTTCTTATGCGGCTTATTGGAAAATCTCGAGTGCTTCTGTCCATTGACATTAGTGCGAGAAGATTCAAGGGGAAGGATTTTCTGATGAGCCACTCGCTGCACGCGAGACCCCCGCTAATGGCACGAAGCCTCGGAAAGCTCCACTCCAGCTTTCCAATGTCGATACACAGAACACAAGGAAATTCCCCACTTCCCACCCCGCCACTTGCCCAGAAGACCCGGACCCAGTGGAGAAAATTCTACTTCTTCGAGAAGTCAGAAACCTGCAGGAACGGATCACGCAACCTGTGCCACCTTACCTTGAGGGATTCATATTCCAGTTCTACTCCCCTGACTTTAATTTGTTGATCCTCTGCCTCCTAGTTAGAAGCACAAAAAAAAAACCATTAGCTGACTGCGTAAAATGGAATTAATTTGCCACAAACTTGTAAGCAATTCTTTCACTTCTGACCATTAAGCAGATACAATCTATATTTTCACTTAGAATGTCCCATTTTCCGCCCAAGCTTTGACATAGGAAAACACAAACATAGGAAAACACAAACATAGGAAAGCACGGGACCAGAAAAGACCCTGCAGTTCATCTGGCCAGTCTCAGAAACGAAATCACTCCCTCCCTCAAACCTCTATCCAATTTGGCCTACAGGGGCGATAGCAACCCTACCCTGTGCGCAGTGACTTACCTGCCAATGTCCCGCCCGGATCTCGCCCTTTTCCATTTTAACCTGCACTATTAAGCAGGCGGTAATGGCACCTGCCTACGGCCGATAGGGTCCTTCTTTTTAAATATGCAGATCGGAGTCCGATGACATCATCGGGTCTCAGCTGCAATTTTAACTCGAGCCTGGGATGGAACAAGCCTTTGCAGAGCACCTGCCAGGCGCAGACAGCGGGAGGAAGTGATGCTTCAGTTGTACAAATCAGACCCCAATCTGGAGCACCGCGCCTCAGGAAGGAGAGTGGCCTTGGAGGGAATGTGGCGCAGATTCACCAGAATGATACCAGGGCTTAAAGGGTTAAATTATGAGAACTTGGTTTAGAAGGTTGAGGGGTGACCTGATCAAGGTCTTTAAAATGATCAAAGGATTTGATAGAGAAGCTATTTCCTCTGCTGGGAGAATTCGGAATAAGGGGTCACAATCTTAAAATTTGAGCCAAGTCATTTAGGAATGAAATCAGGAAACACCATCAACATGAAGGCTAGTGGAAATCTGGAATTTTCTCCTCCGAAAGGCTGTGGATGCTGGGACAATTGACATTTTCAAGACTGAGATTGACAAATTTTTATGAGGTAAAGATATCAAGGGATATGGAGCAAAGGCGGGTAAGTGGAGTTGAGGTGCACCCATGATCGAACAGAATGATGGGAACGGGTTCAAGGGGCTGAATGGCCGACTCCTGTTCCTATGACAGGAGAGATCCGATAAAGAGATAAGGGGAGAAAATCAAATTCTCTCTCCATTGAAAAAATACTGTTTTAACCTGGAAAAGAAAATCCCCAAATGACGACGAGTAGAGCAGGCCATAACTGACCAAGGGCATCAACCATCTTTAAGGGTGCAGTAAACTGTCCACTTGCAACTCTACAGGACCCTGACTTTAAGCAGGTACAGGAAACTTTCTTTTATCCGGCACGGATGGGACCGACGTGGTGCCGGTTCATCAAAAATTCCGGATAACCGAGAGCTATAGTAAAAGATAGGGAGAGCTGACAGCTCCGTATAAAGCAACAAACCCTGTTGCTTAGCAACAACTGTAGAACAATGAACACAAGTTTCAAGCGTCTCTGTAGCTTAGCAACAGCTGCAGCCACACCCTTGCACAGCACAGATGGAAGGCGGCAAATAAATATGAAGTAAAACCTACTCCTGAATTTTGCCGGTTAACCGAGATTTCCGGTTATTTAGGTGCCGGTAAATCGAAAGTTTCCTGTATGTGGAAAGCACTAAAGAGTCCGAAAAGAAGAGCACTTGGGACTATGCCTCATCATTCAAACGGACTTCCATAAAAAAACTTCACTTAAACTAAAGGACAGCTTAGCTCTGGGTGCTACCTTGGCTTTGCCTCTTAGTGCCTGCTCCTCTTTCCCATCCAGTTCTTCCTGCAGGGCCTGTTTCTCCTGCTCCAGCTCGGTCACACGCTTCTGTAGCTTCAGGAACAGGGACATATCCAGAGCGCCTTTCTGTTCGGGAAATTCCTATTACAAATAGAACACTTACTGATTATTTTTTTTGCTAAAATGTAACTGGATAAACTGCCCAGCCGGCCCTCTCTGAGCACTGGGACAACGCTGATTTTCCTCTGGGTTACTGACAGTGAATGTTTAGCAATACACAGAGAGGTTTTGGTACTTCATGTCTTCAAGCTCACTTTTCACTTCAAATAAGATCAGTTAGAGAGAATCAACATAAATCCTATAAGTTGATTATCTGGATCCACTATACAATCCCCATCTAGAACTACAATCCCCAACCAGAACTATTCAAATTACAGTAATACAACTCGGCCAGTGTTTTAAGCTAAAGAGAACACCAGTGTCATGACTGGTTAATTGGCACTTCTAAATTTGTGTGACTTTGTAAGAAATAGTTTGTTGTTGAAATGGACCTGGTGACCTACAGATGATGAAAGTCACTCAGCTCATCCCAGCTCAGTCATTGAGAAAGGCCCTAGAGTTACCCCTATATTAGTAACCGAGCTTTTTTCAATGATTGCAAGTTTTTTGCCTTTCCGAGAAGCACATGGTGATCACTGTGACAAACTCCCCACCATCAGTCCTAACTTTGCCTTTCACCTGATTGACCCTGGGCCCCCTGGTTCTCTCTCTCTTAGGATAAACAGTCGATGAAGGATGGTACCAACCTCCGTTCTTCTCGTCACATCCTCGGATTCTCCAGGCTCTGAGGAAAGCAGAGAGTTGTAGGTGTATTCTGACTCGTTACTGCTGTGTGTGGAGTCTGTCCTTCTGTGACCAGGCTTTATAACACTCTGTGAATGGAGTAAGTGTAATTTCCAATAAGTTACTTCAATCTACGTAACTCCAACCAAATCTAATCAAATGTTACCCTTCAGTACAGAGCATGGACACAAAGCGTGTGTGAAATAATGTAGGAGTTATTTATCATAAAATATTGCTTGGATATTTGTACAAACCACACTTGGGTAATGTTTCCTCAGGTTCTAGAATGAAATGCAGTGATAATTGGCCCTGATTTTAACTCCAGGTGGATTCCCCGCTCAGGCCGGAGTTAAAATTACAGTCGGGTCTCAATGATGTTATCAGGCTGAAACATGCATATATAAAGAAGGGCCCTGCTGGCTCCGGGCGTGTGTCCTTGCTGCCTGCTCAGGAGAGCAGGTTAAAATTGGAGATGTTGTGATCATGGCGGCATTCGGACAGGTCGATTTTAACCACCCACCCGCCAGGTTTCTGCTGAGCGAGTAGAGTTAAAATCGCCCCCAATATGTGCAATGCAATTCGATGGATATAAAGAAATAATTGGCAGTGACCCTTCCCCACCCAAATTCAAGGAATATCACGGACTTTGCTCCCCCAAACTCTTTTTAAACATTTGTGCTTTTGCCTTCAAAGGCACAAAGCCTAACTCCCTTGATGGCTCCATTTTTTTAATGCAGTACCCAATGGCAGATTGAGCATCATGGGCAAGGAAGCTCGCAGGCTGGATCCCCAGTTAGTAGAGGGAAAAAAGGAGGGAGGGAAAGGAAGGAGAACACAACATCTTGTATTTATATACAGGAAACTCTTTCGTATCCGGCACCGACGGAACCGGAATGGTGCCGGTTGATTAAAAATTACGGACGACGGAAAATGGAGAGACACACGGAAAAATGGCGGATCGGAAGAGACTACCGGCAGCGCGGGAGAGTCAGACTCCTGTTATTGAGGTGTTCGGACTTCCGACAGCGCCAAGAAGCCGAGTAGTGGCAGTTTGGAGAACTACCCCCACTGACTAACTCGGCCACCGCGGGAGACTCGGACTCGGCAACATTTCCGGTTATTGAGGTGTTTTCAGAGTATGAATTTCGCCGGTTAATAGCAAATTCCGAATATTCAGGTGCCGTTTAAACGAGAGTTTCCTGTAGCGCCTTTAACGTAGTAAAACATCCCAAGGCGCTTCACAGGAGAGTTATAAAATAAAATTTGACACTGAGTCACATAAGAAGATATTAGGGCGGATGGTCAAAGAGGTAGGTTTTAAAGAGCGTCTTAAAGGGGGAAAGAGAAGTAGAGGGCCGGAGAGGTTTAGGGAGGGAATTCCAGAGCTTAGGGCCTAGACAGCCGAAGGCACGGCCACCAATGGTGGAGCGATTATAATCAGGGATGCTCAAGAGGCCAGAATTAGAGGAGCGCAGATATCTCGGGGGGGTTGTGGGGCTGGAGGAGATTACAAAGATAGGGAGGAGCGAGGGCCATGGAGGGATTTCAAAACAAAGATGAGAATTTTAAAATTGAGGCGTTGCTTGACTGGGAGCCAGTGTAGGTTAGCGAGCACCTGGGTGATGGGTGAACGGGACTTGGTGCGAGTTAGTACACGGTTGGCCTCAGTAGCCTTGGGTTAGGGATGGCGACAAAAATAAAAGTCAGATAGACTTCCTGATCACAATCTCGTGACCACTTGTGGAAAGTGTGCATGTGCAGACATTAGGTGAGCATAGGATCAGGTTCAACTGTGATGCCCCCCTCCTGCAGTTGCAAAGCCTAATAAGGCTCATTGACTAGTTTCACACTTGAGCAATTCGGCAGCAATTTTTTTTTTTTTTTTTAAACCAGAGAGCACATGGTGCCTGTAGAACTACGCGCCAACCAGATTCAGAGCTTTCTGGGGTAGGCAGCGAGAAATAAAAAATGACAAGGACCCTTTGGACAAATAGTACCTATAGGTCAAGAACTTGCATTTCTGTAGTGCTCCTAATGTAGGGAATGTGTCAAAGAACTTTACAGAAAGGTGAAGATCACACAGGAGAGAAGGGGAGCAGGAAAGAGTTTGGGGAGGGGAGAAAGCAGTAAAAAAAAAAACAGGGTTCAAAACAGCACGGGAGTAGGCAAGGCAGAGGACAAGGGCTTAGTGTCTGATAAAATGACCAATGGTGGAGGGGAAAGCGAGAAGAAAATTGGTGTCAGAAGAGTGGAGAGTGCGTGTTGGGACATATGGTTGCAGGAGATTGCAGAGGTAGGAATGGGGTGAGGCTACAGAGGAATTTGAATACAATGTTGATCTGTTGGGAAACAGGAAACCAGTGGAGCTTGGGATATGGGATTCTGTGCCGTAGAGGAGGTTGGTGGCAGTTTATGGAGGGTAAAGGCAGGGAGGCCAAAGAAGAGAGTGAAGCCTTGAACAGAATATTCATACTTAGCATTTCAATTTGCTGAATGGAAATATATTCAAGACACTTACGACCAAAGACATCTCCTCCTTCATGTTATCGTAGCGCTCTTCCAGTCGGCAGAACTCGTTGAGCAGAGACTGGTACCTGGACCTTTCATCATTAAGGTCAATCTCAAGCTGTTTGGTCTCTTCCTCCATCCTCTTCTCCATAGATTCTGCAATGGAATACAAGAGCATTCAATGAAACAAGAAGCTGAAAACATTTTTACATAATACACAGATATTATTGGTAAACTCAGATTACAATAGTTTACTGTTTTGCCAGCTAATGTCTGATGATCGAACTCCCACGTTATACTTTTCCAGTCACTGTTGTAATGTGGGACCCACGGCAGCCAATTTGCGCACAGCAAGTTCCCACAAACAGCAATGTGATAATGACCAGATAATCTGTTTTTTTGTTATGTTGATTGAGGGATAAATATTGGCCAGGACACTGGGGATAACTCCCCTGCTCTTCTTCGAAATAGTGCCATGGGATCTTTTACGTCCACCTGAGACACAGACGGGGCCTCGGTTTAACGTCTCATCCGAAAGACGGCACCTCTGACAGTGCAGCAGTCCCTCAGCGCTGCACTGGAGTGTCAGCTTAGCTGCATGTGCTCAAGTCCCTGGAGTGGGACTTGAACCCACAACCTTCTGACTCAGAGGAGTGTGCTACCCAGAGTCACAGCTGACACTCCATAATGATATAGAAAGTGTAATGTTCAGTAGAGCTACCGAGTGGGACAGTACTTTGATGCAGGGCGCTGAAGCTCTCAAATCACATGCCACAGACAGCACATACCGAGCTCCACATTTTGGCTGTGCTTTCACAAAATGTCACTGCCCCGTGGAGAGGGGAAAGGCTGGAGAGGGGAAAGGCTGATTGCAGAAAGAGCCACTCTGGTCTGACCTTCGCGAGCAGCCAGCTCAAGAAAACAAATGGCAAACGTCTGGGAGCAAGTCACTTCTCAGTTACACTAAAATCTGTTTTAAATAAATTCATCCTAATGTTTTTGAATGATGACTCGTTAAGGTGATTTGACGAACAAGATTATGCAGCAGGTACTAGAAAGTTATTTTTTTGTACAGGTTCAGAAAAAGATATCTGCACACTTGCTTTGTGGTTAGAGTGTGAATCTGGTCTTTAAATTGAGAGGCGAGACTAACTACCCTCACCGTGCACCGTGGCTGCAGTGTGCATGATCTACAGGATGCCCTGCACCAAGTCACCAAGATTTCTTCAGCAGCACCTCCCAAGACCTAGAAGGACAAGGGCAGCAGGTGCAAGGGAAGACCACCACCTCCAAGTCACACACCATCCTGACTTGCACATATATCGCCGTTCCTTTATTGACGTTGGGTCAAAATCTTGGGACTCAACATTGTGGCAGTACCATCACCACATGGACTGCAGTGGTTCAAGAAGGCGGCCCACTACCACTTTCTCAAGGGCAACTAGGGCAGCAGTTGAATGAGTACGGCACCAAGGAGTCCTAATAAAACCGAGGTCAGGACGAAACTCTCCAGTGAAACTGTTGTCAATGGGAATCAGGGGGAAATCTCTCTAGTGGCTGGAGTCATAGCTGACACAAAGGGAGATGGTTGTGGTTGTTGGGAGGCCAATCATCCCAGTCCCAGGACATTGCTGCAGGAGTTCCTCAGGGCTGCGTCCCAGGACCAACTACCTTCTGCTTCTTCATCAATGACCGTCTGTCTATCACAAGGTCAGAAGTAGGGCTTTTTGCTGATGATTGCAATTCTTCAGATAATGAAGCAAGGTATGCCCACCTGAAGCAAGACCTGGACAACAACCAGGCTTGGGCTGATAAGTGGCAAGTAATATTCATGGCACACAAGTGCCAGGCAATGACAAGAGAGAGCCTAACCAACTCCCCTTCATATTCAATGTCGTTAGCATTCCCAAGTCCCCCACCATCAACATCCTGGAGGTCACCACTGACCAGAAACTCAACTAAAACAGCCACATAAATACCATGGTTACGGGAGCAGGTGAGAGGCTGGGTATTCTGCAGCAAGTGGCGCACTTCCTGATTCCCCAGAGCTTCTCCACCACCGACAAGGCACAAATCAGGAGCATGTTGGAATACTCTCCACTTGCCTGGATGGGTGCAGCTGCACCAGCACTAAAGAAGCTCAACATCATCCAGGACAAAGCAGTTCACTTGATCAGCAGCCCATCCACTAACTTAAACATCAACTCCCTCCAGCACCAGTGCACCGTGGCTGCAGTGTGCACGATCTACAGGATGCCCTGCGCCAAGTCACCAAGATTTCTTCAGCAGCACCTCCCAAGACCTAGAAGGACAAGGGCAGCAGGTGCAAGGGAAGACCACCACCTCCAAGTCACACACCATCCTGACTTGCACATATATCGCCGTTCCTTTATTGACGTTGGGTCAAAATCTTGGGACTCAACATTGTGGCAGTACCATCACCACATGAACTGCAGTGGTTCAAGAAGGCAGCCCACTACCACTTTCTCAAGGGCAACTAGGGACAATAAATGCCGGTCTTGCCAGTGACACCCACATACCAAAGAATGATTTTTAAAAAGACGACAGAATAACATTGAAATCAGAAAAATTATAAACTGCTTTGCTGATCAACCCTCTATCCACTTAAAAGGATAAAAGCATTTTAGAACTTCTCGTTGCGGAGAGATGTCCATCCAACGACTGTTTATGATGATTAATACACATCCTGCTTATGCCTTCTGCACCTGGTCTGTTTGCGATCAGACGTCAGGAGGGAACCACGAGCAGACTGAGGGTGCGCTGTGGGTTAACAGCGATGAACAACGTTCCCTTTAAGTTGTGCGGCCGCGCAGCGCTCAGCCGGTGAGCCGGCTTTCAAATAGAGAAACTGTGCATGTGCGGAATTTTGAATGGCCCGCGCGGGCCAAAACAAAATCAGCGGGAACATTGGCGATGAGGTTACACAACTGAGAAGGTCGCTGCACTCACTCATACGATGCGGCTTAAGAAAAGACGCTGTTTTAAATCTCTTTTTTTTTTTAAAAAAACACGACCGCAATTTGTAAAGGACTATGTTCCTAAATTATTAGTTTACGATTTTCCTGTAACGTTCCTCTGTGGTACAAATGAACGAGTCAAGATCACGCAACAACTTCGCTCAGACTGCACCCTTTCAGCAAAGACTTTCAGCACCATGCTGAATTTCACCTGTTATCTCTTTGGCCTGCTCCTGGATTCGACGATTCAGATCTTCTTTCTCATTCTTCAGCAAAGCATTCTGCTCTTTAAGCTGGGACACCATCTGTGGGGAAGGATAAGAAAGGGCAATTTTAATTGTTTTGCCTTTCTTCACAGCTAATGCGGCAGCATGTGACAGCCTTCATATTCCCCACTCAATTTGTAATCCTAAAACTCCCCATTCTACTGGGCTGCCACGTACGGTGTATTAATCTCACTCTAGGAAGAATGGAGACCTATTCAGCAGCTCTATCAGAAACTACTATAATCATCTCTGTAGAAATTAGGTCAGGCAGTGCATCTGGAGGTGCTCGTGTTTATATCAACGAAGAAAAAGAGATTACCTTCTGACACTTAATAATAATATGATTTTTTTGTTAAAGTAGTTTATTAGAAAAGTTCCCACACAACATGCAGAGCCGAATACGTAGGAAACGCCCACCTGATCCGTTTCCGTTTTGTATTTATCTGTCCTTTCTTCAAGACGTTTCTTCTGAGTCTGAGTTTCCTCGAGTTCCTTGCGGAGTATGGCGATCTCTTCCAACAAGCTAGTAATCTTGTTAGAGGACACTTTAGCGCTTCCTTCGTTTACACGGAGCCGGTCCACCTCAGTCCGTAACTTCTCCGTCTCGTTGGTGTAAGTGGTCTCCAAACTGCTCAACTTCTCCAGCAGAGATTTCATCTCTTTAGTCTACATTGAAAGAAAGGAGGGTTGTCGTCAGCTGCCCAGTGAATAGAAATGTGAATGAAAGTGCCAACATTCATTCAATCAGCTGGAGAATGGAAACTTAGTCCTGAATGGGGCTAACCTATAAGGAATGGGGCTCTTTGACGATACCACATGGAAATATGATACCACATGGGAAAATGATAAAGGCTTAAAAAAAAACCCACTATATGTATCTCTGTCAGAGAAAGGATGGGTGACCATATAAACAATACACATATTATATTATTTACAGATACTTTACCATGGTCAGCTGTTCACTAGTGTGTAGAGATTACTCTTCTACTGACCCCCCCCCCCGAAACATGCATTAACAATCTAATGTAACTAAAGAATTGGCAAGAAACCCCCTGTTAAATACTCATTGTACTTTTTTCCCCCCACTTTCCAATTTTCATCCTTGCTCTTCTGAAAGTATTGGCTCTGTCACGAGGATATGCTCCCACCGTCTGCAATCACCGTCACGACCTTTGTTCTAGTGGTCATTATTCATACGTGAGCCTGGACAGCGAGCTATCTAAGTGGGAAGGGTATCACAGCCATCACTGATTCTGTTCTCACCCAGAATCCAAACAAGTGCACTTCCAGCAAGGGTCAGTGTTAGCAATCAGGGGCAGCAACCCTCCGGCAGCCAATTTTGGCATCCCAGCAGATGAGATGAGCTCACTCAGCATCAACTGGGACATGTGTAAGCAGGCGTGTACAGAACTGTTTCCCCCTGGGTAGCAGGCAAGTGCCAGCGCACAGTATAGGTAGAGCCATCTTTTGTTCTTAACTTGTCCCATTACCATCTCCTTTTTCCTTGCACCATCTCTTAATCTCTCCTGCCTTCCATCCTATCACAGACCTTCCCTTCTGTTCTTTCCTCCCTCCCTCCTTTCCCTGCCCCTGCACTTGCTTAAAAACCTGTTCCATCTCCAGCTTTTTCCAGTTCTGACGAAGGGTCATCGACCCGAAACGTTAACTCTGTTTCTCTCTCCACAGATGCTGCCAGACCTGCTGAGTATTTCCAGCATTTTCTGTTTTTATTTCAGATTTCCAGCATCCGCGGTATTTTGCTTTTGTATAGGTAGAGCCTCGCTCGCTGCCCTTTATAATCTACAGCTACAGAATGGCACCCTAGCATAACTGCAGCTTTACTGTGTGGATTTTACTTTGAACAAAAAAATGCAGCCGTACCGCTGATGAAACGGATTCCCTTTGTCTGCTGCAGAAAATCTTCAAAGTATTGGATGAATACTGGGGTTACCTGGTTGTTGACTTTGCACTGCAGCTGCATGATCTTGTTCTCCATGCCTATGTTGAGGGTCTTGTAGTGCTCTACAGATCTTGCTTCAATCTTCAGCTTCTTAAGTTCGCGCTTTGCCATCATGCGGCGGTAGCAACACTGCAAGTAGATGATGGCGTTTTGGGTCCTCTTGTACTTGCGTTTCGCTATCCAACCGCGCATGCGCTTCTGAAGAATGACAGCCTTTTGTTCCCGGAGGATCTGTTTGAAAAAGAAAAAGTTTTAAAGATATACACAGTTATAGCAGGAGCCTTATAATGTCTGCAAATAAGAAATGGTGCCGATAATGGATCTGGGGGGAAAAATTCAGTATCGCCCCATTTGGGGCGCCGTTATCGGCCGTGCGCAAAGTTCAGCGCCTGGCGCTAATTATCGCCTCCGACAGCAAACTTGGCTTTTATCGCCCCTAGAGGTGATTGGAGCGCTAAATCAGGCGCTTCACACCTGTCTTAAGGCGCAAAGTCCGAGGAGCGAGGCGCTACCTCAGAGCGCTGGCGAAGCAAGGAAGGACAAATCAAAATAAACCTGCAAAGTGCTGCTCAGTATCCAAAACTCCTTCACACAGCGTTGAATCTCTCCAGAAGTCTCTCTCAGAATGCGTGGTGCAAAAATGTCACCGACAAAAAAAGGCAGGAAGCGGTCGCCTTTAAATAGCGCTCCCCTAGTCCCTTTCTGACAGCATAACGCTCCCCTCAACCTGTCGTTGCTAGCGGCAGGCGGTAAGGCAGGGGGCGCCACTCAATATCCGGTCCGGGGCACTAACGGGGCGTTGCGCACTCGACCGACGTCACGATTTGCCGGCGCAGGAGATCGTGGTGGTAGTGTTTAGCGCCGCCGCAAAATGTCTAGTTAATTTCGCGAGCACCACAAACATCGCCGCGCCCGGCCTCTAGTTGCTTTGCGCCCCAATTGGCGCCCTCTTAAGGCGCGAACGGGAGGCACAAACAACTGAATTTTTCCCCCCTGGTCTTTGAAGGAACAAATAAACTTTAACTCGTATAGTGCCTGATCACATCCACAGATTGCTCTTTACAGCCACTGAATTACTTTTGAAATGTAGTCCTGTCGACAAATGTAGCAGCCAATTTGTGCCCAGCATGATCCCACAAACAGCAAATTAGATGATTGACCGGTTAGTCTCTTTTTTGGCTATCTTGATTTGAAGAGGACTGCTGGCTGGGATACTGGGAAAATTATTTTTAATTAGTGCCGTGGGATTTTTAGTTTAACGTTTCATTAAAAAGATGGCGTCTCTAATGGTGCAGCTCACTTCATCGCTGCATTGAGGCATCAGGCAGCTGTTCAGGTGCCGGATTGGGGACTGAACCCACAACCTCTAACTCAGAGGCGAGCACACTACCAACCGAGCCAAGCTGATAACTCAGTTGACTTGTTAATTCAACGCACAATTTTAGAAGGAAGCCACAAATACGGTATTTGCAACAACTTTGATGCCTGTTATGTCGCAGATCAAGTGATTTTAAGCAATTGAGATAATTGGATTCTACTCTTAACTGGAATGAATATTCAGTTCATAACATTCGGTTAGGGTTATTCCATTATTGTGTGTGTGCATACGGCAGAATCCAAACCGATTAAAAAAATTACTTTTTGTTGGACTAGTTACCGGCCAAATATTGGCTACGGGAAAGCTGTACCTTTCCTGATGTCACCCAGTACTATTCCCCAGGATTTTCTGTACACTGAGTATTCACAAAGGTTCATTTTTTTTTTGTTTTTTTTGTTTAAGGTATCTACCCTCATTGTGGTTGCTTCTTGCTATACTCTGCGGCTGTGCCAGCCAGCCTACAAAAACTCGAGGGCCGCGAGAGACTTGGTGGTGCATTGGGTTTAGACAGGGGCCTTTAGTGTCCAGGTTCACCTTCAGTCCAGGTTGCTGGGATAATGGTCTCTTCTGCAAAGACGCACTGCGACATGAGTTTGGGCACTATAGACACTCATGGACATCAGCGCTAATTGGCAATCTTACTCATAGGCCACACAGAATGGATCAAGAAGATGACTGATGTAGGAAATGAAAAACTGGAACACTGTAGTATGGGGGCTGTTCTTGAGGTTCAGGCTGAGGTACATTGCTGGGGCAGAGTGGAGAGAGATTTGCTCTGCACGGTGGCATAGTGGTTAGCACTGTTGCCTCACAGCGCCAGGGACCCGGATTCGAATCCGGCCTCGGGTGACTGTCTGTGTGGAGTTTGCACATTCTCCCCGTGTTTGCGTGGGTTTCCTCCGGGTGCTCCGGTTTCCTCCCACAGTCCAAAGATGTGCGGGTTAGGTTGATTGGCTATGATAAATTGACCCTTAGTGTTAGGGGGATCGGGTGGGATATGTGTCAGTGCAGGCTCGATGGGCCGAAATGGCCTCTATCTGCACTGTGGGGTTTCTGTGATTCTGTAACCATGTTATACTGGGATGTTTGGCATTGAGTCGGAAATGGGAAACGCGTTTCAGTCAGCAGTACCAACGTCATTTATCTTGATATTACTGTACTTGCATTTATAACAATGAACACAGAACGAGTGTGCCTCCCATATAAAAGTAATGTACATTATTTCATTGTGACAGAGCAATAATAATGGAAACGTCAACATGAAACGTTACATACGCCCACGCTTTGTTGCCTGGCATTTGCATTTGTCTTTCTGGATATCGCTCTGAACCATTCAAGCGATTGGAACGAGGGAATGAAGTGAGCTCTTAAAGCAGTTGCTTACCGCCTTGTATTGTCGCCTTCCCCGGAAGCCTCGCACAAAAGACTGGATAACAATGGCTGCTGACCGGATACGCAGGAACTTTTGCCGAGCTGTGTACATACGCTGGTATTTTTGGATGAGGATTGCCGCCCGGGTCCTGCGAAGGAACTGAGCATAGCTGGAACACAACAAGTCCACTGTTATTCAATGCCTTTGAGGAGCAAAACCTACTCTGGACATCACCTTGACAAAACAGATTGATGTTAAATGTTTCTGGTGGTGGTGGTAGTGGAGGGACAAATGATAGCCAGGACACCCAGAGAACTCCCCTGCTCCTTCTTTGAAAAGTGGCACGAGGTCTTTTTACGTCCACCCAAGAGGCAGGCAGGACCTCGTTTAATGTCTCAACTGAAAGATGGCATCTCTGACAGTGCAGCACTCCCTCAGTACTGCCCTGAAGGGTCAGCTTGAACCCACAATATTCTGACTCGGGCTGAGCCAAGGCTGACATCAACTCTAAATAATACAATCAACTTCATTGGTATTGCAATATTATTATGGATATAAAGTAGTAAACATTCAATGCCACCATGAGCAGCCAGTTGGTTTTTGCAAGTTTGAATTATTGTTGAGCAGTTATTGAGCGGGTGAAAAGGAGGAATATTTCTAGAATTAGTCTTTCACACTCATTTTATTGGCGGTTTGGAAAAAAAGGTGTGCGAAGAGATTGAGGACAATGTTCCGTGCCTCACAGACTTTCAAACCATTGGAAGCAAATCATCATAAGGTGCTCAACAGATGTTGTATAAAGGTAGAACACCAGATAATTCACACTTGTTAAGAACAGGCTTGCTCTACACTTCTAATGAGTAAAATACTACAAGCTCTGACTGGATCAATGAATGAAAATCCTGAGACTATTAATAAAAATGAATGATTCATATCTGATCAATATACATTTTATACATATTCACCCTTCTTTCCTTTAGGTCCCTTCTCCAAACAAGGAGGCTTGAAAGTGACCCTGTTCCTATGCTCTCGTACTATATGGTGCACATCTGTAACATGGATTGACTCTTTTTTTAAATTCATTCACGAGATTTGGGCATCAACAGCAAAGCCAGCATTTATTGCCCATCCCTAATTGCCCTCGAGAAGGTAGCAGTGAGCCAACTGAGTGACTTGCTCGGCCATTTCAGACGGGCAGTTAAGAGTCAACCACATTGCTGTGGGTGTGGAGTCACATATAGGCCGGACCGGGTAAGGATGGCAGATTTCCTTCCCTAAAGGACATTAGTGAACCAGATGGGTTCTTATGATAATCCTTATCTGAGGGAGGATGTTCTTGTCATGGAGGGAGTGCAGCAAAGATTCAGCAGACTGATACCTGGGATGGCAGGAATGACGTATGAGGAGAGATTGGGTCGATTGGGCTTATACTCGCTGGAGTTTAGAAGAATGAGAGGGGATCTCATTGAAACTTATAATATTCTAACAAGACTGGACAGACTAGATGCAGGAAGGATGTTCCCGATGGCCGGGGAGTCCAGAACCAGGGGTCACAGTCTAAGGATAAGGGGTAAGCCATTTAGGACAGAGATGAGGAGGAATTTCTTCACCCAGAGAGTGGTGAACCTGTGGAATTCTCTACCACAGAAGCAGTGGCGGTCAATTCATTAAATATATTCAAGAAGGAGTTGGATATATTTCTTAAGGCTAAAGGGATCAAGGGATATGGGGAGAAAGCAGGGACAGGGTACTGAATTTGGATGATCAGCCATGATCTCATTGAATGGCGGAGCAGGCTCGAGGGGCCGAATGGCCTACTCCTGCTCCTATCTTCTATGTTTCTATGCTAGTCTCATGGTCACCATTACTGATACTAGCTTTTCAATTCCAGATTTATTTAATTAACTGAATTTAAATTCCCCAGCTGCTAGGTTTGAACTCGTGTCTCCGGATCATTAGCCCAGGCCTCTAGATTGCTAGTCCAGTAGCATAACCATTATGCCACCGTTCCCAATTACTCACACTCCAACTTCTCATTGGCAGCTCAGATGAGAACATGGTTCCCACATGTGAGGCCTCACAAACTCCTGCCGTCCCTCTCCAAGGTGCAGTGCAATGTTCCAGCACACCAATGTGGGTTCACATTAAGGGGTAATTTGTTGATTTGAAAAGCATCGTACCATCTGGCTTGATAGCCCCGCACGTATCTCTGAATAGTAATCGCAGCCTTTCGCATGCGCAGGTACTTCTTGCGCTGGAGCCAGCTCCGGATGGTTTTTTGGATCCTGATGCAGGCGGCTCTGAGCTTGTCTGCCCGCAGCTTCTCCAGGTAGGCCACTTGCCCAGCACGAAAGAAAATCTTTGTTTTACCAAACTGGTACTTGTCCTGGTCCTATACCACAAGCACAAAATTAGAATAGTGCAACAGAGATGGGATTGTACTCCCCCCACCCAAAAAAGAGAGGACACTTTACCCTGGAACAAATGAATCTGGCTCTCGGTGTGACAATCTCATATCTGACCAACTGGAAATTCAGATATAAATATGACCTAAATTAATCAGCATCAAAATTCCTATAGCCTGACTGGGTGGGAGTTGACGAGATTGAACTCCTGCGGGATATCCAGACTGCTCTCGAATTAAACTGACTAATCCCACAAAGTTGTATGACTTTTCCCGATTTTGGGGGATAAACACTTTAATTCCAGGTCCGAATCAGTTCCTGGCCAAATAAAAATCGAGGACTAACTCTGTCTCCAGCCAAAATACTGAGGATACGTCAGAAACAGAAGTGTGGTTAAATTCACAAACCGCGCACCGAACCCAGCTCTTGATGAAGATATTCATACGAGATGGATTCATAAACACAGATAAAGGACTGAAAGTTGTAAATGTTCACATGATTTAATAAAAGAAACATTATTTATCTTTACAAATGCATTGCCCTATCAATTGGGCCGGATATTCCGATCCCTATGGGTGTGTACGCGCTGTGTACCCACCCGTAGGGACATCGGGAATGCCGGTTTCAGGCATGCACAGCGCATGCGCTGGAAACCGGCATTTCCGATCTGTCAAGAAAACTCTTGACTGATCCTTCGGCTGCCCTGGAGAAGGGCCTCTGCGGGTGGATAGTTCCGCTTTTTGGAGACTCTCTGCCCGCAGAAAACCCTTACAATTCTTGCCCCTGTAAAAGCAAAACTTTAATTATTTTTTTCAAAAATGTAAAGTTTTGTTTAAAATAGTTAATTTATTTGTAATTTCAAGTCATTTTAAAAATGAGATTTTTTAAAACTTATTTAAAGTTTTACTATGTTTTGGGGATGATCTCCATTCATATATTTGACAGGTCTTCCTGTCAAATGTATGAATGGAGATTCCCTTCTTTGATTGGCTCCCCATGGCCCACGTGATCCCAGGGACGCTGCGAACTACCTGCGCCCCTGGGATACGTGGGCCCTGCGCACTTGGAGTTTGGAGAGGCCCAGGAGCGGAAGCGTGTGCATCCCGGGATCCCTCAGGTAAGGGCGTAGATTTTTCCAGATCGCAGGCCTCCGCCCGCAGGAGGCCTGCGATCGGAATATCTGGGCCATTATGTTTACAGTCAGGCTGTCAGCGCGACAATCTATTTATGTGGAACAAGTCATTTTAAAGATCTGAACTAAACAGTAGGTTGAACATTTATTTCAGTGAGATGGTTTTATTGTCACTGATTTATCGATACTACTCGTTAAGGTCAGTATTTATTCACACAATCTCCTGTGGTTGTGGAATACAATTTGTACTAAACCAATTCTTCAAATTCCTTTTAATACAAATGTTACATTTCCTTTCACTGAGTACCTTCAAACCACGAGCACTGACACTTACCCATATTAAAAAGGCAGAACTTGACTACTTACAAATTAAATTAACATTTGAAAACATTAAGATTGGACAACATGCAGTGTAATTATATGGTCTGAAAGTGTTACAGGAAGTAACAGTGACACTTGCAGGAAATGCACGCTATACGAAAAGCTTTTGACAGTTTAAAGAGAGAACTTGCACAAAAATATTAAAAACATAAGAAACAGGAGCAGGAGTCGGCCAATTGGCCCCTTGAGCCTGCTCCGCCATTCAATAAGATGATGGCTGATCTGATCTTGGCCTCAACTCCACTCTCCTGCCCGTTCCCCATAACCCTCGACAGCCCTGTCTATCTCCGCCTTGAATATATTCAATGACTCAGACTCCACAGCTCTCTGGGATAGAGAATTCCAAAGATTCACGACCCTCAGAGAAGAAATTCCTCATCTCCATTTTAAATGGACGACCCCTTATTCTGAAACTATGCCCCCTAGTTCTAGATTCCCCTACGAGGGGAAACATCCTCTCAGCATCCACCCTGTTAATCCCCCTCAGAATCTTATATGTTTCAATAAGATCACCTCTCATTCTTCTAAACTCCAATGAGTGTAGGCCTAACCTGCTCAACCTTTCATCATACGTCAACCCCTTCATCCCAGGAATCAACCTTATAAAAGCTTCTCTGCACTGCCTCCTTAAATATGGAGACCAAAACTGTACGCAGTACTCCAGGTGCGGTCTCACCAGCACCCTGTAAAGTTGCATCAAAACTTCCCTACTTTTATACTCCATACCCCTTGCAATAAAGGTCAACATTCCATTAACCTTTCTAATTACTTGCTGTACCTGCATCCTATTGTAGAGTACTGCATCAGGTCCTTCTGAGAATGTTACAGCAACTAGACTTCATGATCTTAAAGGGACAGGATGGGTTACACACAGCTGGAGTTTAGAAGAATGAGAGGGGATCTCATTGAAACTTATAAAATTCTAACAGGACTGGACAGACTAGATGCAGGAAGGATGCTCCCGATGGCGGGGGAGTCCAGAACCAGGGGTCACAGTCTAAGGATAAGGGGTAAGCTATTTAGGACCGAGATGAGGAGGAATTTCTTCACCCAGAGAGTGGTGAATCTATGGAATTCCCTACCACAGAAGGCAGTGGAGGCCAATTCATTAAATATATTCAAGAAGGAGTTGGATATATTTCTTAAGGCTAAAGGGATCAAGGGATATGGGGAGAAGGCAGGGACAGGGTACTGAATTTGGATGATCAGCCATGATCTCATTGAATGGCGGAGCAGGCTCGAGGGGCCGAATGGCCTACTCCTGCTCCTATCTTCTATGTTTCTGTACCCCTTAGCAGCACACTTTTTTTTTTTTAATTCGTTCCTGGGATGTGGGCGTTGTTGGCAAGGCCTGCATTTATTGCCCATCCCTAATTGCCCTCGAGAAGGTGGTGGTGAGCCGCCTTCTTGAACCGCTGCAGTCCGTGTGGTGAAGGTACTTCCACAGTGCTGTTAGGTAGGGAGTTCCAGGATTTTAACCCAGTGACGATGAAGGAACGGCGATATATTCCCAAGTCAGGATGGTGTGAGACTCGGAGGGGAGTGTGTTCCCATGCATCTGCTGCCCTTGACCTTCTAGACGGTGGAGGTCACGGGTTCGGGAGGTGCTGTTGAAGAATGCTTCTTCCCTTCTAAAACAGCCCCCAATTTACTATGAAAGATCCACTCGTACAATTTGAAAAATATTTCCACTTCTTCCTGAATTTAAACCAGTGTTACACACTCGAGACTGAAACCAGTTTACAGGAACAGGCGTAAATACAGTCTGCCCATTCACTTGAACTGAAATTATCCACAGATTGTCCTCAATCCACACAGGATGTCTAATGAGCATCTTTTATAAACTTCAGCACAGACCTTTATCATCACTCACTGATTGACTGCTTTAGTCAGATTGCCAGAGCAATTAGAATCTGTGTTTCCGGCAATTAGTGACAACCTTACCAGAGTCCTGCGTTATGACCGTTCACCGAGGCTTCTCAGTGTAAAAGAACCAATGGCACTCAGTGACACTGTCGGCAGTATTATTTTGGTCAGACTGTGTATTTCACAATTACTAATGTAAGAAACATTCAATCCTCAAGAAAGCTGCAAGTTATAAAGTGTTTAATGATTCTGTAGGAAATACATCTGCTGACCCACTGACTGATCACCCAGAAAGAATTCCAATCACATCAGCTAAGAAGAGAGCGAGGCCTTAGGTCAACACAAGCACAAGCAGGCCTCCCAAACAGACATAGCAAGACTGATAAGGGAGACAGCAGGGAACCAGCCAGCCGAATAAGCAAAACATTCTTAACCAGAATAAAACAATTAACACAAAAGATAAAATATAACTGAACTCCAGCTCAGGGAATAAGATGGTCAGGGGGTACCTTTGCCCTGGTAATAAAAGTCATGAGGTGGGTGGAAAATGATGGACATCTGTGATCCCAGCCCACTGAAATAAGATTTTTAAAATGGGCAACAGAGAGAGAGAGAAACTAGCTGTTAGAGGAAGGGCTTCCTTGGAGTGGATGAAATGCTAGCTTCAGTTTAACACTCTGATCAGGCTCGACCTCTGAGGTGGATCCCATGCTGGCTGACAGCCTAACACCTCCAACAGCTCGAGGAGAGACCGTTGTTGCAGACAAAGATATCCGTCAACATTCATCGACGTCCGTCCGTCCATCAGACGTTCGTTCGGTCATTTTGTTCCGTCGTGGGGTCATCTGTCACGGGTTGTATGTCTACTATATCTATTTCAATCGCATGTAGTAGTATCTGATTATGCTTAAACTGCAGCTCTCTAATAAAAAGCCTTACAACTCCTAAGACCCTTTGGGAAATCTGTGTGCGACCTGTGATCCAAATCTTACACTAATAAAAGCATTGGAATGGAGTACAATCCCCCCATGCTAAAACTACGTAACAAAGTGTTCACAGCAGAGCAAGGGCAGCAGCAAGTACATGTAGTGGCATCTCAGACTATACTAGATGCTTATTTTATATCAAAGGAATTCTAGTAGCATTCTCCTTGATTATTATCTCGGTGGTGTTGCAGTACAATTAATCTCCACATCACGGGGCTAGGCACTGGGAATGTAGAAATCAGTCTGGGTTGTCAGTACAGTTTGCTTTCCATTGACTTGTTAAAAACATGTGTTTAAGGACAGGATTGTGCTCAGCTGTGGGCCAGCTCCCTCCCCTCTTTCCCTCACCCCCAGCACAATGAATTTCAGCGCTAATACTCTGACTTCACACAGCTCAACCTTTCCACCTCACAACCCCTTCACTGCATCAGTGTTGTCAGATTGCTTGTCCGACATCCAATCTTAGATGAGCTGCAAATTCTCAGTTAAATATTGGGAAGACCAAAGCCATTGGGCTAGAATTTCCCAGGGCCGTGGAGGCGGGAATGGAGGTGTGTGGGGTGTTAAAATCGCAAAATCGGGGAGGCATGAACCCATCCCGCCTCCATGCCCGTTTCCCAGGAGGCGGGTACCCAACCTGTGCTGGGAGCCGCCTCCCCGAGGCGGAAAGGGGATTAGTGCCAATTAACTGCCTGTTAACAGGTAGTTAACAGGCAGTTTTTGGTCTAATCCCTATTTTTTATCCCTGAAGTGTGGGCTGCCCGACGGCTCCAAACCACGCCAAGTTAGCGAGGTGGACCGTCGGGCTGAAGGGCTTGGAGGGTTCGAGATGTCCGGTGTTCAGGTGAGTGATGGGTGCATGAGTGCAGAGGTAAGTGTGTTTGGTGCGTGTAAAGTGTTACTTATCTTTACTTACCAATGCAGGCTTCCTTCCTTCAGGTCTCGGGAGTCCCTCATCTCACCGGCACAGAAAGCAGAATGGCCGGGAGCTGTCAAAATCTGCAGCCTCTGCTTTCTGTTCTGGAGAGATCTCTAAATCAGCCCGAGAGGAAGGAATTAACTTGGAGTACAGATTGTCAGTGTTTGACAGCTTCAAAGAGCTGTCAAACGCTGATATTTCATCTGTCAAAAGCTCTTGACAGATGAAATGTCAATCTGTGACGTCACCCTGTGCCGGGTGGCCCTTAATTGGCCTGCTGAGCCCAGTGGGCGGCTCAACAAGGTCAATCAAGTGAAAATCGAGTGGGTTGGCCACAACTCGATGGAGGCGGGACTACAATCCCAAAAGTGGGAGTCACGCCTCCATTGATAAAATCCAGCCCTTTGACTTTGTCTCCTACCACAAACTTCAAATCCTTGTCACCTATTCCATCCCCTCCCTGGCTGCTGTCCCAGGCTGAACAGGCTGCTTACAACCATAGCACCCTATCTGACCCTAAGTTGAGCTTCTGACCCCACATCATCAACAACAACTTGCATTTATATGGTGCCTTTAATGAAGAAAAACATCCCAAGTGGCTTCATACAGGCATAATCAGAGAAAAATGGACACCCGACCAAAGATATCAGGAAGGCTGTCAGAGAAGTGGGTATTACAAAGAGGAGAGGGAGGTGGAGGAGGTTAGGCAGGGAATCCCAGAGCTTGAGGCTTAGACATCTGAAGGCACAGCCACCAACAGTGGGCCACCAAAGGAGGGAGGGATGTACAAAAGGCCAGAGCAACGCAGAGTTCGGGGAGATGGGGTGGCAGGCGGTTGCAAAGATAGGAAGAGGCACGGCCATGATGGGATATAAACACAGGGATAAGAATTTTAGTTTGGAAGCATTGGAGGAGCGAGAGCCACCAGAGGTCAGCAAGGACAGAGGTGATGGGCAAGCAGGAAGTAGAGCAGGATACAATATGGGCAGCTGAGTTTTGGATAAGTTTACAGATTCTAGTCAGGCTCAATACAGGAAACTTTGGTTTATCCGGAGGTTATATGTCCGGAATACTCGATCTAACGGCAAAAATCAGGAGCCGTTTTCTGTAAGTTTTTTTTTAGTTCTCGTTGCTTTTTTTTTCCCCCAGTCAGGCACTGCAAGGTCTGTAGCTATAGCAACAGCTTCAGCTAGAGACGCTTGCAGCTGCAGCCGACTGTTTTGAAGCTGTTGCTAAGCAACAGGGTTTGTTGATTCACACGGAGCTTTTCAGTTCCATATGTTTCAACATTAACGCTGGTATGTCCGGCACTTTTGATGGTACGGCACCAGCTCGGTCCCGTCAGTGCCGGATATCAGAAAGTTTCCTGTAGTTGTGTCTGGATGTAGCAATGGCATGAATTAGGGATTCGGCAACCGTTGGACTGATGTAGGGGCAGAGGCAGACTACGTTATGGTAGAAGGTATGGAGGATATGGGGTCGAAAGCTTAGCTCAGGGTCAAATAGGACGCTGAGATTGCGAACAGTTCAGCCTGCAAGAAGCCAATAGCCATCAGCCTTTATGTGGAAGCTGACCCCATATCTAAGCGTGATTTTGTCAAGGGGCAGCACGTAGATGAGGAAGCCAAGGAGAGCCCCTAGGTGACTCCGGTGGTAATGGTGTGGAGATGGGAAGAGAAGTTATTGCTCGAGATGCTCTGGTTATGATCGGATAGGTAAGAGTCGAACCAAGCAAGGGTAGTCCCAGAATCCTCTCCATCACGAACATCGCATACTTCTACCACCATAATATCTACCATCTCTGCCCCTACCTCAGTCCATCTGCTGCAGAAACTCTCATCCATGACTTTTTCGCTTCCAATCTCGACTGTTCCAATACTCTCCATCCTCCTCCCTCTGTAAACTTCAGCTCATCCAAAACTCTGCTGCCCGTATCCTACATCTCACCAAGTCCCGCTCGCCCACCGCCCCTATCCTCGCTAACCTACATTGGTCCCCAACACCTCAAATTTTAAATTCTCATACTCGTGTTTAAATCTCTTCATGACCTCTCCCCTCCCAGTCTCTATAACCTCCTCCAGCCTACATGCCCAAAGCTCTCCATTGTTTTTAATCCAGTCTGTTGAGCATCCCCCACCATTGGTGACCGTCCGTGTCTTCAGCTACCTAGGCCCCATGCGTGGAATTCCCTTCCTCAACCACCCTCTGCTTCTTTAAGATCCTCCTTGAAAGCCACCTCCTTGACGAACTTTTGTTCACCCTTCCGAATATCTCCTCCTTTGGCTGATTTTTTTTTCTTATTATGCCTCCGTGAAGCACCTTCAGATGCTTTTCTATCTTAAAAGCACGATATAAATGCAAGTTGTTGATGTAATCGTGTATATGGTCACATTAGAAGAATAGGCACTTGGACAAGGTTCCAGAGGGCTACCGGCCCCAGCATGAGTCGGCACATTTGGGAAAAATGGAGGGCAGCGAAGTGTTCCTTTTCCTGTGGAAATTGAAAACTGGGAACAGTAAGGAAGCAGATGAGCCAGTTAGAAGGGTAGGCTAGACAGACCAATACTCTTCTGCCCAAAACGTTATGATTGACCATTACGGCACATCAATGAAAACATTAAGCCTGCATTAAACTTTTTAGGAAAAGAGCAATGCTAAGTCTGCATGATTCAGACGGTCACCTTTATTAACTTTTCCAGGACATTCCTGCACGTCAGCTTTTTGTCACTGAGGACATCTTTTTGCTTCATCAGGACACGATAGCGGTTGAAGAATTCTTGATACGTCCACCTGAAAATCCAAAAACTCAATGAATCAAAGCAGATTTTCAACCAAGTTCATAGTAAAAATGCACCATGCGCAAAACATGAACATAAACCGGAACTAAAAAATGACTCAAAACAAAGCTGGTCTAATACCACCTCACATGACGAAACAATGGGATTTCCAGTTTTCCTCTGGATGGTTGGCACTACCTTGATGGGAAGCCTGCAGCACTTATCCTAATGGTTTCTAGCACACCACAAGCTCGAAGCTGTTGCACTGCTCGTTTTGGATCGAACCTATGGAGGCACATTTAGGTCAAGTTAATGTTATAGCCAGAGATACAAAATGATCAGATGAACTAGCCCAGCCAGACTCTAAACTGAAGGAATTCAAATTTCAGAAACAGACAATTAAAAGACCTGCGGATAATTTTAGCACCAACTAGAAGGGTTTTCAGCTCTAGGCTTCAACTAGAAGGTTTCTGAACTGGCCCAAAGTCGGTAAAAGGACAATACTTGGGCCCAAGGTTCCATTCTCTTTACAGTCACAATCATACAGTGAGCTCATCACTCATCTCCTTCTCTCCTGCTTTGAGAGTCAATTGAGCAAGGGTGAAAATGTTGAGATGGATAATGTTGTTAATTCAGTTTGTAACCCCAATTACTGCAGTGAAAGAATACAATAATCAAAAGAATACACTTCAGACCTAGACAGTAAACATAATCCACTCTAAAGTGGCAGCATTGTTTACTATGGAGCCAACATTGGTCCCTGCTTTGTTCCAGTCATGGTCTTGCTCATCACTACACAGATGATCAAGTGCAAACTGCAGACAGATGGGGCTGGATTTTCATTGAGGAGGCGGGACTACAACTTTCGGGGTTGTAGTACCGCCTCCATCGAGTTGTGGCCAACCCACGCGATTTTCACTTGATTGACCTTGTTGAGCCCGCCCAGCGGGCTCAGCAGGCCAATTAAGGCCACCCGGCAACAGGTGACGTCACAGATTGCTATTTCATCTGTCAAGACCTTTTGACAGATTAAATATCAGCGTTTCACAGCTGTTTGAAGCTGTCAAACACTGACAATCTGTACTCTAAATTAATTCCTTCCTCTCAGGCTGATTTAGAGATCTCTCTGGAACAGAAAGTTGAATGCTGCAATTTTTGACAGATCGCGGCCATTCTGCTTTCTGTGCCGGTGAGATGAGGGACTCCCGAGACCTGAAGGAAGGAAGGCTGTAAAGGTAAGTAAAACTTCTTTAAACACACTTACCTCTGCACTCCTGCACCCATCACTCACCTGAACACCGGACATCTCGACCCCTCCAAGCCCTTCAGCCCGACGGCCCGCCTCGCTAACTTGGCGTGGTTTGGAGCCGTCGGGAATCCCACACTTCAAGAATGAAAATAGGGATTAGGCTAAAAACTGCCTGTTAACAGGCAGTTAATTGGCACTAATCACCTTCCCGCCTCGGGGAGGCGGGTCCCAGTGCGGGTCGGGTACCCTCCTCCTTTGAAACTGGCATGGAGGCGGGTTGGGGGCGGGATGGGTTCGTGCCCCTTGATTTCGGGATTTTAACCCCCCACACGTCTCCAATCGCGCCTCCATGGCCCAATGAAAATCCTGCCCGTTTTTACGTCTAATCACATTAATGCCAACTGTTGTCTTTTTTTTTGAAGATTAAATTCCTGGTGGATTGATGAAACCTTTGTTAAACTGGCTATCTTTATCCAGTTTATAGAAAGCCTGATCCAAAATGCAAACCACTTTCTTTCATTTGTCAACATCCAACCATATAAACAGGGTTACAAGGGTTAATCATTTGGAGTTTGGTCTCTTGTTTAACCTTTTAATAGAGAAACTGATCTATGTGCAGATTTCAAGAGTGAAAGTCTTCAATTAATCTTCCTTTTAAATGGTGCTTTAATGGAGCTCAAAAACTCTCCAGTGAAATTTATAAAACTATCACGGAGACATATAAAAAAAGAGAATCATTCACATTCCCGCCTGATCTGAAATGAGTCACATAGCTTGAAGCTCTTCCTTCACCTCTGGAGAGGAATGGGCATTGGGACATTAAACAGCAACAGCCCAAAGCACTGCAGCCCACACCACCTGGCCATGTCAGTCATTACATGTTCTCTGTTCCCTCTGCAGTAGGAACAATTCCACGAATGGACAACCCTGAATAGATTCTGCACTGCCCGCTTCCCACAGTGCAATCCCTTCACATTTATAAAAACAGAAAATGCTGGAGAATCTCAGCAGGTCAGGCAGCATCTGTGAAGAGAGAAACAGAGTTAACGTTTCAGGTCAATGACCTTTCGTCAGACGAAACGTTAACTCTGTTTCTCTCTTCACAGATGCTGCCTGACCTGCTGAGTATCTCCAGCATTTTCTGTTTTTATTTCAGATTTCCAGCATCTTCTTGTATTACCCTTGACATTTATGTTGGATAAGGAGGAGCACATCAATGGAATACCCCAACTACAGTTTCCTCCTGATAATTCAGTAATTTTTGCACTATAAAAAATGAATTGTCCAACAATTTGAATTAAGCAATGCAAATAATACAGCAAAGTGGAAATTTAGTGCTAAAAATATTGAATTAACAGACTTTGAATTTTGGTGCTTTGAATTAAGAGGGGTAGGCTATACCATTCGTGAATAGCACTGTGACCTTTTGATATGCTACACAGACCCCAAGAAGTCAGGGAGCTTAGCTGAATTCATCAATTAATATTGTAACGGGTTACAATAATTTTAGGAAACTTAAAGTAAATCTGACAGTCCCAGTGATTTGGCAGAAGATCAGACTGCAAACTGTCCTTAAAACACACCCAGCCCTTTTCACGAGAATGATCTTCATGATTTACTTGTCATTTGTAAATCCCCACTCAACGAACAGACAGACTGGGAATCCAGCTATTCCCACTGTGAATCCAACATCACAGGTCAACTATCGAGAAACTGTTGACCTCGTCTCTCCATTGAACGATTCGCTTAAAACTTGGGTTTAAAACAGAACGGCTGCTTCGTTGACGACCTGTCGCCCCACTTACACAGCGGCTGTTTATTCAGGTTCGGTACCAGCTTTACAACTGCTCACAATGCAAATTTGTTCTTAAAAATGGGACAAAATGGTTAACTGCACAGCTATTAGACAATAAAAATAGCCTCTGGTGCTTTTAACAGGCTGCAAATCAGGCCAATCTGAATCAAACCGTTACCCCGCCTCACAACCAGCTGATTTGAATTCCCCGTAGTTTTCCAATCTGAAAATACAGCACGTCTGCCAGACTTTTCAGGGGATCATAGCACAAGAAGAGGGAGACAGAACTCAGTTCAGAAACAGAGTTGAAGAAATCTTCACGATGACGAATTTCCTCTGATCATGCGTCATTGTGAAAGATTATTGTTTAATCCCTGCACATTATACATTTTAACTACAGGAACTATCATTTCCTAATTATGTATTGTACATTTAAGAGTATAGGCAGCACAGAATGAGGAAAAGCCACTCAAGCTTTTCATAGATCCCTGAAGGCAGCAGGACAGGTGGATAAGGTGGTTAAGAAGGCATATGGGGTACAGGAAACTCTTTTTTATCCGGCACCGACGGGACCGGCGTGGTGCCGGTTTATCAAAAAGTCCGGATTACAGAGAGTTATAGTTAAAAGGTACGAGAGCTCCGTACACAGCCACAAATCCAGGCTTCCCTGTTGCTTAGCAACAGGTGCAAGAAGCCCGGCCACAGACCAAGCGTCCCTGTTGCTTAGCAACAAGTGCAGGAACCCCCGATTACACAGCCAAGAATCAAGAAACGGCCACTAATATGAAGAAAAACTTAACTGAACCTACTCCTGAATTTTGCCGGTTAACCGAGATTTCCGGTTGTTTGGGTGCCGGTAAACCGAGAGTTTCCTGTACTTATATTCTATGCCTTGGCTAATGAAGGCAAGAGCAGGGAGGTTATGATGGAGCTGTACAAAACGCTAGTTCGGCCACAGCTGGAATACTGTGTGCAGTTCTGGTTGCCACACTATAGGAAGGATGTGATTGCTTTGGAGAGGGTGCAGAGGAGATTCACCAGGATGTTACCTGGGCTAGAGCGCTTCAGCTATGAAGAGAGACTGGACAGGCTGGGGTTGTTTTCCTTAGAGCAGAGAAGGCTGAGGGGGGGACCTGATTGAGGTGTACAAAATTATGAGGGGCATAGATAGGGTAGATAGAAAGGAACTTTTCCCCTTAGTAGAGGGGTCAATAACCAGGGGGCACAGTTTCAAGGTAAGGGGCAGGAGGTTTAGAGGGGATTTGAGGGAAAACTTTTTCACCCAGAGGGTGGTTGGAATCTGGAACTCACTGCCTGAAAGGGTGGTAGAGGCAGGAACCCTCACAACATTCAAGAAGCATTTAGAGGAGCACTTGAAACGCCATAGCATACAAGGCTACGGACCAAGTGCTGGAAAATGGGATTAGAATAGGCAGGACTTGATGGCCGGCGTAGGCACGATGGGCCAAAGGGCCTCTTTCTGTGCTGTATAACTCTATGACTCTGTGGGGGAGAAATTCAGTATCGGCCCGCTTGGGGCGCGATTATCGGCCGTGCGCAAAGTTTAGCGCCTGGCACTAATTATTGCCTCCGACTGCAAACTTGGCTTTTACCGCCCCCTGGAGTGATTGGAACACTAAATCAGGCGCTGCACACCTGTCTTAAGGCGCAAAGGCCGAGGAGCGAGGCGCTACTTCAGAGCGCTGGCGAAGCTCATGTGATGTCAGTCAGCAATGGAACACAGACACACTGGCGCTGGCCAGTTCTTAAAGGGGATTGGGTTGATCTTGCTCTCCATCCACACTCTGCTCATTGCAGCCTTGAATCTAGGCCTGGAGAGATCTGTACTTCAAATCTGTTGGAAAGAACAATGGAGAGGCCCAGGGAAAGAGCTCAGAGTGCAGCCCCCATAGTCTCTTCTAAATCGATGCAAGGAAGATCAAATAAAAGAGAACCTGCAAAGTGCTGCTCAGTACCCAAAACTCCTCAACACAGCTTTGAATATCTCCTGCAGTCTCTCTCTCACTCAAAATGTGTGGTGAAAAAATTTTGCAGACAAAAAAAGGCAGGAAGCGGTCGCCTTTAAATAGCGCTCCCCCAGTCCCTTCCCTCAACCTGTCGTTGCTAGCGGCAGGCAGTAAGTCAGGGGGCGCCACTCAATATCCGGTCCGAGGCGCTACCGGGGCATTGCACCTTCGGCTGACGTCACGATCTGCGGACGCAGGAGATCGTGGCGGTAGTGTTTAGCGCTGCCGCAAAATGTCTAATCAATTTCCTGAGCGGCGCAAACATTGCCGTGCACGGGCGCTAGTTGCTTTGCGCCACAGTAGCGCCCTCTTAAGGCGCTAACCAACCAAATTTTTCCTCCTATGACTCTAAGCTCAACAAACTCGCTCCATCCACAGGCTATGTACAATCTGGCCTATCGTGAACTCTACTTTGCCCATTCAATTTCCTACGGGAAAGTTCTGTATAAATACTCACTGATCCCCAAAGATTATCAAGCAATCTGCCACTGTAGGTGATTGCAATGGACGAGGTTTCAGAGAAAAGAAAATCGACTGTAAACTATTTTTATAAATGGTTACTGGGAATATTTAAAGAAGCTGGATTTCACACACGTACATTATTGTTGTGGTTCAACCAGCAATCTTTGGTTTGACATGTTACAAGTGAAGGGTCTTTAGCCACTAACCCCTGCCTCCTCCCCATTTTCAGTGAGGGTGGGCTGAAGGAACTGCACATCCCCACCCACCTGGATCCTGCTCCCGTTTCCCAGATGCTTGTGCTACGGAGACAGACACACCAATTGTCATGGCCATCACGCTCTGATTGCAGGGCCGATGGAGGGGAGGAAATCAGCTGGGGGGATTGGTTCCACAACGCTTCAAAATACATAGAGTGCACAAAGAAAACAACTTTACCCCTCAGCAAGAATGAGAGCAGATAGAAAATTATCGCTGGGTCAAGATCTTGGAACTTCCTACCACCACCGTGGAGGCACCATCACCACTGGTTCAAGAGAAAGAGCCACCACCTCCTCAGAGCAGCCATAATGATGCATGATCAGAGAGCCATAAATGTATAATGTGTGGAGATTAAAAAATAATCTTTCACAATGACGCATGATCAGAGGGCCATAAATGTGGCTTTGCCGGCATTGCCCATATCCCGAGAACAAATTAATAAAAGTGTGCTTAATAAAAAAATATATACAGCTCCTTTAAGTGAAAATTTCAATCTTAAAAAAATATCCAAGTTTTATAGATGACTTTAGAGAAAGGGCCACAAGGTCATGAAATTGTTACAATAGCAAAATACTGCGGATGCTGGAAATCTGAAACAACAACAGAAAATGCTGGAAACACTCAGCAGGTCAGGCAGCATCGAGGAGAGAGAGTCAACGTTTTGAGTCGGGGACCCTTCGTCAGAACTGGAAAAGGTTAGAGAAAAAAGATTTTTTAAGCAGGGGCAGGGAGGAGGGGCGGAAAGAATAATGGGAAGGTCTGTGATATGATGGAAGGCAGGAGAGATTGACTGACAAAAGGGATGATGGTGCGAGGCAAAAGGAGAGGTAATATGCCCTGAATTCAGAAATTTGAATGACAACCAAAAACTCCCATACCTACTAGGGGAACAGAGAAATTGTGTAACCTTAGCGGCACACTATGTTACAGCTTGCCATAAACAGAGGGACAACCATTAAATCTAAGAAAAGAGTATATACAAATTATATGAATGTATATTTATACACTCAGGGATATATCTGTTTATACACTGTATGGATAGATCTGCGTTTATGTGTTCAACCATAAATGTTTTTCGATGCTTTGGCAACATAAGATGTACCTTGTCATGCCAATAAAGCGAATTGAATTGAAGTAATGGGACAAGTTAAGAAACAAAAGATGACTCGAGATGAGGTGTGAATGATGATGGCAGCAACATTAACAGCTACCATGCGAGAAAACAAGATAAATATATATATAAAGAAATACAGGGGCCGAGGTTATAGTTTGAAATTGTTGAACTCCATGTTAAGTCCAGAAGGCTCCAGAAGGTCATAAAATTGTTCTTTGTGCAACCTTCACTTTCCCCTGTGATTGTGGGCTGGAGGCTTCAAAGATGTATTGTCTGTCACGAATATACTAGCATCAAACTGTATTACACAGCAACCGCAACATTCTGATCGAGACCCAGCAACACTCGCAGGATATATTTTTTGTTGGCTAAAAGAAACCATAAATACATTCTGGATCAATTTACACAACTTTTTAGTTTAGCCCAACACAAATGCTGGTCGAGTACAAGGCTTGCATAATTACAAGGTATAAAGCATTCTACAGACTCAGAGTGACAAACAACCACAACAGACACAATGCCACAGGTTAATAAGGTGAGAATGAAAGCACATTTAGTTTGGCTTACGTGAATGGGAATTTCTCGTCATTGGGTTTAATGCATCGCACATAGTGAGGTGTTGTAGCATTAAGGGTTTCCATCAGCAGATGAAGGGAGTTACGGAACTGCAACAAATGAATATGAAACCAATATTAATTAGCAAAATTGGTGGAACATTCTCCTTAAATATGCCAGGATTTTTTCTCTTCATTTTCTCCCCGCCTTGACTCCTTGTTGGGGTTTCCATGGTTACCTTGTGCCCTCCACTATCTTGGCCAAGTGACTTCAAAAGTGAGCGCGAGAGTCATGGTCAGAAGTCTGTTTGACCAAAGACACTCCTGTTTTTTGGGAAGGAGAGTTTGGAAAAATTCACGGGCATCATTCACTGGTTCTGTTCATCTGCCTCCCAGCAGCCAGTTCTCAAGTAGTACTGGCAGAGGCCGGAGTACAGGCTGCATACCCATCTTCTCAAGTCACCGAATGGTGCATGCAGAGCAGAGAATAAAATATGTAACAGGCCATTTATGAGTCACTAAGGTACACACAACTGGAATACGGGAGCAACTGAAATCAAACAAAAGCAGCAATGGGGGAAAAAGGGAAATCTGAAAATGAGAAAGGGAGTCATTACTTTTCAGCCAGCAGTGACATAAACCAGGTAGAAAACTACCTGCCTTCCTCGCTAAACAAGCGAGGAAAATAACATATAAAAACAAAAGAGAAGAATGCATAAAGAACTGCGAACAAAAGGAGCCGACAGTGTCTCACATGACTCTTGGTGTTGAGCCGCCCTCCTCTATTCCTATAAGTACAGTAACTGGGGCCTCTTCGCAGAATTGGAATAGCTCTTCACACACAACAGCTTGGTATTATCCAATGGATTGCAGGTGCAGACAATGGAAAAGCAATAATGATGGTAGTGCTAGTTACAAACCACAATGGCATTTTGCCCCAAGAATACAACCCTAATTGCTTCATGCTTCATATCCACAGGGTTCCAGACTCTTGTACACAGCAATACCCCTTACCCCAGCTGAAATCCCAGGGTAACGCCAACTGAAATAATTCGGGCAGAAGCCTGCACCTTTTTTGCACAGCTCCGAGGGGGGTGGGGGTGGGGTTAGGTGAGAGAAACAGCTGCCCTCCCCCCATAGTGACGTTGCTCAGAGGCTCATCACTCACAGAACTCCTGCTCATTCCTTCCAAGTACACCAAGAGACATTGATTGCTGGTCGGATAACAGCAGAGAGTGAGCAACTTCTGGATTGTTGTCTGCCAGCACCCTCCACCGGAGCAGTAAGGTTCCAATCTGAAACCCCACCAGCTCTGCAGGACTGTGCCCCATTGGTGTTAGTGCGGGCGCAGGCGCCCACCCCGGATGTTCCACTTGAAGAGGAGACTCAGGACTTTAACATAAACAAGTAGATTAAAAAAAAAAGACCCAGCACTCCACTCAAAATACTGCTACCCTCAGCAGTCAGTTTATGCATCTCCCATCAGGCCATACATTTTTTTCCCCCAATCTTGGCGTGTGAGCGTCACTGGCAAGCAATGTCCCCTCTAAGCTGTAATGGGCAAGGTCCCGCGCAGGCCGCTCACCGGCTTCTCCAATGTAAATACCGAGCACGCGCGGAAATTTAAAGGGACCACGCACTAAAAGAAACAGGCCGCGCAGAACAAAGTGCAGCTTGCAGGGAACATTGCTGGCGAGGCCGGCATTGATTGTCCATAGGTGGTGGCAGGCCTTCTGTCAGATACAACTGAGTGGCTTAGGCCCCCTTCAGATGGTAGTTAAGAGTCGACCATGTTGGTGTGGGACTGGAGTCACATAGGCCAGGCAAGGGTGGCAGATCTCCTTCCCGAAAGGACATTAGTGAACCAGGTGCGTTTTATGCAATAGACCAACAACTTCATGGTCACTTTTACTGATACCAGCTTTTTATTTACAGTTTTCCCCCCCCAAACTGGGATGGCAGGAATGACGTATGGAGAGAGATTGGGTCGATTAGGCTTATATTCACTAGAGTTCAGAAGAATGAGAGGGGATCTCATTGAAACTTATAAAATTCTAACAGGACTAGACAGACTTGATGCAGGAAGGATGTTCCCGATGGCGGGGGAGTCCAGAACCAGGGGTCACAGTCTAAGGATAAGGGGTAAGCCATTTAGGACAGAGATGAGGAGGAATTTCTTCACCCAGAGAGTGGTGAACCTGTGGAATTCTCTACCACAGAAGACAGTTGAGGCCAATTCATTAAATATATTCAAGAAGGAGTTAGATTTATTTCTTAAGGCTAAGGGGATCAAGGGATATGGGGAGAAAGCAGGGACCGGGTACTGAATTTGGATGATCAGCCATGATCTCATTACATGGCGGAACAGGCTCGAGGGGCCGAATGGCCTACTCCTGCTCCTATCTTCTATGTTTCTAAACTGAATTCAAATTCTCAAAATGCCATTGGGCGGGGGGATTTGAACTAATTCTCTGGATTATTAGTGAAGGCCTCTGGATTACTAGTCCAGTAATATAACCACTACCCTGCAGTATAGTTCAGCAGCAATACACAAATGTGAACAGCTATGAATGCATACACTTGGAAGCTGTTCTTTCAGAAGCCACTTCAGACTTACCTGATGTCCCACCGATTTCTTGTGCTCTTTGCTTGGCTGCAGCGCTCTCGGCTTGGCAGATTTCACAGTTGCCCTGGCAACTGGAGGCCGTCCTCCAGTTGGGCTGGTGACTGGTTTCTCCTCTTGGAAAAGCTCCACAAGCAGATTTAACTGGTTTTGTGCAAATTACAACAAAAAGTTAAAACAGAAATCATTTCAGATCCCCAAGTCCTTACTGTTGTGCTGAAAAGTCACACAGAAATCAGATATTGTATTTGATGTTGGCACAGACCCACCTCCCATCATTCCATGGGGCAGCATTTCTATAAATGGCTCTCAAGAAAGTTATGATTGGCTTTGTGGCCCTCAACTGATATCCCAATTATACTACATAGAATTATATAGAAATTACAGCATGGAAACAGGCCATTCGGCCCAACAGGTCCATGTCGGTGTTTATGCTCCACACGAGCCTCCGCCCACCCTTCTTCATCTAATCCTATCAGCATATACTTCTATTCCTTTCTTCCTCATGTACTTATCTAGCTTCCCCTTAAATGAGGCTAGTTGCCTCAATCACTTGATGTGGTAATGAATTCCACATTCTAACCACTCTCTGGATAAAGATTGATGTAATAAAACTCACTACGCACTTGGTTTGAGTATAAAGCAAGACTTTAATCAACTTGTTTCAGAACATGGAGGTCTAGTTGTACTTCACTGGTTCCTGTCTTACAAAATATCCCTGGGCAAGCTGAGTCCACGCCCGAGTATTTATACTCCTTGGACAGCGCCATCAGCTGGCCGTCCAGTGTTATTTCATGAGTAGTTTCTTTATGATGATGAGATTTATAACAAAGATGTTTCTCTTAAAATCCTTATTGGATTTATTCGTGAATATCTTCTATTTATGACCCCTAGTTTTGGATTCCCCCTGGCCGCTGGGGGAATATCTTGATTATAGCGTCCCAAATATCTTGCAAGCTATAGCTTCTAAATGCCATTAAAGATACAACCCAACTCTAAGGTGAACTGGATCAGATCTGTAGAGACCATGATTGAGGTGTACAAAATTATGAGGGGCATAGATAGGGTAGATAGAAAGGAACTTTCCCCCTTAGTAGAGGGATCAATAACCAGAGGGCATAGTTTCAAGGTAAGGGGTAGGAGGTTTAGAGGGGATTTGAGGAAAAACTTTTCCACCCAGAGGGTGGTTGGAATCTGGAACTCACTGCCTGAAAGGGTGGTAGAGGCAGGAACCCTCACAACATTCAAGAAGCATTTAGATGAGCACGTGAAACGCCATAGCATACAAGGCTACGGACCAAGTGCTGGAAAATGGGAAACGAATAGACAGGGCTTGATGGCTGGCGTGGACACGATGGGCCGAAGGGCCTCTTTCTGTGCTGTATAATTCTATGACTCTATGACCACCGCTGGATAGTCCGCTGCCAAATTCTGGAGAAACTAGACACTGCGAAGTTCCAACCTATTCTCCAGCTGTGTTATGAATAGGTCCTGAACAGTACATTATTAAATAAAGGGGAAAACTTTGTTCCCTTAGTGCCAGTAAACGGCACTAATGCAGCCTCGAGACCAGTACTGACAGGGCGAGGTGAATCCAGCGCCGCACACCAAATCGGGACCCCCCCCCCTCCGTAGTGCAGCCGGTAACCGCCATCGCCGGGGACCTCAACGTCAGGGAGATTGTGACATCAGTGAGTGTGCAACGCTCACTGAACACCCGATTTCCCAAATTGCTTTTAGCCACTTACCCCACCACCTGGAGTAAATACCGACAGGGAGAGCTGGCATGCAGCACCAGGAAGCTGGCTGTCGGGACATTCTTTAAAGGGATCATCAGTAATCACTCGCACCTGTCAGGTTAGTGCAGTTTCAGTGGCTTTTTGTTAGTTTCAGCTACTGCAACAGTTTCATTGAGTAATTTCAAGGTTCTTTTGTATCAGGAGTCTTGTAGCAAGTGCAAAGTAGCTACATTTATGCTTCAAAGGCTCAAACTGCAACACTTGGTAAGATTAATGGGGGGCTGTACCAGCATGCCACCTCGCCCTTCATGATCTACGGCGGAGGGAGCGTAGGCAGCGAGAATGATGGGAACATGTGTGCAGAGGGAGGAGGACGAGGAGAAAGACGGTGAGGAGGAAGACGGCAAGGAACAGGAGGCAGCCGGACAAGTCGGGCTTCTGGACGGGCGGTCAGTGATGTGGTGTGCCACCTCCCTCCACATAGTGTGGCAGACTTGTGGCGAGGGCCTCCTGCCAGTTGGTGGGTACAGGACCACCCGCCTTCTCTCCAGCGCTAAAACAAAGGCCTCCAAAGCTTCATGGGAAAACCTGTGGGCTCTCTCCCTGGGGTGGCAATCTGCCATGAAGAATTGTAAATAAGTGCGCCTTCTCCTTGCCCTCCTTCTTATGGTTGTTGAGGCAGCTGCACAACCAACAACGCTGAGAATGAGGTGCTGCAGCATCATTGAACCTCCCCTTTAAGTAGTGAAAAAAGCCTGTGGCAATCACGAGTTGCGATTAGACTGCACCCGATATTGGTCCAACCTTTAAGTGTAACGCCAATGAGCTTGGGCTTTTAGACTTGATTTAAGACTCCAATCATTTGATTGAGCAGCGAGAACGAATTTTGTGTGCAGTCTAGAGCATTTTCACCTGGCACTAATTCACCATCTTTTGTCCTACCACCACCCATTCCTGGCTATAACCAATTTCTAGCCCATAAACTTCATTTCATCAAGGGAACCATTACAAATCCACCTAGAACTGAAGAAGTGCCAATCAGTCTGGTGTCCCTTCCTGAAGGCTCACGAGTTCCCTCCTCTACCCCACAACACATAACCTGTACAGAGTGTGACAGGCTGATGTCAGATGGAAAATAGAAGCATGTCAAATTCTCCAAGGAGCACAAGAAAATTGGTCCAACACAACAGTCCCCCAGAACAGGTACAATAGACCCTGGACATCCATGTCAGACAGTACATTTCTTTAATGTACATTGTGGAAAAAGGTCTCTAACTCATAAATAGAACCAGTGCGTTGTAGGCCTGTTCTGAAACGTGGAGTCAATGCTTAATCTACTCTGAGTTTCTGTAACCCATTCATTCAGATTTTTTTAAACTTCATATGCATCGCTGGTTCAACTGATTTTCAATAAATGCATTTGACTGATGATCAGACCACAGGTTAGCTTCTCTTATTTCCACTTGAAATTTTCATTAGCAAAACCGCCTTTTAAGACTCGAATGACAGAAGAGAGGCGATTCCCCCAGGTGTGATTTCAAAGGTTAATTTTTTACCTGCAAGCAGTGGGAGGGAACAGAGTTTAAGCTTGGAGCGGCGCGAACAGGCAACCTATCTGTGATCCACTCGCACTGCTCCAAAGATGGTATACCAGTTCCAACAGTACAACTGCTGCCTCCAGGGTTATACGGGAGGCTGGAGTGGTGCAAGATCAACTTACCATTTTAATAGAAGAGAGCTTCCCAACTTCACTGTAACCCACTCATTTCTAAGCACACCTGGAACACTAGCAAAGCCATCACGCAGTATACAGTTCCAGAGTGCAGTAAATTGTTATTATGCAACAGAAAGCTATTATGTTACTGTGTTTAAAATTATTTTGTACTCATCAAACATTGAATACATTTTATGAACTGTATCTGCCCTCTAAATTACAACCCTTCTCTACTGAAAGCACAGACTTGTGCTAGGGTATGAATTTTTAAGTCCCACGTGCCCTCCAGTACTTCACCCAAGTGGTCTTCATCCACGCGTTGGTAGGCTGGCTGACCACGGAGAGGAGGCAGTGGGAAGCATCGCCACCGAGGCCAATTCTGCCCCCACCTCACAACCACACACCTGCACTTTTCAGCAATACTCACTGGGTATTGATCAGGATCCAACAGCTGCAGCCGATATTTCCTCCCTAGCCCAGAGCACTGAGGCCATTTGTTGCCCTTACTCCCTGCTCCGCCCACCCACATGCGAGAGGAAATAACAACAGAAAATGCTGGAAAAACTCAGCAGGCCAGGCAACATCTGTGGAGAGAAAATAGAGTCAACATTTCGGGTCAAAACCCTTTGTCAAGACTAAAGAAGCACAGGAAATGAAATAGATTAAAAGGCCAGTGTGGGGGCTGGGAGAGAACAAGAGAAGTGAAGAGACATTAAGAGGTATTCAAAACCATCCGGACTCAATATCGAGTTCAACAATTTCAGATCATAACCTCGGCCTCTATTACATTTTTACTTATATTTTTTATCCACACCTTTGTTTTGGCCCTCCCCCCTTTTTCTCTCTCCCACATGGCAGCTGTCTCTCATTCTGCCAGCGCATTTCACACCTAATCTAGAGCCATCTTTTGTCTCCACTAGTCCTATCACCATCTCGTCTCGTTTTGAATACCTCTTAATGTCTCTTCACTTCTCTTTAGTTCTCTCCCAGCCCCCACACTGGCCTTTTAATCTATGTCCTTTCCTGTGCTTCTTTAGTCTTGACAAAGGGTTTTGACCCGAAACATTGACTATTTTCTCTCCACGGATGTTGCCTGGCCTGCTGAGTTTTTCCAGCATTTTCTGTTGTTATTTCGGATTTCCAGCATCTGCAGTATTTTGCTATCGCACATGCTAGAGGAGCTCAGACAACGGGATCGATCGACAACCTTCCGGTTCTGAAGGACTCAGTACCATGCCGGGTACTGAATTTACCAACTGAGCCAAAGGAGAGCCAAACTATGCATGCACCATTTTAAATACTGTAGATTTTTAAATAAGATGGATATTGTGACGGTGGGGAGGAGGTTAATTCCTCCTTGATTCATTACTGCCATGCAGCAGATATCTCAAGCGCCATTGTTTTTGGGTTTTAGGAAGTTGCAGGGGTAGGGGTCTCCATCTCATGCAACAGCCAGCAATGCAAACTGGAAACGTTAAAGGCTTTTACCTTCTGAGGAATAAACATCAGTGTGCATCAAACAGAACAAAAGGAATATAACAATCAGCATTAAGTCAGAAAACTCAACAAAAAAATACAAAGCGCCTAACGTCCAGCTATTCCAATTTTTCTCTCTACCCTCCTCGCTAAAATATGGTTCCACAAATATCCACTGCCCCTTGATACCGATTCCAAGTAGCCAACGTTAATGCATGATCCATTGACACCAAGTGCCAGTGGGCTATTGACCCACAGGGACTATTATAGTCGAGGCTTGATCCTTTCCTCACCCAGTGTCCATATATTCAGTTCCAGCCCCAGCGTCCATATATTCAGTTCCAACAGGGGATGCCAGATAGCAACCAGGAACAGGAATCCATGCCAATCTTTACTGTGATCCCTAACCCAGTGTGTTGAGGACCAGTTGTACTGCTGCCCAAGTGGAGATAAGTTAACTCCGCACAGACCAGGGATTAAGCTTGGGACCACTTTGCTCTGTGTAACCTAACTACACACTGGACCATGGGGGATGGGGAGAGCTAGCAAGTCAATGTCATCATCTGGAGGTCTCTTTACTTTTTATAAAATATACGGATGTGCGGTTCCCTATTAAACTCCGATTAGCCCATGGGCCTCCCGCAGCTCTCTGAATCAACTTCGTGACTGTAATTTAACCACAACTTTCAGTTTTGTCGACGGCTAACTTTAAAAACCCATGACATCGACTGGTAATCATATTGTAATCAGGATTTCATTAAATCACTTCTTTTTTGAAAAGCCTACAGGAGCAAATGTGCGAATCAGGAGGAGGCAACTGGGATGTGATTCTGGCAGGACCCAGAACGGTCAGGATTCCACCCATTGAGGTACAAACAGAGAAATTGTGCTCCCTGGGGTACAGGCACTTCTTGTGCCCACCCCATTACATCACAGAACAACTTTTGAGGTCACATCTGGGGTCGTTCCCAGGCTACCCTGGGAATTCTGCCCAGCATGCCCCTGATCGGCCCTACATTCGCTGAGAGTAGGCAGAGCTCCCATTGTAGGCCTAAAATGGGGCCTTCAGCTACAAAGGCTAACAGCAATCACTACCAGAAAGATCAATCGCCCTTGTTTCAGCAAGCCAAAGATCAAAAGTATGGAACATTTTTTGAATCATTACTTTCTCCCTTTGGCCTGATCGTACCCATGGGTGCCCTCTCTCTGAGAGCAGGGCGTCACTCTGATCTGCTTCTTCTGTAGAGTGGGCACCTATGCTATTCCACTGCGCACACCCACCTCGAATATTTAAATTATTCCATCTCCTGGATTTGGAACTCCCACCCCATTGAAATTCTGTTCTCATAATCTGGATCATGGGATTTCCAGGTTTCTTTCTTTTAAAAAAAAAGCCCAAAATTGTCTTTTAATTAAAAAATGTGAGAATGCCATTTATTTTAATTTGCATTCGCGCCACGTTCTCATACACCTGCACGGAGAGAAATACAAATTAGAATATGATCTTTTCTAGTTATCCCTTGTAGCATTGCTCACACAGATAGCCGGATGAGATGCAGTTTTATGACAGGACTGCTATGTTTCATAACACACAATGTGCCATTTTTCTGCAATGCTAGAGCCAGGTCATAACAGGTTCTAGATTTTCACACCTACAACTGTGAGGTGTCTCAGAAGGTTAGCTGCACTCACCTTACTCGTCTTCAGTACCGTGATCTGTTCTTCATAAACAGTATCTTTGTTCTTTTCTAAGAATCCCTCGCACTGGTATTCAACCTGTTAAAGACAACCAACAGTATTCATCAGGAAAAAGAAAAGACTTGCATTTCTATAGCGCCTTTCACGACCACCGGATGTCTCAAAGCGCTTTACAGCCAATGAAGTACTTTTGAAGTGTAGTCACTGACGTAAGAAAATTACTTAGGATAAGGTCCCACATAAGAGATTAGCGTGTAAAGTTAAGGCACATGGGATTGGGGGCAAGGTATTGACTTGGATAGAGAACTGGTTGGCAGACAGAAAGCAAAGAGTTGGAATAAACGGGTCTTTTTCCGAGTGGCAGGCAGTGACTAGTGGGGTACCGCAGGGATCGGTCCTTAGACCCCAGCTATTCACAATATATATTAATGATCTAGACGAGGGAACTAGATGTAATATCTCCAAGTTTGCAGACGACACAAAGCTGGGTGGGCGTGTGTGCTGTGAGGAGGATGTCGAGAAACTCCAGTATGATTTGGATATGTTGGGTGATTGGGCAGAAACATGGCAGATGCAATATAACGTGGATAAATGTGAGGTTATCCACTTTGGTGTCAAAAACAGGAAGGCAGATTATTATCTGAATGGAAATAGATTGGGAGAAGGGGAAGTGCAACGAGACCTGGGTGTCCTTGTGCACCAGTCGCTGAAGGTAAGCATGCAGGTGCAGCAGGCGGTTAAGAAGGCAAATGGTATGCTGGCCTTCGTAGCGAGAGGATTTGAGTACAGGACCAAGGATGGCTTGCTGCAGTTGTACAGGGCCTTGGTGAGACCACACCTTGAGTATTGTGTGCAGTTTTGGTCGCCTTATCTGAGGAAGGATGTTCTTGCCATGGAGGGAGTGCAGCGAAGATTCACCAGGTTGATACCTGGTACCTGGGATGGCAGGAATGATGTATGAGGAGAGATTGGGTCGATTGGGCTTATACTCGCTGGAGTTTAGAAGAATGAGAGGGGATCTCATTGAAACTTATAATATTCTAACAGGACTGGACAGACTAGATGCAGGAAGGATGTTCCCGATGGCCGGGGAGTCCAGAACCAGGGGTCACAGTCTAAGGATAAGGGGTAAGCCATTTAGGACAGAAATGAGGAGGAATTTCTTCACCCAGAGAGTGATGAACCTGTGGAATTCTCTACCACAGAAGGCAGTAGAGACCAATTCATTAAATATATTCAAGAAGGAGTTGGATATATTTCTTAAGGCTAAAGGGATCAAGGGGAAAGCAGAGACCGGGTACTGAATTTGGATGATCAGCCATGACCTCATTGAATGGCGGAGCAGGCTCGAGGGGCCGAATGGCCTACTCCGGCTCCTATCTTCTATGTTTCTATGTTACTTGGCACTTGGTCTGAGTATTAAACAAGGCTTTAATCAACTGTTTTTCAACATGGAGACCTAGTTGTGTCCTTCACTAGTTCCTGTTAAAGAATGTCATGAGCAAGCTGGGCCCGTGCCCGAGTATTTATACTCTCCCTGGACAGCGCCACCAGCAGGCCGCCCAGTATCACTTCATAAGTCATTTCCACATGAATGACAAGATTCATGTCAATTACTGTTGTAAATGTGGGAAGAACACAGGATACATTTCAATGAATAATCTCTACGACCTTCTTGAAAAAGGTCTCGGTTAAAATAAATTCAAAACAGAAATAGGGGAGATGCCGGTGCTTGACAGAGCAAAACGATAAACGACAGAGACCCGCAGGGTAGCAGCGAGAAGCGAAAAAGCTGTTAAATGTTATTGATCTTAGAGTGGTAAACATCACAACACCATACTTATAAAATTCAAACTAAACAATTCTTTGGGCAATTTCAAATTCCGTATTTCTGCCCGAGGGTGTTACAGGTTTCAACTTAGAAGTTCGCCAACAAGATCCAAACATTCTTAAAAAAGATACAATACCCATAAAAGGCAGCCTCACTGCAACCCAGGTTGAACCAGCTTTGGGGGGGGAAGGAGACAGATAAATCTGCTTAAATACAGCCAGGGCACATTAATGTAAGTAAATACATGCAATTGTTTCAGAATAGGCACTCAACTTGAGTTAGCACCATAAACAAAGTACTGATACCATTTAGTGACATACAAAGAAAATAATCCCCTCACCCTTATTACAGGCGGCACAGGATTTGCCCATCTGCCAGTATAGAGGAAGAGAGACATGGGCGACCCCATTAAAGTGCAGCTTTAAGTGTCTTGGTTAGAATTGTAATGGATTTTAAGGGGGGCATACTGATCTTAGACCAACACTGTCCAAGAGTGCCAGTTTTTAAAAAAAAATCAATTGGCTCAGCCAATTTAGTTTCTCTCCATTTTTCTCCTGAAGGCACTGACCCCTCTACTGCTTTCTCCCTCGTGTACTTAACTAGTTTCCCTTTCATTCTTTTGAATGAGACGTTAAACCAAGGCCCCGTACATGTCCACACAGAGATTAGGAATAATTGTTATGGCAGCAAAGAAGTATCAAAGCTGCCTAGACAACCAAGGATCAACTGAGCAGCCAGAATCAAAGGGATTAGGATCCTCACGTCACAGATGCCTGTGTTTGAGTAAACCTCAGCTTTGAGGCTCTGTGCACAATCTCCGAGAAATGATAAAAATCCTACACACACACACACACAGCTTTCTATGGTTATCACCAACTGGTCATCAAGCTTCAAAGTGCCACCTCTTAAAATGTTATCCACGCACTTTCACAAGGGCGAATATGATTAGAAAGTCCTTTTACCTTGTCAGCGAAGTGCTGGATGATGAAGGCCTTGTTTGACATGCGTGGTTTATGAAACAACGCACTCTTGTTTAAATGAGTGTTGTACAGCTTCTGAGCCCATGTGTCATCAGATCCTTTGGGCATCTTAATGTAAAAAGATGAAAAACTCCAGTCATGAATGAGAATCAAAATGTGCTTTTGTGAAATTAGAACAAAAATTATATAATCTCAAGTGAAAACTATTTTAAAGTCTAGGGATGAATATTTTATATTTGTTGTCGGGCAAGGCTTAGTTGCCCGGAGGTAAACTGCATAGTGTGGGATTGGAGTCAAATAATTCCCTTCCCTGAAGGACATTAGTGAACCAGTTGTTTTTTTTTGTAAAGCAACAATCCGGCAGCTTTCATGGTTATTTTATCTGTTGCCAGCCCACAAATTACCAGATTTACTGAATTCGAATTGCCAACTTGCCATAGTCGGATTTGAACTCACAAGCTCTGGACTGTTAGTCAAGTACCACAACCACTTGACTACCGTGCCCCATCATAACTTGGGCCACTGGGAACATAGGAGGAGACCTTGCACATCTGAACAAGCCTGTCAAAACCGGCTGGACAAGGATTGCCAGACTTCTGCTGTCTGAAATATAGTGACGCAAATATTTCTTAGATTTTGGTCAATTTGAACCGCTGAAGAAGCTCGACACCAAGGCAGGAGACTAGCTACTCAATGAAAATCAAACAATTTATGATTGTCGAGACTTACCTTGCACTCTTCATCCAATAGGTCTAGAATGCCAAGTTTAGCTTCAATTAGGTTGATGCAGGGCTGATTGTCATAAAAATCTATTAGTGTCCATGGGATTTGTTCCTTCATATACTCCTCCTGCTCGAGCTTGAACACATGCTGGAAAGAAAAAAAAAATTCTCCCTCAGTCATCACTGGCCTACAATCTGCTGAATGTATTAAATAGCAAAAAGTAACCTTCTGCTTATATGCTCAAAGGGAGGGCAGCAATATGTTGGAGGAAGGGCCATTTTATACTTTGCTGCACACGACGAGTGTACCCAACACTCTCGGGTTGCTATGGTGAACTGTGCTGATAGTCAAACCTGCAGCCTTGGAAAAGCCTTGCATTGAAGAACATTCTAATTCACTGGATAGTCAGTGCAAGGCTCCACCAGATTCCAGCACTTATTCAGAGCAGCTTTTAAAATTCAACCCAATATGCAGAAACCAGAACCCGTTCTGTTGGTGACATGTAACCATCATGGTGTCCATGTATTACATCTAGTTCAGATTTCATACCTTTTGATCCGGTGTAATTGAGACCCCCCTCCCCAGCTCACAGCATTACTACATATCATGTCTACGGATATGGCAGCAGTAATACATTTCAGAACCTGCTCTACTTGTCTACAGTGAAGACTCCACAGCCTGTCCTCGGAGAAAGGTGTTAGACTTTGATGATTATGACTCTTGCATCTATCTGCAGTGTACTGTGCAATGACATTTGGCTGCAGTACTTGGGCCAGAACTCTTACACAAGTTAGCATTTAATAGACTGTCAATAGGAGGGGGTAGAAATTAGTCTGGGCCTGTTTTCACAAGCAGCACGCGTGGCGGGACAGAGGCCTGCCTGAAATCGGGCCTGATCTACATCGTCGGGGGAACTGCCAGCGGCCACCCCCCCACAGGCAGTTCGCCCCACACGAAAAAATGAATTTCAGGCCCCCAGCAGCAAGTCTCTCAGGTGAGTTCTAGGAGGGGAGGCTGGATTAGGCAATGGGAGGGTGGGGGCTGATCTTCCTTGACTATTGGGTTTCTGAGAGAATCTCCTCTTAATGCGCATAGTTCAAACATCATGGGGTAGCAGTTAGTCTTGGAGCGGTAGCGTAAAACGAGCTTTGTCGCGTTAGTCGTCCATTATACTCCGTGCCTGATAGTCAGTTCCATTGCCTTCAATAGAGCGGAATATCAAGCGGGCATACAACAGGCAGCCGTTTCAATAGCGCCGGTTTAGCGCTACTGCCCAAAATGAATTTCTACCCCCATAGGCATCATCAGAAAGGTAAGTATGATAAGAGGTAACTGCCAGTTTTAAACCTTTGACAGACACACACGGAAACGCGAAAGACACACATTACTTACCATATTAAACTGCTGCTGTAATTTTTCATTTGCATAATTGATGCAAAATTGTTCAAAACTGTTTATTTCAAAAGTCTCAAACCTACATAAAAATATTAAACAGATTAAGAACATTAACTACAGTTAAAAGAAAAACTTAAACTTCTTGTTAAAATAAAATCAACAAATGAATTTCAAGAAACATGCACATTATGAGCCTCTGCCGCTAGTGTCCCCTCGCTGGGCGATGATCAGCTACTGGAGAAATTGTCGTGAATTTTTCAAATTGACCAACATAGTCGACTTGCAATGTTATGGACAGAGTAATGGGAAACATGGCGATGCCGAGTGTTGGAGCACGAACTCAGTACTGCGAAGTGGGAGGATGCAGATTCTATCTCGCACTACGCTCCGCACCCTTATCTGAGCCACACTGAATGGGGAGGTGCCAAATTGGCCTGCAGCGTCTCAGACAGGAACATGCCACCAGGGTGCTACCTCTCAGATCCCAGTGGCCGACGTAAGGAGGCAACAGCAGAAAACCCAGGAGCAGTCTGCCACACGCGCTTTCAACGGTTGATCGCAAATCCGGCCAGGCGGGAAAGGAGAACAGGGATAATTCATGGTGGAGGAAAGAAATTGAAAAATATTCCATCAGGGACTTCAGTAAATGCTCATCAGATCCACAAAACATGTAAACTTTGCAGAAATCAAAACTTTTTTTTAAATGAAGTCTGATGTAAGAAAACTACTAGGCACTTGGTCTAAGCGTTAAACAAAGCTTTAATCAACTGTTTTACAACATGGAGGTCTAGTTGTGTCCTTCACTAGTTACTGTTAAGAATGTCCTGCGCAAGCTGGGCCCGTGCCCGAGTATTTATACTCTCCCTGGACAGTGCCACCCGCAGGCCGCTCAGTATTATTTCATAAGTCTTTCTTTCATGAATGACTGATTCATGTCAAAGTCTTTGTAATATGTGCACGTTATATAGGTGCAACTGTGAATATGATAGTTGTAATATGTGAATATGATAGAAGAGAGTATGCCATAGGTAGGAGTATGATAAAGGTGCAATATTTGAGTATAACGTAGCTACAATAGGAGAGCATGACATAGATTTAAAACACAGTTGTTTTGCACTTCTATCCTTAAGTAAGAGAGAATTCTGAGCTCGCACAAACATACTCTAACTCACCCTTTTCCAAGAAACTCACAACTATGACAATAGGAGTGGCAGTGAAAGTGCTCATAGATTACAAAACGATTTGGACAAAGTACATAAATGGGCAAAACAATGACAGATGACATTTAATGAAGTTCAGTGCAAAGTACTACACATTGGAAGGAAAAATAGATGGTGCATGCGCCATGAATGGTGTTAAAACAGCTAAGGATGAAGTTGAATTAGACATCAGAGTCTTAGTAGGCTCTGTAACCTCCTCCAGCCCTACAAGCCTTCGAGATCTGAGCTCCTCCAATTCTGGCAAGTTGTGCATCCCCGATTTTAATCGCTCCACCATTGGCAGCTGTGCTTTCAGCTGCCTTGGCCTAAGCTCTGGAATTCCCTCCGTAAACCTCTCCGCCTCCCGCTCCTCCTTTAAGACGCTCCTTAAAACCGACCTCTTTGACAAAGTTTTTGGTCATCCATCCCAATATCTACTTCTGTGGCTTGGTATCAACATTTTTATTGATAACACCCTTGTTAAGCACTTTGGTATGTTTTGCTACATTAAGGTGCTATATAAATGCAAGTTGTTGTTAATACAGCTTCATAGAGTACAAACAACTACAAGATAGTTAACAGTATGGAAAACTACTTTCAACTAAATTGCAAGAGAAGATTTGATAGAGCTGTTCAAAATCATGAGGGGTCTGGACAGAGTAGATAGAGAGAAACTGTTCCCATTGGCTGAAGGGTCGAGAACCAGAGGACACAGATTTAAGGTGATTGGCAAAAGAACCAAAGGCGACATCAGAAAAAACTTTTTTACGCAGCGAGTGGTTAAGATCTGGAATGCACTGCCTGAAAGGGTGGTGGAGACAGACTCAATCACTGCTTTCAAAAGGGAGTTGGATAAGTATCTGAAAGAAAAGAATTCTCAGGGCTACGAGGAAAGGGCAGGAATTCAAAACTAAATCTACAGCTGCAACATCAAACGTTCTCAAACACACTTGTTCAGGAAATAATTACAGTAAATCGATTCTAACCGGGCTACGAGGAAAGAGCTAGAGTGGGACTAGCTGAGGTGCTCTTGCAGAGAGCCGGCATGGGCTTGATGGGCCGAATGGCCTCCTACTGTGCTGTAACCATTCTATGACTCTGTGAAGAGTAGGTTAACAAACCACAGGTTCAAGTTAGTAAAAGGCAAATCTAGGACTGAAATCAAGAAGCGCTTCTTCACAGAAAGAGTGATCAACGCATGGAATGGACTCCCAGACTTAGTATTGGAGGCAAAAATCCGAGAAGCATTTAAGAAACGATTGGATGCTACAATGGAGGAACTAACAGGGTCTTTATGGATGGATGAGCCAAGATGGGGATGAATGGTTATCCGTAATTATCTTGTGATCTTCACCTTTTTCAGACTTTCCTTCCTCCTTCAATCTACAAGATTTAAAAAACACAAGTTTGGTGTCACCTAACCAAGACTTCTTGCTTTTTCTCCTCTGCTCTCCTATTCTTTCCAAACTAGTATCCTGCACGGTTTTCCTTGACTCTTCATCTAGGTTTCTTAAAGATATACCAGGATTTATTTTAAATGAAGATCCCTGTATACACCGTCTAAAATCAAAAGGTTATTCCAAAATAAGTTGCAGAAAACATTGCAAACCACTACCACAGCTGATCAGAGTACCACTGATGCTCAATAAGCGGCCGGGACCCCTGTCCTTATTGTTGATATTAGGGGAACCTATTCTCTTTAACACGCGACTTACCATAAATTGCAGAACAGTGCCGAGGGAGTAGTACGACATAGTTACACAAAATCACTGTGTATTCACTTCCATGAAAGAGAAGGCAGAACAACGGACTCACCCATATATATCCAGCACGCCGATGAATGAATGCTGCTTCACTGAAGCACGCAGAGCGCGGTTGACGTGGTGGACAATCCAGTTGAAGAGACTGGCGTAGATATGCTTCGCCAGAGCATCCCTGGAGTTGATGGCCTGAAACTTGGGCATGGGCTTGATATAGGTCTCCGAGCCAGTGATGATCTTTCTGTGGCAGAGCCAGTGAGCCATCTGCTCATAGTCCACTCCCAGCAGATCACAGAAGATGATCAGGTGTTCAGTGTTTGGCTGCCGGAAACAGAAAACCATATCACAATCAAATTGCACACATCACTTCCGCTGGCAAAATTATAGTCAGCTCATTTCTTTTTTTTTTTTAATCAGTCAGATGGCACATAAGGGCATTGTTGTAAATGGTGTATAGTCAAACCACTTTGCAATCGTGTGGTTGGAAGGTGCACACTAGCATGTTCTAGCAAGGAGCGTTTCTGCAGGTGATGCTTTACTTGGTTCCTCTGCTCGTATGAGAAGTGTACACGAAGTGCACACGAAGTGCACTTCATCAGAAAGCACTGTAGTAGGAAAGAGAATCACATCAGAGATTGCTGTATTCCTCCTCGAGCATTTATCTTTTTCCTGTCCTTATTAACTTGGGGAGTGGCTGTGTAGAAATGTTTTGTTTGTGGAACCCCATGCTACTTCCTGCACATTAGTGAAATGGAAGAAAGACAAACAACATCCCAAAGTATCATCCAGGTCACAAGAGGGTTGGGGATCAAGCAGATCTTTTCAAATCGTCATCGGTGTCATTGTGAGGTGAAGTACTTCAATAAGCTGTGCCCAAGCTGAGAAACTTCCAACATCATTGATAGATCCCAGTGACAAGTAGTATTGCCACTGAAACTGCAAGCATAGAGGCGCGAGTTGATAATTTGTCTAACCTGAGGTGGCATTTTTAGGATTCATATTAATCCCCAGTTTCAAGAATAATAGGTCCTTCTACTGGTGTTAAAACAGACCGACTAGTTATAGTGCCTTCCCTACATCAACCAACAGAGGGCACTTTTAACATGCCAACATGAGTTGGAGGGTATTCCTTTGAGATCAGAGGAGAAATCATCATTTAAGAATTCCATGAACAGTATAAATAAATAAATAAAGTGTACTGAAATGATAGCTAGAGTCCAGCATATAATTAGCAATTCATTTTGTGTTCTGTGTTACTTGACCTTTGTCTGCATTGCCGCTTTGTATAAATGGCCTATGGAGTTAAAAATCTTCAGCGTTACAGTAATTTAAGGTAAGGTTTATTCAGCAGGCAATCAATCTCCTTAAGGATCTCAACTTGTCAGCGTTTAACATAGAAACATAGAAGATAGGAGCAGGAGTAGGCCATTCGGCCCCTCGAGCCTGTTTCGCCATTTAATGAGATCATGGCTGATCATCCAAACTCAGTACCTGTCCCTGCCTTCTCCCCATATCCCTTTAGCCTTAAGAAATATATCCAACTCCTTCTTGAATATATTTAATGAATTGGCCTCAACTGTCTTCTGTGGTAGAGAATTCCACAGGTTCACCACTCTCTGGGTGAAGAAATTCCTCCTCATCTCAGTCCTAAATAGCTTACCCCTTATCTTTAGACTGTGACCCCTAGTTCTGGACTCCCCCGCCATCGGGAATATCCTTCCTGCATCTAGTCTGTCTAGATGCAGGAAGTTTAAACTTGTTTCCAGTGCATTTTAAGAGACCTCAGGGCATTAAGTAGAAACAACAAATGTTAACATGTATTTTTGATGAAACCTTTGACCCTGTACAAAAAAACAGCTGGAAAGGTATAAACAACAAATGGGAGGCAGAAACATTAGATCACCCTGGTCTGATTTTGCCATTTAAAAAAAATTGTTTCAAGTTACCATAAAATCTGTCCTCTGTAACGCAACTCATTTTCATCATGAGCACTTTATCCAACATCTAAATTATTTCATTTGACAAAGACGTGCATCTAAATAGCTTGTTGCCACACCCACTTTTCAAAATGCTTCAGTGAAGGGTTTTGAGAGAGTAAATAAGGAGAAACTGCTTCCAGCGGCCGGTGGGTCGGGAACGAGAGGACACAGATTTAAGATAATTGGCAATAAACCAGAGGGGAGATGGGGAGACATTTTTACGCAGTGAGTTGTGATGATCTGGAATGCACAGCCTGAAAGGGCGGTGGAAGCAGATTCAATAATAACTTTCAAAAGCGAATAGGATCAATACTTGAAAAGGATACATTGCAGGGCTATGCGGAAAGAGCAGGGAAGTGGGTCTAATTAGATGGCTCTTTCAAAGATTTCTTAGCGCACATTGTTGTTACTTTATTGTGGCTAAATTTGGCAGCCATCTGGCACATGGCAAACTCCCACAAACAGCAATGAGGCGGATGTTTTGGCTGTGGTTGAGGATTAATGATGGCCAGGACACCAGGAGAAATTCCTGTTCTTCTTTGAATAATGCCACAAGTTCTAGAACATCCACCTGAACATCCTGCTTTAACTTCGCATCTGAATGATGGCATCTCCGACAGTCCAACACTCCCTCAGCCTAGTTTACGTCCTCAAAAACCGGAAGTGGAGCTTGAACCAGCAACCCTCTGACTAAGAGATGAGAGCGCTACCAACTAAGCCATGTTAAGACTGTTTTGCAAAATAACGTGGTATTTTTTTCCATTTACTAATTTTAGTGAAATGGCGGCAGACACAAGAATAAAACATGGTTTCAAACTCTCTCAATTTTTCACTAAAATTGGTGAAATAAGGAAATACACCAGTGCTGGATCTAAACCTGGGACATGGCATTTGGGGGGAAACGTTGATCAATTTGGGGGGGGGGGGAGGGCGGGGGAAGGGGTCATGACCCCCCAATTATTTTGTGTTTTGGCAACATGGCTTTGGAGGACCACCTCCATATCACTCCCAGGAACTTCCGTCACCAGTTTTCGGCCTGCAGTCTGTCTAGACCCCGGCTCGGCCTTTGGAGCAGGTTTGTCAGCATTCCCCGGTTCCCAGCTCAGTTCCCTTCCTGCCAAGTTGACTCAACTCCCCCCAGGTCGGCCTAACCTGGCTCCGTCACTGATTTGAAGTAGCATTATAATGTGCAGCACGAATAGAAGCACATTGCCCAAAGAAACAAGTACCAAAGGCACATCTCATAACTTAAGAATAATGGAAACAGACGTCCAGCAGTCTCCGGACTGACTCCATTACATCACGCACGAGCCAGAATTACTTTTCCAAAGACCTTTACTATAAAAATTAGAAAAATAAATCTCATGCTTCTGAAATCTTCCAAGAGTCTTTATATGTGAAGAATATACACAGTTTGATAGTATTGCGTGATATTATTAACAAATATGCCAACTATTTTACTGAAGGTGTAACTAGTTTAAAATAAACTAGTTAACACCTTTGATGAGGTTAGTGTCTTCATTAAAAAAAGGCAGATAAATCAATTACAAATGAATGTGTTAATCCATTTATTACCAATGTTGTACAATGTGATTTCAACTTAATACAATTTTACAAACAAATTCAAACATTTATACAAGCTATGGGCTTCACAATAAGAGAGTTCCTGGAAGTACACCACCATCGTGTCGCACCAAAGGCCTGTGTATGGGCCAGAGCCTAAACTTGAGGCCTCTCCAGTAAAAAAAAGTTAACTGTCATATAGGCCGCACCCCAACTCAAACTGATCCAACCCCCCCCCCCCCCCCCCACCCCCTTCTTATTAAAAAAAAGTTGCAGTCTATATATGTAAATAAAATGCAGCAACTTTAGACTGGAAAGGATAGGTATTGCAGTCAAAACCACCTTTCAATTTATTAAATCTATAATGTCTCCTAGTTTATCTTTCCGTGGAATCCAGACTCGTGCCTTTCCATTTCCTTGTAAATTAGAAAAAGAACATGTACACCAGCACGAACACCATGCAGCACATTACACGGGATATCGTACAAGCCCAAAAGAGGAAATGTTTTATGCCTTTATGGAATGCAGCAATCACAGGTAGGTGGAGTAACACAAGCCCCGTTACACTCATTTAGAAATAGGATATCGAAAGCAGTGAAGGGTTATGGCAAGGGCAACCACGAGACAGACTGAAAATAGAACATCACACCTTAAGTCAGGTGGGACAGAGCCAAGCCAGGTAAGAAGGATATCAATTAGCACCAACAGCAGCTGGTACTTGTTAAACAAAGCGTCTGATGTGAACATACACAAAGAGGTCATCTTGAAACTTAAGGGATGTAGCATGGCTTAGTTGGCCACAATTCAATTCTACTCGGCATTTATGCTCCACTCCAGCCTCCTCCCATCTTTCCTCATCTAACTCTATCTGCATAATCCTGTATTCCCTTCTCCCTCATATGCTGGTCTAGCCTCCCCTTAAATGCACCTATACTGTTCATCTCAACCACTCCCTGTGGTAGCGAGTTCCACATTCTCACCACTCTCTGGGTAAAGAAGTTTCTTCTGAATTCCCTATTGGATTTCTTGGTGACTATCTTATATTGATGGCCTCTAGTTTTGCTCTTCCCCACAAGTGGAAACATATTCTCTGTATCCACTCGATCAAAACCTTTCATAATTTTAAAGACCTCTATTAGGTCACCCCTCAGCCTTCTCTTTTCAAGAGAAAATAGACCCAGCCTGTTCATCCTTTCTTGATAGGTATAACCTCGGAGTTCTGGTATCATCCTTGTAAATCTTCTCTACCCCCTCTCCAGTGCCTCTATAACCTGTTTATAATATGGCGATCAGAACTGTACGCCGTACTCCAAGTGTGGTCTAACCAAGGTTCGATACAAGTTTAGCATAACTTCCCTACTTTTCAATTCTATACCTCTAGAAATAAACCCTAGTGCTTGGTTTGCTTTTGTTATGGCCTTGCTAACCTGTGTCGCAACTTTTGGTGATTTGTGTATTTGTACTCCCACATCTCTCTGCTCCTCTACCCCATTTAGATTCTTACTTTCCAAGTAATATGTGACCTCATTTTTCTTACCTCACACGTTGAAATGTTGAAAATTATTTGCCCATTCTGCAAGTTTATTCATGGCTTCTTGTAATTTGTTGCAGTCCTCATCAGTGTTGACTATCCCTCCCAATTTGGCGTCATCGCAAATTTAGGAATTGTGTTTTAGATTCCAAAGTCTAAATTATATATTTTTTTCTTTCTATATATAATTATTTCTGTATATAATTTGGAACATCTATTTAATTTTTAAACTGAAAATCAGTGTAGGCAGGCTGGGTTGACCACAGCTGCCTATCTGATCCAGGAGTAGTTTCACATCACTTTCCAGGTGCACATTACAGTGACAGACACAGTAGGAAGTCTGTCACTCAAAGGATTCAGAGGGAGACACAACTTCCTAGACTAGTGCTTTGCTATACCAAATATAAAAACCCTGCCAAGGAACAACACATTCTCCACCTATTTAAGAAAAAAAAACATTTGAGCATGTAAATATGGTGCGGACACTGTTTATACCACACTAAGCAACTTGATGAGGACCTGGAACTTGCTGCCGACGGAAGTGGTGGAAGCAGAGACACTCGTAGCTCGATTTTCATTGGGCCGTTGAGGCGGGATTGGAGGTGTGTGGGGGGTTAAAATTGCGAAAATCGGGGGGGCACGAACCCATCCCGCCTCCATGCCAGTTTCAAAGGAGGCGGATACCCGACCTGTGCTGGGAGCCGCCTCCCCGAGGCAGGAAGGGGATTAGTGCCAATTAACTGTCTGTTAACAGGTAGTTAACAGACAGTTTTTGGCCTAATCCCTATTTTTAGCCCTGAAGTGTGGGATTCCCGACGGCTCCAAACCACGCCAAGTTAGCGAGGCAGACCATCGGGCTGAAGGGCTTGGAGGGTTCGAGATGTTCGGTGTTCAGGTGAGTGATATGTGCATGAGTGCAGAGGTAAGTGTGTTTGGTGTGTGTATAAAGTGTTTAAAGAAGTTTTACTTACCTTTACAACCTTCCTTCCTTCAGGTCTCAGGAGTCCCTCATCTCACCGGCACAGAAAGCAGAATGGCCGCGAGCTGTCAAAAGTTGCAGCATTCAGCTTTCTGTTCTGGAGAGATCCCTAAATCAGCCTGAGAGGAAGGAATTAACTTGAGTACAGATTGTCAGTGTTTGACAGCTTCAAAGAGCTGTCAAACGCTGATATTTCATCTGTCAAAAGCTTTTGACAGATGAAATGTCAATCTGTGACGTCACCTGTTGCTGGGTGGCCCTTAATTGGCCTGCTGAGCCCGCTGGGCGGGCTCAACAAGGTCAATCAAGTGAAAATCGCGTGGGTTGGCCACAACCCGATGGAGGCGGGACTACAACCCCAAGAGTTGTAGTCCCGCCTCCTACACGCCTCCAGTATCAAAATCCAGCCCACAATGTTTTCAAGGGGAGGCTCGATAGGCACTTCAGGGAAATAAAGTTGCAGGGCTACGGGGATAGAGCGGGGGAACGGGACTGACTGGATTGCTCTACAGAGAGCCGGCACCGACTCGATGGGCCGAATGGCCTCCTTCTGTGCCGTTATGATTCTATGATGCTTTAGATAAGTTCCGGTTTGATAAAATACACTTGCTGACCATTATAAATAACAAAAACTTCAGCGTTATTCTAAAGGGGGTTCCATATTGGAAAATGTCTACAGGTGATTTTCAATGCAACATTTTAAGAAGAGGCGAGTTTAGTGCAGATAAATACTCCACTTATTGTCGATAGATAGCTACTTGGAGAACTACAGGCAAATATGCTGCTTAAATCTTGTGGGATATAGAATAGTTGCCTAAGAGCTTCATTTACATTCTCGATATTGTGGCAGATAGAAACTGCTGGGCTTTTTTCCCCCCAAAGCATATTCCAAGCCAAACACAAGTCGGACAATTCTCCAGCAAGACCATGTTTTATAAAATGTGCTCGTGTTTGATTTTAAATGATTTAATTGTGGATGGAATTACAGTGCAGCTGCACAAGGAGGTCAAGCACATCCTTTAATTGTTGAAATTAGTTAAGATGTCACCGTTGTCACTGAGTCACTAGACACTGAACATCAGTCTCAGGCCACATCGTGGACGAGATGATTCATGAATGAGATGAGCAGATATTCACTGCCGCCTACTTTTGAACCAAAAATAGCTGAAGAGAAATCTTTGATGCATGTAGAAGACATCCCCCTCAGTCATTGCGGCTCTGCAAACAGTGGGAAGGTTCATTTTAATGCATACTGATTGTTCCACACTCTGGGACCACTGCATACAGATATGGAGACTGGGAGCCTGGAGAGGGAAGCAGGGGAGAGTCCCAGAGAGACAGGAGATAGGGACCAGTCAGGGACAGGTGAATGTGCAGCTCAGAGTGATCGGAGGCAGAGCACCACCAGCAAAGCTTTTCCTTTCCTGCAGAGTCCTCCAAAGATCTGTCCTTGGTCTCCTCCTCTTCCTCATCTATAGGCTGGCCTTGGCAACATCATCCACAGACATGGGGTCAGCTTCCACCTATATGCTGAGGACAGCCAGTTCTACTTCTCCATCAACTCCCTTGATCCCTCCACTATCTGTGCTCTCAGACTGCTTGTTCAACATCCAGTTTTGGATGAGCCACAATTTCCTCCAAATAACCATTGGGAAGACTGAAGCCATTTTCTTTGGCTCCCCCCACCACAAACAATTTTCCTCGCCACCCACTCCATTCCATTCCCCTCCCAGGCCACTGTCTCAGGCTGAATGAGACTGCTTACAACCTCGGCATTCTATTACACCGCAAACTGACCTTCCGATCCTATATCCTCTCAATCACAATGACCACCTACTTCCACCTCCACAACATTACCTGTCTCCGCCCCCATCTCAGGCCATCTGCTGCTGAAACCCTCATTCCTTCTTCTGTCACCTCCAGACTGGACAAATCCAATACACTTCTGGGTGATCTCCCATCCTCCAACCTTCAAAAACTACAATTAATCCAAAACTCTGCTGTCCCTATCCTATCCAGCACCAAATCCCACTCACCATCACACCCGTGGTCACTGACCTACATTGGTAACCACCCATGCCTCAAATTTAAAATTCTCATCCTTGTGTTAAATCCAGTCATTCCCTCACCCCTCCCCATCTCTGTAGCCTCCTTCAGACCTACAACCTTCCCCTCACCTTCACCCAACGTTGGCAGCTATGCCTTCAGCCACGTAGACCCCACACTCTAGTATTCTCTCTCCAAACCCCTTCACCTAATCTAGAGCCGTCTTTTGTCTCTCCACTAGTCCTATCACCATCTCGTCTTGTTTTGAATACCTCTTAATGTCTCTTCACTTCTCTTTTGTTCTTTCACCCCATTTCCTAGCCCCCAAACTGGCCTTTTAATCTGATTCATTTCCTGTGTTTTTTCAGTCCTGACGAAGGGTTTCGACCTGAAACGTTGACTCTATTTCTCTCTCCACGGATGTTGCCTGGCCTGCTGAGTTTTTCCAGCATTTTCTGTTGTTATTTCGGATTTCCAGCATCCGCAGTATTTTGCTGTCATCCCTTCACCTATCTACTTCCCACTCCTCTTTCAAGACCAATCAAAATCCACCTCTTTGACCAAGTTTTTGGTCACTTCTCCTAATATCTTGTTCATTGGCTTGATGTCAATTATTTTGATTACAGCAATGTGAAGTGCTTTCGGCCGTTTTTCTATATTAACGAAGATATATATATATGCAAATTGTTTCATCACTTAACATTGCTTACCGAGCTCCAGGAGACAGAGATAAATCATTTGTCATTATTTCTCACTAGGTGCTCATGTTACCAGGTTCTCTCAGCTTGGCTTTGTCCTGGGAATTGGCGAAAGGCCCAGAACACTACGGAGGGTAAAGAGCTCCGATACCTTTTGATGTCCACTTTGGTGGACAGTCCGATAGCTCAATTTGCTATTCTTACTAAGTATTAAGTATGACAGCCTCCTTCCTCAGTTCGTCAGTCCATTGAGAGTGAGGCTGGACACTCCCGTGTTGGTAGACAAACCCTTATGTACCAGTTGTACTACAAACATGATACAGCACCAGAAATTATGTGCATAAAGTCACACTGTGGTTTGAAAGGAGCGAGGGCTGACTTATGACAGTGGTCTTCGACATTGAACACAAGATAAATGGTCAATGAAGCATACTTTCAACCTCAAACAGTGGTCGAAAATGTCTCTTATACACAATGCATACATTTTAATGTACACACAGCCAGAGAAAGAGAATAAGCATTTTAGCTTTAGCTATTTTGTGGCAATTCACCCAACCTTAGCAAAATTTATTAAGTCACTAATCATGGAATATTAACCCTTTTTCCTTCTATGATTACATTTGTTGTCACTGAGAGCTGAGAGGGTACGCCTATCAGGAAAGACTGAACATGCTTTTCTCTTGAAAAGAGAACTCAGTGGTGACCTGATAGAGATCTTTAAGATTATGAAAGAGTAGACGTAGAGAAAATGTTTCCACTTGTGGAGTCCAAAACTAGGGGCTGTAAATACAAGATAGTCACCAAAAAATTCAATAGCGAATTCAGCAAAAACTTCTTTACCCAGAGTGTGGTTAGAATGTGGACTTCGCTACCACAAGGAGTAGTTGAGGCGAACAACTTAGATGCATTTAAGGGGAAGCTAGGTAAACACATGAGGGAGAAAGGAATAAAAGGTTCTGCTGATAGGGTTAGATGAAGAAGGATGGGAGGAGGCCCTTGTGGAGCATAAACTCTGGCTTAGACCAGCCGGCCAAATGGCCAGTTTTTGTGCTGTAAATTCTACGCTCCTACTTTGTCTTTAGGTAGCAGTTAGCCCCCATTTTAGGCCAAAAATCAAGTAAATAAAGTAGAGTTTGGAGGGATACAATCTCACAAAACAGTTGTTGATTTCTCATCATATTCAAAATGTCTGAGTTTGTGATTCAGCCAAGGAGTGCAATGGGTGTCATTACAAAAGGGAGATGAGCCAGAAACTGAAGTTACCAATCCTGTCACTCATAACATTCAGCCAAGCATAATCTGAAAATTGCAGCCATCAAAAAGCAATGAACCAGGTGTGGCCAATAGTTTAAACTGTATGAGTGCACTTAGCTGAATTTATTTTGCTCTGCTGAGAAACCATTTGAGTTGATGTCCATATTTGCTGCTCTTGGATGTAGGGCAGGGTTGTCACACAACCCTTTGCCACATCTCCCCAGTTCTGGTCACTGAGCTGCCATTTATAGCAAAAAGTTTTTATTTAAACCTGAAACCAAGTCAAATTTGTTTGTATAATATAAAAGAAAATTCTTAAGTGGAGAATATTTGAGTGGTGAGCACCCACGTGCAAGTAAGTGAACAAACTGGCAACGATGAGCTTCAAATTGCTGCGTTAATTGTTCAGAGGTTTTTGATATATTTTGCTAGCGAGAGGCTGACCTCAGCACATTCACTTCTTGGGCATTAACCCAGAAATGTGATCATCTTGATTGAAAGGCAGCTTTATGGTTGACCGCCCCAGTTCTGTAAGGGTGCATCTTCAGTATTGCAGTGAAGTCGTTTCTGCTGCGACGATGAAGTTAGTGCTCAATTTATGTTTACGCACCAAGGGCTGGATTTTGTCAATGGGGACGTGATGGAGGCGGGACTCCCACTTTTTGGGTTGTAGTCCCGCCTCCATCGATTTGTGGCCAACCCATGCGATTTTCCCTTGATTGACCTTGTTGAGCCCGCCCAGCGGGCTCAGCAGGCCAATTAAGGGACACCTGGTTACAGGTGACGTCAGGGATTGACATTTCATCTGTCAAGAGCTTTTGACAGATGAAATATCTGACAGCTCTGGGAAGCTGTCAAACACTGACAATCTGACTTCTAACTTGAGTCCTTCTCCACAGACTCAGTTAGAGAGCTCTCCAGAACAGAAAGCTGAATGCTGCAACTTTTGACAGCTCGCGGCCATTCTGCTTTCTGTGCCGGTGAGATGAGGGGCTCCCGAGACCTGAAGGAAGGAAGGCTGTAAAAGGTAAGTAAAACTTATTTAAACACTTTACACACACCAAAAACACTTACGTCTGCACTCATGCACCCATCACTCACCTGAACACCGGACATCTCGAACCCTCCAAGCCCTTCATCCCGACAGCCCGCCTCGCTAACTTGGCGAGGTTCGGAGCCGTCGGGAAGCCCACACTTCAGGGCTAAAAATAGGGATTAGGCCAAAAACTGCCTGTTAACTACCTGTTAACAGGCAGTTAATTGGCACTAATCCCCTTCCTGCCTCGGGGAGGTGGCTCCCAGCACAGGTCGGGTATCCGCCTCCTGGGAAACGGGCATGGAGGCGGGTAGGGTTCGTGCCCCCCGATTCTGCAATTTTAACCCCCCACACACCTCCATTCCCGCCTCCACGACCCTGGGAAATTCGAGCCCTAAGAGTTGGCCTCAGCACTCCTAGGAACAACAGCAGACCATTCAGCCCCTTGAGCCTGTTCCACCATTCAGTTAGATCGTGGCTGATCTGCATCTTAACCTGATCTACCCGCCTTGCTTCCGTAACCATTAATATCCTTGCATAACAAAAATCTATCAATCTCAGTTTTGAGATTTTCAATTGTCCGGGCCTTAACAGCTTTTTTGGAGAGAGTTCCAGATTTCCACTACCCTTTGCACGGAGAAGTACTTCCCGACATCACCGCTGAACAGCCTGACTCTAATTTTAAGGTTATCCTGCCTTGTTCTGGCCTCCCACACCAGAGGAAATAGTTTCTCTAGAACTACCCTATCAACTCCTTTAAATCATCTTGAACACCTCAATTAGATCACCCCTTAATCTTCTATACTCATTTTCGCCTTCCTGTGATAAGAAGGGGTAAATTGCCCATGGTTCGAATTCCAGACCACTATCCCATGACTCATGTTGGAAAATCTGCTTCTGTGGATATTGGGTGAAAATGGGATTGGACTCAGATGACACCCCCTCTACCCCATGGTCAAATCACCTACCAACACTCACTGTTCTATCTCACAAATGAAGAATGTTTACTGCCCATCTCTGCAAATCAACACATAAACCACGTACTTAAACATGCATGGTTTAATCTTTGGACAAGCATATTCTACTAGTGGGATTAACCAGGTACAGCATTCAAAAGATTCACAACCAGACATAGAATGCAAAAGCTGAATGTCAGAAGAGAGACGAGAGTAGCTGTCCTCAATATCAAGGCAGCATTCAGCAGAGTGCGGCACCAAGGAGTCTGCACTGAATATCCAACCGCTCCACCACCAGTGCACTGTGGCTGCAGTAAGTACAATCTACAGCAAGCATTGCAGCAACTTACAAAGCTTATTTTGACAGCACCTCCCAGCCTCGCAACCTGTACCACCAAGGAGGACAAGAGCAACAAAATCATGGGAACATCATCACCTCCAAGTTGCCCTCCAAGTCACAAATTGTCCAAATGTGGACATATAATCACCGTTCCTTCATCATCACTGGGTCAATATCCTGGTTCTCCCTACCTAATACCGTTGTGGGAGTTCCATCACCCCAAAAACTTCCCACGTTCAAGGCAACGGCCCACCAAAATCTTCTCCGAGCTACTTGAGAGAGAGATAACTAATTATTGCAGCCTTTGCCTCGGCCACATCCCAACAACAAACGAAAGAAACTCCACAGACTTTCAAACATTCAGGGATACTCACAGGGATAAAACAGTTCTCTGCATCACGATCATTCGATTTAATTGTCACATTACCCAAGTGAAGAATGGCTGCAAGAATATGGAAGATACTCATCTGGTAGGATTCATTAATACCTGCAAAATTTTTAAAGCAATATTGTCAAACCATTTACTTTGAAATTAAGCACCATTTTGGTGACATTAGCATACAAATTAATTAATGTGTTCATATGAATCCTCGTATTTTAACAAAGCCAGTTTATGGCCCGTTTTTTTGATCGGAGGCTTCCTGCGTGTGGAGGCCTCTGATCTGGAAAAAATCTACGGACTTACCTGAGGGCTCCCAAGGTGCGTACACTTCCGATCCTGGGCCTCTCCAAACTCGAAATGCGCAGGGCCCACGTATCCCAGAGGCGCAGGCGGTTCGCAAGCGGCCCTGGGATCACGTGGGCCATGGGGAGCCAATAGCAGAAGGGAATCTCCCTTCATACACTTGACAGATAGAGCGGTCAAATATATTAATGGAGAGCACCCCAAAAACACAGTAAAACATTAAATACATTTTTAAAAACCATCACATTTTTAAAATGAGTTAAAATTACAATAAATTAAATATTTTAAACAAAAATTTAATTTTTTGAAAAAAATTAAAGTTTTTTACGGGGCTAAAAATAAACTTACTGATGTAATAAAAAGACTCACACATCAAGGAACTTTAAAGTAAGCTTTAAGCACTTATAATTAAACTATATACAAGAGCGGTCTTCACCATGCCTCTAGGTGAAGCCCTTTTACAATACTGAGCAGTTCAGTATTTATACTAGTCCAAACACAGGAAGTGACATATGCACAGGAAGTGATGTATGCACAGAGTTCACAGTTCACAGGAAGTGATGTGCACATAACTTCCCGGAAGTTATTATTATCACACTTACCTTTTTTAAAAGTATTTTTAAATTATAAATGAGTGGAAAAAAAAATATTTTTTTTTTTCCAACTCTTATGCTGGTAAAAGCAGGCCGTACACAGGCTTTTACCAGGCATAAGATTTCTAAGGGTTTTCTGCGGGCGGAGGTTCTCCAGAAAGCAGAACTCTTCCCCCCCGCAGAGGCCCTTCTCCAAGGCAGGCGCCCGATCTGCCAAGAGCATGCTTGAAACCGGCATTTCCGATGTCCCTATGGGTGTGTACACAGCGCGTACACACCCGTAGGGATCAGAATATACAGCCCATTGAACTGGTTAATGGTGCCATTAAATGGCAGACAAAGGAATTACACACATACCAACATCACAAGACATGATTTCACTTTCAAGTCTTAAAGCTGTCGTTGCAATGTTTCCTCTTGAGACAGTCTGAAAGCTCAGATTAATTTTTAAAGAGTGTACGGTCAGGATTTCTCACATCATGGCTTATCCCAAATATTATGGCAATAATGAATCACTATATTTGGAGGGAAGCCAGCGAGAGAAAACCAATATGAACATCATCCTTTCCAGGAAGATATTTCAAAATTGAATGAGTGTTTGGAGAAGAAGGTGCCAGCCTTAGTTTTAAGCAACAATTTAAAATAAATTTAGATAATGGCTACTTCCTGAATTGCTGGGATGGCCGGCAATCTCTCCCTGGGAATGTACACAATTTTCAAAAGCAATCTGTATTGATCTTGGCTCCCACATACCTAGAAAAGCAGCATGATTTACTTCAACAATGCGGTCTGGCTGAGTCACTAAACAAAGAGTGAGTGCGAGAACAGAAGCCCAGGGAAAGGAGCTTGACTTGTGAGGATTAAGTATTTTGAGAGGCGTTTCAGGTTAAAATATTTCAAAGCACAAGCAGCGCAGGCATCCCAGTGAAATGCTGACTGTTACTTAATTTACTAATCTGGATCATAAACAATTCTATCCAGTTAATGTTCAAGATGAGGAGGTTAAAAAGACATCATCAGCAAAGTCCAATTGTTTAAAATCCAGAAGCTGAAAGGTGAGATTAAAGCCAATGAAAAAGTTGAGATATTTACCTAGTAAAGTGCAAGCCTGCCTTGTATTCATCATTTCTCGGGCATCATCGATTCCCTCAATCACAGGACGGCCTCCTAGATTTGTGTAGTGGAAGTTGCGGGCATGGCCTGAAAGCAAGAAGACACCGACAGTACAATTGATCAGCGTGATATTTTTCTACTGGGAGAAACGGTAGCTTTCGAATAAAGCATTTAAAAGATTAGGCGTGCAGCACTGCTACCAAATCAACAGTGTAAATCACCTTTAGTCTGCGAATACAGATAGCCCGCTCCATTCTCCTTTCAATGGGCGGGATGAGTGAATTGGCTTTTGTAACTTGCGCCATTGGTGCAGCTTCCCAAACAAGCTGAAAAGGGGAAAATATCGGCTTGGCTGAGAAACAGGTTTATGTATCGACCGTGACGAGGATGCAAATCCACAATGACTCTAATGGGAAAGCAAAGGGCTTTCGGCTGTGATATATGGTACTTTGTGACATTTTGATAAGCTGTCCCATACAGACTAATACACAGCAGGAGTTATAAGGTTATCATTGGAAGCAATTCAAAAGGACTTCATGGTGATGGCAAGTAATTTGTTTGCAGCCATGTTATTGCTTTCAGGAGCTGGGGTTTTCACTGCCTGGGGGCTGTTTAGGCTAATTGGGCAGCCAACTGTAGAAATTTGCAGAATCCATTACAGGATGTCATGCCACAGCAAATCACTTGCCCTAGTTTTGATGCTATAGAGGGTTTTTATATGGTTTCTCGATTAATGAGGGTGCAGTCATGGTACATGAAACTATTATAGTAAAGAGTCTGACCAGGAACATTACACAGGCCAATGATGCGCATATTCCGATTAAGTTTTAAGATGATCAGCCAGAGCTTTAAATGTGAATTTCTGCTCGTTACTTCAGACTGAAACTGATACAAAGCATTGGTAAACGTACTCAGCCGGAGTTCTTTGAATTCTGGCAAGTGTTTAGAGGCACACAGCTGGTAGAGGATGTGGTAATTTCTTTCTTCCTCTGCCTGAAAGAGAAGGCAGACAACAGCTTAAAATCTCGTGTGCATAGTTCTACAGTGGAACTGAAAGACATCATTAATACCCAATGTCCAAATTCCCGTACAACTAGTTGCACCAATACAGTTAATCACTTATTTTTTCAGCTCATCCCAGCCCCATTAGATTCCCTATTGCTGCCACAACTGGGTATACAGGGCAGTCTGGACGGCCAGCATTGCTGCTCGAGTGGACTAGCTCTATAAAATCAGTACTGGCCTGGAAAGTCTTTCCCCCCCCACCACTCGCCCTGCTTTCCCCATAATGGAGGGTTCTCCTACCTCAAAGCACCACACTCAACAACCCAGACAAGAGCATGTCAGACATCTTGAGAAACAGTGAAGGCTGAGATCGGAACTCAAGCACTGTGGGCGAGAACTACTGGAGGCTATTGGCTCTATATACTTTGAATAGACCAGAAACTGCGTCGCACTTCATTCTACAGGAAACTCTCTTTTTACCGGCACCTAAATAACCAGCAAAATTCAGGAGTAGGTTCAGGTAAGTTTTACTTCATATTACAGGAGACTTTGGTTTATCCGGAGGTTGTATGTCTGGAAACCTCGATCTACCGGCAGAAATCAGGAGCCGTTTTGTTAGGTTTTTTTTTCTTCTCGTGGCTTTTTTTTCCTTCTCGTGGCTTTTTTTTTCCAACAGTCAGGCTCTGGAAAGTCTCTCTGAAGCTGTTGCTAAGCTACAGAGACGCTTCCAAGGTACGGGCCGACTGTTTAGAAGCTGTTGCTAAGCAACAGTGTTTGTTGTCAGATACGGAGATGAAAACCTCCGTATGCTTCAACATGAACGCTGGTATGTCCGGCAGTTTTGATAGATCGGCAACAGCTCAGTCCCGTCGGTGCCGGATATCACAAAGTTTCCTGTAGTGGCCGTGTAACCGGGGTTCCTGGATCTGTGGCCATGTAACCGGGGTTCCTGCATCTGTTGCCATGCAACAGGGACGCCTGAATCTGTGGCCGTGTAACCGGGGTTCCTGCACCTGTTGCCATGCAACAGGGATGCCTGGATCTGTGGCTGTGTACGGGGCTCTCGTACCTTAGTAAGTATACCTCTCTGTAATCGGGACTTTTTGATCAACCGGCACCACGCCGGTGCCGGATAAAAAAGAGTTTCCTGTATTCTGTATCCCATTCCCTGCCTAGTGGCTCCAAAGACCTAGCTTTCTATACAAGTGCTATTAAACTCCATCGAACAATTGCTAGAAGCTGTCAATATATACATTGTGTATCTACACAATATCGAAGATCTTATAGGAATGCAGTTAGGTAACACTTACCTGAAAAACAACTCTCGATTTTTCCAACAGGTAGGTTCTCATGTTCGCCCCTATGATGCGGTATCTCCTGTCGAACCCGATTTCAATGTATTTCCCAAATCGACTGCTGTTATCATTTCTGGTAGTTTTTGCATTTCCAATTGACTGGCAAGCAAAGAAAGACAAAGGTTTCCACGTCGCTCCATAAAATGATCGTTTACCCAATGCTCATAATAACAAGCTCAGTTGTATTACAGTTCGAGGACTCTTCAGGCCTGTATTTTAGTGCCCAGGTGGAAGAAAATTCTCTTGGCAGAATCAATCGTAACAGAACTGGCTAGTTCTTCTAAGAGATATTTGCCATTTGCAGAAATTTTAAGTGCAGATTAGTCAGACAAACCCAAAAATAAATTGCTAAAAATATGACTTTTTTGATAATTAGGCTCCTTAAATATAGACAATATTACATACAACATATTATTGTTCAATTTTGTGTTTGTACAACATATAGCAGCTGTTAAAGGGCAGTAATTGGAGGGCACAAAGTTAGCACCTCGTTATTTCACCTCTTGCCAGGCCCAAATCCAGCACAGACTTATGGAATACATGTCTCAGTCAGTGGTGAGTTTCCCAAATGACATGAAGTTGGATCATTTTGTACCCAAATCCCAATGGGTATGACGTGTAGCACAGAAGCGCCCGATAATTCAGCACAACTGATACACATTGAAAGTCTCAGTCAAAGTCTCAGTCAGTTCATATTGATGGCTGCTGTGGGAACTATAAAAAGATACACACTCTTACTGAGGTAAGCGTTGCATCATGATGGGCAGGGGAGAAAATTTCCTCGGTGCTAATAGATTGTGCACGGCCAGCTGGAATTCATAGGTTACTAGGGTAACTCGATCAGTTGTGAAATCTAATTAATGAATTCAGGTGAGAAAAGCAAACATGAGCCTAGGAAAATACTTCGATGTTTCACAATCATTAGTCCACCTCCATTTAATAAAAATGCAATTTTGTTCCTCAATGTACCATTTCCGAAGAGAATTCTGCCAATTCCACTTAAGTTACAAGAACAGACGCACTCTCTAGTTTCCCTCCCCTCATAAGCACATAAATCTAGGCTGACACTCCAGTGCAGTGCTGAGGGAGTGCTGCACAGTCTGAGCTGCCGTCTTTTGGATGAGACATTAAACCGAGGCCCCGTCTGCGCTCTCGGGTGGATGTAAAATATCCCACGGCACTATTTCGAAGAAGAGCAGGGGGAGTTATCCCCGGTGTCCTGGCCAATATTTATCCCTCAACCAACATAGCAAAAACAGATTATCTGGTCATTATCACATTGCTGTTTGTGGGAGCTTGCTGTGCACAAACTGGCTACCGCATTTCCCACATTACAACAGTGCCTACACTTCATAAAGTACTTCATTGGCTATAAAGCGCTTTGAGACGTCCAGTGGTCATGAAAGGCGCTATATAAATGCAAGTCTTTCTTTCTCCCCCCACCCCCCCGCCCTTCACCTTGGTCCAAAACCATAGAGCAGGCCGAACAACCATAAACACAGTCAATGTTAAATTAAACTGAAGATTAAGGGTTGGGGGTTGCACCATACTGTTGAACAATGCATCACCCTCCCCTCATTCCTCAAAGTCTGACCCTCACAAAAAGGCAAGAATTCAGTCCGAATGACAAGGTTGTTGGATTATATTTATTTTAAATGCTTTCACACCATGGAGAGGCTGAAATGCAGTAAATATAGGTTCGAGTTGAACCATTTTTGAACTGAACTTGGGAGACCAGTTAAAGGGCTTTTGTCACGTCACGCATAAATGTACAATATGTGTCGACTGGAATGTGTGTGGCATTCATTTCCAATCTGTAATCCGAGGTATATTCAGCCATTTACACTTCGCAATGGAGCTGCAGAAACCAATGCCTCGGAGTGTACTGGACCTGATCGCAAGAGAATTCCTTCACGTGCAATTGTATTTTTCCCATTTCCTCCAAATGGTAACAGAAACACGAAGAAAAAACACAACAGGAAAGCAAACTTGCAACGTAAACCAACATTCGTGTTCTTGCTTTGCATGTACAATACTCAATCAGCAACACTTAACACACACCCCCGAACATTATTTTGCCTGTAAAAATTTATTATTGTATTCATATAGTTGACCATAAAGCTGTTTTTTTGAGGCTTTATCCTTTTTATTGTGGTCAATGAATGTAATGGATTTACTATGTAATTGATGAGATGTATAAGTACTGTTGTACTTGAATGTTAAAAAAAGACAACATGTAATACCAAGCAAAAACGAAGAGTCACTAGATTGCCAATAGGACTGGCGTAAAATTGTTTTTCACTATGGGTACCTGTACTGTTAATATTATTGGTTTATCTGTAAAATTTACCACTGCATTTATACTGTTAACCCTAAAGCTGTTTTTAAGGCTTTGTTTTATTGTGGCTAATGAATGTAATGGATTTATTATGTAATTGATGAGTTGTAACAAGTACTACCATATTTAAATAAATATGTTTAATTAAAAAAAACACACATCCCCGGTCTGAACTGCGTGTTAGGTCTCGCTCAGCTGTACGAGCATCACATCTGCGTAATGTGACCAATTAAAAAAGAAATCAGCACCACAGTTACAGCCCGGTCAACCAGAGCGATTCCTGTTTTAAGCCGTTTATGTTGCTCCCATTCCTTTTGTGGCAAACAGCGACACACTCCTAGAGGCTGAATTTGCCATAATCCCTTGAAATTGGAATGCTCGCAATGATATTTACCTGACCAATCATCGGTCTCAGATTTTCGACATCTACATTCTATGCCGCCAACAAAGAGAGAGGCAGAGTCTACAAGTGCTGTGCGGAGTTAGCATCACTGGAAATGTAAGCAGAGCAGTGGATTTGAATGGTAAACCTGAAAATAGAACATGGAGTTGGGGAGGGCAGTTTCTATGGCTTTGAATTAGTGTGGCTAATTAATCTGATAAATAAGTAGCCACAGACTGGCTGGAGGTATGAAACCACTTTACTATGACTTATATTTTCAGGTTGAATACTTTCAGCTGCTTTTGTATTCCTCGGATTGTTCTTCTATTTTTCCAATTTGTCACCATTTACAAGTAACTAACATTAGCAAAATCCTCGCACCAGTAACAGGCAAGTCCGAGTTTGCACCTCTGGTCTTAAGATTTGGCAGCTTGCTAAAATGTTTGGCTTCCCAACTTTCCTGCTAACAGTCACTTTGAAGAACAATTCGGTCACCTGTAGAGAATTTGGAGAATAATCCATTTTTTCGCAGAGAACCAGCAGTTTTGGGATGGGGCCTTGGCCATTGCCGCCATGAGTCCCATTAAAGGCAATCAACCAATGGAAAGTATTTGGCGAACATGACCCATTGTACAGAACAAAATCCCACAGTACCTCCATCATGGAAGCAGATTCAGTAATAACTTTCAAAAGGGAATTGGATAAATACGCAGGGGTATAGAAACATAGAAGATAGGAGCAGGGGTAGGCCATTCGGCCCCTCGAGCCTGCTCCGCCATTCAATGTGATCATGGCTGATCATCCAAATTCAGTACCCGGTCCCTGCTTTCTCCCCATACCCCTTGATCCCTTTAGCCTTAAGAAATATATCCAACTCCTTCTTGAATATATTTAATGAATTGGCCTCTACTGCCTTCTGTGGTAGAGAAGTCCACAGGTTCACAACTCTCTGGGTGAAGAAATTCCTCCTCATTTCTGTCCTAAATGGCTTACCCTTTATTCTTAGACTGTGACCCCTGGTTCTGGACTCCCCGACCATCGGGAACATCCTTCCTGCATCTAGTCTGTCCAGTCCTGTCAGAATTTTATAAGTTTCAATGAGATCCCCTCTCATTCTTCTAAACTTCAGCGAGTACAAGCCCAATCGACCCAATCTCTCTTCATACATCATTTCTGCCATCCCAGGTATCAGCCTGGTGAACCTTCGCTGAACTCCTTCCATGGCAAGAACATCCTTCCTCAGATAAGGCGACCAAAACTGCACACAATACTCAAGATGTGGTCTCACCAAGGTCCTGTACAACTGCAGCAAGACATCCTTGTTCCTGTACTCAAAGCCTCTCGCTACGAAGGCCAACATACCATTTGCCTTCTTAACCGCCTGCTGCACCTGCATGCTTACCTTCAGCGACTGGTGCACAAGGACACCCAGGTCTCGTTGCACTTCCCCTTCGCCCAATCTATTGCCATTCAGATAATAATCTGCCTTCCTGTTTTTGCCACCAAAGTGGATAACCTCACATTTATCCACGTTATATTGCATCTGCCATGCTTCTGCCCAATCACCCAACCTGTCCAAATCATCCTGGAGTTTCTCGGCATCCTCCTCACAGCACACATGCCCACCCAGCTTTGAGTCGTCTGCAAATTTGGAGATATTACATCTAGTTCCCTTGTCTAGATCATTAATATATATTGTGAATAGCTGGGGTCCAAGGACTGATCCCTGCGGTACCCCACGAGTCACTGCCTGCCACTCGGAAAAAGATCCGTTTATTCCAACTCTTTGCTTTCTGTCTGCCAACCAGTTTTCTATCCAAGTCAATACCTTGCCCCTTGTATGGGGAAAGGGCTATGGGGAGTGGGACTAATTGGATATCTCTTTCAAAGAGCCAGCACAGGTACAATGCGCAGAGTGGCCTCCATCGGTGCTGTATCATTCTATGATTCTATTCTATGAAACATAGCCTGTACAACCATAAACCAGTTTCTGTATTTTATGCAGGATCTTCACTCCACTGTGTATTTCACACCAACAGTCACTGATGAACTAGTTCAAGACATAATACTCAAATGGAATACATTCCTGTTTTGCTCATTACCAATGGCATACTAAGCACTTAATCTAGAGACTGAACTTCCGTTGTTGCAGACTCCTTTGGAATCCAAAGAGTAAATAGGACACGTCTTATCACACATGCAGCATTTATCTTCTCACAGCAACTCCACCACCTCACGCAAGATCGAGTGACGCACTAGTACAGTGAGCCAGTGATGCAGTAGCAGTACCACATAGCACCCCAATGCTGAAATGTAGAATGACCACCCTCATCACCTTCTCACTCTTCAGGTTTCAGAACATTGGACAATAGCACTGGTTTAATTCAGTGACTGTAGGCAACGTTTCACTTTTTCAATGCCTTCAGCAGCATCATAAGTGTATCACAAGGAGCAGGTTTTTTGTAAAATATATATAGCTACCCTCTACTGCACGCCTATTAATGTTATGGAAGCCTTTTCAGCAACTGAATGATGAGTGTCATTTCCACTAAGTGTACAGTGGTTTTAGAGCCTATAAAGGATGCAGGAAATTAATGGCTTGAGCTCTCTCCTTTTAACACCTCACATTTTTCCTCCCGTTAAGTCAAACCAGTGTAAATATTGCAATGGTGTCTATTCTAATGTTGTAAAACCTTTCATTATTGTAAATGGGAAACAGCTCCCCTCCCGCCCCCCCAATAACATTATCCGATTTGTGCTCCTCGTGCGTAAACTCTGAATGTGCATATTTTCCAGAAAATCATGTATTCATCTGATAGGAGCAGGAATATGTGTGTCACCTCTGTCAAACCTCACCTCCTGTGATGTTGGGGATTAAGGCATTTTTTTTTACTGCCTGCATCATATTTTATTTGCACAGATCAATCTTGTACTGAAGCATGTTGCCAGAGCCCAGTCCAGACTGAGTGAGCTGTTCAATGAAGAGTACTTGTTCCCACCTACACTGAGCACTCATTAATCACGGAGCTCTCTTACCATACAGGACAGAATGCTGCTGAATCTGAACTAGGACGACAACATCTCATGTTCAGCCTGCCTGGTGTACGTTTTCTCTCTAATTGATCATTTTCCAGTGTTCATAGGCAAACCTACACTGAGAGGCAGGAGCTTAACTATCACAGAAATCACAGAAACCCCACAGTGCAGATAGAGGCCATTTCGGCCCATCGAGCCTGCACCGACACATAGCCCACCCTATCCCTGTAACCCCACGTATTTAATCCCCCTAACACGAAGGGTCAATTTATCATAGCCAATCATCCTAACCCGCACATCTTTGGACTGTGGGAGGAAACCGGAGCACCCGGAGGAAACACACGCAAACACGGGGAGAATGTGCAAACTCCACACAGTCACCCGAGGCCGGATTCGAACCCGGGTCCCTGGCGCTGTGAGGCAACAGTGCTAACCACTATGCCACCGTGCTGGGGTTAGAAGACAGCTCAAGAAAACCTTGCAGTATCTCATCTGCAATGTTACTCCAACCTCAAATTTCTGCCATCCTCTCCTGAATGCACATGCTCAATTTGAGGTACAGTTTTTTTGGGCAAAGCTACTTCACCCACGTAGCCATTCTTCACCATTAGGGACCAAAGTGGCAACCTGTGTGTAGAGCTGGAAGATGTAGGTGAGGTTTTAAATGAATATTTTGCATCTGTGTTCACTATGGAGAAGGACGATGTAGGCATAGAAATCAGGCAGGGGGATTGTGATATACTTGAACAAATTAGTATTGAGTGGGAGGAGGTACTAGCGGTTTTAGCAAGCTTAAAAGTGGATAAATCCCCAGGCCCAGACGAGATGTATCCCAGGCTGCTGTGTGAGGCAAGGAAGGAGATTGCAGGGGCTCTGACACAAATTTTCAGAACCTCTCTGGCCACAGGGGAGGTGCCAGAGGACTGAAGAATAGCTAACGTAGTACCATTATTCAAGAAGGGTAGTAGGGATAAACCAGGGAATTACAGGCCAGTGAGCCTAATATCAGTGATAGGGAAATTATTGGAAAACATTCTAAGGGACAGAATTAGTCTCCACTTGGAGAGGCAAGGATTAATCAAGGATAGTCAGCATGGCTTTGTCAAGGGGAGATCATGTCTAACCAATTTGATAGAATTTTTAGAGGGGGTGACTAGGTGTGTGGATGAGGGTAGTGCAGTTGCTGTAGTCTACATGGACTTCAGTAAGGCTTTTGACAAAGTCTCGCATGGGAGACTGGTCAAGAAGGTAAGAGCCCATGGGATCCAGGGTAATTTGGCACATTGGATCCAAAATTGGCTGAGTGGCAGGAGGCAGAGGGTGATGGTCGAAGGTTGTTTTTGTGACTGGAAGCCTGTGTCCAGTGGTGTACCACAGGGATCGGTGCTGGGTCCTTTGCTGTTTGTAGTGTACATTATTGATTTAGATATGAATGTAGGAGGTAGGATCACTAAGTTCGCAGATGACACGAAAATTGGTGGAGTGGTAAATAGCGAGGAGGGAAGCCTCAGGCTACAGGACGATATAGATGGGTTGGTTAGATGGGCAGAACAGTGGCAAATGGAATTTAACCCTGAAAAGTGTGAGGTGATGCATTTTGGGAGGACTAACAAGGTAAGGGAATACACAATGAATGGTAGGACCCTAGGAAGGACAGAGGATCAGAGGGACCTTGGTGTGCATGTACATAGATCCCTGAAGGCAGCAGTACAGGTAGATAAGGTGGTTAAGAAGGCATATGGGATACTTTTATTCTATGCCTCAGCTAATGAAGGCAAGAACAGGGAGGTTATGATGGAGCTGTACAAAACGCTAGTTAGGCCACAGCTGGAATACTGTGTGCAGTTCTGGTCGCCACACTATAGGAAGGATGTGATTGCATTGGAGAGGGTGCAGAGAAGATTCTCCAGGATGTTACCTGGGCTGGAGCGCTTCAGCTATGAAGAGAGACTGGACAGGCTGGGGTTGTTTTCCTTAGAGCAGAGAAGGCTGAGGGGGGACCTGATTGAGGTGTACAAAATTATGAGGGGTATAGATAGGGTAGCTAGAAAGGAATTTTTCCCCTTAGTAGAGGAGTCAATAACCAGGGGGCACAGTTTCAAGGTAAGGGGCAGGAGGTTTAGAGGGGATTTGAGGAAAAACTTCTTCACCTAGAGGGTGGTTGGAATCTGGAACTCACTGCCTGAAAGGGTGGTAGAGGCAGGAACCCTCACAACATTCAAGAAGCATTTAGAGGAGCAATTGAAACGCCATAGCATACAAGGCTACGGACCAAGTGCTGGAAAATGGGATTAGAATAGACAGGGCTTGATGGCCGGCGCGGACACGATGGGCCGAAGGGCCTCTTTCTGTGCTGTATAACTCTATGATCTATGACTATGACTTCATCTGTGATCTGGCAGAGCATTGGCAAGCTGTCACATGCAAGTCTAGTCCTGTCCTTGCAAGCACTCTTCTGCAGGCTGGTAATTCCCCTCCCTTGCCCCGAGGCAATGGAGCAGAACTGTAATGTCCCTAATGCCACACTGAGAGCAAGTGTTGATACAGAAGTTGCAAGACCTCTGAAGGCGCCTGTAACTGGAATGAGTGCTTTTACTGTAATTGTTCCCATTGTGAATAAAACATAATCCTTCAAAAGCTGCAAGATCACAGACTGCTCTCTGACTTTCATTTACACTTCTGCCTTAGGCAATATAAATATCTTCCAGTCTCAAAGACGAGACTTTCTGACAGCTCACAGCACTGCCAACCAGACAGTAGATACCTCCTGTGAAATTACAGCTGCCACTGTGCAGCCATTCTGAGATCACGTCACAAGGCTGAGTTCAGCTGATGAGCAAAAGTAACAAAGAAATAAATGGTAAACAGGCCATCAGTAAAAGATTCCCTTCAGCGATACTCTTTGGTGCAGTGAAGCTGGAATGTACCCGAGTGGAGAGGGTAAAGTTCACAGAAATGTCAATTCTTATAAAGTGGTTTGCATAGGAAGTTTGTCAGAATTATACACTTTCAAAAAAAAAATTCTCAATATTGTCTCAATGCTGACATTTTAAAAAGCCAGCCCGCGGTTCACATTCAAGAGGATTACAGCCTGGATGCTCTTCTTGGTCTAAAGACAGTGGGGGAAAAAATTGAGTCGCGCCCCCTTTGGGGCACTAACTTCGCCGGGGCGCTACTTTTAGTGCCCCGAAAAAATTAGCGTCCCTGCGGCCGAAATTCAATGGTAGCGCCCAAAGAGGGAAGCGGGGCACGACCGGAAGCGCCCCGCCACCCTCTTAGGGCGCTGCGAGGGAATATTGCGGTGCTACGTGCCACGGTATTGCAGGCCTTCCTCCCCTTATCCTCCCCAGCTGGGCCACAGGGATCAGGAGTGCCGGCAAAAGAGCCCGGCACTCAAGAGAAGTGCCGGGCTCACGGAGCGCAGCCGGCTCTCTGCAGGGGGAGGGCTGGTCAGGAGGCCGGGGACAGCAAAGCGGGCAGGTGCTGGCAGGCGGCCAGCAACAAAAATGGCCACCCAGCACCTCACCTTTAATTAGCGCCGCCCCGGCTGCAGGTAGGCCCCCTTGACCCCATCGGACATAGCGTCCAGCGGTAAGTCAGGGGGCGCTACCAAAGATCATGGCCAGGGCGCGAGCAGTGCGCCGCGCACGGCAATGACGTCATCGCCGGCAGTGCAGCGCCGCGAGGCGCTAACAGTTAGCGCCGACGCTAGCCTCCTGCTGAATTTCGCGGGAGGCTTTGGCAGCGCCGCGCCCGGGCGCTAGTTGCTTTGCGGCCCGTTAGCGCAAAGCAACCCAATCTTTCCCCCATAAACTTTCAAAAAAAAAATTCTCAATATTGTCTCAATGCTGACATTTTATAAAGCCAGCCCACAGTTCACATTCAAGAGGACTACAGCCTGGACCAAGCCACAGCCTGGATACTCCTCTTGTTTTAAAGACAGTGAATGTTATGGTCACTGTGTAAATAACTGATAAGTCATACAACCCAGAGAGTAGTATGGGTGCAAACAGCAGGGTGTGCACATCATTCAATGCAACTTCCAATCTATGTACATGTGCAATAAATTCAACACTGCAATTCTTCCAATTTATAAGTCACATGTCAACTTTCGCTACACAGTCAGGACGTGCAAATTAAACTCAACAGTGTTCCATTCCTGGACAAATTACAGGTATTAGTTACTTCTGAAGGAGGATCCATTTCACTCCGCACTCTGAAAAGGCTAAAGATCTCTTCCACTGATCTCTAGAACCATTAGCTGAGCAGCTGTAATTACTCTGATGCACGGATCACTTTTGTTCTTCATTAGCATGTGTTTTTATGTCCGCACTTCAGGAATAATTTAAAGGGAACAGTATCTCTAGGGGTAACTATTCAGACCTTAATCAATTGCAGACTTACTTTTTTTTTGGTTTAAAAATCCATTTAGAGCCCTGTAATCACCTATTCTATCAAGGAAAGAGTTAAAACACACTGGAATGATGAGAGCCAAGCAGATACCCTTGGAGCACGTATGCTCATTATTGGGAGTGTCAATGTGATTTGCCTTCTTCAGTGGATCAAAGGGATTTCTCCATCCCAAAGACTTGCTGGAGCGTACCAACGTTTTCACATGATCACATTTTGAAAACTGCCCAGGAACATGCTTTGCAAAAGCAACAAACGGTCAGGTTCATAAAGTTCAACAGATCAAAGCCAGACCATTCTCTCTATTAGCAACAGAGCCAATGAAACAATATTGTTTCTTACGTCGCCTCTTGGGTATTATGTTAACAGGAGCTGTTCCTTGCAGTTCAAAGACTTTGGACTAACCAAGGCAAGGCAAGCCTGACTGACACCTGGAAGTGCACAAACTACCATTTCCATGAGCTGCTCATGAAACAGACTGTTGAAAGCACATATTTCACTGCTCCACCTTACTAGTGCTTGGACCTAGCAATGTTCTGCTCAGGAAGCTTTACGAAGGGTGCACAATCAAGATGTCATAACTTGTCTTTACTCTTTCTAGATGGTGTGTATTTCCAGCATTTTCTGTTTTTATTTTAAGACTCTGCTTCGGCCTAGTTCAATTCAGACAGGCTGGGATCCTCACAACAGCACAAACTTTCCCATATATTTTGAGTTTGCATTCAATCCCATCAACTGGGTTCAAGAGAACATTTCACCTGTGGGTAATGCAAAACAAAGTGGGCTGGATCAGTTCAGTCAGTTTAAAGGAAGCTACATTTTCAGTCTAAGGCAGGCACAATTTGGTTTACATTGGAATGCAATGTGCGATCAGCGGCGAACACCTTTGCTTCGCCACTGGCCCTGAAGTAGGTTTCATACAAAGATCTCGCGATCTGCGGCGAGAAGTTCGGCTTTTCCAATGTGTAGTTAAAATCAACGTAGTATAGTGGGGATCCCCTAGTGCGAGCTTCTGTGACGTCAACAAGCTGTCTAAGCAGCCAATCACATTGCAGAATTCTCACAGACAGGGAGCCAGGAAATAGAAAGCACTAATAATCGATCACTTTTTAAAAAATGAGAGTAAAATAAAGATTGGGACATATACATTGAGTAGAAGCTGAAATATCATGAACAAACTTTAAAAAAAATAAATAATTTTAAAATCTAATCATTTTCAACTTAATTGGAGAAATTTGATATACCACCAACATAAAATTAGTTTTGCAGGGCCAGAACGGTTGTTTACCAGTAGTTATTACTCAGGTCGCCATTAAAAACCAGTTACACCTCATTTGAATGGGTCTAACTTTTTATGAGGTTTCTAACAGCGATATATCCCCACCGACACCTGGGAATCCCTGGCCCAAGACCGCACAAAGTGGAGGAGAAGCATCCGAGAAGGCGCCGAACACCTCGAGCCTCTTCGCCAGGAGCAAGCGGAAGCCAAGCGTAGGCAGCACAAGGAGCACACGTCAACCCACCCCACCCACCCGCCCCTTCAACCACCGTCTGCCCCTTCAACCACCGTCTGCCCCACCTGTGACAGAGACTGTAGGTCCCGCATTGGACTCATCAGTCACCTGCGAACTCATTTTTAATGTGGAAGCAAGTCATCCTCAGTTCTGAGGGACTGCCTAAGAAGAAGAAGGTTTGTTCGGAAAAGAGGAAGATTTTGTCAGATCAGTGATTTCACTGATTGCCGGCTCTGGAGGTGGGGCGGGGGTCCACAGCACAGCCTGTAGAGGAGCAGTGAATGACAGACCGCAGCCTCAGGATTTCAGTGTCTGGCTGCGCATGCTCCAAACCCTGAAGTTGAGGTCAGTTTTATGAAATGATGTCGAACGCTGCCAGTTTGCCGTCATCAGGACTGCAAATTCCGGGCCACTTTCTTGGATATTATCAACCTCAATCTCTCAATGGCCCTTGAACTGTCACAATATATTTCAGATTTAACCATCAATCTAATTGAGAAAATATCCATGTAATTAAATTGCCTTTCCAGCATCAATCTCACCTCCATGATGGGGTTGGAGGCCAGGACTTTCTCTTCCACATTAGTCTCGCTGGCAGAACCACTGACTGTAGCGAAGTATCGCATGGCGTATTTAGCCGAGACAGTCTTCCCTGCTCCAGACTCTCCGCTTACGATGATAGATTGATTCCGCTCATCTCTGAAACACAGATTATAAATTGTAGTCAGCAAAGCACAATGAAACTGTGATGTGCCTTCTCAAAAAAATGTAATCAAGCACGCAAAAAGCACCACCTTCACTTACTGCAGAATTATAGGCAGCATTTTCCAGCGAGCAAGTGGAAGGGGCTTAGAGCCAACACAGAACCAGTTATTGCCCAGATTCTTTTCTCTGCGCTGGGAGTTTATTGTGAAAGTGAGGGGAGATGTTTTTTTTAAATGGAAATACTCTGCATTTTGTAAAAAACGGGGCTACAGTTTCTCCTAATCAAGAGAAATTGGAGCTTTTCATTCCAAGGAGGCAGGCTGCAGGAGACCCGCTGTGTGTTGTATGGAGATGGTTGGTGTGTCTTTGACTCACTTTTCTTATGTGGAGAGGTTCTTTCCAGGATGCTGATCCCAGCTATTCAATACAAGTAAAAAGCTCAAAACCAGTTGGGATGGCTAATGTCGGTACTGCATTTGTGTCTTGTAAAAGTGGAGGGAGGATGAATGGAAAGTACTGGTGAAAACATGTTGACGTAAGAAAACTACTAGGCACTTGGTCTAAGCGTTAAACAAAGCTTTAATCAACTGTTTTACAACATGGAGGTCTAGTTGTGTCCTTCACTAGTTCCTGCGCAAGCTGGGCCCATGCCCGAGTATTTATACTCTCCCTGGACAGCGCTACCCGTAGGCTACTCAGTATTATTTCATAAGTCTTTCTTTCATGAACGACTGATTCATGTCACATAAAATGCCTTATCCCACAAGCATCATCCCCCCATTCGCCCTCCCCCTCGCACACATCCCCCATTCTCCCTCCCCCTCTACTACTGCAACCAATTTGCATTTATAGAACACCTTTAATGTAGTAAGCATCCCGAGGTGCTTCATAGAATGGTGAGCCTTAAATCGAAGAGGTAGGAGAGATGACTGAAAGCACAGTCAGATTTTTTAAAATTGAGACGGATTTTGAAGATGGGAATTCAGTTAGCAAGCAGGAGGGTTGGGAATAGAGTTCGAGAGAGTAGCCCTAAAATGGCTGAAGTCTCTGCCGTCGATAGTGCAGTGAAAAGGTTGGGGCATGCACAGGAGGCCAGAATTTGAAGCTCAACTCAAGGTTGAACAGAGCACCAAGGGGAACACCTACAGATTCAGCCCGACTGAGCAGCTGGGGAGGGGATGGAGTCAGGGGCACCTATTAAACTTGACGCAATTCGTTTTCACTCAATTCTCCAAAATTTGTCTAAAGATTGAATATGGCTGAAGATATTATAGCAATAAAAACGTGTAATATAAGCTTGAAGACAGCCAGCTTCCAAGGGGGCTTAACTGCATTTTTTTTATTACAGCAAAGAAAACGTGGTCAAACAACCTGCTTTCGAAGATGTGCATTTTGTAACTACAGCTCATTTAAAAACAAGTGCGCGTCACTGCCAGGCATTTAAGCGGTGAATGTCATCAGAAAAACCTCATTAACAAACGCTGCACCTCCTGAAGTGTAAAGTAGGCCTATACTGGTGTCTCTTGAAACACTATCCAATTCACGTTAAATTGAAGACAGGGCAGCAAAGTTGAAAGCCAGTGGCTGTGTTTTCGTTTACAAATATCTGCGCCCATTTCCTGCTGTTCTTTTATCTGTAATGAACAGCTGTTTGGAACATCAAGCTGCCGATGATAATCGGCCTCATTTTGAAGACAGCGTTGTTGAGAGACAGTGCGCGTGAGTACAGCTCTGCCGTCAGTCCAGCCTCTCCACGAGACATGGAGATAAAGAGAAATCAGCATTCAACACTAAGGGCAAGAGTTGAAGAAACGTTTTTTTTATTCATTCACAGGATGTGGGCAGTGCTGGCAAAGCCAGCATTTATTGCCCATCCCTAATTGACCTCGAGAAGGTGGTGATGAGCCGCCTTCTTGAACCGCTGCAGTCCGTGTGGTGAAGGTACTGTTAGGGAGGGAGTTCCAGGATTTTGAACCAGCGACAATGAAGGAACGGCAAAATATTTCCAAGTCAGGATGGTGTGAGACTTGGAGGTGATTGTGCTCCCATGCGCCTGCTGCCCATGTCCTTCCAGGTATTAGAGGTCACGGGTTTGGGACCTCTGTTTTTAATGCAAAGAGCTATTAGAATCTGGAACGTTTTGCCACAATTGGTGATCAACGCTAAAATAATTGCACCAATTCAAAATGGCACTGGATAATTACTTAAAGAACCTAACAGGGTATGGTGAGAAAACAGGAAAAGGTGCGCGCAAAACCAGCTTACGAGAGCGGCTTAAAATTAGTGCAGCCAAGGTGGGCCGATTGGCCTTCTCTTGTGCTTAAAATGTTCATGCTTGTGTTAATGCCATCAAATTCTCCCAGGACAGGATTCTGTCTTTCAGCACTTGCTTATCCGAGGCCTGTCTGGTCGTGTCCACTTTGTACAGCTGGCATTTAGCGCAAGCCAAAAGATATTGGGAATACAATATGGATGGAGTTTCCCCAGGAAAAGAAATCCAATGAAGGCTAACACCCTGACACAATGACATCCAAATTAAACAGATAGCAAAATACCGCGGATGCTGGAAATCCGGAATAACAACAGAAAACGCTGGGAAAACTCGGCAGGCCAGCGTTTTCTGTTGTTATTCCAAATTAAACAGACTGTCCCCGATTTGAAACAATTTATTGCAAGATATGTGGAACAAAATTTCCTGGTGTGCCACATACTGGGGAGGAACTAGCTGAAAACCACAGCTAAATATTGAAGCAAGTGGCTTTATGGTGTTATTTCTATCCACAGAAAGAGACAAGACCTACTGCTGGTTCCCAGTATTCCCTACTGTAGCACCTTCCTGTTACGTCCGTGAATAATTGAGACACGGACAGCAGGAGTGAACAAAGTAAGTCTTTACTGGTGGAAGTCAATAGTGAAACTAAAAACACAGAGGCTCAATAGCGCCTTTTATACAGGGGTGGTCTCTGCCGGTACTGCAGTCTGAGACCAGTTATTCTCTTAAAGGTACATACACAACAATTCCTCCCCTTTTAGATAAACAGTACATAACATTCATTTAACAACTAAATGATAACTAGTTACAATCACAATTACTGTTGTTAGATACATTGGTTAAGTTTAAGCAATTATAAGTTCAGTCTTTGAGGAGGCTTCCTGATTCTGTCTGGATAACGCCTCTTTGGGGTTTCAGGTTCTTCTGGCAATGTTGAGTCGGGATCAATGTCGTTGTTTGGTTCATCTGCTTCCAATATTACCGGTTCTGCGATAGCTGCAATTGGAACGTCGATTTCATTACCAGGTGTATCAGATCGTGGTGTGGAGTTGACGTTTTCCCGTGACTCTAGAATCTGGTCAGCATGGCGTCTTACAATGCTCTCCCCAACGTCCACGGTATACATGAGAGGTCCATGTCGTGTACAAATCGTTCCTGGATGCCATTTCTCAGTGCGGTAGTCCCCGGCCAAAACTGGTTGACCTATCTTAAAACTCCTGGTCGGCCTTTCATTCATATTCTGAAACTGCCTGTTCTCCACATCTCTTCGGACGTTTGGCTTAACCAAATCCAAGCGGCATCGTAGTCTTCGATTGAAGAACATCATGGCTGGAGTTTGGTTGGTAACCGCATGTGTCGCATTCCGGTAGGCAAACAAGAAGTTGTCCACCTTGTGTTGTAGGGGTATATCTTCATTACACATTGCCTTGATAGCCTTCTTGAATGTTTGGACAAACCTCTCGGCCAATCCATTACTGGCTGGATGATATGGAGCAGATGTGTAATGCTTAACACCATTGTTCTTTAAGAACCTCCGGAACTCTTCAGACACAAACTGTGGTCCATTGTCAGAGCAAATCTGTTCAGGCAGCCCATTCCTGGCGAATATGGTTCGTAAAACTGTGATAGTTTTTTCCGTGGTGGTTGAGGACATTTTTATTACCTCTGGCCACTTTGAATGTGCATCCACCGCAATTAAAAACATCGAGTCCATGAAGGGACCAGCAAAATCAATGTGCACCCTTTGCCATGGAGATGAGGGCCACTCCCATGGATGCAGAGGAGCTTATGGTGGGGCGTTTTGGACCTTCTGGCATCCTGCACGGCTCTTGGTCATCTCTTCGATTTCTCTATCGATTCCCGGCCACCACACAAACGCTCTGGCTAAGCTCTTCATTTTTACCCCACCCAGATGACCCTCATGAAGCTCATTGAGCACTCTATCCGTCAACTTAGGTGGAATTACTACTCTGGATCCACACATCAAGGTTCCTCTGCACACTGACAGCTGTTCTCTTCTCGGCGAGAATGCTGGCAGTGGTTCGCCATGTGCTGGCCATCCCTTCACCATTAAATCATAAACCCGTGATAGTGTCGGGTCATTCCATGTTTCCTTTTCTATGTTTGCATTCGTCACAGGGAGACATTCGACTATGGTCGAGTGGAATAATTCCATTGGATCCACTGCAAGGTCTTCTTCTTCCACCGTCGGCAACGGTAGACGTGACAATCCATCAGCATTTCCATGCTGTTTAGTTCCTTTGTACTCGATGTCATATTGGTGTGCCCCTAGGAAAAGGGACCATCTCTGCAGCCATTGTGCTGTCATTATCGGTACGCCCTTCTGAAGGTTGAAAATGGAGACAAGAGGTTGATGATCGGTTAGTAGAGTAAATTTTTGACCGTGCAGGTAGTGATTGAACTTCTTCACCCCCCACACTAGGCCGAGGGCCTCTCTGTCAATCTGGGCGTAGTTACGCTTGGCAGAAGTTAACGAGCGTGACGCAAAAGCTATCGGCCTCTCTAAACCATCAAGGAATTTATGTGACAGTACCGCCCCAATGCCGTAGGGAGACGCATCACACGCCAGCCTGATCGGCAGTGCTGGGTTGTAGTGAGCCAATACTTCCCTTGAAGTGATTAAGTCCTTACTCTTCTGAAAAGCACGCTTACAATCATCGCTCCATTTCCATGCTACCCCCGTTCGTAGCAGGGCGTTCAGTGGGTGCAGAATTGTCGACAAATTTGGCAAAAACTTATGGTAGTAATTCACCAATCCGAGGAATGACCTCAGTTGCAACACATTTTCAGGCGCTGGGGCCTTAACAACCGCTTCAATTTTGTCAGGGGACTTATGTAACCCCTCTTCATCAATCACATGGCCACAATATATCTGTTTCTTAAAAAATTCGCACTTGGGGCAGTTGGCTCGCAGCCCATGCTCCCGTAGTCTAGTGAGCACCTGTTCTAGGTTGTTAAGGTGTTCACTGTCATCTTCACCTGTCACAAGGATGTCGTCCAAGTAACACTGCGTCCCCGGAATCCCTTGCAGGGCTTGTTCCATCGCTCTTTGCAATATCGCCGGAGCCGATGCTACTCCGAATACCAATCGATGATACCGGTAAAGACCTTTGTGAGTGTTTATCGCGAGATACTTCCTAGAGGACTCCTCAACCTCCATCTGCAAATATGCTTGTGCTAGGTCAATTTTTGTAAAACGCTTCCCTCCAGACAGTGAGGCGAAGATGTCTTCTATCCTTGGAAGAGGATATTGTACTGTGTGAAGGATCGGGTTCACCGTCACCTTGAAATCCCCACAGATGCGAATCTTCCTTGGCTCCCCGGACTTATTGCTTAACGTTTTCTTCATGACAGGAACGATGGGTGTCGCCCACTCGCTCCAGTCGACCTTAGACAACACGCCCGCCTTCTCCAGATTCTCCAGCTCTGCCTCGACGGCTGGGCAAATTGCATATGGTACCGGTCTTGCTTTGAAAAACTTGGGAACTGCATTCTCTTCTATTTTTATCGAGGCGGTTACGCCTTTAAGCGTGCCCAGTTCTTGTTGAAATACCTCTTTGGCGTTAGCCAAGATTGTTGACAATCGTCCAGGAGTGACGTCTTCATCTTTTTTACCGTCCACCGTCATTGCATGAATGGAGTGCCAATCTAAGTTTATCTTCCTGATCCATTCCCGTCCCAATAACGGTGGTCCACCATTTGGCAGAATGTAGAGATACAATTTCCGTATTTTCTTGCCGTTGTATTCGACAGGCACCCTTATTTTTCCTCTGGGGTATACTTTTTGCCCCGTATACGTCGTCAAGACGATGGATGTCTCTCTCAAGGGTATGTGTGAAAATAGCCGCTCGTAGTCTCGATTCATGACGGTTAGCGCTGATCCTGTATCCAATTCCATTTTAACTTGGGACCCTGCTATCGTGAGGGTGACCCAAATGGTTCGATGATCCTCTTTTGTGATTACATTGTGAAGTTTGAGACAGCTTAGTCTCCTGTTCCCGGATTCACTATCGCTCATCTGGTCTTCGGAACTACTGTCCGTCATCTTTTGTACTTTCTTGTACGGTTCCTTAGTAGCCTTTTTGTTGTCGCTGGTCTTCTTCCCAGGCCTGCAAACTCGTGCAATGTGTCCCATCTTCCCGCATTGCCTGCATATTTTGTCTTTGGACCAGCAGTCCTTCTGGTCATGGTTAGTTCTGCCGCAGCGATAACATTTTGCAAATCCCCGTGTCATTTCGTGGGTGCCGTATTCCTGTGGTTTTTGTTGAATTTCTGCAGCTCCCCTGGCTGCTGCTTCATACGATACTGCCACGCTGAAAGCCTTATCTAGCGTCAGCTCTTTCTCTGAGAGTAACTTCTTCTGTGTTCCTTCACTCATGAGTCCACAGACAAATTTGTCCCGTAGGGTATCTGCCAGTCCTGCTCCGAACTGGCAGTGCTTTGATAGCTTGCATAGTTCCGTAAGATACTCAGCATTGCTCTCATCTTTGTGCTGAGTTCTCCTGTGGAATTTGAATCTTTCTGCTATCAACAGCGGTGCAGGGTTTAAGTGTTCCTGTTGGACAGCAACAATTTCGTTAAAACTCTTCGCCTTCGGTTTGGCTGGAGTAATCAGGTCCTGCAATAGGCCGTACGTTCTAGCGCCCATTAGGTTTAGCAATATCAATGCCTTTTTCCCCTCCGCTATTTCGTTTGCCTCGAAATATACCTCGACTCTTTCCACATACGTGGTCCAGTCCTCTATTGTATTATCAAAAGCAGTGATACAGCTAGTCTTCGGCATCTTGCAAATCTAAAATGGCGCCTCCCGCGCTTTGCCTTCTTCCCCGATTTAACAAAATGGCGCCTCCCGCGCTTTGCCTTCTTCCCCGCTGTTGTTAGCGCTGCTTTCCACGGTTTCTTGCGCGTTTAATATTGATTTTTTTTCTTTTATTATTTTCCCATCGTGGAGCGGACCCTCTGGGACACTTCCTTCCCTCCCTCTTCTTAGGTCCGAACGCTGCCCGGCTCCGAAGCACCGGCCGCGCCCTGTGTGCTCCACCCTCTCTCTCTCTCTTTGCTTCCCGACTCGCTGCCCGGCCCCGTTAAAAAGCCACCCGATCGAACTTCAGCCCGCCGCAGCCCAGGAAGGATCAGTGCGCACTACCTACCACCAGCCCGATTAGCTGGGAAACCAGACCGAGGAACCAAGCCTGGCTCTGGACAGTCTCTCCTGCAAGTTTCCAATCCGACGATTTGGAGGGCGGTTGCCCACGGTCGACGCCCGTTTCTCGAGTTTCTTTGGATTTTATTTTTATTTTTTTTCTTTCTTCTGGCTTCGACCTTCAATAACGTCGTCTGAGGTGCTGCCGAGTTGCAGGTAAGTTCGTTTCTTACTCGTCGCCAGTGTTACGTCCGTGAATAATTGAGACACGGACAGCAGGAGCGAACAAAGTAAGTCTTTACTGGTGGAAGTCAATAGTGAAACTAAAAACACAGAGGCTCAATAGCGCCTTTTATACAGGGGTGGTCACTGCCGGTACTGCAGTCTGAGACCAGTTATTCTCTTAAAGGTACATACACACTTCCTTTCTGGGCAAGTTTTAGTTCCCATGGAATAACTTGTCCATCAGTTCATGGGTTTCATACACTTTAGCAGGCTTTATACTGGGCAAGTGACTGGGAACAATTGAGGCAGAGATGAGCTACAAGGGCCTTGTGTCAGAAGTCTGACTTATGAGGAAAAATCGGATAAATGTGAGTTTTTCAGCCTTGAAAGGAGATACCTAAGAAGTTATCTTAGAGATATCCAAGATGGCTAATGGTGCAGATGAAGTAAATTCTGAAAATTAAAGTAAATTGCGTGCGTAGGACAAGAGGTTCAAACCAAAAAAAGGCCAATTTAAGACTGATATCACAAAAAGAGTAATCAACAATGGATTGGACTTCCAGATAGAGCAGTAGAGGATAAAACCCTGGAGACTTTAAAGAATTAATTGGATGTTGCAGTGGGGGAGGTTTAGGATATTATTGAACGGACAAATTAAGTTTGGGCTGAACGGCCTTCCTCATCTATAATTATCTTGCGAGGGAATCTTTGGCTTCTATCTTGTTAGTAGACTGCAAGTCTATCTCAGTCTTTCATTAATGCTAGCTTTGAAAAGTACAGACAATGCCTACTGAAGGAAGGAGAAACTCTTGTCCGAAACCTCAACATCTATGGCAGCCGCAGACTACACATGTATGATCGTTACACATGGTGGAATTGAAGAGACCCGTTATTGAAGACATTCCAGCAGCATCATGGGTGCTCAAGTTCATACAATTGGTTTACAGTTTGAAGTCCACGAAAAAATCCATAGGAGGATGCACTTGAAACAGCGACTAAAATTATGTGCATTGCAACAGTATCACTAGGGGGGTGGTTTTATCAATGGGGACGTGATGGAGGCGGGAAAGCTGCTTGTCGGGTTTTAGTTTCGCCTCCATCGACATCTTGATTGACCTCATTAAGCCCACCCAGCGGGCTTAGCTGGCCAATTAAGGGAAAGCCGGTGACAGATGACATCAGCATATGACGCTTCATCTGTCAAGATTTTTTGACAGATGAGCAGTCATCATTTGACAGCTCTGTGAAGCTGTCAAACGCTGACAATCTGTCTCCTAAGTTGAGACCTTGGACACAGGCTCACTTAGCAAGTTTCCCAGAGCAGAAAGCAGAGGCTGCTGCATTTAAGAATACAGCGGCCATTCTGTTTTCTCTGCCGGTGAGATGAGGCAGCTCCGCAGCCTAAAGGGATAAAGCCTGGAAGAAGAAGCAATGGTAAGTAATCTTATTAAAACACTTTAGACTCACCTCACACACTTACCTCTCCACACTTGCACTCATCACTCACCTGCACACCGGACATTTCGGCCCCTCCGACCCCCGCAGACCCACGGCTCGCCTCACTGACCCTGGCGAGGTTCGGAGCCGTCAGGAAGCCCACACTTTAGGGCTCAAAATAGGGATTAGCCAATTAACTGCCTGTTAACTACCTGTTAACAGGCAGTTAATTGGCACTAATCCTCTTCCCGCCTCGAGGAGACGGGAGCCGGCGTGGGTCGGGTACCCGCCTCCTGGGAAGATGGCACGGAGGCGGGTTGGGTACTCGCTCCCAGATTCTGCCATTTTCCCGGCAGTCCCGCCTGCATAGGGCTGGGAAAATCGCCCCCTAGGTGTCCATTTGGATTCTAATTACACTCTCGCCAGTGAGTCAGATGGTCGTGGATTCAAGCCCCACTTTAGGGCACATGAATCGAGGCTACCATTTCAACGCAGGATTGAGTGGGCGCTGCATCTTTGGATGAAACATTACACCAAGGCTCGGTCTGCCTGCTCAGGTGGGCAAAAAAGATCCTATAGCATTTTTCAAAGAAGAGAAGCAGAGTTTTCCTAGTATTTTCCGAACACTACCAAAACAGATTGGGGGAAAAATTCAGTATCGCCCCGTTTGGGGCGCCATTATCGGCCGTGCGCAAAGTTTAGCGCCTGGCACTAATTACCGCCTCCGACGGCAAACTTGGCTTTTATCACCCCTGGAGGTGATTGGAGCGCTAAATCAGGCGCTTCACACCTGTCTTAAGGCGCAAAGGCCGAGGAGCTCATGTGATGTCAGTCAGCAATGGAACACAGACACACTGGCGCCGGCCAGTTCTTAAAGGGGAGTTCTGACGAAACGTCATCGACCTGAAACGTTAACTCTGTTTCTCTCTTCACAGATGTGGCTTGATCTGCTGAGTTTCTCCAGCATTTTCTGTTTTTATCTTAAAGGGGAGGGTTGATCTTGCTCTCCATCCACATCCTGCTCATTGCAGCCTTGAATCTCGGCCTGGAGAGACCTGTACATCAAATCTGCTGGAAAGAACAATGGAGAGGCCCAGGGAAAGAGCTCAGAGTGCAGCCCCCACAGTCTCTTCTAAATCGATACAAGGAAGGGAAAATAAAAATGAACCTGCAAAGTGCTGCTCAGTACCCAAAACTCCTTCACACAGCATTGAATCTCTCCAGAAGTCTCTCTCTCTCAGAATGCGTGGTGCAAAAATGTCACCAACAAAAAAAGGCAGGAAGCGGTCACCTTTAAATAGCGCTCCCCCAGTCTCTTTCTGACTGCAAAACGCTCCCCTCAACCTGTCGTTGCTAGCAGCAGGTGGTAAGGCAGGGGGCGCCACTCAATATCCAGTCCGGGGCGCTACCGGGGCATTGCGCACTCGACTGATGTCACGATCTGCCGGCGCAGGAGATCGCGGCGGTAGTGTTTAGCGCTGCCGCAAAATGTCTAATTAATTTTGCGAGCGGCACAAACATCGCCGCACTTGGGCGCTAGTTGCTTTGCGCCCCATTAGCGCCCTCTTAAGGTGCTAACAGGAGGCGCAAACCAACTGAATTTTCCCCCCATTAACTGGTCATTTATCTCACTGCTGTTTGGGGGGTCCTACTGTGCTCAAATTGACTGCCACACTTACCTAAAGAACAGTGGCTGCACTTCAAAAGTAGCAGTACAATTCTTTGAGATTGAAGATGAGAAAGGCGCTTGTTAAGTTCTTTCTTTCTATTGTTAAATTGCTTTTCCGAAATGTTTTTTTACCGAGGTGGAACACGTCTGTCAACCAGTGCAACATCAAATCAGGGGCAATATGTGCCAGTTGCAGAGTAAAGACCCTCCTGCACTGCCCCAACAATTGTCTTAAACCCTCCTCCTCCTCCCCTTCGGTTTCCTTCTCTCCTGCTTTGCTCTGTCTCTCTCCGGTTTCTTTCTCCTCCTCTCCCTTCTGTTTGTATCTCCTCCTCCCCTCTTTCCCATCTGTTTCTCACTCCCTCTCAATGCGAGAGATTCTATCTCCTCCCGTTTCTTTCTCTCTCCGCGTCTTCCCACATTATGGTGGGGGATTCCGACTTAGAGGTGCATGCCTCTCTCTCCTTCACTTCTACTTCTTTTGATAGTTCCGCTGGGTGTCAAAAATGCCATGTCACTATTCAAAGATGACGTAGGAGTTCTCCTGGCCAATGTTTTTCCCTTAACCAACACCAACGAGAGAGAGAGAGATTATCCAGTATTAATTGTATTTGCTGTTTATGGGATATTGCTGTGCATCTGTTGGCTGTCATGTTTGCCTGCATAACAAAGTGACTATAACTCAAAATTACTTAATTGGATGAGTCAATTTGGGGCATTCCAAGAATTTAATATGGCATTATGTAAATGAAAGTTCCTCTCCCTCTGCCTCCTTTCCCTTGTTTGTCTCTCTCTCCTCCTGTTTTTTTCCTCCCTCTCTCTCTCTTTTCCCCTTCTGTTCTTGCAATTCTCCTTTCCCTTCCATTTCATTCAGCAGTATGAGTTTGTCTGGAGGAGCGGTGACTTCCTTGCTACAACAGACGTGACTTTTCCAGCCCCTGACAATCCAGGTCTCCCCCTTCAATGTCTTGGGATGGTGGGATTGGTAGAACACAAAGGGGGAAAAAAATTGAGTCGCACCCCCTTTGGGGCGCTAATGTCGCCGGGGCGCTACTTTTAGCACCCCGAAAAAATGAGCACCCCCGCAGCCAAAATTGAATGGTAGCGCCCCAAGAGGGAAGCGGGGTGCTACTGGAAGCGCCCCGCCTCCCTCTTGGGACGCTGCAAGGGAACGTGTTGAAGGCCTCCCTCCCCTTCTTAAAGGGGAGGGGCCTTGCGCAGCGTGATCCGGGACCCAGCTGGACCACCGGGGATCGGAGTGTCGGCAAAAGAGCCCGGCACTCAAGAGAAGTGCCAGGCTCATGGCGTGCATCCGGCACTCCGCGGGGGAGGGAGGTTGCTCAGGAGGCCAGTGCTGGCAGGCGGCCAGCAACAAAAATGGCTGCCCGACATATTGCCTTTATAAAGAGCCGCCCCGGCCGCAGGTAGACCCCCCTGACCCCGTTGGACATAGCGTCCGGCGGTAAGTCAGGGGCGCTGCTGCAGATCGCGGCTGGGGCGCTGCGCATGGCGATGACGTCATCGCCAGCGCTGCAGCGCACCAACGGTTACGAACGCTGAATTTCACGGGAGGCGTTGGTGGCGCCGCGCCCGGGCGCTAGTTGCTTTGCGCCCTCTTAGGGCGCTAACAGAAGGCACAAAGCAACCGAATTTTTCCCCCAAAAAAGGTTTTGGCTGAAACAAAAAAATAAAAATGGCTCTACAAACATTGCCCTCTGAAGGCAGGCAGTCAACAAACACCTAGGTGCATCGGTAGGCATGGCTGAGCTGAGCCAGCAAGAGGGGAAACACTGCAAAAAAAAGCATGCAACAAAAATTGTACTCCGGCAATTAGTCTGGGAGTGACAGCTCTACTACTTACAGAGATCCACTTATATACGAGGCAGAGCTAGCAGCTGGGACCCCCCATCATGCCCCAACTGGACAGGCCTCACATCCCACTGTTTGATAACCACTGTACAACATGCGATTCCAGCAGGCTCTTGCTGCGATCACGGACAGGTAATTAGCAAAGAAATAGTTTGATTGTTGTCAAGCGATCAAAAAAAAAAATTGTACTATGAAAAGGGAGGGCATCCTGCTGTGGAAAGCACTTTATTAGCTTTTCGTGATCGAGAGCTGTATTGAGGTATTCAGCTAGAATTTCAGCAGCGTGACGCAAGGGATGATCAGAGGTGTAAAGCATTCGGGCTTCAAAAAGAGCGACGCCTTGATATCAAGAAAAGCGATCAAGGGCAAAGGAAACTATCCGGCACCATGACTGAGGAAATCAAACAAGGAAGCAATGCAGGGCGAGACAGTGGTCGCACCACATGCTTCACCACAGACTGGCAGCAGTCGGGTTTGTGTCCGGCTTCAATGCAAAAATGCAGAGCAGAGACAAGCCTCTTCCCTACGAGCGCCTTGTACGAACTGGCGACAGAGGCAAAGACCTAAACCCATCAGCTGATGTGATTACCTACCCTCCCCTCCCTTGGATTGTGTGTGGGGGGTTTTTTCAACCCTAAAACTCAATTTAAAAAGGTCAGTATTCGAGCTTTTTTGCAATGGCCACCTTTCTGCTGAAAGCTCATTGAATCGATAGGTCAAATGGCTTACACTAATTTAGCGAGTGAACCGCTACTCTGGTCATGTCAAATAGTCTGCCTCAGGTGAGCCCATGAGATACCTTCCCATGGGGTCACGCGATGGTGCGGCACACTGTACTGAGGCAACAGAAACTGAGACCATCCAGCCTAAAGTACCGACCAGTCACAAAGAGGCATTGACGGGATCATGAAGTAGTCAATGATACAGATCATGCTGCAGGCAGGAGGATGTTCGATAACGAGTGACTTCCAATGGGTGAAATACAGCAGAAAGGGACGATTTGTTTTTAAATCTCAACAAAATAACAGCGAAAATGCACTGAGTGGGTCGCTGAGTAAAAGTGGCATTTTTTTGCGATCCGTGTACAGTTTCCCTTTTAAAAGAGGCCAAGAGGCTGATGTGGAGAGAGAGAAACCGAGTTAACGTTCCAGGTCGATGACCCTTCGTCAGAACTGGGAAAAGCTGGAGATGGAACAGGTTTTAAGCAAGTGTTGGGGCAGGGAAAGGGGGGTGAGGAAAGAACAAAGGGGAAGGTCTGTGATAGGATGGAAGGCAGGAGAGATTAAAAGACAAAAGGGATGATGGTGCGAGGCAAAAGGAGATGAGGACGTTCCTCATCAAGACTGAACGGGATCGGCAAATCACATTGCTTTCATTCTCACAATATGAAACGTTCAAGGTGGGAAGCCTCGCGAGTCAAACTGCTGTACATATAAAGAAAGCCGAGCCTGAATCCTAACTACCCATCAGTACAAAGGGATAAAAACATAAAAGGCTGGAAACACTCAGCAGGTCAGGCAGCATCTGTGGAGAGAGAAACAGAGTTAACGTTTCAGGTCGATGACCCTTCGTCAGAACTGGAAAAAGCTGGAGATGGAACAGGTTTTTAAGCAAGTGTAATTCTCCGCTCCTCTCCCACTCAGACCTCACTGTCCTCAACCTCTTACACTGTTCCAATGAAGCTCTACGTGAGCTCGAGGAACAGCACCTCATCTTTCGATTCGGCACTTTACAGCCTTCTGGACTCAACATTGAGTTCAACAATTTCAGACCATAACCTCGGCCCCTCTTTTTTTTCTCCTTTTTTTTTCTCTCTCACATGGCAGCTGTCAATCTTTCTGCCATTTACACTTCATCTACAGTCATCTTTTGTTTCTTAACTTGTCCCATTACCATCTCCTTTTGCCTTGCACCATCATCCCTTTTGTCTCTTAATCTCTCCTGCCTTCCACCCTATCACAGACCTTCCCTTTTGTTTTCTCCTCCCCTCCCCCTGCTTAAAATCTGTTCCATCTCCAGCTTTTTCCAGTTCTGACGAAGGGTCATCGACCTGGAACGTTAACTTGGTTTCTCTCTCCACAGATGCTGCCTGACCTGCTGAGTATTTCCAGCATTTTCTGTTTTTATTTCAGATTTCCAGCATCCGCAGTATTTTGCTTTGGTACAAAAGGGATAGATAGGCCTAAGCTTTCTGAGCCCTTTTAGAGATCTAGGGCAGACTGGGCTGGAAATGAGCTCTGGGCCTGGTTTTCTGGAGGGCAAACCCCATGGTCTCAAATAGCATTGACCACATGTGGGCGGGCACATGCTAATCAAACGCTAATGAGAGAAACACGGCTTCTGCCACACTTCCCGTGATTTACATTCCAATAATTGGTTTGAACAAACGCTACAAGAAAGCATGGACTTGAACTCAGAAGGGAGAAAAACAATTTAAATGTATCTGCTACACACAGAATATAGGCTACAAATTGCTCAGAGTCAACAAGATAGTGTCAACAAATTCAAGGGGAAACTGAATAAATATCTGGTGGAGAATGCAACTGCGGGTATGAGACGGAGTGGGCTTTGGGATTTCAGAAGTTTGGGACTGGACAGAAGAGCTACAAGGGCCTCTACTACTGCAACCTGCATTTATATAGCGCCTTTAACGTAGTAAAACGTCTCAAGGCGCTTCACAGGAGCGTTATCAAACAAAATTTGACATCGAGCCACATGAGGGAACATTAGGGCAGATGACCAAAGCTTGGTCAAAGAGGTAGGTTTTAAGGAGCGTCTTAAAAGGAGGGAAGAGAGGTAGAGAGGCCGAGAGGTTTAGGCAGGGAATTCCAGAGTTTAGGGCCTCGGCAGCTGAAGGCACGGACACCAATGGGGGAACAATTAAAATCGGGGATGCGCAAGAGGCCAAAATTGGAGGAGCGCAGATATCACGGAGGTTTGTAGGGCTGGGGAGGCTACAGAGATAGTGAGGGGCGAGGGATTTGAAAACAAGGATGAGAATTTCAAAATCGAGGTGTTGCTGGACCGGGAGCCAATGTAGATCAGCGAGCACTGGAGTGATGGATGAACGGGACTTGGTGCGAGTTAGGATACAGGCAGCAGAGTTTTTGATGAGCTTAACTTTAACAACAAGTTGTTTATTATAAATACATACTTGCTCTTTGCTGCACTTCATGGTGATGTGATTGGAATGAACTTAGTGCATAGGATGTTGGGCAGGTTAATCAACAACAGCTAACCCTCAATTGGTTAAACACTTTCTAATAAAAGCACAGAGCTCCTTTCAAACAGAAAGATTTATCTTCACAAATTAGGACTGACTTTCCATAACCAATCGCATTACTTTGATCATAAATTTAAAAATAAGTCAACAGAAATCCATCCAAACCATAGATCTAATCCATTTCTGGTCGCAAAAGGTTTATAGTGCAATAGGTTACAATATTTGAAAATGAAATGATTTTCAGCAGCTAGTTACACACTGGGTAAGGGGTTTCAAATGATTCAGACTAAAGATCAACAGGCATCTATCATTCAAATATAGAACAGTGTGCTGGTCAACATTGATTGATGAAATTAAATGGACTGGCGATCCAGACTTTTTTTTTAAAGGGTATAACATGTGTTTTGCGGTGCTTCAATAAACAATGCATACATCCTATGTTAACGAGACAATTAGGCATGAGGACGTGATCATGTAAACTGCTCTGTTTACACAAAGACACCAGAGAATGTGGTCCACAGGTAACTGCTCCATCGTATAGCTGTACGTCTGCCCTTTCCTCAGATATAACCACAGAAGTTAACGGGATGCTTAATTTAAAAACTGTTGTAAATAGAAAAATGATCTCTGGCTCGTTATAGTTCATTTCTCTTCCATAATTCAGTACTCGAGACTTCCAAAAAGCAAAATAATTATTTCACCGATTACATGACCCATTAATTTTTGGACGCTAAGAAGAACGTTCAGTTCTTAGTTTTAATAACGACAAGGCACAGAGTTGAAAATAATAAACAAATCAGCAAAGAACCAGCCAATCCACTACGCAATCCCACTAAGAAATCAAGTAAATAGTGAAATGTAAACATCTAGTCAGGTGTCATGTATAAACCATGGGGAATAAATTGGGCTGTGTAGCACCCAGTTTTTAGGTGCTACACAGCCACACAAGAATCGAAAATGGGGTCCGGGATGCGCGGTTTGTGCTTCAATGGAAGCTGTGGACATTGGCCATCAGACGTTGCATCCTGGTGGGTTCCAGGTGTGCTGATGGAGGTGACCACCCGTTCCATGTTGGAAAGAATGGGCTCCAAATTCTATGCAAAGACCTATGCCAAGTTGGTGCTGGACTCCTCCATGCTCCTTGACCGTGTGCAGGCTTTCCAGTGCACCAAGCATTTGGTTCGGTGCACCCGTCAGCCTCCTTCTGTAGCCTGGCCCATCAAAGTCCTCATCTAACTCCTCTGCAGCAGAACTAGTGTGTGACCTCACCCTCCGGTGAGTTGGCACCTGCGCTATCCTTTCCCCCCCACCCCCGTCCAGGCTCCTGTGCACTTGTGCCTGGTGTCTCACTGCGTGCAGATCCCTCCGCTATCCTAGCCTCTAAAATACACGCAGTGTCAGTCTGTAAGCCAGTGGCTGCATGTGTAAGATCGAGTGACTGAGTCTCTTCATCTTCACTGTAATTCTCCTCTTCCTCCTCTGACTGGGAAGGTTCCAGTCCCCTTGGGTATCTGAAAAAGGGGCAAGGGTTGGGTTGTGGTGAGGGGAGAGGAGAAAGTAGTGCATAATTACACCATCTGCAGCTTGTAAGTCAGAAGAGATTGTGAGATGGAAAAAGTGCGACGAGAGGAGGAGGATTAGGTATGAGGATAAACTCATCATCAATCCCTGCAGCACTGCCAGTGGCCACGGCCTCAGTGATGCCCCTTCCCATAATGGCCAGCACTATCGCCTGCATGGGGGTTAAAACCTGCAGGCGCGCTTGTCCTCCTCCAGTTCTTTCCTGCTGCATCCGGTTATGCGCCACCTTCCCCTGCAAGAAAGAGGGAAGTGTGTCAGTGAGTATCCTGCAGGATGTGGCTGTCATGGTTGAATAGTTGCCAGTGTGTGTGAGCTGTGAGTGTGAAGCTTGCAACAGCGCCAAGTGCGTGAGGGTGAGGTAAACCATAAGAATTTAAGATTGATAGATTGTTGGAGGTGTGTGATGGGGTGTAGTGAATTGAGCAGTGGGCGAGGCCAATGGTGCAGTTGGCAGGATGTGCCATTTGAAGATTGAACTCACACACCTTGACAACTCGTGTTAGATCATTAAACTTCTTCCTGCACTGCATCCATGTTCTTGGAGCTACACTCCTGGCATTGGCTTCTGCCACTACATCTTCCCACTGCCTCCTGAGCGTATGTTCCTGCTCCCCTGTGGGTACAAGATATCTCTCCTTCTCTCCACATCTTGCACCAAGACCTCCAGTGCATTATCGGAAAACTTTGGTGCACGTTCAGCCATTCTTCAGTCTTACACAGCAGATTCACTTCACAAAGGATTCCCACCACAATTCACCTCCCCATTAAGAGGTGCAGGCTGCCTTTAAGTAGTTCCAGCCATCCGCGATATCGGGCCCCCTGCTGGTGCATGCAGCCAATCAATGGCACTGGCTGCATGCAGCAATCATGTAAAATAGCAGGCAGCACCAATTTAACGTGCTGTCTACAACACAATAAATGGGCGCGGGTTAATGGTATACCGCAATCCACACGCCCGTTTTCGGGGGTTATCCAATTTAAGCCCTCATAGGTTTTCAAACAGGGTAACCAGGACCTTAGGTTGTCCACGAAGTCAGATATCTATCCAGCTGCCGTCTGTATTTTTCTGGTATTTGTTTACTTACTGGAATGTTGTCCTTTTCTTGTTCACTAATAAAAAAATGGTTTCTGAAATCATAGCACGGTTTTCCTTTGGTTGGCTCTTCGGTATGTTGGGATAAGGGGTGAATGGGTGCACGTCAATATCTGCAAGGGTGCCACACCCAGAAAAGTTGAAAGCTGCCATTAAGTTACAGACCAACAGTGACTACACTTCGAAAGTACCTCATTGACTGCGATGCACTGAAGTCAGGATAAATGCAAGTCTATCTTTCTAACAAAATAAACAAACAAAAAAAAATCAACATATTCAGGAGAAGTACAGGATTACAGACAATCTGCTAGCAATTTTTTTAGATCATTTTGAAACCTCTAGCTCACATACTAAGCGTGTGAATTATAACGAGGTATTCTCCGCTTTATTAGGACTTGGCAGTGAATGATCTAATGCACAAACCTGGCCATTTGCTTGTATGCCTCCTCAGCCACAGCAAAGATATGTGGGTCCATATCGCCCATGTTCTGCCCACTGTAGGCATTGATGATATCTTCGCCATAGATAGGCAACTGCTCATAAGGATTGATGGCTACCAAAACAATACCTAGGAAATAGAAAATATTCAAAGTATAAGCACAATATAGTACATTAAATGCAACAAGAGTTCAAATGCTACGGTAATAATTTAAAAATTAATACTTCTCTCAATCCCACCAATGCATGCACAGAGTAATCGGTCCGTAATAGAAAACTATAAGCTGCAATAGCTAAACTAAAGTCTTACAGTTTACTGCACTGGAGCAGTATACAGATCCATCAGCGCACAGAGAAAATGATCCTTATTTTCAGGAGAGCTAAAGAAAAGCAAATTCAATTTAGATACTTACGTATTGCTACAAATACGGCTGACGTTAGGTCAGAATAATGATCAAATACGAAGAGCTGGAACTCTCAATATCAAATTAAAGCCGCTTTGTTTTGATACAAATGGGTACATTCTTCTA